>NW_024424453.1:12125445-12129153 GCF_017311325.1 Ursus maritimus
TCTGGGGCTCGATCCCAGAATGACGGGATCACGCCCTGAGCCGAAGGCAGACGCTTAACGACTGAGCCACCCAGGCGCCCCTACATGATGGAGTATTTTAAAGAGTAATAGGGAGGATTTCTAAATTCAAGTATTTTATTGACTCTTATCATTCCATCCATCCATGTATATCTGATAAAGCTATTGTCAAAATGAGAGCCTTATATGTCCACTTAAAATAATTCGCATTCCTTGACAAAATAACTCTACAAAATTTAGTGCAGCATAGTGGGGACCATCATATTCTTTTTTTTTTTTTAAGGTTTTATTTATTCATTTGACAGAGAGAGAAACAGCCAGCGAGAGAGGGAACACAAGCAGGGGGAGTGGGAGAGGAAGAAGCAGGCTCCCAGTGGAGCAGGGAGCCCGATGAGGGGCTGGATCCCAGGACCCTGGGATCACGCCCTGAGCCAAAGGCAGACGCTTAAGGACTGAGCCACCCAGGCGCCCCAAGGGACCATCATATTCTTTTCCACTGCTTAATTCACAGACCAGGACCAAGCTTCCTGGTCAGGGCAGACCTATGAGGCGCCAGCCCACTGCACAACTCTAGAGGGCACTACTTTCTCTGCACTCCAGGGAGCTTGCAATCACCGTGAGTGATACAGAGCACAGCCACAGATTGTGACCCTGGTGAAGCGACAGAAGAAAGACACAGGGAAGGGCCCAGAAAGACAGAATATACATGGGCTACAATTAGCTATTCAGATTCTACATCTCTTTGTCCTTAGTCTTGGGCACAGTCTGGTGATGAAGAGGGCAAAGGGATAAAAAAGTGCTTACAGCGGGTCCGTAAGCCCAGCAAGACCTTTTCAGTGCGTGAGGGTGGCATTGAGGCAGAGTTCCTGAGAGTTCCTAACGCTGGTTACTGGTGACTTTAGAGTCAATGTAATCTGGGAACTGGAGAGAGATCAAATAGGTTTCACAAGCTGAGATCACATATTAAGAGCTGGGAACGCTGCTGCCAACCCCAAACGGGGCACAGAGGACGACTGACAGCAGAAAGCAGTTGGAAAAGAATTGCCCCCAGAAAAGGTGACATGGGAGCTTTCAATTTGGGCTCTTGTTTTTAGAAATCCTTGAATCTCACAACTTTCTTTCCGAGAATCTTCCATGTGATGTGTATCTGTACAAGAAAGCATGGGATGTGAAGGACCAAAATATAAATCTGATTTAGTTTAAAAACGCCTCTCACCATTTTAATTCTCACCTTTATTGGCCTGGAACTACCAAGCTACAGGTATTTTTTTCTTTATAAATGAATAGCACTTTTAGCATGGCTATGAATATATATCTTTGCCTAGGAGAAAAGTTATATGTGTGTGTGCACTGTGTGTTTATTAAGAAAGAGAAATGTGGGTGGGACACCTGGCTGGCTCACTTGGTAGAGTGAGCAATTCTTGATCTTGGGGTTGTAATTTCGAGCCCCATGTTGGGTGTAGAGATTACTTAAAGAAATAAAATCTTTAAAAGAAAAGAAAATGAAGGAGAAATGCAAGCAAAGACTGGGGACTATGTCAACTCACTGAAATACAAGGAACCCTCAAAAGGAAAACTTCTGACTCTTTAAGAAAAATACGCCAACAAAGAAAATCAGGCCCATTTCAGGCATCAACAAATGCTGATGGCCAGGTAGGTCTATGAATTCCATGATTTGCATGGAAGAGATGGAGGCTGGAAGGACCAACAGCCCAGAGAGTAAGAGCATAACCTTCCAGTGAAACGGACTTGGTAGAACTCCTGTCTCTTTATTCTCTAGCTGTGTAACTTGGCCAAGTTACTGAGTCTTACAAAGTGTCAGCTTTCTGTTCTGTAGCATGGAGATTATACTACTTACCTCATAGGGTTATTGTGAAGGATAAATAAGATAATACATGTAAGATGCTTGATATAGGGTCTGGCCCAGGATGAGCAATAATAAATATCATTGGTACTATTATCGGATATCGTTTAGAAAGGTCAGAACCCAATTGAAAGATGCGACGATGAAACTGGATGAAAGGTGTGAGAATACGTGGGCACGCCAAAAAGTTTAAGAACGGTTGGCCAAAACTGGATTCTGGGTAACAAAGTGTGAGGGGTGGTAGGAGAAGGAGCTTAAGAGAGAAATTTGAAAAACTAGTAAAAGAGGATGGGGGCACTGGGAGGTAGATCCACGGTTTGCTTCGAAGCCCGGGGTGAAGATGATGTCAGGTGTCGTTAACAGGGTCACACGTAGAACTGAAAGTTGTCTGCTGGATTTGGTAAAGTGGGGATGGTCGATGACCTTTGTCAGAGCAGCACCAGAGGAGAGAATAAAGGAGGCAGACCTCACTAAGATTTAGTGTTTGAAAAGTCAGGAAGGAGAGTAAGCCACTAGCAAGCTTGGATGAGAATTAAAAACAAGAGCTGAGGCAGCATGTAGAATGAAAAAGAAAAACTGAAGAGACCTGAAGGCATTTCTGTGGTGTGGAACAGAGAGAGTAAGGAGCATCCCAGGTGGCCTGGGGTCCAGGGCAATGAAAACAGATGGCCTTGTGAACTAACATATAGCAGAGGGCCTAAAACAAGGGACGGTTGCCTTCCTTCTATGCACAGAAGTGGGAACAGGGGAAATGGGCTTAGATGCTATAATAGCTTTAATAATACGAATAATAGAAAGAAGCTGAGAATGGTGGCTTGAGTACACATTGGCTTTCCTTCCTCTCAGAACCCCATCAATGATAATCCAGACATGTTCAAGAAACAAAAGGACAAACCTATGACACTGAGCCAACCTATGGCCAGGGCCATCAAAAGAAGTTTCAACTGATTTCTTAAAGAGGAAAGAAAAAAGAGAATTCTGAAGGACGAAAAAAAGCCATGCAAACAGTACCCAACGTGCTACAGACAGGGCTCCCAGCAGGGCCACAGAGAGAGGAAGGGCAGCTGGAGACAAACTCCGGGGATTTAACGTCCACATAAGAACTTCACCCATCAGCGCCTACCTTCTCTTCCTCTGCTCCCATCATTTGTACTCCCATGGAGGACAAAATATGAGAAAAAAATGAGATCAAAAAGACCAATTTAGAGAGTCCACTAACCAATGAATTAGAATCCTTGAAAAAGCAAAATCTATGTGAGAAAAAGAATGTTTGGTTTGTTTTTTTTTTAAAGGAAAGCATTAAAGAAAACAAAAGAGGAGAAAGACAAGGAAGAAGCGAAATGTCTAGAACTTTAAAGAAGGTCTTAAGAATTCAACTTGCAGGGGGCACTTGGGTGGCTCAGTCGATTAAGCATCCAACTCTTGATTTCAGCTCAGGTCATGATCTCAGGGTCCTGGGATGGAGCCATGATGGGAGCTGGTCATGGAGCCTATTTAAGATTCTCTCACTCCCTCTCTCTCTGCCCCTCCACACTCTCCCTCTCTTAAAAAAAAAAAGAAAAAAAAGAAAAAAGGACTCAATGTGCAGGACTCTAAATTTAAAAAATAATTAAAAAGGTCGGGGCGCCTGGGTGGCACAGCGGTTAAGCGTCTGCCTTCGGCTCAGGGCGTGATGGCGGCATTATGGGATCGAGCCCCACATCAGGCTCCTCCGCTATGAGCCTGCTTCTTTCTCTCCCACTCCGCCTGCTTGTGCTCCCTCTCTCGCTGGCTCTCTCAATCTCTGTCAAATAAATAAATAAAATCTTTAAAAAAAAAAAAAAAAA
>NW_024424453.1:12129163-12148868 GCF_017311325.1 Ursus maritimus
GGGATCGAGCCCCACATCAGGCTCCTCCGCTATGAGCCTGCTTCTTTCTCTCCCACTCCGCCTGCTTGTGCTCCCTCTCTCGCTGGCTCTCTCAATCTCTGTCAAATAAATAAAGAAAATCTTTAAAAAAAATAAAAATAAAAAATAAAAAAATAAAAAATAATTAAAAGAGAAATTACTAAGGATATGGTAGAAACACAAATCGAAAAATTCAAATTGATCTGTAATTATAATAAATCAATTAACTATAAATCACATCAATTATAATAAATATAAAAAGACTAAAATTTCCTACATTAAAAAGTTATATTTTATTTGGATTTTTTAAAAAATTAGCTAGATGTAGCTTACAAGAAACATACCTAAAAGGTGGAAAATGAAAAAGAAAGCAACTGAAAAATATATATGATGCAATTTTGAGCCAAAAGAAAGTCAACGACTCTATTAATGTCAGAAAAAAATTAAGATGAAAAAGAAAAAAAGCACACCGGCAGGGTTTGATTTAGCAGGAATGATAACTACGTAATGATAAAAGAAACAATCAAATGAGAACCTCTGATAATGATACACTGGAATGCACTTGAAAACATAGTCTCAAAATAGATGATCCAGAACAAACCCCTAGAATTACAAGTAGAAACAGACAAATTGTACAAACATGGTGGGAGAGTATAACACAAGTTTGCTTAAAAAGCAGATCAGGGGCGCCTGGGTGGCGCAGTCGTTAAGCGCCTGCCTTCGGCTCAGGGCGTGATCCCAGCGTTCTGGGATCGAGCCCCACATCAGGCTCCTCCGCTATGAGCCTGCTTCTTCTTCTCCCACTCCCCCTGCTTGTGTTCCCTCTCTCACTGGCTGTCTCTGTCAAATAAATAAATAAAATCTTTAAAAAAAAAAAAAAAAAAGCAGAAGATCAACAAAATTAAGACTCATAAAAATATAGAGGCTGTGAACAACACAATTAGGAAGTTATTCTGAGAGAAAAACAGAGACCCATGATTTCACCAACAGAAGTTTTAAATTGTTCTTATGTACACATAGACACTGACCAAAAATAATCAGATATTCATTTTCAAAAGTATTCATAACATATTTAAAATATTAATATACAGACTGTTTCCTAACCACAATGTGATTAACATACAAATCAATAAGGAAAATCGTGAATATTTTTTTGATTATGTATTTTAAAAGCAACTCATGAGTTAAGGAAAAGGAAATCATTATGGAAATTATAAGCTATTTACAAGCAACAACAAATGAATATACAATACACCAAAACTTGAGATTACAACTTAAAGTCGTTCTTAGATGAAAATTTATAACCTCAATTGGAGTCAAATACGTATTTTTTTTTAAAAAGTCAAAATTGAAAATAAGCTAAGCCTAAAGTAAATTGAAGAAATAAATAATAAAGATAAAGGCACATATTAATGAATTTTTAAAATGGAAATAATTAACAGCATAAAAATCAGGTTCTTTGAAATTAGTAACAGATAAATGTCCAGCAAAACATGTTAAAAAAAAAAAAAAAGACATAAACACATAATAGAAGGAACCAAAATGGGAGGGCATAACCAGAGACAGATTCTAAAAATCATCAACTACTATGTGAATGCCAATGCATTGAATATTTAAAGGAGATACTTTTCTTAAAAAACAACTTATCAAAATTGATGAAAGAAGAAATATTACATATTAATAAACCAACAGTTCATTTCCCTAGAGCGCAAACATCCTGCGTAATGGTGAATGCCTTGAAGTGAAAGCATTAAATGGAGGAACGAGAAAAAGCTATCCTCTACCACTGTTCCTCTTCAACACTGGAATGAACGTCCTAGCCCAGGCACTAAGGAAACCAAACGAAATCAAAGATACGGAAATTGAAAAGAAAAAGACAAAACTTTCAATACTTGCATTATTTCACTGCCTAAAATATCCATGAGATCTATAAAGTGTGAGACAGACGACTGTTCCTAGAAGTACTAACCAGTTAAAAAATGTAATATGAAGGGGGAAAAAAAGTATCAATAGCTAGTAAAATAAGAAGAACTTAGGCAAGTACATATTTTTCTATGTGTAAATTACCTGTGAGTGAAATCACAAGCCAGTACTTAGGAGCACCAAGGAACACCTTCAAAGTGGCAAGATGTAACATGTTCTTAGTGTTCATGATGCCCTTCACATAAAGCTTAAAAGCATGTGAGGCAACAGTACTGGGTGCTTTGGACTATGAACACGCATCGTACAAGTATCCGTGAAAGTACGAGAAGCTAATGGTGTGGAAGGTGGGAAAGGGGAAGGGGTGGATGGATGTGATCAGCAATGGGTGACGTTTATCTCTAGCAGTTTTGCATTTGTTTCTTTCTTTATCTGTTTGGTGAGTATAGGGATCGGTATTACTACTCCCTGCCTGTCACGGTCCTCTTTGTTTTATGTATCTTGTCCTCTAAGCCATTTTTAAAATTTTATGTATTTTATAATTTAACAATATTCATGGGAACGATGTGTTCCTTTTACAGGGTTTAAAAATCATAAGCAAAAAATGTGAGTTATAAAATTTTTAAAACTCAGTAGGCTGATATGCTCATTGTATTCAACTTCTTGCAAGGAAGGGGAAAAAGAGAGACAAACCAAGACACAGACCCTTAACTACAGGGAACAAACTGGTGGTGGCCAGAGGGGACGCGGGTGGGGAGATGGGTAAAATAGGTGACGGGGATTAAGAAGTGCACTTATAATGAAAAAAATAAATAAAATTTGAAAGAAAAACAAGCACCTTATTCTTGCAACACACATTTGAGGCCTAAATCTATTATACACTCAGGTACAAGAAAACACATCATTTGATTTCAAATGCATTGATTCTTTGATTAATAACTCCGGGATTTAGTAGGAAAAAACAACTTCTTTTCAGCCACAATAATCTCAGAGTCTCCAGGCTTCTATTCATTTGACAGCTGTCATAGCTGCAGAGACTACCACTTTTATCTTAAGGGATAAAGGGGAACCTGCTGTAAAACGTTCAAATTCTGGAGTTACTGAAGCGTTAAATACAGGTTATAAATCTGACTGATGCCACAAAAAAGTCTCTGAAGTCTAACTATCAGTACAACAGACACGTTAAAATTCTGCATCTTTCATTTAAAGACGCTAAGTGAAGTATTGAGCGGAATACTGGAAAGAATCGAACGTAAGCAAAAGTGGGTTTTTGTTTTGTTTTCTTTCGCTTTCCTTCATTTGCTTCTTTCATAGCATATGGAATAGAATAAAATTATCCCACCTGAAGAATCACTGATAAGAAAAACTCCAGTTTCCTAACTTTATGAAAATAAGCATATTAATTTCTTTATCAACATAATTTAAATAATGATTTCCTGTGTTGATTTAAAAATATTCAACATAAAAGTCGATTTCAAATCCCGTATCTGTTTGTAAATTGACTCTGTTTTGGTACGACTATACAGCTCTGATTTTATCAAACTTAGATATCCCACCACTACCCAAACAGAGGTGGGTGTTCTCTTGGTATTCCACCTCTAAAAAGACACCTATCTGTGCTCTTTGCTGTGCGCCAAGAGACTGCAAACTTATCGAACACTGCTCTTGTATTGGAAAGTACTCCAATGCAGAAAATTCAGAAATGTCGGAGATGCAATATTCAGTTGATTTGGCACATCAAAATTTGAACCGGGATGTGTATTCTTCACGGTATTCGTTCAGAAACGTTAATGTATTGCCAGTGTTTCTCATCCTGGCATTTGATTTTTATCTTCTCTTTATTTTCAGCATTTACATTATACTCTATCATTTCCTTATGGTTGTAGATGTTTAAATCTCATATCCTAAAAATGATAATGGTGGCTAACATTTATTGAGAACTAGGCTTTGCCAGAACTTATGCTAAGCTTTTTGTGGGATTGGCTTTATTTCATCCCCACAACAACCCTTAATATAGACGCTGTTATCATTTCATAGATGAGGTTAATTACCTTGCCAACGTCACCGGCTAGTGAGCGGCAGAGCCAGAATGTGAACTCAAGCAGGTTGTCACGGGAACTGTAAATACTGTTAGTCTCTTCACCAAAAGTTATAACCAGGTTTATGTGTCTTTTTGACCCTCCAGAATATATAAAATAGGTGTAGATACATTATTTCATTTTTCCACAGTCACGCCTTTTGCCTATGATGAAATTAGACCACAGAATAAATGACATTCCCCACATCACATAGCAACTGAGGACTAAATTCAGGTGTGTTTAACACCAGATCTAATGATCTTTTCACAGTATCATAGCTCGCTAGAAAATGTGACCATTTTAGGTGTTACTTAGAAGTCTTGTTCCTGTTTTTTTCCCAAAGATTATATTTATTTATTTGAGAGAGAGAGAGCGAGCAGAGGGAGGAGTGGAGGGAAAGAGACAAGCAGGCTCCGAGCTTATCCCGGAGCCGAACACAGGGCTCAATCCCACGACACTGAGGCCATGACCCAGGTTGAAATCAAGAGCCAGACGCTTAACCCACTGAGCCATTCAGGCGCCCCTGGAAGTCTTATTTCTAACCAGTACATGCAAAACAAATTAGGGTTTAATGCTAAACACTGTGGCGGGGTTAATTTGGGAAGAGGAATTTTTGTCAACTCAAACAAGCACACTCTATCTGCGTAGTTCTAAATTAGGACATGGACCTAAACTACTTAAAGAGACATAATAGATTTCAAAGGCAGTTTAAGAAAAAAACAGATGAAGAAAAGTTCAGCATTGCCTGGCAACGGGCTGCACTGACCCACATCTTTGTCCAGGTATGAAGATGATGGACACCGTTTCATCTCTTCAGGCATTTCCACGCCAAGACGATATATTTATAATTACAGCGAACATTATCCAACATCTACCATGTGCCTGGCACCGTGGTAAGCAATTTTGGTAACTTGACTGCTATCTCTTTTTTAGGTTTCCCAAGAGCTCCATGAAGTATGTACCATGATCACAATCTTCAGGTGAGGAAAAGGAAGCATAGAGAAGTTAAATAACTTGCCCAAGATCAGAGAGTTGGTCTGGTTCCGGAGTCCATACCTTTATGCCACATCATAGCGTGAGTGTCTGCTTGTGCCATAGGCTTTGGGTACCTTTTTGCCATTCCTCGCTGTGACAGCCTTGCGAAGTAGATTTGCTTATCCCCACTTTACGGACCGGAACATGAAGATCAGCAGGGTTAAGTGATTAATCCAAAGTCACCCATCAACTAAGTGCTGAAATTAAGATTCAAACTCAGGTCCACCTTAACTGGAAGTTCATGCTCTTTCCACTCTACAACATGCCTCTTCAATCTAGAAAGAAAATCTTGTGGGGAAAAACGTAGTTACAGCTGGTCATGCTTGGCTATTACACCTGTTAGTGTGTTTTACATACAGACAGCAACTGCACAGAGAGGCACTGATACGTCAATTGCCTTTTTTCCCCTTTTAAAAAATAGACTTTATATTTTAGAGAAGTTTCAGGTTCACAGCAATATTGAGCAGAAGGTACAGAGATTTCTCATATACCCCTTATACCCATATCTGCATACCCATGGGTTCCTCCATGTCTTTAGATGGCATTTCTTTAAGCGCTGAATAGAGTCCATTGTCTGAATGTACCTGTTTCTTTATCCAGCTACTGAAGGACATCTTGGTTGCTTAAAAGTTTGAGCAGTTATGAATAATTCTGTGTGGACATAAGTTTCCAGCTCCTTTGGGTAAATACCAATGGGCATAATTGCTGGGTTATATGGTAACCATATAATTAGTTTTGTAAGAAACCATCAAACTGTATTCCAAAGTACCTGTACCCGTTTGCATTCCCACCAGCAATGAGATTTTCTGTCACTCCACGTCCTCCCCACCATTGGTGTCATCAGTGTTCTGGAGTTTGGCTTTTCTATTAGGTGTAGAGTTACCTCATTGTTGTTTTAATATGTATTTTGTGGGCGAACTACGATACTGAGCATCTTTTTGTATGTTCATTTTCCATCTGTTTGTCTTCTTTGGTGAGATGTTCATTAAGTTCCTTTCTGTAATTTTTTTTGTTTTCTTACTGTTGAATTTTAAGAGTTTTTCATATATTTTGATAATAATCCCTTACCAGATAAGTCTTCTGAAAATATTTTTTCTCAGCTCATGGCTTATCTTTTCATTCTCTTGACATTGTCTTTTGCACAGCAGAAATTTTTAGTTTTAGTGAAGTCCAGCTTATGAATTATTTCTTTCATGGATCACACTTCTGGTGTTGTATCTAAAAAGTCCTTTCCAAATCCAAGGTCATCTAGATTTTCTATGTTGTTTTCTAAAACTTTTATAGTTTTGCATTTTACATTTAGGTCCCTGATACATTTTGAGTTAATTTTTAGGAAGAGTGTAAGTTCCGTGCCTAGATTTTTTTTTTTTTTTTTGGCATCTGGATGTCCATGTGTTCCAGCACCCTTCGTTGAAAAGCTTCATACCTTGTATTGCCTTCATTTCTTTGTCAAACATCAGTTGATTATATTTATGTGAGTCTATTTCTGGATTTTATATTCTGTTCCATTGATTTGTCTATTCTTCTACCAATACCACACTGTATTGATTGCTGTGTCTTTACGGGAAGTCTTAAAGTTGGGTAATGTTAGTCCTTCCACTTTGTTCTTCTTCCATATAGTGCTGGCTCTTCTCAGTCTTATGCCTCTACATATAAACTTTAGAATCAGTTTATCAATATCCAAAAAAAATAGTTTGCTAGAATGTTTATTAGGATTGAATTGAAGCTAGAGATCAACTTGGGAAGAGCTAGCATCTTGACAATATTGAGTCTTTCTATCCATGAACATGGAATGTCTCTCCATTTATTTATTTTATTTCTTTCATCAGAGTTTTGAAGTATTCTCATATAGACCTTACATATTTTCTTAGACTTATACCTAAGTGATTAATTTTTAAGAGTGTTAATGTAAATGGTATTATGTTTTAAATTTCAAGTTCTAGTTGTTCATTGCTAGTATATAGGAAAGTAACTAACTTTTATAGTTTAACTTTGTATTATGCAACCCTGCTATAATTACTGAACAGTTCCAGGAGTTATTTTGTTAATCTTTTTGATTACCTGTATACACAGTCATGTCATCTGCAATCAAAGACAGTTTCATTTCTTCCTTCTCAATCTGTATAATTTTAACTTTCTTTTCTTATCCAATTGCATTAGCTAGAATTTCCAGGATAATTCTGGAAGGGAGTGGTGAGAGGAGATCCTTGACTTGTGCCTAATCTTAGAGGGAAAGCTCTGAGTTTCTCAACATTAAGTATGATGCTAGCTATGTTTTTTGTACATGTTCTTTATCATGTTGAGGAAGTTTCTCTCTATTCCTTGTTTACTGAGAATTTTTATCATGAATGGTTGTTAGATTTTGTCAAATGTTTCTTCTGCATCTACTTATATGATGTGATTTTTCTTCTTTAGCCTATTGATGTGATGGACAACAATAAATGACTTTTTGACTCTATCAGATATCTGATAAAAAGTGAAAAATCTGTACTACCAGAGCATCAGACTATAAACATCAATACTATTAGATATTTCTTGCTAATAATCCATTTGATTTTAATAAAGATAAGCAGCAACACTGAATATTTTGGAATATAAAATTTCACTAATATAGTTAAACTTTATTTCCAGTCTGAGTTAGGAGTCTAACCAAAAGTGCTCAATGGCACAACATGGTTTAAAAATAAAGAAAAATGATGTGTCAATGTTGGGTTATTGATTTTAACAAATGCACCACTCCAGTGTAGGATACTAATAGTGTGGGAAGTTGTACATGTATAAGGATAGGGAGTATATGGGATCTCTGTACTTGCCATTTAATACACTATGGACCTAAAACTGCTCTAAGAAATGAAGTCCATTAAAAAATAGAGAAAAAAAAAAAAGAGAGAGAGAGAGAAGGTCTTGGGGTGCCTGGCTGACTCAGTTGGTAGAGCATTCAACTCTTGATCTCTGGGTTGTAATTTCAAGTCCCATGCTGGGCATAGAGATTACTGAAAATAAAATCTTAAAAAAAAAAAAAAAAGTCTTGGTAGGGATGGCTGATTTGCCATTTACAAGAATATCTTCCATAAGTTACCTAAGATGTGAGGCTGCAGTACTGTCATTTTCCTACAAATGGAGAACACCATTATGAAAATTGTATATCCAAGATGTTGACTGTTTTCCCAGGTAGACTTTCAGAAACAAAGGAGGTACCTTCTTTACCTCACTCCAGAATCAGATTTAGAGTGAGCCTTATTGTTTCTTCACTTCTGGATTAAAATCACAGCTAAAATGAATTAGGAGTCCAAAACATTAGGAGAGAAAGAAAAAGAAAATGGAACATTTTCGTTCAGAAGGAAATTAATCAGGAGTGGTAGCCAGACTGCCTGGAAACAATTTTCCTTTTGAAAAAAAAAAAAATTCCAAAAGTGGCACTGATCCAATGTATTTTTACCCTATTGAAAGCAATCTTATCTCTTTAGGCTACTTTAATTGTATTTTTGAATCAAAACATATCATTCAAATAATGCTTCCTGTGCCATCATATATTTAGACTCTGGGGGAGGTGAGTTGGAGGAAGAAAACTTTGTCCTTTGTTAAAGCTCTGTGCCCAGTTACAGAAGTCCATAATTTAGGAAAGATCACAACTACTTTTCTGATAGTTCTCTTCTTTTAAAAGATTTTATTTATTTACTTGACAGAGAGAGAGACAGTGAGAGAGGGAACACAAGCAGGGGCAGAGGCAGAGGGAGAAGCAGGCTCCCCACTGAGCAGGGAGCCCGATGTGGGGCTTGATCCTAGGACCCTGGGATCATGGCCGGAGCTGAAGGCAAACGCCCAACAACTGAGCCACCCAGGCGCCCCCCTGATAGTTCTTTTCATACTTTATTTTCTTTCCCAAAGTACCAAAGAGTTCCCTAATGCCTTATTCTCCTTTACAGATTTGTTCTTTTGGCTGTTGCTCAACCCTCAACTTGTATGCTCAGCAAAATTCAAAAGAACTTCTCTACTCTTGTTCTAATTCTAGTTTACAGGCACTTTTGTTTTGTTAACAAGATAAGTAGGTGGCTAACTAAAGATGGACATCAGGGCTTACTGGTTCTGTCCCTGAAGCCACAAGAAACTGGAGATGTTAGCCAAACATTCAATTTTCAGTGCTTCATACATACATTGGTCAATCTTTTGATTGCTTCCTCAACTCTGCAGTCATCCAAACTTATTTTTTATCTCATAATTTCCTGAAATAGCCGATGCAACATAGTATCCACTTTATACACTAAATGGCCAAGTCAATCTTACATCTACCCCTGGGTAACATAGTTCCTATGACAATAAGGATATAGTAGACAGCCATTTATACTGAAAGAGAGATGACAGGGAGACAATGAAATCTCTTCATATAGTGGTTGTGCTGGCATACTCAAGAAGGCTTCGATCTGTTCTCCCTAGCCCCAAAGGATACAAATCGAACCAAGAAGGGAGAGCAGCATAGATGTAGGTTTGGTCTAAAGAATAAACTTTCTATTTTTTTTAAGATTTTATTTATTTATGAGAGAGAGAGCGCAAGAATGAGATCGTATGAGCAAGGGGGAAGGACAGAGGGAGAAGGAGAAGCAGGCTCCCTGCTGAGCAAGGAGCCCAATGTGGGGCTCAATTCCAGGACCCCGGGATCATGACCTGAGCTGAAGTCAGACGCTCAACCAACTCTGCCACCCAGGTGCCCAAGAATGAACATTCTATTAGCTCTGTCCGACGATGTGCTGAGAACAGGAAGCTGTGTGTGTTGAGTTCCCAGGCACTGGAGGTGTAACAGCCAAGACCAAGAAGGGGTGTGGCACAGGGGCACCTAAGATCCCTCCCAACCCTGATTCATCATGGGAACCACATACAGAATACGTGTATGTACATTATTCATAGAAGTCAAGGGGAAAATGCACAGATCCTCACTAGAACCGGGATTTCATATGCTGTTTTTTCATCCCTGGCTCTGTCCTGACTTGCGCTATGGGCATTTGTGGGAGGGATTTAATGCCTCAGTGCTTGTTATTCATTTGTAAATGCAAAGGTAGGCCCCTGGTGTCGCAGTCGCTGGGAGGGAGACCTGACCTAGTCTTGGCTTTGTCACCAGGGACACTGTGGACCAGTCATCTGATCTGTGCAGGTCTCAAGTTTTCTCACAGGTAAAACAAGTTAGATTAGGAAAACTCTGAGGTCCTTCCTGCTTTGAGCGTCTACAGTAAAACCATATCTCAAGGTTGTCAATTAAAAAGCAATAGGTGAATACGATGACACTTTGACTAATGAAGTACAAGACTACTGTTTTCTAGTCAACCATTCTCATATAGTAATAACGCCAAGAGATGTGATCGCCTTTCCTGTCCGGCCTCAGGAAACAGTTTAAATGCCAATAGGCAAGCAGGAAAAAAAAACCAAACAAGCGTATTTCCAGATTATTAACATCTGTTAGTGGTAACTATCAACTTGCTTCTACTAGCAAGAGAGGTTTTCAGATATTCATTCACTCAGCAACAATTTATTGAGCACCTATGAAGGCTGAAACCCTGGGGTGCCAAATCCTGAGGATAAAATGGTAAATCACAAAGGAAATACACATTCTTTTTTTTTTTTTTTAAAGAGTTTATTTATTTATTTGACACAGAGAGAGACAGCCAGCGAGAGAGGGAACACAAGCAGGGGGAGTGGGAGAGGAAGAAGCAGGCTCCCAGCAGAGGAGCCCGATATGGGGCTCGATCCCAGGACTCCAAGATCAGGCCCTGAGCCGAAGGCAGACACTTAACAACTGAGCCACCCAGGTGCCCCAGAAATACACATTCTTCACTTGAAAGGTTCACCATCTAGTAGAAAAGACCAACACGTGATAGGCAAAAATAATAAGTCAGTTTACTGAAGCACAAACTAAGATTCGGGAAGATGTGTATGGCTTGTTGTGTGCACTCCGAAAGAGAAAGCCGGGGTGCCGAGCTTTTCTCCTCCCAGTACTAGAAATAAAGAAAGCTCAGCACACTGAGTCATCAAGGCTTAGTATTCACTGCAGTAATACCTTCCTTCATGTGGTGCAGGATGGGCACAATGCACAATTAGCCGTCACAACTTGTTACAGGAACAGATCCATTATCCATGAGGTTAATCCACTTTGAGCATGATAAGGCACGAAGAGGTGAGACACCCTGAGACTTCCCTCCACGCCATTCAAATACAGTCCAGAGCCCCACAGCCAACCATCTCGTGCGCTGTTTGAACAAGACATACTCCTGCCCATGATTAATACTGCTTTAGTGTTTAGTTTAGAGAATCAGATAAACAAATAACAGTTTCTGCTTTCCTTTCCTCCTGTTCTTCTCTCCCAGTCCCCTCTCCCAGCCGGGACAGGGTCTCTGTTCTTCTTGTGGCTGGGTAAAGGAGTTTTAGACAAACATTGAAAGGCTCCCTTATTTGAAGATTTCAGCTCAGGACTGATGTCTTCTGTCCCCAGAGGACACTTGGACCATGAATTGCCTCATTGTTTTCAGAGGAGAGCAATTCAGTGAGGAGTGTGGGTGTCTGAGAGACTGCAGTTCTGTACAGTCACCCTGACCGTGATGCTGGCCCCAAGAAAAAGGGTTGGCTTGCCATCTAGTTCAGCCAGGCTGCGAAAAACGCAAAAACAAAGCAGGCATTTCACATGTGCAAAAGGTCACTTGTAAAAAGCCCTCATGGAATTCAGATTCATTTAGATTTGATCTTTTTTTTTAATTCGGACACCAGTATTCTAAACCATTTACTCTCAAATAAGTTAGGCGGTAGGAGACTCTTCAAAAACCATCCTTTTATCATGACAGAGTCAAGGCAGTTCTAAACTATCTACTGAAGACACATGTATTTATTCTACTTATACCAACTTTGTTTCCGAAATTATTTTAAGTGGCCAGGCTCCCAGTACAAAGTCTACCCTAATTACAAACTCAGAGCAGGCTCAGTTTCTATCTGGGAACCTTACCCTACTTTGAATTTTGTTTCACTTGCTGACATGACGATGAGGTGGAAGCCGCGGGCGGTGCCAGAAGGGCCGCCATCACGGCCATAAACGAGCAGGACTGACTGGGCACGTCAGCCGGCCCGACGCTTCAGCAGCTGCCCGCTCGAAGGCTGGCTGGCAAACACGCTTGGCACAAAGCTGGAGCGCCAACAGCACAGTTGGGGTTAAAGCGGCACCCCCGCAAGCCCTCAGATTACTCAAGCAGGGAAGCCAAACAGAAAGACAAACCCAATGTTTGTCCGGATTTTGCTCTGGCTACACTCAGTGACACGCTCTCTACATACTCAGCCTACTTCAGCACTCTCCGTCGTGGGGCTTTGTGAATGCCGGGAAAATTCTGTCTTTTATAAGAGCTTGCGTTCTTATCCACGGCAGGCATTTTAAGCCACATGGACAAATGTCAATACCAGCCAGGTATTTTTGAATAAGTAGCTACTCGCAGTGTATGTTGTCCCACTCCCTCCTCTCTTCATTTTCCTTCAATCTGAAAAGGTCTTCTGGTAATAGCACCCCACCAAAATTCCTATCAAATTTGTCAATGTTCATTCTAGAAAGCTGTAATACTTGATTTCTCAAAAGGCTGGACGATTTGATGACTCCCTCCTTTTCCAAATTCTCTTTCCTTGGCCTCTCTGCTTTCCATCTACTCATTTTGGCCTTTTCTTCTCAGAGCCCTTTCTTAAGTGTGCTATTTCCTCGGGTCTTGATTTCAGGACTCTTCTAGTTTTATATTTTCTTCCTAGGCCATCACATCTGTTCCCAGTGCTTTAGTCCCCAAGAACATGGGATGGTTTCAACAAGCACTTCCAACTCAGTTCTTCTTACTGAGCGCAAGTCCTATGTAGTCCATCGTTTCCTGGAAATAAGCACATAGATAACACCCCCGCCCCCCCGACTCCTCAAAATGAATATTTCCAATACTCTTTCTCTCTTCCCCATCCCCAACTTGCTGCCCTTCTTTGTCATCCCCTATTCCTTTAAATGGTGCATCACTTCCCGGAGGGAGGAATTGGGGGGTCGGGGAGTCATCATCGATTTGTCTGTTTCCATCACTCTCCTATCTCATCCACCACCAGATCTTGTTGAGTTTGCTTTCTTAATGTCTCCCGAATCTGTCTCTTCTTCTTTTTGTCCCTGCCATCAGCTGTCACCTGAACTGCGGATCTCCTGTAGCCACTCAGGACCTCCTACAATCTAAAACATTTTCCAGCCAGATCATTGGTTTTAATAAGCATCTAACTTAAAACTGACAAATGGCTTCCCACCGCTCTTGGGATTAATTCCAAAATCCTAAACCTACCCCTAAGGTCCAATGCTGGCCTCTCTCCAGTCCTATTTCGGGCTACAACTATTCATTAGCTGTGATGAGGCAATTGGTTTCTCTTGTATGGTCTTTCCAGTCTCAAGGCCTCTCACATGCTATTTTCTCTTTGGCAGAGAGAGCTTTACTCTTTTATGTCCTTCTAGTTTCAAACTCAGTTGTGCTCCCCTTGCCCAGTGCTCTGTCAGCTCTACACATCCCCCCCTCATAACACTCCTTTTATTTTATTCTAACAGAATAACTTTTTTTTTTTGACAACTGTTTTCCACCAATGCACTGTAATTCAGTAACAGTGGGATCTAATTTATCTTAACATCCCCAAGTAACTGAGAACACAGTACAGCCTCCATAAATATTATTGAGAAAATAAATTAGTGAATTTTATATGCATTTTTGTGAAATTATGAGTATACTTACAAACAATTTTTAAATGCTTTACAGAATTTTTGGTTAGAAAATAAAATGTACCTTTGCATTTATTCATAGAAAGAAATACTAGCATTTGTGTGTTGGTTGATATTCAAAGAAGAAAATAATAGGGTCATGTTTCTATCATTCCGTCAATATAGAAGCCATCTGTTCTCCGTAAAAAAACTTTTTGTGGAAAGGAAAAACTAAACCCAAATGAGTTGTGGTAAGATAAAATTTAAAAATTTTATGTCAGTTTTTTTTCCATTCCCCAAATTATTCACGTTGCTGCACATCTCTGTTGGACGTGGCGGGGGGGAGAGAATGGCACACGTCAGCGGCAATACATGGCAAGTCGAGGCCAGTGCTTAGAGCTACTGCGGAAGGCAGCATGTGGACAGAGGCGAGAGAGGACAAAAGAACAATAGGCAGACATACCCCTACCCTCAGCCCTGCTCCTATGAAGCTCCTCTCCTCATCCAGGGACTACTCCGGGAGAAGGAAGGGTGAACCTTGGAGAAGAGAGCCGCTCTGCCTGGGAGGTCAAGCTTCAGCTGGCTAGGTGATACCCTTAACTGACTATACAATTACCTGAAAGAGGCTGTTGTTTATGGTTGGTTGGTTGGGTGGGTGGGTGGTGGTGGTTGTTTTTTAAAGATGTATTTATTTGGGGTGCCTGGGTGGCACAGCGGTTAAGCGTCTGCCTTCGGCTCAGGGCATGATCCCAGCGTTCTGGGATCGAGCCCCACATCAGGCTCCTCCGCTATGAGCCTGCTTCTTCCTCTCCCACTCCCCCTGCTTGTGTTCCCTCTCTTGCTGGCTGTCTCTATCTCTGTCGAATAAATAAATAAAAATCTTTAAAAAAAATAAAGATGTATTTATTTATTTTAGAGAGAGAGCACAAGTGGGAGGGGCAGAGGGAGAGGGAGAGAGAATCTCAAGCAGACTCCAGGCTGTGTGCGGAGCCCCACACGGGGCTTAATCTCACAACCATGAGATCACGACCTGAGCTGGACACTCAACCGACTGTGCTACCCAGGCGGCCCTAGAGGCTGTTGTAAACAGAGACTGAGTCACCCCCAAGTGTAGATAGTGGATGTCATCACAGAGCAGCAATAAGGACTTGTGAACAAGTCAGGTTTGTTATTGGGGAAGTAAAAGAACTCTAGATTTCTGGTCATCTGAGTCATGGTTTATAAGTGTAAATCTAATGAAGAGAGAAGTCGAGTCTTTGATACAATATTTAGGAGATTGCCTTGCTCATCTGGGTGAGCTGAATATAAAAGCTAGATCTCAGCCCCCAAATTGACTCAAGAAAGAAAGTCTCATTTTTAGATGTGAATTCTTATCCTTTCCAAGCTACTATGCTAGTGAAAACACGAAAAGAACAATCAGGGGTCACAAAGAACCTCCAGTAAAAAAGAACTGCGAGTTTTCCTATCTTGATAGAAGGCATTTTTGTTTCTCCATCTTCCTTCTTTTCCGCCCCTCCTGCATCTCCCTCCCTACCTCCCCGCCTCCACTTTAAGCTATCTCTCACTTTTAAAACATGAATAAAAATGAAATATGAAAAAAATTGAAGTTTCAATCTTTTGATATTCTCTTCTAGCCTCAAGTGAGCTATTTTTAAAAATGCTGACTGGCATATGCAATCAAGAACTGGGAAAGGAAAGTCTTAAGATAAAATATGAATGATAATATATACAATGTAATTTAATAATAATTTTTCTCCTTGTCCACAGAGAGCTAAAGGATATAATTTGGGGTGCCTGGGTGGCTCAGTCACTTAAGCATCTGCCTTCCGCTCAGGTCATGATCCCAGGGTCCTGGGATGGAGTCCCACATTGGGCTCCCTGTTCAGCGGGGAGCCTGCTTCTCCCTCTCCCTCTGCCTGCTGCTCCCCCTGCTTGTACTCTCTCTCTCTGTGTCAAATAAATAGATGGAATCTCTAAAAAAATATAAATAAAAAATAATAAATAAATAAATAAAGGATATAATTTGTTTTGTCAATATTTAACATAACTTAATTAGAACTATTGGTAATAAACCAATAGCAGCATACTGATAAATATCACTCTGTTGCACTAAGCTCAGAGTTGAAAGTAAAATTCTTGCAACTGGTATTCTTGATTAAACTTTCTTAACAAGCTAACTTTACCACACCATTAGTAAAGGACTATCCCACTCACTAGATGTACTAGCTTTTCCAGCGCAGTCTGTGACCTTAGGGTTTATGAAACATTCTTGTCAAGTTTCCTGACGACTTCCAGGAGGATCCATAAACAATAAAACGTCGATACAAATACGTAAGAAAAACTGAATGCAATTCTGACCACCTTGTCCAGGAAAGACACGCATTACTATGGAGCATCATTTGTACTGGTATATTCCATGCCATTGTTTGGGTGTGCCTGTACAAATATGTAATTACGTAACTGTGACCTGCACATCTTCGAGGACAAGCCCATGTAAAGCCCCTCAGCGTCCACTGAGCAACACGAACAGACTGGAGAAAATGCAGTGGGCCTCTGATGCATCTAGCATGTGAGAGCAACAGCTGTGATGCGGCTCCTTGACAATTCAACCAGCAGGCCTGCCCAGTGGAGTCCTCTGTGGCGGAACTCTCCAACGGGGGACCACGGAGAAGGAGAATCACAAGCGAGGCTGGGATACTGAGAGTCAGGATGGGTTAGGTGTGTCTGAAGTCCTAATTTTTGAAATGCAACATGCTTTTGCCCATAAGGGTGAGGACAGGAGTTATGATTCAGGGAAGTTCATAATTTCTGAAAACTAAATCATAAAGGCAAAGAAAAGTAGGATTGTATAATTGATCCTCTCTGTACTGACAGGTTTTTAATGTAGGACTCTAAAGCTTTAGGCTCATCCGTAGACAGAAGACTTAGTCCCTTGGTCACCACAACTTTCAAATAAATCTGTTTCTTCTGCAAAGCTAGATTGGGAAGGCTTACCAGAGAGTGGCTTCCTGGGCTGCTCCTAGAACCTCCACTTCCGCCAAGGCCCAGACACACAACAGGAGCGGCCGTCCTAGGCTACTTCGGCTCCTCCGCTCTGACCAGCAGCCAGAAACTGGGGGTGGAGAAAAGAATTAACATCAACAGAAACATTTCCAATTTTTACAAAATACAAGGTTCAAGCTAACCACAAATACAGGAGGGAGGTGAGGGGTCAGAAATAAGCGTTACAAATTATATCTTGCATTTGGGCCTCAGAATCACTTATCAGACATTAAGCTCTGTGAAAGCAATGGCGATGTCTGTTGCTACATTTTTTTTTTCCTCCAAAATCTAGTTTAGGGCTTGTGCACTACGAGGTAGTCAGGAAATATGTGTGAAAGAAAAGAAGGAAGGAAGAAAGACAAAGAGGTACTAGATTTTGCTGTATGGCGTAAGGACGTAAAGAGAACTTTAGAGGTTAAAGGTCGCCTTCCGGTTTATATTTCTTCAGGTAAAAAACATGACATGGATTGAATTAAAATAAGAGGCTTAGTGTAATTATTATTAGCAAGCATTAATTAAGTAATGTACAATACATGCTTACTAGCGGTCTATAAGAAGCCCTAACACAGAAGAGCCTTTACTACAATGTTTCTACCCAGAATCCTGACCTTCGTATTTCTACTGACCAACGCCATGAGGAAGGTGCTCTCTTTGGGCTCAGCAGCATTTCTGATTCTGCCTTCAGAGGGAAAGAGCTTTGAAACTTCACCTACAACTGACAGAGTGAAAGAAGATGGGAAGAAATGTGTGAAAGATCCTATCAGATGTGGTTAAAGAGGTTGAGAGTTGGAGTAAGCCTTGGAACGGCGTCATTCATTCACAGACATCTGTCACTACGAGCACTGCCTTGTGCAAACACAGGCTTTAGAGAAATGTGGACACCAATATTTATACCTAAAGATATTATGCTCTGCTAACTCCTTTACCAGCGAGCTATTTCTTACTGTAATTTCTTCAAGATATAATTGACTTTGGGACGCCTTGGTGGCTCAGTGGGGTAAGTGTCTGCCTTTGGCTCAGGTCAAGATCCCAGGGTCCCGGGATGGAACCCTGCAATGGGCTCCTTGCTCAGTGAGGAGCCTGCTTCTCCCTCTCCCTTTGCCCCTCCTCCTGCTTGTGCTTGCTCTGTCTCTGACAAATAAATAAATAAAATCTTAAAAAAAAAGATACAATTTACTTTACCAAAATGTCTATAATTCTGGTTTATATATCCACATGTTGGTACAAAACCGAATTATGTTACAGTTATCTATATTTTAATGACTGACATTTATGTTATTAAACCTTTTTTCTCTCTTAACTTGTTTTGATTACTACTTTTATGGGCAAGTATTTAAAATATATTGCAAATATAAAATTCTATCTCTAAAAATTCCAAAACAAAAAAAAATTCATCCACTTTTTCAAAGAGACTATTTTTACATGTTCAAGATAATATTATCACACTTAACAAATGTCACAATTCTCTAATATTAGCTAATATAAATCCATATGCAAATTTCCTCACTTGACATAAAAATGCTCCTTACAGACAGCTGTCTAACTTTACACCTTAAAGTTCCCACCCACATCCACACTTCCCATCACACACGTGCATTCTCGTATAGACCTTTTAGTCCCTGTCTTTCTTCAAGCAATGGAGCATAGTGATACTGGGAAGTCTGTCCCTCCCTTATCATCCTCTGCTCTGGTCACTCTCTCCCCCGACCCCACTTCCTACTCAGCCTCTCCAGGACAGCATGGAAGACGCAGGTGGTCAGTTTTACAATTAGAAACACATTTCTGAACACACTGTTCCAGAGAAGCTTTGTGCTCCAAACCCATTTGGGGACTTGGACTGCTTTAGCTATTATGACAGCTCTCAAAGAAGCACTTGTACGATTCGGAAGAAAACTTCCCTTGATTTCTGGCCATATTTTTGTACTCAAGGAAGCACACAGGAAGGACAAACAGCCCCCACTAGTACTGGCACAGATGACCAGAGCTGGGCAAGTGTCCCCAGAAAGGCTGGGCCTGCTTTCAGTCTGGAACCTCTGTATTCCCCCTCCCTCCCCATCCTAGTTTCTAGAACATACCACAGATAAAGTTGGCATGCACGAATATTTCCAGCCACTGAGAATATTAATGTGAAAGTGGGATCACACACACATGAAAAGGACATCCGAATGCACACATTTTCAGAAGCAGGTGTGAACTTTAGTTCTGAACCCCAAAGACTGTTACTGACACGACTGAGAACTCAAAACGTGATGGGTGGTGGGGACGGAGGAGAGGAGCATTTTCTCATTTTCTTTTCCCATTTACTGGAAAACGTTTTGTGGAATGACTTCATCGTGAAAAGCAGTCTTTACATTTCAAAAGTACCTGTTAGTGGCAGCGACTGCTTAATTCACAGGATGCAACCTGTAATCTTTGTCCCTTCAACAGGTAATTTGGAGCGCCCTTCTTCCAGAACCTTGTCCAGCTGCAGATTTCCCCTATTATGGGAGGCAGCGTGTTGACTGCACGGGGACAACAGGAACAGGAGGGCAGGTGAGGAGTGGTTGTGATGCAGAGGGGAACCCTTCACTGAATCAGGGCTGCGGGTCATCATTACAGGGCCAGCCCTATGGAAACATGTTCCAAACATTCTGGGTTTTCAAGTCACTGGGTTTTCTAAACAGTTCCTGAAACAACTTTTTTCAGAACTTTTTCTTCAAGGGATGCACCTTCATGTCAGCCACATTCTCCAAGGTCGCGTGCAGTCTGCGCTGTCTCAGAAGACACCGAAGGACCTTGACCAATTAGGGAACACCTCTAGCCTACAGGGCACTTTTGTGCATATTAAAAAGAAGAGTTTCCTCCGGGGAGATAAATAAGAAAAAGTGACCCCTTGGAGCAGATGCAG
>NW_024424453.1:12148884-12255476 GCF_017311325.1 Ursus maritimus
TGGTGAGGCAACAGAAGCAGCCTTGTGCAAAGGAGAAAGGCTTCTCTTCTCCCCAGCGCGAGGAGGAGCCCGCTGCGGTGAACTGGGCTGAACTGGGCGAGCAAAGCAGGGCTATGTCTTAGCCCCAAGCCTCCTCATTGGTCGAGGACTCTGGATCTGCATAGACCCTACAGCTTTTTTTTTTTTTCTCCAGAGTTTCAACTTTATTTTTTTTATAATAATATTTTTTATTATATTATGTTAGTCACCATACAGTACATCCTTGGTTTCTGATGTAAAGTTCCATGATTCATTAGTTGCGTATAACCCCAGTGCACCATGCAATACGTACCCTTCTTACTACCCATCACCGGCCTATCCCATTCCCCCACCCCTCTCCCCTCTGAAGCCCTCAGTTTGTGACCCTACAGCTTTATCTGGAGGTCCGGCCCCAAATTCCTAACCAAATCCCCGAAGATGCTAGCCTGTGGGTGAACTTGCATCTTTCCCCCTCGGTGCTTTTGTAGCATCGTCAGCACTATCACCACCCTTGGCCTTATCTGCATCAGGCTTCAAAACAAGAAATATGGAAAACAGATGAGATCATAGCAGAGTAAGCAAGAGGCTGGAGGAAAGCCACCCTGCGCACTCATCACACGAGAAAGCGGAAGGCAGTCACTCTGCCGGCTGGGCGGAGACAAATGACACGTGATATGCGCAGTTCACTGCAGACACAGAACTCTGTGCTGGTACGTGTATTTCTAAGATGACCAGCAACATACAAATGGCACTCTTGGAGACGTGCTAGATAACATGTACCCTGCACACACCCAGCCTCTCACCCACAAGCACCCCCTGCACATAATGGCCAAGGATGCAAGTCCCATAATGTGTCTCTGTCTCTGTTTCTCTCTCTCTCTCTCCCTCTCTCGCATACAAATGCACTGTTTGTTCATGGCTCATGTGTTAACTTATGATTTTAAATAATAAGAAAGAGAATGCTCTTGTCTTTCAGTCTTCCATTATTCTATTTCTAAAAGGTCCCTTTGATTTCCCCAGCTCATTGTCTGGTGGACACAGCCAAAAGAAACTTTACTTTAAATCCCTTTTCTGTTATGGTTTTTCAGAGAAGATTACATGGGAGTTATTTCTATTCTAGGCTTTAAAATTATAATTAATATACTATAGTCATTTTAACACGGCAAAAAAAATGTTTAAAGTTTTCAGACAATGGACAAGAAAATAACTCTTGTAGGAAAAAAAATTGAAATAGCGGATCATCCCATACTTTTGGGAGGTTTTCAGAGAAGTTGTAGAGGAAAGAGTTTGTTTTGACTAAATGCCCCCCCCCCAAAAAAACCCTAAACTTTCATTAATGTGAAGCTGGAAAATCTTGTATCATCCTTCCATTTTCTTACTCCTTATTTAAGTACCCAGTGCAAATGTTAAGGGCACACACAGCTATTGAGTTAGGACAATGAAAGGTTGTTGTTTTTTTTAATGTATGTTGAACGTTTCACTGTTTTGAGCCTGTATTATGTGCACTCATATACCCCATGAAAATGTAAAGCACACTTCTGTAATTTAAGAGATAGGGACTATGAAGAGCACGAAGAAACTCAAAACCCATTCAGAGTCTTTGAGTGCTGGGTATGACTTTCTCCTGCCCACGGCGATATTCGATGCCACCTTGACAACTTATCTGATTGTAGGCATTCCAGGGAGCAGTGGGCGTTCAAGGATAAAATACAACCTATGACAAACCCTGCCTCAGGATTTAAAAAACTCAAAAGCCTACAGGGACCAAAGAGAAAAATGAGTGAATGGGAGGGGTTGCCTAGTAAACACGTAGAACTATTGTGTATTTCCCTGAAAAACCACACTCTCCATTTTTCTTGAAATGCGCGGTACTGTTGGCATGACATGGCACTTGTTACCCCCAAACTGACAGAGACACGAACAGCAGAGAAATATTTCCAGTGCTAAAAGAACACTGACGACAAAAGCCTGACTCTGCTGGTATAGTGATTGGCAACTCTTTCCAGCCTCAGTGCTAGAGAGACAGAGCAAGGGATCAAATGTGTGCTGTCCTAGAAAGCCCATGTCCTGTCTAATGGGGTCAGCTGCTTCTCAGCCCACGGCGTCGTTGTCACATGGAAATCTGCTCTTCCAGTTTTTCAAGGGAAGATGGGAATACATATTTTTAGGGAAAATCTCCAATTTTAAAGTGTTACCTTGACTTCTTTAAAAGTAGGTGAGTCAAGGAAGACACACCACGCCCTTCATCTTGAAACCTGTAGTCTACACCACACAGTCTAAAACTACAGGGACTCCAAATGTTCTTACAATGTTTCAGAACTTAGAGCAGAAATCAGTGAGCAACATGCAATATCAATGTAGAAGAATGATGCAAACCAAATCCTTTCGCTGTTTTTATTCACTGCAGGATAAAAGCTGTTCAGTCGCTCCTTCCAAGTGTCTGTGATTCTCTGATTTATTGCTGGCCGCTTTTTTTCGGCATTCAACATCCGTGTCATATACTCCGGGAGAACGGGCCCTATTTTGGCTGTGTGCTCTCATTCCGGGTATGTACCTAAACATCACTACGTGAGAAAGTTCCTTCATGTTTCTCCACTTGATCAAGAATTCTGTTTATGCTGGTAATAGTTGCTACACAAGTCCCTGGAAGAGGGAACAGGTGTGCTTAAGGCACACATATCCTCAGATGCACATTAGTTGCCTGTGAAAGACATGACCGAGGCCAAGAACCCAAACTATTGATTTCCCACTGGCTCTGGAGCTGTTTGTTCTCACTATATAAAGAACTCCAGGGGCGCCTGTGTGGCTCAGTTGGGTAAGTGTCCGGCTTTTGGTTTCAGCTCAGATCATGATCTCAGGGTCCTTAGATCAAGCCCCAAGTCTGGAGCGCAGAGCCCACTTGAGATTCTCTCTCTCCCTCCCCCTCTGCCCCACCCCCCACTTACGCACGTGCACTTGCTCACTCTCTCTCTCTAAAGTAAATAAATAAAATCTTTAAAAAAAAAAACCTCCAGACGAACACATATAATTTTACTAGTTTGACTTTCAGGCACAAATCCATTCCTGGTATCCTATCTTCAAAAGATGAGCCAGACATCTTGAAAAACTCAAGGGTCCCTTGAACAAGAGGCCTAGACTCTAGAAGATGCTGCTCCAAGCCCCTCCTTGACTCCCACTGTTTTTTCCAAGGAATAAATTTCTCTAGACCTCACCTAACCACTTCAACTACGATAGAGCAAAGAGAAGTGAAAGATCAAATCAGAAAACCTTTCTTCCTGAAGGCTTGGTGTGGTCCAAGGTAGACAGTGAATTCTTCCTCCTTTTAGGCTCTCTCCTTTGGTCCTACTTGGCCTTTCAAGGATGAAGACAATTTGAAACTGAAAATCTCCCATATTGTAATTCTGGAATATTTGCAAATACTTTCTCCTCTCAATCTCTGCCTCTCTCTCCTTCTTTCTCAATCTTTTCCCCTCCTCTACCTCTTTGCTCCTATATGTCCTACCCCACGATTGCTCAAAATAAAATAGTAATAATTCTAATGTCATTGATTACTCCTAAGTCATATGGTAAGCTCCAAGAGTAAATTAAGAGTGCTCGACTTTTTCAGCATTAATCTCTTTCACTGTTGGCCAGTACAAGACTTCCCTGGACTCCCCAAGGTAGACACCTCCAAACAAGTTGGAAAGTTTTTGAAACTCAAATCAAGAAACAAAATGAACAAAAAAAGAGAAAAGAAAGAAAAAAGAGTTTTCATCTATCTTTAAATTCAGCCCAAGGCTCACATATGGAAGAGTTTTTAGATAAAAATTCCTCCCAAAGTTCTAACCTCTTAAACCACAAAGTCAATCCACACAATTCAAATCTGAACTCTTTTGATATAAATGACCTGTTTCCCATCCCCTTTAAGAATTAATCTCTAAATTCCAAAGGGAATTCTTAATGGGATAGGCGGATCTTGGGGAAAACAAAGCAATTCTAACTCAGAAATAAACCACACCATGTTATACCTACATTAAATTGCTGGCATTTGACATCAATTCTCTAAATACTGGACTTTTGATCAATCCTTAGGAGCTCTTTACACATATGATAACCTTTCTAGAAAGGAATGGACCAACAGGCCTGACTCAAGTCACTGTTGATGTGCGTGTCCAGAAAGCCTGTAGGGGCTGTCAGGCAACCACAGTGAGCCTGTGTGGAAGGAGAGGCCCACATGTGTGTCTGAGTGAGAACATCTGTGCTGGAGGCAGGCAAAGGCTGCTCCAAGGGTGCTGCCCAATGTGTTGTTGGAGAGGAAGCGAAGGCAGGTGCTCTGAGACAGCACTTCCGGTCCAGTGTTGGGAGAGCGGAGCCTCACTTGCAGGAAGTTGCTCCCGGGGGCAGAGTGGGAGGCCCGGCTCCGGGGGAACGCAGGCTTCAGGCGATTCTCAAATGCGGCACGTTTGCAGGTCTCCCTCCGCCAGCTCAGGAACAGACATGGTTTCGTGAGAGCCACGCAGGATGATCGTCTGGCTAAAATCTGAAAAGAGCGAAGCCATTTGTATTGATGGAGCAGGCACCGTGCCAGTTGAAACATTCTTACACAACCCAGCCGCTTGGGATGATTTGTACATCTTGGAACCCGGCACAATACGCAGCTTAAGATACTTGGAGCTGAGAAATGAAAACAAAGGATGTGGTCTCTCTGCGGCTCCCTGACCTCAGGGATCTGTGTGGTTTCCATGATTATAAATTACCTCAAAAGAAATTGAGTTTTAGATTCAGAGAAATTATTCTGAGCAGCAGAATCCCAAGGACTAAATTGCCATGCCAAACTGTCAGATAGTCCGTCTGGTTCGGTTCCTTTTTGAACGTAGTTATGGTTATTTTTCCCTCTTGAAGTCACCTTTCGGCTTGGCAAAACCCAACTGCAGGCGGTGGAACATCAAGGAAGCGCGCGGCGGGCCTCCCAGCTCTGTCGCTGTGACTGGGAGAGCACAAAGGCTCCACACCCATCTCGCGGGCGCAGTTCACTCGCAGGGGTGGGGTTTCTCTGAAAGGGCCCATTCTGCTTTGGCTGATAAGGAAGCGTGCTTCCTGTTTCTGTCAGGGCAAGAAACTTAAAGTAGAAGTTCAGCCAGCACCACAGAGCCGTGGCCCTCTCCCCTCCTAACTCCAGCTTCCGGCCTTTTGCTCTTTTCGAGCTGCATTTAGCGAAAGGGCTCTTTGGTATCCTGGGTCTTGCTGTGGAGCTGAGGAAGGCGCTTGCCCGCTGCTGTCCTCTCTCCCGGACCCCAGACTAAAGGATCCCTTGAAAATACCAGAAATGGGAAGCTTGTCACCTAATTCTAGATCATGCTGTTGCTATTTTTACGGTGATACATTTTTACTGCAAAGCTAATGTATCACTGAACGCAATCTATTATTCTTGTAATGAATAGCTGTCGTTTCTTCTTCCTATGCCCAGCGTCCAATCTCCTTCTTGTGTGGAGGGAATTCTCCTTATGAGTACTGGTGGCAGGTGGAGACTTCCTCCCAGAAAAGAACTTGAAAAAGAACTTGCTTCCTCTGTGTTCCCGAAGCCAGGACACAGGCATGTGCCCATTAGATGCTATCCCGTAAGATGTTGGTGCGGGAACAATGATGCAAAATGTATTCTTCAGGCTGGGGTGGCAAGACCCCCTGTCAGTTTCCAGCATGATGAGCAATGGTGGTGGGTGCTTCAGAGTCTGTGCCTAGAAATGGTGGCATCAGTGTCTACGCAGGACACTTCTGCTTGGCTTGACGTTGGACAGTGTTGAGTCTATTCCTGGCTAAAACCTCCAAGTTCACGTGGGGATAAATTATATTTCTGCTTAAATAAACCAAACTAATTTCTCTTGCGTGTGACCTGAAAACCCTGTCACCTCCTTAGCCTCAATTTCAAATTCTTTCCCCAGCTTTTCTCTCTCTCTCTCCTCTTCCTCCTGTCCCCCCTTCCCCTCGCCCTCTTCTCTCCTTTCCCGCGGGGTGCGGGAAGAGATGCCCCCTTTCTCCCCCTACCCACTTCTCCTCTCTTTGCCACCTCCCCGTCCTGCTTCTCCTTCTCTCCTGCCCCTTACCCTCACTCCCCATCCCCATTATTTTGGCTCCTATCTTCAAGTCATTATTGATAGTCCTATCTTAAAAGTGGCAGATCCAAAAAGAAACTCTCCACTCTCATTTTGTAGTTGACAAAACTGAGACCTAACAGGTATACACTAATTATTCCAGTCAAACAGCAAGAATTTAGGGTGGTTTCTTCCTAATCTAATGCACCTAGAACTGTGCTGTCCTATCACCTAAGAGGTATACATGTCATGTTCTTTGATGATGATTGGGCCACTAATTTCATTCTATAAAGAAATAAGGAGAAACAAAAGAGTATCTATTTCTATAGTTTTCCATGGTCTCTGAGATAGAAAATAGTAGATGGTTATGTGTTTGCATCCAGTTCATGTTTATTTGGTGACTTCTGTGTTTATGTGATGTGAAAAAAAGTGGGGAGGACACCTGGAAAATCACCTCTGTTGGCCCAGCAAATCAAGGATTATCTCTTATCTGTATTAGTATTTTAAACAAGGAAAAATTATTTGATACTTTGTATAAACACTTACAGTGCTCTTTGAAAAGGTTAATCTTGTCATTCTCAAGTTTAAAATCACAATGTGGCTTCCTGTTGCACTTAGAATAGAGTCCAAAGTCAAAGCAGAACGACCGTTATCACTTGGATTTGGCTCTGGGACACTTGTGAGAAGAAGGGGGTCCTGTCGGTCATCACAATGAGACAGCAGGCACACACAGAGACCACATCACCAAACCGAGATGCCGGGTTACCCTACCCCTTGGTCTTCACTTTCTCCTTGACCTCATGTCATACCACTAATCTCCCAGCTCGGTACGCTTCTGCCCTGCTGGCATTCTTTTTTGTTTGTTTTGTTCCCCTTTGGGTATCTTAAGCCATTTTTTCCCCCCAGAACCTTTGCCCTTGCTGTGCCTTCTGCTGGGAACTCCTCTCCCTATCTATTCACTTGGCTGCTTCCATGTCATTCTGGACTCCACTCAAATTTAGTTTTCTAAGAGTGGCCTCTTTTGACTATCCTAATACTGCACACCCCTCCCTACTCCCCCTTCTAGTTATCCTTTATTTATAATAATCATGTTTATTTATTGGTTTAACGTCCCTGAAGGCAAGGACCTTGTCTCTCAAGTCCACTTCTTTATCCGCAGTGCCGAGGGCAGTGACTAGCACACAGCAGGCGCTCAAATTAATTGTCAAATGAACTATGTGGGAATAGAATTAGAAAAGAATGCCACACAACTGTACTAACAATGACTGCAGATGTGCAGTCAAGGACATGTTAACATTCCACACACACACACACACACACACACACACACACACCCAACATGGCAAAAACATAGTCCCTGTGAGAGCATCCTTATTTCTTCGATTATAGTAACGCTATAGAAAGTTACATTCATATTAGTAGCCCAAAGGCACCAACTTATTTCAGAGAGGCTCATACATCACACAGAAGATGAGATTCAATGAACTCATCTTTCTCCTCACTAGATGACAACTACTTACTTTCTGCTACCCCGTGCCTGCCCACACTTCAATTCCTTCAGAGAATGTTAAATCCCAGGCAGCACACCATTTTACCTCCAGGTGCCTGACTGTGTGTCTCTCATAGGTGATGCTTGTTTGATAGCACAACTACAGCGGTATCACATCTAACAAGATTAATAAATAATTCATCAGCATCTAACATAAGATTGTGTTCAATGTTCTCCAGTTATCAAAAAACTATTTTTATAATTGGTTTGCTTGAATCAAAGAATAAAAAAGAACCAAATGTTACTTTTCATTCCCATGTCTCATAAGTTTCTTTTGATCTATCACACTCCTTTCTATGCCATTTATTTGTTGAAGAAATGGGGTCATTTGCCTCATAACGTCCCACATTCTGGATCTGGCTGACTTGATCTTCAGAGTGTCTTCCACGTGTTGCTTTATCTTGCATATTTCCTGCAAGTTCGCAGTGAATGATTCAGAATCTTTTTTTTCACTTGGTGCTTTCTTCCCATTAATATCACATCAAGAACAGGATGTCTGGATGTCACCCTCTCAGCAATGCTCACATTGATCCCTGGGTTCAGGGCTGCCAGGCCCATCCATCTACTCTAACCCTCCCCCTCCCAACTTTTCACCTACTGATTAGCAGTCATTAATTATCATTACCTACATCTATTCCTCTGCTAGCAATTTCAAAAACAGACTTTTTTTAAAAAGTCTATAGTTTCTCCTTCCTCTCTGAAGGTGAACTTTTCTTCATCAGCTGTTCGGTTGCCTTAAAATTTGGTCCTTACAGGAAAGGCAGAATAAACGTTCTAGTCTTTTTTCTTACCAATATTCCGCATAATGAGTTGGTATTCTAGTGAACTCCAAAAGTGACCACTGGGTCTTAACTTTTTTTTCAATGTCATCATAAATTCATTGAGTTTTAAATATTTTATTTAACATGTTCAATTCACAGCAAGTAGTATTCAATACTTGAGCTCTCCCAACGCTGGCCAAGGGGAGCTCCTTCAGGTTTGCTCCTGTGTTCACTTGACATCACCCAGTTTTTCTGATAATTTCCTTGCTTTCCAGCACAACAGTATGCTCAAAATACATCTTGTACATTTCCTGCTTCAAGCCTGGAATCAGCAGTTTTCTGAGGAGTCTTGGTTCCTTTTACGGGGAAATATATATTTTTAAACCACAGTCTGGGCACCAGGAGTGTTCACTGTTTCCAGGTGTTCATTGCTTTTAGGGTTGTTTTTTTTTTTTTAATGGAACAAGTGAAAAATATGCCTTTTTTTTTTAAGAAAAATAAACATAATTCCTAAGTTCAGGGTGATATTTTCACCAATTCAAATGAAAGATTCCAGTATTTTTACTTAAATTCCTTGGTTTCATATTAAATCATTTTTTCCCTTCCTCTGAAAATATCTTGGCTTATGAAAACATTAACATAATTCATTATTTGCTTTATTTCAATATATACAATAGTTTCAAAATAACAATAAAAATATTTCCAGTGTTAACCCACCTCCTGAATGCATTTTAAAATTTCTTTGTGGTTTTCTTTTTTGTCCTTAGAATGTACAGTCAAAATACTATGGTTTATGGCCACTTGAAACGAACCTTCCCTATGTCATTGCCACTTACTCAATATACAGTTTGGTTCACTTGTTTCAGGTTTTTATAATCACTACTTTTAGGGGTTGGTTTTGATATAACTTTTTCAGTAGTGTAAATATAAGCATGATTTCAAAATCGAAACCATAAAATATGGTATAATCCATTTAAGAGAGGCCTAATTTCCATCCCCGCCCCTACCCTCTGTTTCCTCCCTCCCTTGTGGATAGTGTATTTATTACGTTTTAATTATATTTATATCCTTCCCTTTGTTACACAAAAGGCAGCACACTATCCACACTCTTGTACAACTTGCTTTTTTAAAAAAATTTTAATTAACAATGTATCTTGGCAACAGCTCCCTTAAAATATAGAGAAATCATTTCTGCTTTCTGTAAGTCTGCATAATACTCCACTATTTGAGCATACCAAGTTTATTTAACCCATTCTCTGCTGCTGGCATTTGGGTTGTTTCCAGCCTTATTCTGTTACAAATAGTGGACCAGTCGAACATTCAGACTTTATCTCCATGGGAAAGCTATGGAAAGTCCATTCAATTACCTTTATTAAGTGTCTACTATCTTAAAAGTCCTAGGGAGGTGCACATACATCAGAATGTGATTCGGCCCCTACAGGAATTCATATTCCAACTCCGGCAGGAATTCTAGATGCTTTGGTATATATGGCTTCACAACGATTTAGCTGTGCGACTTCACAGTATGTGATCTTGGACAAGATAATTAACCTCTCTGTGTCAGCATCTTCTTTGTGAAAGGTTATTGGTGGGAACTACCTCCCAGGTATGTCGTGAGCATTAAATGAGACATTTTTAAAAAGCACAATCCCTAGCCCACAGTAAGTATTTAATACATGTTATCTGTACATGAGTACAGATGTTTTGGATAAAACACACCATCAGCAAAAGTTAATATCATTATCATTAATATTTTTTAAGTAGTATAGTCAACAGGAAGAGTAAGGACTTCGGCATCAGTCAACATAGGCCTAAATACAAACTCTCTCTCTTCCTCTGACCTCCCTTGAGCAATATATTTACTGCCCTTGAGCTTCAGCTCCCTCGGCTGTAAAATGGCTTATCTGGCTTTGCTTTTTTGATAATATCAAGGGATTGAACCAAAGGCAACTTCGAGCACAGAGTGAGCAGATAACGAACATTACTTTATATCTGTATCCTGCTAGAACACTCTAAAACACAAAGACTTAAGCTGGCATTTGAGATCCAGCCAACATACCAGTATGGCCCTCATAAGGGGTTGCTGGGCAAAATGCCTTTTGCTTATGCAAAGCACAGGATCCCAAGGGCTTTCTTATTAGGATTCCCCCTAGCCTGCATGGATCCATTTTCTTAACAGAGCATTTCTTAATATATTTGAAGACCTAGCTCTCTCCTCAGAGATGTTTCCTTCTGTTCCTGTCTTTTGACCTCTACTCTGCTCAGCAGCCTAATGCTACACTGCTTTACTAGAAACTGTGGTCTTGTGTTCAGGTGACTATCAAACTCTCAAGGCAAAGTTGGCTTCACTCAGGCCTAAGTATATATGACTTGAAGACAAGAAACAAGAAAGCATGCATAGCAACAGAAGAGTGGAGGTCTCAGGATTTCCAGTCATAGCTTCTGTCGTTCCAGTCATTTTATATTAGGGACACATGTGGTCACAAAAGGCAGCCTGAGTATGGAAGGGCTGCTTTATCTCAGGGAAGACAACAGGCTGAATGGTTCCTTCGCCGTTCACACCTGGTGAGTTATGACCTTCTTCCTCATTCGGATACAAACGACTACTTGAATTCTTAACAGCTCAGGTTACTTATTACTCCGTCTCAAGGATGAGGTCCAGAACTCAGTCATTGGGCACATTCTCACTTATCTTGGATATGGTATAGATAAATAAAGTCTTGAGTTAATCTTACACGGAGACTGACCAATGATCAAATCCCCAGGTATCTCCAAAACTAAGGGTCACAGAATCAGCTGGAGCTGTTAACCCTTGCCGCTCCGAATACGTAGGGAAGGTAGCATGGTATAATACGATATAGTGTACAGTGTGAGATGCTTTATAGATAGAAATCATCTTCTTTAACCCCACATGGCAATCATATCGATATCACTTTATTCCAATTCTGAAGATGAAGAAATGAATTGCAAGTCTGAAATCTAACAGACTAAAGTTCAAATCCTGGCTGTACCACTAACTTGCTACTTGGCCTTGGGAAAGCTATTTAGCCCCGGAGCCTCCCTCTATTTTCTCATTTTAGATAATAATACCTACTTCTAGAGCAACAAGAACAGCTGTGATGCTTGTGTGCCGCAACAAAAGTGTGAGTTGACACTAAAATCCAGCCTGCACTCCTCTCCCTAAGCCACGTGCCCTATGACTTTGTCTTTCCAAATTTCCAGGAGCCTTTTCCAGTTTGCAAGGAGCCATTTCATAGCCAGCCCTGAAACCCTGTACAATTCATGACTGTTAATGATTGAGAAAGAAAAATCTAGAGTCGCTTGCACATAGAAAGCACGTAACTAATGTCTGTTTTTTCATTCCTTACAGTATCTCATTGATGGACTTTCCCTTTAACAAAAACTGTAGGTGGCCAGTAACAAATTATACTTAAAGTTATTCTGGGAAGTTGGCCATGTCCTCTCAGCGGAAAGATCCAACTGGAGAGTTCAGTCTCCAACCGTGGAATTCAGGCACATGCTATTAGCAGAAGAGCATCCCGGAGGCGTGGGCCCCCTCATCCTGACCACATTAGACAGATCATCACCTACCCTGTGTGTCTACAAGGGCAGCACTGCCTGGGTGAAGGGAGAGCTTTACTTAAATCCGAAAACGAGTGTTCCAGCTTATCTCGAAACTCCAGCCTACCACCTTATATATAAAAGTCATCTTTGCCAAGTATCTGCCAAAACAAACATTTCCAAGGCCATTAGATCTACAAAATTCCACGTGACCTAAATAATTCGCATGAGCACAATCCATAGTATTAATGCCACTGTCATTTCCTGTGACTACCTCATATACTCTCTCAGTAGACTTACCATATTCTTGAAGCATGTCCTTAAATAACTATCTTATCCGAAGAGTCACAGGGAAAATAAGTGTGATCCCATGACAAAGTGTATGCAGAAGAAAATTTGTTTCCTTTTCAATTAAATGTGTTTGTGTCATTGCTTTTTAAGCCCTGGGAATCTTTGGACTCATTTTCATGATCATAGAAAGTAAGAACCTCTAACATAACAAGAACCACTGCGCAAAATATATTTTCTTACCATCTAGTCAACAGTGTGGCCAACGAAGCCACAAAACATCAAACTGCATTTGTGTGAGAGACACGGAGTGTTTCCAGCAATGATGGAAACAACTGGACGGTCACCCATCTTTTGTCATGGGGTAAGACAGGATGAAGTCAGAAGTGGGTTTCCCTCAAGGGAATGGGGCAGGGGCATCAGTGGTTGTGTCAAATGCCAGGGACTCCAAACCAGAAAGAATGACTTGAGACACTGTCCTCTGCCATGCTTTCTGGGAATTCCTGTTTCTGCCTGAGAACCTCTTATTTGAGGTTCTCCTGAGTCAGCCCACAAATGCTTTCTCATTCTCTTTTTATCCCCTTTGTATTTAGTTCACGTAATTGCACAGTTTCTTAGAAAAGACATTCCTTCCTCACATACTCCACTTTCCTTGCTACTCCTCCTCAACAAAGGACACACGCAGACACGATTTTCCCATTGTCGGGTGTCAAACTCGGTATTACCTTAAGTCCTAACTCTGTGGCATGACTGGTGGGCTAGGGGTTGTGAGCAATGTCTGTGACACAGGACAGAGCTCCTGTCCCCTAGGAGCTTATAAACCCCTCACACCATATTGGGACTATGTGTCACCTTGTCCGTCTCCCACCACTGGACTGTGAGGCAAAGCGAGGGCAGAAACGAAACGTCTTCAGTCCTCAGTAACTAGTGTTTGATAGTACTTTCGCACACAATGAGTTCTTCTAGAGTGGATGGGTGAATTAATTGAAGGGAATCAAAGACATGGCTTGGTTAGGGTAGAAAATACTTGAGGGGGAAAAGAAAAAAAAAAGCAGCATAGAAATGGGACAAGGGGCTGATGGAAATGTATGCAGTCTCAAGTGGCCAGATCTGCTTTACATTGCAAAGCAGTGGGAGACAGAACTGGGTGGCCAGGGCCCAAGCCTCTGGGTAAAGGAGTCGGGACTACATTCCACCTGCAGAAAGTTGTGTATTTTGTGTTCCCAAACAGAACTTCACTGGAGTAGCCATACTGTGTGGTGCAGAATGAAGAGAAGCAGATCTGTTACCCTTCATTCCTAACACATCTGCACGTGCGCAAACGGCAGAATATAAATATACCCAATGCCTGGTGACTACACAGTGATGAGATCGGTCCCTCTGCCAGGGGCTCCAGCTGAGTCCATAATTTTATGGCATCCCTTTGGAAAATTTTTCTTCAAATATGAAGCCATTGCTGACTGTCCTAGTCACCGCATCATTGGCCAACAGGCAGGGGCTGAACTGGGCCAAAGTGTGGTATTTCTGCCCCTGTTACTGAGCTGAGAAGCTCAGTCTCTTTCTAAGAATAACTGTTGAAATCATGAGAATGTAGAAGGAAACTGTGAAGGGTTACATTTTTAAATCACAAAAGCCTATCTCTACAAACCGTTAGTCTGATGGGATCTAAGATTGATCCAAAATAGTGGTTCTATGTAGAATCCATGTAAGGGAAATTCGATTTCAATGGAATTAACAGATTTAAGGTAAGCTGGGATAGCAGTTTCTGGGCTCAGAGCCCATATCTCCTTCCCCACCTATCCCACTCTGTGTTGAGGTGTCTGTCCTAGAGAGGGAAGGTCTCCTCACCCAAATAAAGCATTTCTCTTTGCCTTGCCAGCCCCTCCCCACCTTGCGACCGTGGGTTGCCTCACAGCTGGTGTTGAGTGGCCGCCTAGTGCTCTTGGATTAGAAGTTGCTTCGAACTGGATTCCTTGAGCTGACCCCACCGCCTTTTACCCATCTCTGCCTCCACTGCCTGAATTTAATGAACCAGTGGCTCTCGAACTTTAGCATGTGCCAGATCCCTTAGAGGGTTTTTTAAAACACAGATTTCTGGGGGTGCCTGGATAGTGCAGTCGTTAAGCGTCTGCCTTCGGCTCAGGGCGTGATCCCGGAGTTCCGGGATCAAGTCCCACATCGGGCTCCTCCGCTGGGAGCCTGCTTCTTCCTCTCCCACTCCCCCTGCTTGTGTTCCCTCTCTCACTGGCTGTCTCTCTGTCAAATAAATAAATAAAATCTTTAAAAAAAAAAAAAACAACAACACAGATTTCTGCTCTGACTCAGGAAGTTTAGAATGGAGCCTGCAAAGCTGCATTTCCAACAAGCTCCCACGTGATGCTGCTGCTCTTCTGGGGGAGGGGGGCACATTCTGAGAACTGCTATAGCAGCCAATTTAGTTCTACCCGTCTCTGAAACCTGGACTCCAAAAGAAGGACAGAAGTCTAGTCTCTGCCTCACATTTATAAGGAATTTAGACACAACAGATACGAAGTATTTTAATAATAACTAACATTTATTGGGTACCTGTTGTGCAATTATTAAATCATTACGCAAACCCTATGAGTTAGGTGTAAGTCATGTAGTATTTATTTATATTCTCACTTTAAAAAGAAAAAAGCAGGTTGAGATAAATTATACAAATTTCCTAATGTCGCAGAGCTGTGTTTGAACTCAGACTGCTCCAACCCCAGAGCACTGATCACTCAGGTTGTGCCTACTGGCTAGCCTTTGCAAGTTCAGAAATGGTACTTTTTTTCTGATCACTCAGGTTGTGCCTACTGGCTAGCCTTTGCGAGGTCAGAAATGGTACTTTTTCCCCCCCAGTGAATCTGCAATAATCAGATGTGAGACAACTGTTGATTATTTTCATTTACTTAGAGTAATCTAACATGGAGAGACTATCTCAATATGGATATACTTCTAATCCATGGCTTTGGAAAGTCATGTCATCCTCTGGTTCTCAATTTCCAGAGCTGTAAAACAAAGGAGCTGAAATGCTTTTTAAAATGTCTTACCTTCCTTCAGCATCTGTGGTCTTCAATTTATGAGCCAAGACTCTATTGCATTAACCTAGACTGATAAAGAACTGCCAAGGAGTTAGAACGCTCACCGTATTCTCTCTCCGTAAGGAAGGTCTATGTTAGAAATCATCTCCACTGGAAACTGTTCTATCAGAAAGCTAAAGTCAGAGCAAAGAGAGTTAGACTATTTTAATGGAACACGTCATCAGGCTAAGGTATGGCTGTTCTTGCTCCCCTGAAAAAATAGAGCTGAAAATGCATCATGCTATTTCTATTGAACCTGGAGTTCTGCTCAAGACACTAATACTCTTTCAGACAGTATCTTTCTCCACTGCCCTCTGCAATGCATTTAGTCTTTTCTCACATTAAAGTTACATTTGCCCCCTTGAAATTGGGAAGGTGTTCTTGCCCCCTTATCGGTAAGCCTACATACAAAACCATCTAGGCGCTGAACTGCTCTGAGCAGTGAACTTCATTTAACTTTAGTAGCAAAGGCTGACATTTTCCGGTACCTTGTTGCCAACTTCTGGAGTGACACCCTGTCTGGAAACTACAGACCATACGTACTGACAACAAGGAGACTTTGTATAAAGAATCAGACTTCTCCTCCCCAGCTGTCTGGGGGGAACAGCACAGGAAGTGTATCTTTCATGCCTCATGTTTATGAAGTGACCATTCATTGTAAAAACAAATTTATAATTGGTGTAATGTGGGTGGGAGATGTGTGGGGGCCATGATGGTGTTAATCATGAGTAAAATTAGAAGGCAGCCTCATGGTTTGAAAAACTATGGCCTTAATGCCTAGCATTTCTCATTTAAAGAAACACCTCCTTAGTAATTTGACTTCTATTCCTACAATCTGATTTTTTAACACTACAACGTAGTTCAGGCAAGAAGACCAACACCGAAGTAAATCACATGAAGAAGAGGTTATTCAACGAGAACAGAAAAATTTGTTGGAGGAAGGGAGAAAAATATGTTATTTCATGTGTCTTTAAGCCCTCTCAGATTCTCTGCAAATATAGAAAATTAATTTCCATAACCAGTACCAACAAGTCAAATGGGATAAAACAGAATAGAAGTACAGTAGACAAAATCCCCCAAACATTATGAAGTACTATGTTGTGAAATTTTTCAGTTATACGCATGTACAAATGTGTGTGTGTGTCCTAGTCTGAAAGGTAACGTGTCTATCTTACTGTGGGTTGTGGTTGTTTCAAAGCCACTGCATCGTAGATGGCCTACCATTCTTCACACAATAGTACAGAAAGAGGTTGTAGCCTGATTCCACTCTTCCCCAGGGGTCTATAAGCCAGACTAAGTAGGTATTCACAAAGACATGCAGTGATCCAAGATCAATCACATAGAAAAGATTTGTGTGGTATATTACAGTCTGCATAAAATTTGTGTCCTGGCTTCTAGAATGAGCAACTACATTTAATATGGTTTGAGCAGCCATTTGAGTTCTGAGGTACAGACAACTGGTTGAAAAATGAACCTTATAAACATTTTTTTTTTTGCCAGCTAGGATTGCATGGACATAAAAAGATCAATGACAGAGCAAGTACAGGGTAAAGCCAATGATTAGTAGAAATAAGTCCCACCAGGATCCAGAGGATGGAATGATCAACTCACTCAGGGCTCGGAGTGGAGAAATACTTCCAAAGGGAAGGAGTTTTGGGGCCAGTCAGGGAGAAGGGGTTTTTGCTTGCTTGTGGAATGGCAAGCAAAGATATGCAGATACTCTTTTTCCATCTTATTTATATGATGACAAAGAATGAAAAGATGTCATAAAATGATTTTTAAAGGGGTTTTGTAATGTGTTTCAATTTTAAAATATTTCAATGTTGCTAGCTTATGCATGGGAAGGGAAGCAACTAACATCTGGTTGATACCTATACCTTGCTAGGCCCTCTGCGGGGAGCTTTACATGTATAATTTTATTTCTTTCTCACCGCCACAGCCTCAAAGTAGGCAGCATGATTTCCTTTTTGTGGGTAAAATAAATAAGTCACGACATGGCTAAATAACTTGCTCAAGTTCACAACCTGAAAGTTGGGGAATTGAGTCCAAATCTAGATTTATCTGGTCATAGGCTCTTTTTTTTTTCTTTTTTCTTTTTATTTTTTTTATAATATTTTTTTATTATATTATGTTAGTCACCATACAGTACATCCCTGGTTTCTGATGTAAAGCTTGATGATTCATTAGTTGTGTATAACACCCAGTGCACCATGCAATACGTGCCCTCCTTACTACCCATCACCGGTCTATCCCATTCCCCCACCCCCCTCCCCTCTGAAGCCCTCAGTTTGTTTCTCAGAGTCCATAGTCTCTCATGGTTCATTCCCCCTTCTGATTACCCCCCTTTCTTTATCCCTTTCTTCTCCTACCGATCTCTTCTAAGAGCAACCTGATTCTTAAGAAGAAAGTCCATTTGGAAGGTTTTCTGGAAAATAGCACTCTAATCGCTTATGTTTGAATGCTGTTCTCAGGTAAGGATGAAACAAACTTCACTGAAATTTTTGTTTTTCTATTATTAGAAGAGAAATATCTTAAAATTCCCCTCTATGTGACTTATGCCACTTCCTAAATTGTGGTTTCAAATATTCCAGGGATTATTTCTTGGCTATTACCAATGTCAAGCATATCAAAGAGTTGAGTGAAAGACATCCTCAACCACTAGATTCACTCTTAACATTTTATTGAAGGATTAATTTGAGAGTAACTTCATGCAGGGTTTGAAGATTTTTTAAAAATGGCTATTCTGAAAACATTTAAATTTAAATGAAACAGGTATTTCAATCTATGACATTCTTTTTTACTATTGCTTTGGGGTCATTTACTATTTCCATTCGAGGTGATAGATTTTGCTCAAAAAACTAGTAGAGATCCTCTTGAAACTGGGAGAGCCACCACACTGGGATGTATTATGAACTTCGCTCAGATGTGAAGAGAGTCAAGTGAATGAAAATAACCCACACACCTTCTTTTGAATGTTTGAATGGTATGTCCCTTTACTGAAAGTTTTTTTAAAGTTCTCTTGCACTAACAACATGATGTTTTTAACTAGAAAGTTTTTCTCAACAATTTTATCAGTTCATTGAATCTTAGCCAATATAGCTAGTATTTATTATTTACTCTGAGCCAGATACTGTTTGGAATGAAGTTTATAATTTAAACTCTCACACAAATCTTTGAGATAGATATCCTTATTATTTCTTTTTTGTATATAGAAACCGAGTCACAGCAAGGTTAAATAATTAATAAGCTATGAACTTGGGTTTGTATGCAAGAAGTCAGATTTTAGCACCAAAGCTTTAAAGTAAGCATCTTTAACAGTTTTTCTCAAAATGGGTCCTGGGGAATAGTAACTCTGCAGGATATTAATAGTTATTTTTCAAAATCTGATTCCAAGGTCTGAGAAGTTTGCCATTGCATGTAAACTTATTTTGCAGAATCTTTAATATTGTAATAGGCACTGTGAATCTTCAAGAAAGAATATTGTATTCAAAGTTTGGGAGTGGGAGAGGAAGAAGCAGGCTCCCAGCGGAGAAGCCTGATGTGGGGCTCGATCCCAGAACCCCGGGATCATGCCCTGAGCCAAAGGCAGATGCTTAACAACTGAGCCACCCAGGTGCCCCTCAAATATATTTTATACACGTTTATGTACATGTGTTCAAATTAGTGAGGTCTTACACTGACCCCTGCACATCTGGGTCATTTCCATCCCTGTGCTCTAAATGTAACATAACTCAGCCATGAATTGAATTTACCTAAATTTTACAGAGTACAGAATGAAAAGAGAGCATTTTGATACTTCTCTAAATTTACCATAAGAATTACAGTAAGCTCCTAAATAGAGTATAGCACAAAAAATATAAAACACTGTGATACTCTGAAGTTTGCATCCCTTCCATAGAATATAACACTCAAAAGTGTTAAATATTGACCAGGAAGAGTTTCCTATTCTGAAGCCTTAGAATTACAATAGCCTTTAATACATCTGATAGTCAACTCTCTTACTCTAAGAGACGAACAGCGTTCTCAGGACACATTGTTGATTTTTCAGAAACTTCCAGTAACAAAAATTATGTAGGTTCCATTTTAAAACTCTTTCCTGAGTTACACTGGCCTTGTCCCATAAAAGTGGCTTTTAGTTGTAACACTAATTTCCTGTTTCTTTTTTCTCCAGCCGTGTTTTCAGAGCAATGTTTTGGAGCCCTGCCTGTAGCATCGGGGAAGACTCAGCCCTAGTTCCATCAGAAAAGTCATTTTTATTAGAGTACCGATGCTAAGGTCTGAATACAGCATTAGTAAACGTACTTTATAAGAGTAATTATTGTGTCAAATCACATCATCTACACAGCGCAGCTGCAATGCACGCACCACAGTACCCACCACACGTGCACACACACAGGGATGCTCTTATACTTTCAATTTTCCTTGATATTTTTGCTCTGTGACCGATCTAGGAAAGTGTACTAGGGTCCGCTACCATCCACAGCAGTCTCCTTTAGTTGAGGTCCATGGCTCCTTCTACTGAAAGAATATTGATGATTCAGGAGACCCCAGTTCTAGCTGGATGCTAAGGAAACTATTGGGCCTTTGTCCTTTTAGCAATACATCTGCAACTCAGTTTTTTTCATCTATAAAAAGGGGTTAAGTAATACTGTACTACGACTGATCTGTGTAAGGGTCAAAGTCAAATATGCGTGTGAGGTTGCTTAGATTTTATTTTTTATACTTTCGACTTCTCTCTTCATTATGTTGATATTCTCTTCATAAGTCCTTTTCTCCTGGTCAGGGGTCACATTGTCCTTGTCAGCCTAACAGTTTTCGACTGTATGTTGGGCATTGTGATTGTTATGTTGTTGGATTTTGGATATTCTTGTCTTTCTTTAAAGAATTTTCTTGTCTGTCTTTAAAGAATGTTAAGTGGCAGATCAGTTTGCTCTCACTCTTGTTTTTAAGCCTTTTTAGAAAAGGTTTTGAGGGTTTTTTTGTTTGTTTCAGAGATAATTTAGCTCTACTAAGGTATAACTTTTGGGGGTCTCCATGGAATGCCCTCAAGTGATTACTGAGGACTCTTTACCATGACTCGTTGGTCCTCAAATGATACCCCAACTTTTCTGAGCTCTAGAAATTATTCTGCTGACAACTCCCAGACTGCTTTTTGTCTGACGTCATGGAGGTTTACTCTCATACGCACTGGCTAGCACTCAAAAAAGATTCACAGTGATTCCAATACAGATATCTGGAGCTGTTTTGTCTTGTCTCTCTTTCCTTTCTGTAACTCTACCCTGTGACTTCCAGCCTCCTCAGCCTCTGTGAGCTCCAACTTCTGTCTCCTCAATTCCCTAAGACCCCTGGACTCTGGGTTTCTGCTCCCTGTGACTGTGGGCAGTAATCGCCGCTAGGCAGGAAGCTAGGGAGGCTGTAAGGCTCATGTCAATTTTCCCATCTCTTAAGGGGCACAGTCCTGGATTGCCTGTTGCCTAAAGTCTAAAACTGGTTATTTTACACACTTCATCCAGTTTTCTACGTTTATTGTGGGAGGTTGAGTCTAGTTCTTATTATTCCATCCTGGCCAGAAGTGGAAGTCTGTATATAAAAGTGCCTTGAATTCTTTAAAGTATTATATTGTTTATATTTCCCCTTCTTTCAACTATTTCTTTCCTAAACTTTTAGAGCAATATACTTATAGATTGGCACTATGTCTGTGAGAGAGTGAGAGAGAGAGGAAAGAGAAATACTTAACGTTACAGAAAATGACTATTTTTACTTTTTTCCCCTACAACTTTTTGGTTTTGGCTTTTGAGTGGTAGACTTTTCTTTTTTTAATTTATTAGTTTTTTGTAGTAGGAATTACAAAATTAACATTAAAACTGTCGTTTTATATATTGTATTGCCTAGAATATAGCCAAATAAAAAACAAGTTTAAGGAAAAATATTAAGTAAATCATAGTAGACATAAAAAACCAAGAAGGTAAAATTTGTGAAGGTGGTATATGGCTGGCTGGCTTGGGGGCCTCCCCTACACTGCAGAAGGACTAGATAAGAAAGCAGAAGAGTTAAAATACTCAAGACCTTTTTGTTTTTTTTGTGACACTACTTTTCACCTCTTTGAAAATTCTGTCTCCCAAAGATATATTCATATTATTGCCCTTTTTGGGGGTCCTTTTGTATTTGAATTGGCTAATGGAAGACACCTGCAGTATCTGGAAGTCAATAATATTATGTTACTGACACCATGGACTTCAATCAGGAATATATAGATGAGAGCCCAATCCTATGTATCTTTTTCATTTATGCTTTTCCTTTCTCTTGACAATTACACACTCATTTCATTTACTTAAGTGGGAGAAGGGGGTCCATGAAGAACTCTTCCAATAGAGCTATTAAAATATAAAAAGAAAGTATAAAATAAATGAGGACATTGCTGGCAAAAAGGAAGTAGAAGTTAAATTAGAAATTCATATCTATTTTACATTTGCATATGCTATGATTGTGTTAGATTATCAGAATTCAGGAAGCAGACACTGTCATTATGAATTAACTGGATGAGCCAGTTATCAGGGAGGAAAAGAATGAGTGTGAATTGAGACCCTGTGACTGCATCAGTGGAAGTCTAGGTCTGTGCCTCTGGCTCCCAGTGCATTAAGGCATGAGTGTAGGGTTGGTTATTTGGGGATTAATTTAGTTGTCCCAAACTTTTCCACTAACCATGGTGATTTTACCCATTAACACCATGAAGGCAGATTTTCTGCTATCTGATTAACAATGGTGGAAGTACCAAAGAGACAGCTTGTTATAAATATAATCAGTAGATTTGTAAATCCACAGTTTTGCCAAGTTCTCAGGTTTGGAGGCCAAGGCAATAAAGATCTAAGTTGCAAGAAAAAGATAAATAAATAAATAAAGATCTAAGTTGCAAGAAAGATCTACATTCTCTATCTCCTCTTTCCATCGCTCTCAATGTACAATTTCTTCAGAGTGTGGGGCTTAGAGTCACTTGACTGACTCATTTAGCACAGAGTCGTTGTGAGAAAACATCTTGGCAAATCATACTGTGAGGGGGGGAAAGGGAGATTCTGCCAAGTGATTGTTGCCTGTCTTATCAGAAAAATTGAGGGCTTAACTCCGTATAGGGCTGCCAATCAAATACGCAAATTAAAAACTTAAAGATGCGCTGATCCTTCGAAACAGGAAAAAAACTGTAATACATAACTGAAAGTACAAAATGCAATCCTTACGAAGTGATTTCCTACTCTTCGGGGAGAGATGAGTACCTACTGAGACAAGCACACGCTCTTCCAAGTAGAGGAGCCTTGGAAGAGAGCGCAAATGAGAGGTCATGGGGAGCCAATGGCAGTGAACTTACTTCTTCACGTCCTCAAAAAAAAAAAAAAAAAAAAAAAAAAAGGATTGGAACCCTTCCGCTGAACCAGGAACCCGCTAGAATTAAAGTTGAGGTTGGCCACCAGGTGGCATCAATGTCTCAGTAACGGTTCTCGCACACTAGGGCACCGCTGGCCCGGCCTCCTGCACCTCCAGATTCACAAGCCGAACTTTCCCATATTTTAACTACTGCTAGTGGAATCATGAACTCCATTTATAACCTCACTCCTTTCCCTCCTTCCAAGAGGAAAACACAACCCCCGTTTAACCAACTTGAACTTCACTCAGGCTCTCTACACTGTCTATAAATTTCTAAGGCTTTTCTTCATAGTTTCACTTTTTTCTACCTTTCATTCCATTTCCAGCTTTTTTCCTTCCTCTTTTGTCCTTTCTTGTACCCAGAAACATACCCAGAAATATCCCTAGAATTCTACACAGCTAGGCATTAAGGTCAATCTTTGATGTCCCTCTTGGCTTTTCCTCCTCAGCTCATCCTTCCTCCTACACCACAGGAAGACTCTGAGAAGAGCAAGATGACACATTTATTTTTTGTTTCCTGTTCCTGGCTCTGCTGAATCACGCTTTCCGCCTCACAGAAGCGGAAAAAGGAAGCAAAGCTATTGAGCATAAACCTCTTGTGATTTTGTCTTCTCTTTAACAGACATTTCTGCAAATTTGCCTTCAGGGATGTTGAGCTTTGAGAATTTCTTCACCCTGTTCCTTCATTTTGTTTCTTCAGCTGGAGGTAAATGAAGTCCGTACACAAGGACATCTCATCAACAAGATGTCACTGCCAACATCCGCTACAAACAGAAACTGCCTCAGTTGAAGCAACTGTGTGTCTCTAGAGAATCCAGCATAAAACTAGTAATAAAGCTGAAAGTTAACCCAGATGTAATTCTGACCGTGCATCTGAAACTTTCATAGAGGAAGGATCCATATATATATTCCCCGGAGCCCTCAAGTGAAGGGAGAGGGCTTTGGTGGAGTTTTATCAAAATCAGAGTCTGACACTGGGGTTGGGGAAAAGAGGTCGTTGTCAATTATATTTCCTTCCCACCCAGAGATTCTGCACAAGACCCAGGTGCTGGATTATGAAGGGGAGCATTGTGTGTAAAGGCAGTCACTGTTGGGGCATCTTCTAGATGTTTTAAAAGTCTCATGGGTACAGACTATATCATTTTTTAGAGAATAATGAGCCAAATGCTCATATATCTACAAAACTGATTCCTGAAGGGGCTACATGTGTTTCCTAAGATTGCACGCCTAGTTATGGGAGGAGAATTTAGATTTCTGGAACACGGACTGCCCATCTGTATGAGTGCTCTTACATATTCATCTTAGGTAGTACTATGGTGAGGAATAAGTGACCGCATAATCCACCCTGCATAACATGTGACACTAAGTAGGGGAGTCAACACATACAACTTCCCTTCCCTAAGTAATAAATAACAAACGGTTATAAGAGTAGGCTTACAGTAAGACAGAGCTGTGTTAAAATTTTGCTTACTCCATTCACCAGCCTCATGTTTTTGACTTTTTAATTTTATTCTCTGTAAAATGGAGATATAACAGCACCTCCCTTATAGGTAGGGTCCTTTGTAGGATACAAGAAGTGCTAATGAATTGAATCTATTATTATTATTATAAATGTTTTGAGAATTAAATAATCTTCTTTTGTTTTGGCCAGAGGAAAATGGTTGGGTGATAAAAGTAGCTAGATTTAATAGAATTATTTAATGTCCATTCTATAAGTCTTCTTACTCTATTACTCTATTACTATTTTAAAGTGCACTTAATTCCAGGCAAGAACTTGATTTTTTTAAAAATCATAATAGCTAAGAACATTTATAACAAAGGACACTACTTTTTCCTTAATTAGAAAAAATTTCAATGTCAGGGCTAATTTTTTTTTTTTTATGCCGTAGCATGGTAGATATAAAAGTATATTCCCCATGAAAAAGACCGACTTTCGCAGTAAGAAGGAAAATATTCAATTAGCAAAGCAGTGCCCAAGTAGGATCGCCAAATATCCGATCTGTGTTCAGGCTGTAGCTTAAGTACTGTGGTTGCAAAGTTAAATAATTTTCTTACAGTAATGACAAGTCATGTAATAAAAATGGGCTGGAGACAGAAGTGGCCAGGGTATCACCAATACATCCAGTGTTGAAGAATTCAAAGGGTGTAATTTTCTCATTTAAAAGGAAACACTAAAATGGCATTGAACTCTCAGCACAGTGCATGTGTGCACATCTGCAAACTAAATTTATCTTTTGCGTGTTTTGTTCGTGTTTAGAACTCCGTCAATTCGCTCCTTGTTATCATCCCTTCTTGAGAAATTAGAAATAATATTTGCCCTTAAGTGCCCCCCTCAGGGTGGTGAATCACTATAAAATAAAAGCTCATTTCAATCATGATACCTCAAAATACAATCCTGTGAGTCAAGTGAGGAGGTCCTATTAAACAGATATATTCGGTTTAAATCATGGAAATTAATACATATGTCTGTGACATTAGTTTAACTCTGGGGAAAAACTGTCACTTTTTTATTCAGCTCCTGATAACCTATACATTTAAGATACTGCATAAAATGTTAAAGAACAAGGAACAAGCTTGAACGTGAAATACATACTGTTATTTTATGAAAAAACTAATGTGTTGTGTATATGTATGCACCGTGGCCTTTCAGAGCAAAAACTCTAAAAGCATAATATTCTAGTACTCTTTGTTTCTGTTAAGGAAGAGTGAAAACCCTAAGTTCAGCACAATGAAAATAGAACAGCAAGTCAGAAGATAGCTATCTTATTCATAAAAACATACAAGATACGGATAAGAAGTTGCTGATAATGATGGGCATATTTTTGGCTTTACAAAAAAAATAATGAAGGAAGTGTGGTTTTCAGAGAAGTTTAAGTAAATAATAGTACGCTATCACCACATGCTATCTTTTGCGTTATTATTCTTAGCTAGCTTATCATTTCTTTTTCCTGAACAAAAATATGAATGCTATAAAGACCCAAATATCAGATCAGATTGTTCTAGATCTATCCCATTAAGCATTTGCTATATTAAAATGTTAAAAGCCATTACATGAATGCTGTATTAAAAAATAGCACACAAAAATACTTTTCTAAATAGGGGTTTTTAGAGCTAATCAAAAAGCACGTTAGTGGTGCTTCTGTTTCCTTTTGAGAATGAGATGGTATCAGTTTAATTTCATGAGTATGAAGCTTAAATCTCTTCAAAAGAGGAAACGGTACAAATAGAAGTAAATGAAAAAAAATTCTCAATCACGTTGAAAACTAACATCGTGATCATAGCGTAACTTCAAAGTTTACGCTCTTTCTGGACTAACCCAAGAGTCATGGGTTGTGTCTTATTTCTCCTCTTCCTGAAATGCTCTTCTAAATTTTTTCCTTCACTGACCTTGCTATCCTCCACCTCCATTTCCTAGTCTTTACGCAATAAAGCCATTCTGTTGGTCACTTTGGGTGTTTGAAGCGAAAAAGAAAATGTCTTGCTAATTTCATTTAACAATTCCTGCAGTCTGCTGAGATCCTACAATGTGCTGGGGGCAGAGTTCTGGGGAAAACACAATAAAATGAAGATCCCCACCCTCCTGGAGCTTTCAACTCTGGTGGAGACAGACCATAAGCAAATAATACATCATACGCAAGTGGTGATGAAGGTTATTCAAGTTATTAAGAAAAATAATGCAAGGGAACCTAACAGTGATGGAAGGAGAGAAGATCCTGTTTAAAACTGTATATTCAAGAAACACCTGTCTAACAAGGTGGCAGGAACAGAAAACTGAGGGCATTTAGGGAGCAAACTGAGCAGTCGCCTCTCAGGAAAAGAATTCCAGGCACTGGATATAGCAATTGCAAAGTCACCGAGACAGGAGCTGTCTGGTATGCTTGAGAAAGGTGGGACCTCGTGCGAGGTGGGAGGTGGGTTAAGAGATGAGGTCTGAGAGGTACCCAGCTGCAAAGTCATGGGGGCCTTGCATTTGATTCTAATAAGGTAAGGGGGATTAGGATTCAGCTTCTGCCTTACACTTTAAAAGGGAGAATGATTAGGCTTTGAACTTTTTCTGTCCCCAAAGGCAGCAATCAGAACAGCTAAAGAATCAGCCTTGGTTCTGGCCTTTACACCCGAGCTCTGCATCTTTAGCTGGGCAGGTGTAGAGGGAAGCTCGACTGAGGGGCAATCTACAGGCTCTGTGAGTTCTTATTCTTTTCTGGTTGGACAGGAGGCAGGCTGTCATTTCATTTGCCTTTAAAATACTTTATGACATTTTCCAATTGTTTTAAGAGTGGTGTGTTCCTTGGCATTCCAAGACCAAAACTTCACCAAATAGGACCCATTCAGAGATACAGTTGACACTTTAAAGTTACAGATACATTTTCATCAAACTAGACAGGATCACCTGACTTTTTAGATGGATTTTGGGGAGGTAACCAACAATAAGCATAAATGAAATCTTTGTTATAACAAAATGAATCAAATATTATTATCAGTAATTCTTCATTTTGTTGGTTAGTTCCTTAACAAAATCTTTGGTTTCATGGATGGCAAAAGTCAATGAGGCACTGTTGAAATTAAAACACAAGCAATGACTTAGGGAAACGAAGAAAGATTTTTTTTTTTAAGTTATACAAGAATCTCTAAAAATGGGGTGAAAAGAATTTTAGATCTATTTCTCTCCCTCAAAACAGTGAAATGAGTTTTCCCCCCAAGGTGACAGTCTATAAGATGTATGCCCATTGTGCCATTATCCTAAAAGCACTTGTACATGTGTTAAATTGACTAGTCAAGAGGGAAAATTATCTCTCAATGCTTCTGAGAGAAAATACACAGGTAATTGAATTTATGAATCATACCTTCCTCCAACTTCTTCCAATGGTAAGAATTTCTAAAGGATGAATTCAGAACTAAAATTTAGCCACATTTACTATGAATGATTGGCTTTTAGTATAAATTCGGGGGTTCTTCTAATTTTAAGCATTATTTCTTCAAGGAAATATGGGATGGTAAGATGGGATTGAGATAGAAATTTGCTGGAAAGATCGGAGAATCATTTTTTCCTTCGCTGCTTAATAATTCTGTGATCCTGCATAAATTGCTAATCACCTTTGAACTTCCATTTACTCTTCCCAGGTACAGGAATAATCGTTTATGTATTTTAGTGTTGTTATGAGAACTGAGCTACATCCTCCCATTTAATTCTTAGTGAATACAGGCAGTCAATAAATACTAGTCCCCTCATCTGCTTCTAAGAGCGTCCCTCAGGTACCAGTTAATATTCTCATATAAAAATGCAGAAAGCAAGCACATATCACCCTGTATTGTGAAAACAACCCAGTGTCCTTTCCTCCTCCATCCTTTCCTGAATGTCTTCTTTACGACTTACAGAACACTTGACTTCTGACACTTCCGGTCACCACATATGTGGGGGATNACAGTGAGCAATTCTCTGACACACCAGCTGGCTGTCCTACAATTTAACTCAATTCCAACACCATCTACCTGGAGATAGTGTCAGATCCCATAGGCTAAGGGCTCAGCCCCACAAGAATGCTTCCTCCGCACTGCAGTTGCCAATAGCAAGTAGTAGGTCCCCAGCTTACCGGCAACATGTATCCAATTGGTCTACCAACTAAGGGTTCCCATGACCCCTTCCTCAAGTTCAATTAATATGCTAGAGTAGCTCACAGAACTTAGGGAAATACTTATTTACATCTACTAGTTTATTAAAGAGTATGATAGGGATGTCTGGGTGGCTCAGTCGGTTAAGCATCTGCCTTCAGCTCAGATCATGGTCCCAGGGTCTTGGGATGGAGCCCTGCATCGGGCTCGCTGCTCAGCGGGGAGCCTGCTTCTCCCTCTCCCTCTGTGGCTCCCACTCCCCCTGCTTGCATTCTCTCTCAGTCTGGTAAATAAATAAAATCTTAAAAAAAAGAGTATGATAAAAGATACAGATGAATAGCCAGATGAAGAAATGCACAGGGTGAAATCTGGGAAGGTGGGGAGCCCAGGAGCTTGTCTCCATGGAGTTGGGGTGGTGCTTCACCTGCCCTGTGTGGATGTGTTCACCCACCTGGAAGCTCTCAGACACAAACTGGGACTTTTCGGAGGCTTCTTCACATAGGCATGATCAATTTCTAAATTCATTTCCAGCTCTTGCCCTGTCTCTGGAGGATGGGGGTGGGGCTGAAAATTCCAAGCTTCTGATGGTGACTTCACCTTTCTGGGGATCAGGCATCATCCAGGAGCGTTCTGAGCCCACCCAGAGTCATCTTAGTAGAATAAAGATGCTCTCAGTGCTTTTTCTGAAAGCTTCCGAATTTACAAGGGTTTTAGAAGCCCTGTATCAAGGATGGGTCAAAGACAAATATGAAAAGCAATGCTCCTAGTGTTCTTATCATTTAGGAATTTATAAGGGTTTTAGAAGTTCTGTGCTAGAAACAGGGGACAGAGATCAATATGCACATTTTCTATTATCTCGCATGCCCCATATACATATTAAAATAAAAACAATTTTAGTTAACATATTCATGTTTTGTACAGCTATTTAGACTTTGATAAACTAAGTTTATTAACCTCAAAAGGAGAAGCAACTTGTAAAACTGGTTTTTACTTTTGAACTTAGATTGTTGTGAAATAATATAGTAAAATGTATAAGATAATTTTCATGTCTTTATTTCTTCTGTTTTAAACACCCTAAGCATCCCAACAGTTGCTGGGTTAGACTAGCAAATGCAGTTAACGTTGACAATTACAGACACTTTTGTACTGATTTAAGTCAGACAAAGCCCCCCATTAGCTCACTCCGAGGAGTGAAAGCGGTCATGAATAGTCAGAGTAACAATGCCAATGGAAGGAAAAAAGACACCATAAGCAGTAACTATCATGCACAATTTGGGGGTCTTGTCCCAGTAATTGCAGGGAGGCTGCTATATTTGTTCTCCTGCTGAGGGGATCACCAATTTTCATTGTAGTCAATGCAAGCTTGATTCCTCCCACTGGAATCCCACTGGAAAAAGTGGTAACGGGGAACTTGGAGCTTGAGAAATATATTTTACCTGTTCTCTCTGAGATATAATGGAGAGAACAGAAGTAAATGAAACTAGATAATAAACACTATGAGGGATGGGTACAAAGGATTTAAGGATCAAGGTTAATAAATAGAAGTTTTAGCATATGGCTAAAAAAAAGGGAAAGAAAAATTAAGATGGATATTAACGTGCTGAAAGGATATATACTTCTTCCTAGAGACAATAACTTCAAACCCTCCAGTATCCATAATTTAGGCTTGATGAGGGTAAATAGTACTTGACAATTTTTTCACTTGTGACTTCCCAGTGCCTACAACAGCACCGGGTCATAACAGTCAATAAATATATATTGATTATAAGACTAAATGAATGATTAGATGAATAAATATGCAGTTAGATGGATGGATGGGTGGGTGGGTGGATGGATGAAAAGCAGTAAGGAGATAAAAGTCTACGTAGGACTGATCCCCTAAACTGGAATCTGGTGTTATCTCCAGGTAGATAGAGTCAGAATTGAGTTGAGTTGTAGGACCCCCAGCTGGTGTCAAAGAATTGGTAGTAGTATGGGAACCCTCCACCCTCCCCAGTTGGAATTGGGTGCAAAATCAGAGTAATACGTCATAGTTGAAAAATGTTTCCTCCTCCTCTATTTTCTGGAAGAGTTTGGAATAATCTCTTCTTTAGTTTTTCTGTAGATTCATCAGTGAAGCTCTCTGGAGCTGGGCTTTTCTTTGTGCAAAGATTATTAATAACCAATTCAACTTTTTTACTTATGTTCAGTCATTCTATTTTTTTCTTGCCTCAATTTTGGTAATTTGTGTTCTTCTAAGGATTTGTCCGTTCTGTCTAAATGATATAATTTGGTGGCATAAAGTTATTCATAACACTTCTTTGTAGTTGTTTTGATTTTGAATCCTCTAAAGTTAGTGATGGCTTCTCTTTCAGTCCTGATTTATTATTTCAGTCTTTGCTCTTACTTTTTTGGTCAGCTTAGCTAGGGTTTGTCAGTTTTCCTGATCTTCTCAAAGAATTAACTTTGTTTTCATTGAATTTCTCTATTGTTTTACTCTATTTTGTTGATTTCTGCTCATATCTTTATTATCTCCTTCCTTCTGCTTGGTTTGGGGTTCATTTATGATTCTCTTCTAACTTCCTAAGCTCCCTAAGCTTAGGGTACCGATTTATGGATTTTAAACTTTTTTTCCTTTTTTTCTCTTTTTATTCTTTTATGATGTGCTCTTCTTTTATTTTATTAAATTAAGGTTCTACTACCATATGTTTTATAACTCTACTGTAAACTTTGTTACAGATATTACTAGCTATGTGAAAAAAGGCACAAATTTGTCCCAGTTTACTACTTATTGGACTTCATCTAGTTGAGATTTCAACTGGTGAAGGAAAAGAACAAAATGAAAGACTACATAAAGAACACTAGGAATACTAAAATGAAGATTATCTCTAAAAGAAGACATGAAGTAAGAGATTTTATATATGTATTGTGTTATAATCTTGGGACGAAAAATTCTCACCTATCTTTAAGTCAGTCATCATTTGTCTTTTACACACTCAACTTTAATATACTTTATAAGGGCCCAAATTGGGCAAAAACAGAGAACTCTCTTGATTAAATTTTCATTCAAAGAAAAAAAATGACTTCAAGTTTTAAAAAATACTTATGTATCACTGACCTATGAGATAAAGTCCGAATTCCTTTACTTTCTCATGATGCATAAGCTCGTTAAGACATGACCTCCACCACAGTACCAATCTAAATTTTCCTCAATACCACCACCAAAGACCTGATATTGGTATTTTTATATTCATTCATATCTGCTACCTTGCTGTGTTATTAGAAATCATTATTTTAAGTTGTTTCTCTTGCATTTTCTGGAAGTGTCTTTCTGTTACTTTTGCCTTCAACTTCAGCTTTTTGGGAATTAATATTAATTTTGTTGATCACAATATACTCCCATCACAACTATAAAGATGATTCCATTGTCTTCTGACATATAAAATTGACAGGAAACGTCTCCTACCTTTTACTGATGGCTTTCTATGTCTGAGCACCATTCTAACCATGCAAATTATTCTTCAGGGAAATGCTTACAATTTTCCCTGCCCCAGATCGACCACCTTCTTCCTCAAATTTCACTCTTTTCGTCCTTTTCTGTTGTACTCTGCTAGATTCTCTTACATTTTTTCATTTCTGATTTTATGTATCTCAATGTCAAGGTCACATTTTTATTTTATTTTTTGGTAAAGATTTTATTTATTTATTTGACAGAGAGAGAGACAGCCAGTGAGAGACGGAACACAAGCAGGGGGAGTGGGAGAGGAAGAAGCAGGCTCATAGCGGAGGAGCCTGATGTGGGGCTCGATCCCATAACGCCGGGATCACACCCTGACCCAAAGGCAGACGCTTAACGACTGCGCCACCCAGGCGCCCCTCAAGGTCACCTTTAATCTATTCAATGTGCATTTTTGTTTTCCTTATATTTTTAGTTTATCTGTTTTCATCCCATAATATTTTAATCTCAGCTTATTCTCTTCTTATATATTTATGCTCCTCTTTCATAGCATATATATATACCAACTATAAGGAGTATTTATAATATATTTTCTTCTGGTTCCTAAAGTAAATTAATTTCAGAAATTTTTCTGACCTCTAAAATCACATTTGCTACTCTTTGTTATGAGATTTGCCATAGAGCCATATCGTTTGTTTTTTAAATAATGACTGACTCTATAATAAAGAAAGAGATCTCCAGACTTCGTATCTGTCGACCAATGATGTGTGGAGTGATCTTGGGTTCACTGTACTTACTTGCCTTCTGTCCTAAATCCCTTCTCAGATATACTCCTTTTCAGCTGGGTATCATGTTGATATGCACAGAGCTTAATCCAAAGCCCACAGTTTTAGAGTGTTGCATCTAATACAATTCCTCTGGACTGACATGTGATCTATATTTATGTCCTCTGCTGGTTCTCCAACATTTAATTTCATCCCAGGCATCAACTTTTAGTCAAGAACTACTCTAGGCTCTGAAAAAGATAGCAGTAAATTAAACAAGGTCCCTGACCCCCTGAAGTCTACATTCCTGTGGTGGGAAATTGAAAACAGAATGAGTGGGTACTTATTTAGAATGTCAGATGATGCTAAGTGCTGAAGAGAAAGTTGCAGCAGAGGGAGAGGAATAATACTGCTCTCCACATGCAGCCGGTAGTGACAGTCTTATTGAGAGGTGATAAATGTGTACAGACATGAAGGGAATGAGTGAGTTGTGCAGCTCGCGGTGGGAAGAACATTACCGACCAAGACAAGTGCATACTCCTTGAGGTGGAAGCATGATGGCGGGTTTACAGAATTTTAAGGGGGTCAGTGAAACTGGGACAGAATGAAGGAGAGAGAAGCTGGAGACAAGATAGGAGAGATTTTGGAGCTAGCAAGGGGATATCAATGTATTCCATAAAGAGTAAAATGTTCTCTTTAAATTTATACTTGCCATTACATACCATCAAAACTGCTCCTGCTGTTACCCCCAGAGCAGCATATGGGGAAAACATTTAGCTCTCAGAATGCGACCTGCCATAGCTAATATTTGCTTACTGCCCCCAGACTCCCACCATCGTCATTTCCTGCCTCGCTGTTTTCTGGAAATTCCATCTCCAAGAGCTAGTGATAAAAGAGGAATACATGAACAAATGAGATGGGATTTGGAGATGGGGGTGAAAGCAGCATTATAATTCATTCAAAGAGAAATCATCCATGCAGTGCAGAGCTAGGTGCCGAGTATTCAGGTCATTCTAGTCACTACACTTAGGAAAGGGGGCAGGTGTAGACACGTTATTCTTCCCAACCTACTTTCTTGTGACTGGGCTAATGCTGTTTCAGGCCAAGGAGCACAGGGAGCACACCAAACACAGACTTCAGTAGACTCGCTCAACAGGGCAGTTAGCGAACGTTTCAGTTCTATTAGGATCATCCAATCACGTGACAGTTCTAGTGTGTATATATGTGTGTTGCAAATATACGCATAGTTTTCATTTTTTTCCTCTTAGTATTTTAGTGGGACACAGGGAAAGGTAGTTCCGGGGTATAGTAATAAGATGCCATTTAAATCCAAAAGTGTAACCTAATTTTTAGATTTTGTGGGGGTGAATTTCAAAAGTTCTGAAAATATATAGGTATAATAACCCAGCCTTAGACTCTGAAAAAGGTGGCAATTTAAGAAGCTTGATATCTATGCAAAAATTAAATTATATTCACAAAGACTCAAATTCTCCCCAGTCCAGAGGGAAGGAAAAGATCCATAATGAGTCTGAAATGGCTGCACAGATACTTATATACTGAGCTCAGCCAGTACGTAAACCTATTGAGAACGAAGAAGGGGCTCCACGTTAGAATAAATACAGAAGACAGAAACGGGCGTGTAAGATAGGCCAGAGAAAGTTTAGGCCTAAAAAACAGAGAGAGTACCTAACATGAACACGATTAGGTCTGTTCAGATGGAGACCAAGGAAGAAGCTTGCTTAGAAGTATAATGGAAATGATGACAGAGAATGATGAACTGTTTAATCCCCTACTTTTTTCATTCCTCTGTCAAAATATTCTTACACCAGAAACCCAGGAAGAAGGAAACATTAGTAAGAGGAAGTTGAAGGCCAAAACAGATGAAGACATCTTCAAATATCACCTATCAATTCTTAATTAGTTCAGGTCTCCTGTCACGGATTCATACATCCCAGGGGCTGAGGGAACCGGCAGATGACATTGCGAAACAGTTGCCAATAACCACAAAGCAAGACCAAGTTCTCGAATAAACAGACAAACACCAGGCCATTCTTGTACCAGGTTTCAAAAAAGCAGAAAATGTATAAGCCACCAAATACACTTGGTGAGTCTGAGAACAGCTCTAGGGAAAGTTTTAGAGTGAATTATTTCTTTAGCAAAGGAAATGACTGTCAATGAAGCCACCGTGGGCTCAGTAAGAATCCAGATGATACTCTTCTTAAATAATTACTGGAATAGTATTTCAGCAAGGGGTAATTTCTTGCCAAAACTGAGGCTAGAAGGATCATGTTCTCACAAAAAAACAAGAGATTAATGAAAATAATAAAGATGTCATTCATATTTATTAAATCAAGAGTGTATATATATATATATTTTTTTAAAGATGGTATATCCTCCCCCCCCCCAAAAAAAAAAACATGTCGGCATGACAATCCTGTACATAATTTTCTTGAATTCTGTTCTCTTTCTTAAACTGTTATGGAAAAAAATTCTGGAATTATTCTCTGCTGAGGCAGATTGTCTCCAAAGATTTATGACTCACATTTCTCTTATTTCAGTTTTGCAGGTTACATCAAATTTAACTGAGAAACCATGAGAGAATTTAGTAAGATGGCTAAAGTACAAAATAAATGCATAAATTCAACAGCATTTGTAAAGCAAAACAGACACCATTTAGAATATTATGGATAATGCACAACAGTGATAAATCATATCAAACTATGATGAATAAATGTGACTAGAAATAGGTGAGGCTCATAGGACAGTAAATCTTTCCTGAGAGACTAAATATAATGCATGAATATATAGAGACATAGCCATGATATAGGAAAAGAAGGCAATACTGTGCTCCCGTTAATTCCCTCCAAATTTACATACTATAGATCACTTGACTTCTCATCAGGACTTTCTTTGGTGTTCAGCATAAATGGTTCTGAAATTCTTTTGGAAGAAAAAGGTGTAATATACAGAAAAATTCAGTAAAAAAATGAGAAGTTGTTCTAGCAGATATTCAATTGTATTTTACAGGTATAATAATGAAAATATGTGGTTCAGTTATAAGAACAAATAGATGAAGCCAATAATCCTCTTCATTGGGGTACCTTGGTGGCTCAGTCGGTTAAGTGTAGGACTCCTGATTTTGGCTTAAGTCATGATCTCAGGATCATGAGATGGAGTCCCACATCTGGCTCTGCGCTTAGGGGGGAGCCTGTTCAAGATTCTCTCTCTCCCTTTCCCTATGCACCCTCCCCCCACCTGCACGTTTGCGCGTGCGCGCGCTCTCTCTCTCTCTCTCTCAATGAAATAAATAAATAATCCTCTTCATCATCGTCATTGCTTCCATTTGTTGATTATCTACTATGGGCCAGCCAGTATTCTAAGTTCTTTCATGTATTAACTTAATTCTCATGATGATCCTGAGTTATACCCCTAACCTTGCTTTTTACCCTCCAATTTTCTGGAAGATTACTTAACCCTGTATCATAGAGCCAGTGTGAGTCTAATAAAGGAAATGAAAGAAGGGTTGACATTAAGAAGTTGAATCAGACAGAATTCAAAGACCTGGACCAGGTTGTAGGAGGACTTTATTTGAGCTGGGGACTGAGGAAACCATATGTCCTCTTCACTTCAGCCCTGCTAGACAACCACAGGATTTCTGGTGATTCACAGAGCAAATGGAGACAATCAGCCTTCTTCCTCAAGATGGATTTATTGCTGACCACCCGGTTAGTACCACTCCTGAAGCCACCTCAGCCCCTCTGACCAACCTAGTAGTCCTTAAGCTTTAGCAAAAACCTTCAGCCCACGTGACTGATGAACTAACCTTTCTTTGTATATCTATAGATCACGCATTCTTTCCAAGAACAGAGCACCCCTGAACATCACGAAACAGAAACCAGACCCCCTTGTGCAACCTCTGAGCACTGAGATAATGTCCACAGCTGGTACCACGGAGTCTGCGCATGATCCAGAAATGCCAAGGCCGACTGTATTCCTTTACTGAATAACTGCCCTAAACTCCTTCAAAAACCCGTGGGCCAGGCAGAAACCTCGAGTTAGCCTTTGGACAAAAGTCCGCCTTCTCCCCACATGGCTGGCCACTGAATAAAGCTCATATTCCCTTCTAATCAAAACTCATCTGGGTATTGGCTTTTCGAGTGACAGGTAGCCGAAGCTGGGTTTCGGTATTACTCGTAGGATGCGCAGAGAAGGGCAATGGCAGACGTCAATGGGAAGTCTTGCTGTGCGGGGTAGACACGTCCAGATGGTGCAGTGCTCCCGGCTGTGCAAGGCGTCTTAGTCTCATGGCAAAGTCAGCAGAGTGTTAAGCAATTTGAGGAACAACAGCCCAGGATCAGTGTTCATGTGTCTATTCCAGATAGAAGTCTGAAAAGTGTCTTGGTTTACAGGAAGAAGTCCACAGACACTCATAGTTTGGGGTCACAAATTATGGAGTACGAACATCTTTCTCCTGTTTTCACATCTAGTGATGAAAGAGCTTTCTCTAGCATGTCTCCTGAGAGGTCATACACTCGAGACCACTCATTGGTCCTTCTCTGACATCATCTACCCAGACTTAAAACTCTGCTGGAGTTTGTGGACCAGAAGGCTAGAGCATGGGGCCGGGGGGAGTGTTAGGGCGAGAAAGCATCATATAGTTTGTGAGGAGAGGGTCTGGTTTCCCGCGAATGAGTTTTTAATTTTTTCTAATTCCCCACTTCTACATGTGGTCAACATACTAACAGGAACTAGAGGAGCTCTTCCAAGTGGAGTGAGAGCCAGCAGCCAGGAGAGGGCATGCACTCCCCGGGAATGCCAAGACACACCGGGCTAAAGAAGCAGACATTTAGATAGTTCAGAAAACAGGGACCTCAGGAAGCCAGAAAACTCAGGGATGTTTAGGATATATAAACTCATGTGTGCAGGCGTATTTTTTCTTGGACGATATATTTTGAACTGTATCTCACAGTGGCTGAATTGGGTGTCATTTACCTTTTTTTTTTTTATCATATATGCATATATACACATCTTATTCTGTAATGAAGGTAAGATAACTTTAGACTAAGAACTTTAATTCTATTTTTATAAACTTGTATTAATAGTATATGTCCTACACTTCAAGGACTTACATGAGAGGAATATATCAGTAAAGGCATTACTGCTTGAAACTAAATTCTTAATTTCTGCAAATGTGCACTGACAGGAATGTAACCTATGCCAGCAATCCTAAATATATCACCCAAAAACTGCTTTGGGGAAGTGCCGAAAAGTGAACCTTCAGCTCCTATGTCTCCTCTTCCAGCCCTGATCCATACCTTGAAGGCTATTTAGCCACAGTTCTCTTTTGAGTCATGATAGCCTCTGAAGGGCTGCTTATACTCTGGGCTTCACTTCAGTGACCACAACCCCCTAATCTTGAGAGCCCACATCCTCCCTAGGAGGTGGCCACCAGTCTGTGTTTGCTTACACGAAGACCCACACATCTTTCATCTCTTGTCTGACCCCCAGCCCAACGTTCCTGATCGGGACGTGGTTTTCTAACGGAAGCTGAAGTAGATGGCAACGCAGGGCGGACGCTTGGCAGAACCCGTCCGGCTCCTCTCCCTGGTTCCCCGAGCATACCTTAGTCACCACATAGCTGCAATGGAATTGGCACCCCTCCTAAATTCTAAATAGCAGACGTGGAAACATGTCCTCTCAAAAGCATGGGCAGTGCCACGCAAAGACATGGCCGTGAGTGTTCACGGCAGCATTATTCATACAACCCCCGAACTGGAAAACCACCAAATATCCATCAACTGCCATATACATTGTTTTAAAATGTGGTATACCCATACAGAGAAATCCTACTCAACCGCTGATACATGCCTCAACATGAGTGAACCTCAAAAACATTATGCTAAGTGACAGACATCAGATGAAAAGGACCACACACCGTATGCTGTCATTCAAATCAAATCAGATCAGTCGTTGCCCAGGGCTGGGGCTAAGGGAGAGGTCTGATTGCAATCCACCCATCCAAGGTAACGTTATACAGCGATGGAAATGCCCCCAAACTAGATCTTGGTGTTACACAACACTATCAATTTACCAGAATCATTATAGTAGATAAATTAATTATAGCAGGTAAATTTTGTTATGTAAATTGTACCTCCGTAAATCTGCTAAAAAATAAAAAGAGCATGGCAGTAATCTCTCTAGATTCTCTATGGAATAGGATCCCATTCCCTATAACAGAGTTTACAGCGTATCCCCAGGTCACCAGATAGCCCGAAGATTAAGGGAATGCGGAGAATATCTCATGGGTGGGACGTTCATCCAGGAATTTTTTGCTGTACCTGGCAGGTCCTTAAGCATAGCGAGTATAAATCTCAGTCTACAAATTCCTGTGTGGAAGAATTATCACATCTCTTTTCTTTAGAAGCCAAATCAATTTCTATTTTCAACCTTTATCTCGACTGGCAGGTGAAACCATTACCCTCATTGCTTATTGGAATTCCCACTTGTCTCTCACACTCTTGAGTTAGGCCACGGGGTCAACACATCGGTGGTGGAGGTGTCTTCCGGTCTTGGGCCATCAGTCTGTGTGTTACCTGGGCCCCTGTCTGCACGACCCCTTCAGACCAACAGTGCTCTGCTGTTTCGGGGCCCCCGAGGCGCAGGAATCACAAGACGGGCCTGAATGCACGACAGGCTGCAGATCAGCACTGGAGGCTACATCTGGCCGGCAGCTGTGCTGTTTGGCCTACACTAGGTTTTAAAAACATTTTAGCCAACTTTTAAAAGTCAGGAGAGTTTGCTGAAAAATAAAAATGTCTGACTTCTCTGGAAAATCAGAAAATCTAGCAATAATGGGCCACCTTGCCATGTGGCTACAATCACAGAAGCTGGGAAGGGGTCATGTTTTTAGCTCCCCAATCTGCCGTAAACCCATCCAACCTCAATTATCTTTCTGGCGGGTGCCAGTGGACATTTTTATAATATTTCCAAGAATTGTTCTGTTTTTGTTTTTCACACCAGGCCCTTTGCCACTCTATATTTGACCTGCCTTTGCCACAGCAGGTTTTGAGAGCCCTGGTGTGGCCGCACCAGGTGGCCACCTCCTTCCCTCCTTCCCTCCTCCCCAGGCCTGCCCAGGAGATCAGACAGAGTCTCTTCTGCTTCCCTCCTCCCTGCTGGTGGTTAGTTTCTGCTAGTTTGTGAGGGATTCTTCACTCTTTTTAAAAGCCATCTGACTTTGACTAGGCAACTCATTCTTAGCCTCAAGGAGTTAGCCTTTCAAAAACCCAGACCAGCAACTGCCCTTTTCTCAGGCAGCACAGGCTTTTGGCCTTCTGTAGACCTCTTGTGAGATAACGGGAGCAATTTACACATTCCTGCTTGGAAAGAGAAAGAAGAGGAAATATGGTGAGAGGGAGCATAGGTTAAAAATCTCAAAATACCAGGCAGGAGAGGTACTTTGCTTTCAGGCATGTAATTAAAGGACATAGTAGTTGAGTCAAAGAACTCATCAGTTATCACAAACACATTTCATCTATTATTGGGAATCAAAGTACAAATTTCAGTGAGTTATTATTCTCTGTACTTGTCTTAGTAACATTCCCAGGCTGTTCATGCCAGAGGAATGTGAGATTATGTAGCAAAATGCTGGGGTCTCCTTTAAATGGGGAAGGAGGTGCTTCAAGTCAGATCTTGGTCAACACTCCTCCCCCTGGTCACTGGGTACCTCTTTCCATGTGGGGTGCCAGTGCTGGAGCACAACCCCAGCGGGTGGAACAGACCTCTGGACAGGTCTGAAATCCAGGCTGGGCAGGGCCAAGCCCCAGGGAACGCTCCACTCAAAGAAAACTACTGGGGGGCGGTGGAAAGCAACACCACTCCTGGGGTGAACGATAAAAAAAGCAGCGGCCTGCGGCATTTAGCCAGGCACACTGGAGGGAGCGGAGGCCTCTGTAGACTGCACTTGGAGTGAACTTGGAGTGTTTACAGATGGGAAGGCTGAGGGCTCTGTGTAAACAGTCATGAAGGCACAGAAACAAAGCAGCGGCATCCCAGGACAGAATGTCATCAGGCCACAGAACAGGAATCCACTGGCCTGAGACCGTGCAAAACAAGGATTCCAGGCAGAGTAGACTCAATCGCTATCGCTGACTGGGCTTATTCCCAGATCCCAGGGGCCCCGGAGCAGGAAGTTGTTATCTAAAGCTCATTAAATGATGCTAATAACTCTCCCTCCAGAGTTTGGCGTCAGTGATTCTCTGCAAGTTCTTCGGTGAATTTATTAACTTCAATCAATCAGTCAATCAATCAGTCACCTTCCCCAGCTCCCTAGAGTGAGACTTCTAATTTCCTTGATGCTGACTGCTAACCTTCTACTTCTGAAGGTAAACACAACCCTCTTTTGAATCTTGTCCCAGTAAGGCCCAGTTCACTCTGGGCACTCCACAAATTATATACACAGCTCCCGAGACCAGAGAGCCAGCCTTCACCAAGTCCTTAGTCCACTCGTTTTTCTGCAGCCTGGCTGAGGAAAAGCTCCGTGGATGGTAACCACAAGTCACTCAAATATTAATCATTCAGTGATCAAGCTGTAGAGGACAAATATTATTATTCTTATTTGAATACAATGGACTCAGAAGCAAACTAAGATGACTTAAAAACGACTTACAGTTCCTGGAAAAGAAACTGTGTCAGAGACAAAGCTGTGGGAAAATAACAGGGGGAAAAAGCCATCATGTGACTTTAGGACTGATACTCAGTGGGAATATCAAGTTTAGCAAATTTACGGGCTGTTAAAATACTGCAATACTTCCGTGCTGATGATAATAGTCTGAGATTCCGTGGAATGGAGAAGCAGTGTAAATCCATCCATCCATCCATCCATCCATCCATCCATCCATCCAAATTCCACTATGTCCATTGCAATTCAAGGCATTTTTCCCTTTGGGTAGTGAAGCTGAGGTTGCAGGAAGTGGCCAGATACAAACCTTCTATTGTTCATTTCAAAAGTTGGGGGGAGTAGGGGTGAGGGGCAGAGCTAAATTGAGGAAGACCTACCATTTCAACCTCACTGTCCAAGGGGCAACACATGCTCCTCCAGCTCCGATATTAGCTGGGAAGGCAGCCAGCAGCCAAGCACATGAACTGATTGGAGGGGATACATTCCCACACAGTGTGTCAACTTCAGGTGAGCTTGGAAAGCTCTTCCGCATGCAACAATTTAATTTCTGGGGGAGCACATAAATCGCTAGAGCTAAGGGGAGGTCTGCAGGTATGTATGTCCTGAAAACTCCAGTTTACACCCAGAAGAACAGACTCCCCAGCAAGTGAGCCCCACATCTAGTCCCTTCTGACCCACCCTCACGACTGGTCCCTGGGCAGCGGGGCCTCACGTGAGGCTGCCCATCCCTCCCTAGGCCTTCCTGAGCTGCCACTTTCCAGCCAAGTGAGCTTCAGAGCGGCCCTGACTGAGCCCTTGGCCATCCTAGTCCATTTTTTGCACTTTCTCATTTATTGTCTCCCTTTTACTCTTTCCCATTTCTGCCTTCGTTCCAGGGTACTAACTGGACTGAAATCCACTGTGCCCTTGCCTTTGTGTACGATCAAACCGGGTTCTGGCCAGCCACTGGCTCGGACAATCAGGATGAAATAAATCTAGGCCACCTCATTCCCTATCCTCAGGCCACCATGCCCTCTCCTGGCTTGTCCTCTGGTTCAAGTGTGTCCAGCACGAGCTCCTGGCACATGAACAGCATCTGAGCAGGATGGTAGGTATCCCTGTGGTTCGTGACAGGGAGTCACTGAGAGGCCAGGAGTGCAGTGAGGAAAACAGACTGAGAGGAAGGGCAGCAAGTGAACTTAGATGCCTGGCAGGATTCTCAATAAGTAATGACTCTAAATGAAGGAGTGACTATTCAATGAAGAAATCACTGGAAGAGACACGTCAAAACATAGTTCAGACAGCAGTATCATTTAGCTGGCCAGAGCCATGTCAGAGTGAGAAATTATTAGAATAATTATATCAATGACTTTTGCTATAACTCATATCTACTGGTTATACATTATGAGAATATATATAATTTAGACCTGTGTATCCGAATATGGCAGCCACTAGCCCAGGATGGCTGTTTAAAGACTTTATTTATTTATTTATTTGAGAGAGCACGTGCAACCAGAGGGAGGGAAAGAGGGAGAGAGAATCTCAAACAGACTCTCTGCTGAGTGTGAAGCCTGACCTGGGGCTCAACCTCAAGAGCCTGAGATCATGACCCAAGCCAAAACCAAGAGTCGGACACTCAACCAACTTAGCCGCCCAGGTATACCGCAAGATGGCTATTTACGTTAAATAGCCATTTATTTAATTACATAGCCAATATTTAATTACATAAAATTAAAAATTCACTAAAATTAGAAGTTGCCCTAGTCACATTTCAAGTACCCAACAGACACATGTGGCCCCTGAAACAGCACATTTCCACCATCTCAAAAAATTCTCTGCATTTCCATATAGCAGGTTGTCTTTTCCTCCATCCCTGCTGAACAGGGGTACTGAGTACTGCTTGTAGCTCTGACCACTGTGGAACTTTTCCTCTACCGCTGTGCCAGTTGCTGCCGTGATAGTCTGGGCCACCTATTTATGCAATCTACCTGTGACTTCTGTTCCTGTTTTGCAAATCTACTATTTCTATTATACAATAGATTGGTGATATCCTAGGCCACCTGATGACTCCTTGGATTTGATAATACTCAATTTAGGATAAGCAACTCCACTTTCATAATCACTTTTTACCCCTGGTATCAGACTCTTAATCTCTTTAAAGGCCCATTAGTTTCTAGGGAGCTGTTTTTCAAGCAGAATTAGCTCTAGAAACCTGCAGGTCTGTCTGCACTGCTACTCTCCCCCTGGAGCTTGCCAGAGGCTCCAGATATCCATCATCCACACCTCTAGCCCATTAAATCTGCAGGATTCCATGGCCAACAGGCAGGGAAGATTGTACCACAGTCTGGACTGGCTGCACAGTCATCTCCAACCTGAGCCCTGAACAAAAATGTAATGTTCTTCCACAGTCTGATAATGGATTAGAGGCAGTATTCCCAAGTATGGCATAAGCTGATCCAAAAATCAAATAGGCCCAACCAACCAACTACTATGGTTCTTTTTTAATGGGGTTCCAAGATGCAAAACTGTACCTTAGAGAGGAACTTCGTGGCATGTCCCAAATCACTGATTCACTAAAAAAAAAAAAAAAAAAAAAAAAAAGGTTAATGTTTCAGGACCTCTGGTATATATGTATGTGACTAGAGTATCTAGGATAATTGCTACATCCTGTTCACCAAGTCTAGAAAACATAATGGTATCAAAATAGTGGACCAATATGAGAGTCCAGGAAAAGTCAAGACAGTAGAAACTCCTCCAGACCATATTGACAAAGACCATTCAGTTTGATTCAGAATCCTGAAACAAAATAGTGAATGCATGCCACCCTGCTATATGAAGTGAACTCTCTTGTGTGCTTCCCTACTCAAGGGATGGAGAAGAATTCATTGTCCAACAGCAGCCATAGGCTATGATGACCTTTGCTTCAGCAAAGATTCCACATCTGGCAGAACAACTGCAATGGGTCCACTATCTGATTAAATTTGGCCATCCCTCCCATTATCGTCCTTTTCCTAAGAGACAATGAAATGAATGTGAGGGTTGATAGCTAAGTATCTATCCTAAGTATACATTCTAGAACTGGGGAATTAACCACAGGTTGAGTCCACAGACCCACTGAACCTCCACTGACATGGACTTGAGACCACTCTCCATTTGTTACCAGGCATCTATGAGTCTTCATTCCAACCGGTGCACCGTGATGACAGTGTCAGCCCATACCTAACATCCTTGAAAGAGATGTCTATTCCTCTTTCTAGAGCATGATATTACCCTGAAAACACCAAGGAACAGTACAAAGTGCTGTGAGCAAGGCAAGTGCACTGTAGCACACAGGCTGAATCTTTCGATGATTTGTTTCAAAACTCTCTGTATTCTGCGTGTTTATTTATCTATAGCTCTATAAATACCACAACGTCTTAATTGCTATAGCTTTATAAATATTTTGTTGTTATCTGTTAGAGCAGTTAACTTCTTTGGAAAGGTCTCAAACCTTCTTGACCTTTTGCTCTTCAAGTTTCAAAATCAGCTTGTTAATTTCCATGAAAAATTCTGTTGTGATCCGGAATGAATCTGACTTCAGGAGATCCATCTTTTATGTATGGGATAGCAGCCTGATACTATTGGTAGCTACAGAATAGATATTACCGTGGGAGAAGGAGTGAATAAAAATCAAAGAGAGTATCTGAGAATGCCTTTCTGACAACTGATAGTTGTCCCTACTAAATCTTTACTGTTTTAAAACGAAATGTAAACTTTTGTAATATACCGATCTTTTGAGAAGCCAGGTGGTAAAGGGAAGGAATTTGAAGGGAATACACCTTGTAAATAAAACTTGAAGGTTGAAGAAATATATTTTGGTTTTCCTTTGCTAGCAAGATTTGAAGTACTTAAGAGATTAAAAAAGAAAACACAGCAGAAAGGTGGAGGGCAACGACTAAAGGAGCGAGAACATGACTGCGGTAGCAAAAGCCCGTGGCTACAGAGCAGAGTAAGAACGTAGTTTTCTCTTTCTCTCTCCTCCACGTGTGTGTGCGCGCACGCGCAAATGGTAGATTACACTCAGAAAATGGAATTTCAAGAATTCACAGTACACAGGAAAAAAATTCCAACAAAAATCATCCCTAAAGAGGGCCTTTATGTGCAGTGCAATTCCTTTAATAAAACGGAGTAAAATCATTAGATTTGAGATTGAGGAACTATTGGAACAAGGGATTGTTACAGGCAACATGACCCATCCTAAGGCTTTTTCTTAAAAGAAAAATGAGATATGACTTGAGACTAGATTTGACTCTAGAGAGCATCCCGAGTTAATATTCCCAGCCAGTTTTATAACTTCTTGTATAATTCCATAAGAGCTACTAAGATTTCTCTGTATAGCTATAATTTTACCCATCTTATTTAGAAGGAAAAATTTCTCCACGCCATAAATCAAGGAGAATATTTTCATAAATTAGAGCCTGGTTTTCTTTTTAAGAAAAAAATATGAAGAACTGAATGAAAAAATATTTTAGCATTACACACTTTTCCTACAAATGCACACGTTTTTCGGAAATTTTAAAATATGAGAATGAAGGCAAGTTTCACATTCAAATGATATAACAGAAATTCAACAAGGAAAATACTAAAAATTAAATGGTGCTTTTAGTTTTCTTGACAGAAGAACGTGAGATTTTAAAACAAGGGTAGTTTTAGGAAGTTTCTGATCCACACCAGGTTGTTTTAAAGCTGTTGCTTATGCTTTAATCTCATTCTTACTTCCTATACCTGAGCAAGTGTGTGTCTATGATTCCATAGCTTATAAAATTATTTTAATAATATAAAGTAAAATGATTAAAATTAAAATATGAGAGGATGTGTGTTCTTTGATGTTACTCAAAAAAACTGCCAGCGAAAATGGTCTGAGCATTAATAATTTTATGAGTGTTACACGTGACTGGAAATATCAATCCTTCATGCTATCTCTTCAATCACATTTGTTTTTACATAGCTATATACGCTTTTGTTTTACTTTGGGGCTTTGGGGAGGCTGGTTTCACACTCCCATTTTTAGACACACACATTCCTTAATGGTTCTGTGGTTCTTGGAAAAATTTCAGTGGGTTAGAATTAGAACACAGCTAATAGTTTAAAATTAGAGCATAGCTAGTTTGTTCACTGTATGCCAGAGAGGTGGAATAATTTTTCTTTAAGCCATTAGTGCTCTATTTAGAAATTATGGTTTCAATATGAAGCATGACATTGATGACTGGGGGGAGTAACAACTTGTAACATACAGCATCTCGCTCACTCAACCAGATCTAATTCAGTGGCCTACTAAATTTCACCAAGTGTGAAAAAGGGAAATGGACACAGATTCATAGATTTTATGACTTAATGTGTAAATGGGGAGTTTGAGACACAGTTATTTGCCAGAATAAGTCTGACGTCATTCAATAACAAAGTTCCAGAGCTGAAATTAGTATCAACAGCTCTTAATCTGTTACACTCTAATGAACTGGCTGCATGTGTCTGGATTAAAACAGAATCCTAGATACGACTTACAGAATGGTGGTGTGACGACCGTCTTCCCGGCAGAACCACCATAAATGCTGAAAACTATTTAAAAAGTAATACTTGAAATCTCTGGAAACTGTTCTAAGGTAATAGAGAAAGTAGTGAGATGTTTATTTACCAAAATATACTAAATCTTTTCAAGAACATCCAGAGTGGGGAGCAATTGTTGAACCACCATCCACTCTCCCTCACCCGCCCTCAGTTCAGCATCACGGAAACTCTACTTCCGATGGGTGCAGTCAAGAACGCAGGGCTGCCTCTCAACCTGGCCCCCGTCTGTGGCAATGGTATCTACCCAGGGGGAGCAGGGCCGGCAACACGCATCCTCCTGGTTCCCAGCTGTAGAAACTCTATCCCAGGAAAGGACAGTGGAGCGATGTGGAGCTCCCTGCCTCTACCCAGCTCCCACGTGTAGGGCAGAAACACTACATAAGCCGTAGCAGGCCAGAAACACTACATACCGTGCCCCGATCACTCTTGCCCCAGCTTGCTCCTAGGGTAGATGGTTCATGCTGGGACGGTCAAGAACAGAAGACCCAAGACTACCGACCTCACCCCGCATTTCCCTTGTAAGCATGGCTGTCACTCAAAGAGAAGCCGGCCATTCTCCTGACCTCCAACTCCCTACCAGCAGCACAGACGTCTTGCAAAGGGTAGTGAGGCAGCTCATAAGAACAGACAGTTCCACAGCTCTCCCCAGGGAAAGGACTTTACTTGGAACACATCTGGGGAAATTTAAGATTCTGGGCACTGCTGAACAATGGAGATGTTGGTGATCAGCGATTTAAAGGAGACTGGTAGCTCCTTGAGAGCAATAAGCAAAACCATGGACTAGCTAAAAGTTCAACAGATAGAATCAGGAAGAAAAAGTGAAGAAGAGCCATCCTGGGATCAGAACAAGCCACAGTTTAATTGAATCAAATCCAATATCCAAGGGCCTGAATTTAATCGAATTAAATTGCAGAGCAATTTATGTCCCAGGGTATTGCTGACAACAATAGAGCAATCAGCTAGCAATTAGTGGAGGTTATAGAGGGGCACACACTGACAGGGGGGAAAAAAGACTTCACAGAGAGTTCAGGGAAAGAGAAAAAGAGGGCCCTGATTTTTTAAAAATTCAAAAAAACAGTTATCCTGAGTGACTGTATGTATACCCAAGACTGAGCCCTGTGAAGAACCACATCAGAGAACACATGCTGTGGGGAAATCAATTTCACTAAAGACATAAACAAACAGGAAAGTGTGACCTATATGCAGGAAAAAAAAAAATGCAGGCATGGAAATTGCCTTCAAGAGGACTCAATGATTGAACTTTGCAGACAAAGATTTTAAAGTAGCTGTTATATATGCAAAGAACTGAAGGGAACTATGCTTAAAGAGTAAAAGTAAGTATTATGACAATGTCTCATCAAATACAGAATGTCAAAAATGAGATGCAAACCATGAAAGAAAACTAAATAGAAATTTCGGAGTTGAAAAGTAAAATAACTGAAATAAAAAATTTAGTAGAGGGACTCAACAGATTTTAGCTGACCAAAGAGAGAAATCAGTAAATATGAAGATGACTGATGTACATTATGTGATCTGAATACACAGAAAAAAACGAAAAAAAAAAAATGAACAGAGCTTCTGCATACCAAAATGGAATGCAGCTAGAGAAGCGTTTAGAAAAAAATTTATAGCACAAATACTTCGATGAGGAAGTATCTTAAATCAATAATCTAACCCTTACCTTAAAACATTGGAAAAAGATGAGCACAGTAACCCTAAGGTAAAAAGAAAGAGAATAAAAATTAGAATGGAGATTAATAGAAAAACAATAAAGAAAAAAAACAATGGAACAAGATGATGAAATGATAAACAAAACTGACAAACCTTTAGCTACTGAAGAATAAAAGATTTTAAGTGAATAAAGAAAGAAGGAACATAGCTACTGATCTTATGAAAATAAAAAGGATTTTAAAGTAATAATATAAGCAATTAAATATAAACAAATTTGATAATTTCGATGAAATGAACACATTCCTAGAAAGAAGTAAACCACCAAAACTGACAGAAGAAATAGATGTGAATAGCCCTGCAATAAATTTTTTAAAAAACTGAGTTAATTAAAGACTTCCCACAAAAAAAAAAAAAAAAAAAAAAAGCCCAGGATCAGATGGCTTCACTGGTAAATTCTACAAATGTTTTAAAGAAAATTCAACACCAATTCTTCACAAACTTACAAAAAAATGGAATAGTTCTTAACTTATTTTATGAAGCCAGTGTTATTCACATATGAAAACAAGAAAAAGACATGACAAGAAGAGTACAGACCATTATATCTTATGAATTTAGATGCAATGGTCTTCAACAAGATATAGCACATTGAAACCAGCCGTATATAAAAGAGATTATACACTTACATGACCAAGTGGAATTTATTTCAGGATGGTGAAATTTGTTTAACGTACAATGATCATTTAAGGTAATATACTGTATCAATAGACTAATAGATGAAAACTCTATGACTATCTCAGATGCAGAAAAAGCATCTTCATGATGAAATAAAAACAGGAAGAAACTTTGAACAGAAATAGAAAGGAACTTCATTAACCTGAAGGACAGCTTCTATGAAAAAACCCACAGCTAACATCACACTTAATGGTGAAAATCCAAATGCTTTCCCAAGATCAGAAACAAGACAAGGATGTCACCTCTTCTATACTCAAAACATCTTGAAGGGAAGAACAAAGGTGCAGGATTCACACTTCCCAGTCTTAAAACTTAGTAATCAAAAGAATGTGTTATTGTTATGAGGCTAGAGACAGAGATCAATAGAATTGAGAGTCCAAAAATACACCCTAACATTTATGATCAATTGCTTTTTGACAAGAGTGCCAAAACAATTCGATGAAGTACAGTCTTCTACATCCGGTGCGGGGACACTGGATATCCACATTCAGAGTTAAGCTGTACCCTTTCCTTATACCATACACAAAAACAATTCCTAGAAGACAGATATAAATGTAAGGCCTAATTCCATAAAACTCACAGAAAAAAATCACAGAAGTAATTTTCATAACCTTGATAGGCAAAAGACTCCTAGATATGCCACCAAAAGTATAAGCATAAGCAACAAGAGGAAAAAATAAGTTGGAGGTCATCAAAATTAAAAATATTTGTGTTTGAAATGAGAACATCAGGAAAGTGAAAAGACAATCCACAAAATAGAAGAAAATGAATTATATCTCAAAAAGAGTTTTGAAAAGGAAGCATGAAAATAACTTTTAAAACTGGATGATCCAGGAGCTGGGTACATGATACATGGGATCTCAGATCTGTCCTTGGTGTCAGGTCATAGCCTCACCCTCCTCCTGGATCCGGCTACTTGACTGCTCTCTATCTACGGTGAGAGAGCAATGAGGAAAGAGGAAAAATCAAGAATAGTTGCTTTTCTAGTCAACTTTAGTGGGGAGTATTTGTCTAGATCTTGAGAAAAATTACAAGAGTTCTAACTCAGAATGTTATCTGGCCTGGAGGGAAAGCGTATGCATACAGCCCATTTATTATACAAACCAAAATGATTTAACTGGTTTCTGTTACTGATGCCATACGATTTACGGCAAACATGTGAAAACATACACATTAAAATGTGTCAAATTTTAAAAATTAATACTCCTACCTATGAGTTCCTCAAAGAAAAATTTTGCAATTTATTTCTTCGAGGCTGCCCTAGATAGGTCCCAGGTAAATAAGCTATATCTTGCGAAACAGTGCCCCCGAATGAGAAACAAACTGTTTTTGAAATGAATATATTTTTTTTTTATCAAAGTACAGTCAGCACACAGTGTGACATTAGTTTCAGATATGTGGCATAATGACAGGACAACTCCGTACACTATGCTATGCTCACCATGTGGCTAGCTACATCCGTCACCGTAGCACACGACTCCAACATTGTTCATTGACTACAATCCCTATGCTGTTCCTTTCACTGTAGTGACTTGCTCAATTCATAACCGGGAATCTGCACCTCCTATTTTCCTTCACCCCTTTTAATCCATTCCCCTTCCCCTCTGGCAACCAACAGCTTGTTCTCTGTATTTATGGGTCTATTTATGGTCTGTTTAAAATAAAATTAGTATTTTAATAAATTACTCACCTTGGAGTACCTAGCATATTGGCTTTTAAGTAGATTCCAAACAAATTACCCCCTGCATTCTTTTACCAGAAATACTAATATTCCCTAAAGAACTATTCATTTTCTAACTTGTTCATTTTCATTACTTAATATACTATTGGGAATACTTTATCTTGGGCTATGTCTAGACATACAGATGGTTTTGATAAATTCATCTGAAAAAGAGGCTGAGTTCAGGGAAATGGCTAATTATTATTTTTTTAAACTGAACATATTTTCTTTTAAAGAATTCCACAAAATCATCTTGACTGATTTATTCATCTTTCAACTGGTTATTTTGGCAATAGGTAGTTCAGAAGCTTCATGTTCTATGGTGGGAGTTTAATATTTAGCACAGAGATAGAGCAGCCCCCCCACCCCCTTATCCATGATTTCACTTTCCACTGTTCCAGTTACCCACGGTGATTGGCAATCTGGAAGCAGATCGTCTTCTTTCCGAAATATTGTCAGAAGGTCGATAGTAGCCTAACATTACGTCACAATGCCTGTCATTCACCCATCACGTAGGCATTTTATCATCTCGCATCATCACTAGAACGAATACAGTACAATATTTTGAGAAAGACCACAGTCATATAACTTTTATTACAGTATATTATAATCGTTGTTTTATTAGTTATCATTGTTAATCTCCTACTGTGCCTAATTTATAAATTAAACTTTATCTAGGTATGTATGTATAGGAAAAAACCATCGTCTATAGAGGGTTCAGAACTATCTGCGGTCAGGAATCCACTGAGGGTCTTACAACATATTCCCCTTCAATAAGGGGACGTGACTGTACTTCACAGAGATGTGCCTTTGGGAGCGGGGGACAGGGAGGGTGGAGAGTGGTGGGAAGGAGGCTCGCTGTTAATGACTAGCAGGTTAAACATTGCCAAGTAATACATGTTCACCATTTTCAAAACTGAGATCATATTCAAAATGTGAACATTTTATTTCTAAGGGAAAAAGGTATTGCTGAGGAGTCCGCCTAAGAATTACTTCTTGAGCTATACACTGGGAAAAAAATCTCTAAATCAGAATAAAAAAAAAATGATGACCAACGGTGCTTCTATTGTGGCAGGAAGTCCTGTTTTATTTGCTGCAGCCCCTAAGGGTCAGAACAAGACTCACTGCACACCTCTTGGCAGACACGGAAATGATTATCTCTTGTTTACTCTTCGCACATATGCCTGGATTCTAAATTGAGGAATGGCATGCACGGCTCACTCATGATTCTAGGACTCAAGGTCATGATCACTCCTTTATTCATCCATTTATTCAACAGATGTGGGAATAAATATTTGTTGAGCACCTACCATATGGTAGTTGTAAGTTAGGTGAACAATATATATGAGCCTTACAGAATTCTCAGAGTAATTCTATGGCTAGGAAACCAGGGCCCAATGAAATTAAGTAATTTCTCCAAAGCCCCACACTCTCCCAGACAGAAGAACCTAGAAGGAAAAAAAAAAAAGGAAACAGTTCCTGTAGACTATAAGGATATGTGTTTATTGTTTTGCTATTTTTTTAAAGACATTCTTTTAATTACAATGTAGCTTATGTACTTTAAAAAGAATAAAAATAGCTGGACAACCAACAACCAGATTTAAGAGAAGTTAACACTCGATGTGTTTGCTATAGATCTTTCTTTTTTGAACTCAGGTGTTACAGATCCAGCTATAACTCTAACTCATTCTTTCCCTTCCTCATTTCCTAGAAGTATCCACTACTCTGAAAATGCTTTACATCATTCCCATGCATGTTATGGTAGCCAGTGCCTATGTATTTATATATAGAAATGTTGTTTTATATGTTTAAATATATAAACGCTATTATTTTATGAATCTGCAAGTTCCTTTTTTGTTTGGCATTATGTCAATCACACTATTATTTTGATACATGAATATCTGATTATTCCTTAACCAATAAATTACATTAATATGCATTTTTAAATTTCCAAATGCCTATACTCTTGCTATTGATTTCTAATTTTATCACTACTTATGTCTAATTTTGTTGAAAGTTTCTTGATGGCCCATGTATGTTCATTTTTTAAAAGGGTGCTTGAAAAGAATGTGTCCTCTAATTTTTTAATGTACATTCCATCTATGGCTATTATGTTAAGCTTACAAACTGTATTGTTCAAATCCTCTATATTGGTACTAAATTTTGTTTGCTTAAGCAACTGATTTTTTAAAAATTACATTAAAATTATAAATCTTTATAATTGTATATCCATACATTTCTATTTATAATTTTTGTTTCATGCATATTAAAGATGTTTTCAAGGTTATATATTAACAAAATCATAGTAAATTTTATCATGTAATGTCCTGTTTTTCATAATAACGTATTTAACTTAAGATCCATTTTGCTTGATAATCATCTTTCCAGAACACTGTTATTAGTGTGTCTCTTAACAATAAAGTATAGCTGAATTTTGTAGTTTAAACAAACAGAATTTCTATCTTTTACCTTATGATTTCTCTATTGTGGTTCCTTATGGTAAATGTATTATTACCTTATGGTACATGTATTCCTATCATATTACTGTGTGCTGTTAACAATGTTTTTCCTTTCCTAATCATTTTTCCTTTTTCCTTGACTCTATTAATGAGTATCCTTAATTCTATTTGTTTTCCTAAGTTTTTAAAAAATATGCATAATTCAAAATATGCATACCTACAACATCTAAATTAAATTAATAACTCCACACATCTCCTGAATAACAATAAGGATTTCTGATTGCTTTAATTCTATTTAAACTCTTTTCCCATTGTTTATATTGACCACTTACCATCGTTACTTAGAGTCAATACTCTAAGTGAAAAGAAATGTGACGCAGTTACACAAACATACAAATAGAGACAAACCCTGGTGGGGTTCTAGTCTAGAGTTCTAGTAATTCCTGAGATCCAACAGAATCCTCTTCTTTGGGCACCACAAAAAAAGGAACATCTTATAATAAATTCTGCTCCGTGACTAGTTGGAGTGGAATATATGTCACCTGGAACCAAATGAGGTTTCTCTCACTTAAACAGAGTAGGGGCGCCTAAGTGGCTCAGTCTTTAAGCATCTGCCTTTGGCTCAGGGCGTGATCCCAGCGTTCTGGGATCGAGCCCCACATCAGGCTCCTCCGCTATGAGCCTGCTTCTTCCTCTCCCACTCCCCCTGCTTGTGTGCCCTCTCTCGCTGGCTGTCTCTCTCTCTGTCAAATAAATAAAATCTTAAAAAAAAAAAAACTAAAACAGAGTAAAAGGAAAACAAAAGCAAGAAATAAGATGAAGTTAGAGAAGGATGTCTATACAAAATTAATACTTTGATGCCACGTACAATTCCTGAAGATGTTCCAAAACTTAGCTCTAATGTTTCTTGGTGTTAAAGAGGAAAGCAAGATTGTTTTAAATATGTATTAATGTCTATAACATAAATACATATTAATTGCTCAGGAAGGAAAAAAAAAAATGCAGGTTCTCCAGTTACTAATACCTGGAAGAAAATCTTCTGCAGAAAGCAAGCGCCATGTAATGTGGTAAACTTTATAAGTCAACAACCTCTCGAAAAGTATCTCTGAGTTGTTACTTTGATTATCTTTGTGTGAGGTTTACGTGGTACATGTGTTCATATGACATGTGTTCATATGATCTGAGCCAAAATAAAGTTAAGAGAGGAACAGGTCCATTGTTCTCCTAACGGAGTCTACTACATTTGAACAGAAGACATTCAAGGTTCTAACTGTAAAAACCTGAAAGTCATATTTATGAGGTTGATGAACAAACAGCATTGGAAAGTTTGAATTCTATCAATAAAAACTGACATATTTAATCAGGACACACTCTTTAATAAAAGAAATTTATGTGGGTTTTTTTTCCCCCCAGAAACAATTTTCTGCTCCTACTAATACGTAGACGAACGCATGACTAGGGTTCCCAGCAAGTTTTCACGGGATTTAAAAACGCTGGAGTCTCTCTTTAACACATCTGCCACCTCTCTAACTACCCATCTATCATCGACCTGCACAGGGCAGAAAACTATGTAGAGAAAAAATAGAGAAATAATTTTAAAGTTTAAACACATAAATAATAATTTAAGATTATAATAAAATATTAGAATCTGTGAGAAAAAGCCAAGAATGTTAAAGAGGTTTATGCATAGCTTTAAATGTTATTAATGAATATCAGGAAAGAATGAGATTAATTTAGTTACAACTTCAACATTATTAAAACTGTTTCTAAGCACAGAAAAGGAATGAAAATTTTTAGAATCTTTACTAAAAGCTAGTGGAACATTTATCTCAAATACCAACCAAAATAGTACTAAAAATGGAAAAGTACAGACCAATCTCAAATACTAAATCAAAGATAACAAATGATGCGTTAATTAAAAATAATACACATTACATAAATGAAACTTATTCTATGAGTGCAAAGATGATTTCATTTCTAAGAAATCTATTATTATAACTTATACCAGATAAAATTTAAAATAATATCCGAAAATACTGAAAGTTGGCAAAATTCAATGCGTTTTGAAGACAACTGTTAAATATAGGATGTGGGGATACAGGTATCTCCTATGAATATATTCATAGGAATATACATGTATTTGTATGTATATTGTATATATGTATGTACATATGTATGTATACATGTGTTTGTATGTAATTGTATATATAGATAGAAATGAACTTATCCCTTTCTCAAATGTGTACAATTGCCAACAGAAAAGTACCTCTCAATCTGAAATGGAAAGTATGGCATTCAGGTGCCCAAAGATAATAACAGTGGTATACAGAAGAAAAATTATCAAAGATTACAATAATGTAACTAGATCTAAATAGGTAAAATGAGCCTAGCAGAAAGAGCATTAGTGCAGAAACAGATCCAATTTAATCTGTATTATGGACTAAATGTTTGTGCCCCCCACTCTCAAATTCATACGCTGAAATCCTAATTCCCGATGTTTTGGTGTTAGGAGGTGGGTCCTTTGAGAGGTAGTTAGATTTAGAGGAGGTCAGGAGGACAGAACCCCATGATGGGACTAGAACCCTTGTGACAACAGGCCAGAGAACCAGCTCTTTCTCTCTGTGCCACACGCGGATACAGTGAAAACAGCAGTGGGGAAACCAGGAAAATGTCCCTGACCAAGAAACAAATCTGCCAATATCTTGACCTTGGACTCCCCAGCCTCCATAACTGAGAAATAAGTGTTGTTTACGGCACCAAGTCTATGATAACTTGCTACAGCAACCTGGGCAGTCCAAGGCGACTTACAGAGAACCAAATCAGAAATGAAGGAAAAGATTCTAATCTTGGATTCCAGAGAACTCAAAGTTTTTGTCATCAAAAACTTTTTTGTGTCCCTTTTCCTAAGTAATTCAGACACTTTTTAACCCAGACCAGTTGGCAGATTTCTGGATGGCCAGTCCACCAGCCCACTCTTATATTTGCCAAAATGTTTCCCTTTAGACCCGAAGAGGAAGAAAATCATTAACTTATAAAAAAGAAAGTTTTTCGGCCTGGATGTCTTCTCTCAGACACGGAGAGCCCATTACTTGGATCACGGGCATCATTAGGCTGGTTTTCATTTTCTCTAATCAAGGACAAGATCTCTCCTACACATTTATTTATTCTAATAAGTTTTCTTTCCCATTTTTAAAAATACATCTTACAATCATCAGGGAACGGACAAGAAATTGTGAAATATTTGTGAAGTGTTTTGTTCTGACTCTAAAATATGGCACTAGTCAGAGTAATTAGCACTAAGTGCCAAAACAAAAAAAAAATTCAACATCTCAAGGACTTAAAGATTTCTCTTTTATGTCATAGTCATGGTCATGGTCCAATGTGAATCAGGCAGTCTTTCTCCTTACTATGGCTATTATATTATCATATAAATTATCTATTTGAGATAGCATTATAAATTATATAAAATATATAACTATAAACAACATAAAATAGAAGTATATATTATATGCATTACATCTTATATTATACTATATGGGCCTTGTTATATCATTGGGAACACAAAGTTCCTGTGATGGGGAGGAAAAAAATGTCAAAATCACACCAGCTCTTCATTTCCTTTGTCTGGAAGAACACATGTCACTTACAGTCCCTTCATGAAAGAACTAGGCATCTGTTCCCCCCCCCCCCACTGAAAGAGTAGTGGGAGATGTTGAGGAGATAAGGGGTACTCGGTGAACACTAATGCAGTCTCCTACAGATCTACTCTTGGTTTACTAGAGAAAACTAACTTTGAATGCCTTTCCAACTCGTCATACATATACCAGGTAAGTTGTCCTCAGAAGTCAGTGTTGACTTATGTGGGGTAAATGGCCATATCTTCCTCTTATGGGCAGTCTTTTTAACATTTAAACATACTCAAACTTCTATCAAGTTTCCACCTTTAAAAAAAAATTAAAATCTCTCTCTCCAACCAGTTAATTCTCTAGTTATTGTCCCACCCACACAGTGGGATATAATTTGCTAAGACATTTTTTTCTTATAAACTAACTCATAGCAACTAAGGGGAAGGATCGCCTATCATGTGAGTTACCAATTGTCCATTCTTTATTTCTTTTTTATTTTTAAAGATTTTATTTATTAGTCAGAGAAAGAGAGAGAGAAAGCACACAAGCAGGGGGAGCATCAGGCAGAGGGAGAAACAGGCTCCCAGCCAAGCAAGGAGTCCAATGAAGGACTCGATCCCAGGAAACTGGGATCATGACCTGAGCCGAAGGCAGATGCTTAACCAACTAAGTCACCCAGGTGTCCCCGATTGTGCATTCTTTAAACAAATATTTTTATATCCATTTTATAAATAAATAAAGGCTTTTATAAGACTAATCAATAACCTAGTTAGGATTATAGAGCCAATACCTGAAGGTCTTTTGACTCCAATTCCTAGTCTTCTCCCATCAACAAAGCATAGTAGGTAAATGATCTCTCTGTGCTCTTAAAGATGCCCTTAAACTTTCCCGTTTTACCTGAGTTCCCCTAGGGGTTCAGTGCCAGAGACATAGATGCCTCACGCTGCGCACTTCCTTTCACACGTGCCCACCCCTGCAGCGCCCCCCAGTCAGGGAGAGCTTTCTTCTGGGACTAGTCATCAAAATTTTCTGTCCTGGGGTGCCTGGGTGGCTCAGTCAGTGAAGCATCTGCCTTCGGCTCAGGTCATGATCTCAGGGTCCTGGGATCGAGCCCCGCATCGCATTGGGCTCCTTGCTCAGCAGGAAGTCTGCTTCTCCCTCTGCCTCTGCCCCTCCACCTCCTTCCGTGAGGGCTCTCTCGCTCTCAAATAAAATCTTACAAAAAAAAAAAAAAAGTGCTCAGAACTGGCATTAAAAAAAAAGAAATTCTCTCCCATGTTCCTCTTTCAAAGAGCTCTGATGTCAGCAAGACCCAACACACACGAGGGCATGGACAAAAACATAATACAGTCAGTCATCTTAAAGAGTAACTTTCACTTTAACTAGGAAAAAATGACTTGACATTCTTACACAGAATTTGGCCTTATGACAGTGCAAGAATTTGAGCAACCCAAAAATCCCACTAGGTAAGCAACTATTTGTGCTGTCTGTTTAGAGGGCATATCCTGAATATTAATGATTATCACATCCCCATTAAATAATTATACTGCTTACCTAACCCTGACATTCCGGTAATTATTCTTAGATTATGTAATAAACATTGGTATTAACTAAACATTTCAAATATATTTCCTAAGAGAAAATTAAATTCATAAAACATTCAAACATACAAAAATTAATTACAAAGCTGCTATCAAATATTTAGATTTTTAATTCATGGTAAACTCAAATCAACTAACCTTGCATACTTAATAGATTTTTCCAATGTAATTTAAAAACCTGGCTGAAGACATAAAAAGTAATTTTCTCACGTTAAATTATGCTTTTATTATAACAGAAGTAGCATCATACAAAAGTTCATCAGAACTGTTATTAATGGCAGGTATTAATATGAGGTACAAAATTTTTCCAAGTCCTATAATTATATAATAATGCATTACTGATATTAATAGATGTTTCCATATTTATCACTGCCAAATTTTAAGTGTAATTTGCATATTAAACATACCATTTTTATATAGTCCGCAGTGCCGCAGGGAAGAACTTACTGCAGTTTGCATTGCCACCATTAGATGGCAATAGTTGTTTCTCCATAATTCACGAAAGCGTTTGTTTACTTTTAACACTTCTGTTGTATGGAAAAGGTATGCATCAATTCACTTCAAAAGTCATTCTGTTTTAATGGCAGCTTACAAAAAGAGAAACAAAGGTGTTAAGTAGTTGATTCAAAATAAGACTGAATGGATTAGGGTTTTTAGAAACCCTAAATCCCTGAAAACAGTACAATACACTTGGTTTTCTCCCCTTATGTAACACAACGTAAAAACAGTTACATAAAACTTATATGTACATAGCTATTAAAACTTTTTTCTTAGATTTTCTGTTTTCAAAATCCTGGTAAAATCTTTGACACTAAATCGATCTCGATCTCCTGTTTATTAATCTATTTATTTGTGTCTTTAGCGTCCCCTCTTCATTCATGCCCAGAGCTCATACTCTGTCAGACAACTGGGTAACCAGTTGCTCCAACCTAGACAGACACCATGAAAGGAGAACCCAAGTTTATAATTCAAGGCTCCCTAGTTTTTAATTCTTTGATGGTTAATGTTATTCTTTTACCAAACAGGTTATTTTTTTTTCTCAAACCAAAGCACATGCATGGATGCACAGTTTCTTACTCCTTTTTTAAAACTACAAATAAAAATATCATAGTATTCTATTATAGTTAGAAAAAATGTATTTAGTTTCACTATGACTGTATCCCAAAACAGTTTAAGATTTTATTGGTTTATTTGGGGGGGGGGGAGGGAAAGCAAGCAAGCATGAGAGGAGGGAGGAACAGAGGGAGAGGGAGAAGCAGGCTCCCCACTGAGCAGGGAGCTGGATGCGGGACTGGATCCCAGGACCCTGAGACCATGACCTGAGCCAAAGGCAGACGTTTAACCTACTGAGCCACCCAGGTGCCTCCCAAAACACATTTATTATATTCAATATAGAACAATATTACTAATGTTACTAATTAGTACTAACAATACTAATAACATAGATAAGATCTTTATTTGATATAAGAAAAATCTATGATCTCAGACTCAGAAACTTGAGCTTTTACCCTGAAGGGCAGAGACCCTGTCTGCCTTGTTCACCATTACATCCCCAGCACAGTGCCTGGCACATAGTAGGCCCCAATAAATGTTTGTGGACAAGCTAAGTAGGAACTTAACAGGCTCCTGGTTTCTGTAACAGCATAGAATTTAGTGAATATACTCTTCAAATTCAAATGGAACTAGATTTGAAACTCTAGCTTGAAACTAGCTGTACTAAACAATAAATTGATTCATTTTTTACCATTTTAGCATTTATTCATATTAGCATTCAATGAACTTCAATTTCCTCATAGGAAAGACTGGAAGAAGTAGTGTGTGTAGAGCCCCTGATATAATAGGCATTCAGCTGGTGACCATGATTACTTCTTACACACGATTACCATAATTCATTATTCTGAATCCTGATAAAAAGAATTTGCGTAGACAACTATTTTTTTCCTTGGAAAAGCAGCATCCTAGGACCCTTCAGCATTATTTTATCCCCAATATAATTTCACTACATCTCTTAATTCTGATTCTACAAGTCCAAGTTTGAAGTCCTGTTTCACTACCATGGAAAAACCAAATTGCGGTAGGAGAACCTTGGGAGTGACCACAGCTGGACACATGAGAATTTAGATACTTTGCTTCAGCACATTCAGGGCTCAAGTCAAATGCACCCTCTCCCCCTCTTACTCTCCTAATAGCCAATAAACAGGCAGCATGGCAGGAATTCTAAGACGGCACCAAGACTCCTGCTTCCTGGTGTACAGCTCTGTTTAATCCTTACCCTTCGAGTGTGGGCAGGACCTATGAAGATGAAGGGTAGCCAGTCCTTTGTTTAGATGAAGTTATACAAGGCTCTGTTGTGACAGACGGGAGAGAGCTATTCCAAGCGGCGGCAGATGCTCTCCTGCTGGCCTTGAAGAAACAAACTGCCGTCTTGTGGAAAGAACCACATGGCAGGGAATGGTCGGCAGCCTTTAGGAGCTGAAGGCCTCGGCCCTACAATCCCAAGGAGCTAGGTTCCGCAACGACCAGTGGGCTTTGAAGAGGATCCCCTGAGCCTCCGAGGAGACTGGAGCTCCAGCAGACACCTTGATTTCAAGATATTGATAATCTGAGAAGTCCTTACCAAACCCTACCTGGCTTCCTGCTGATCAGAAACTGACAAATAATCAATTTGTTGTTTTCACCACTTAAGCTGTGGGGCCTTGTTCTGCAGGAATTGTAAACTAGCCCAGATATCTAAAGAAATGTCTAAATTACCCAAACATCTATGTGGAAATTCAGTAAGGGTAGGAAATACACTAGGAAACTAGCAAGTCTAACCTGGGACAAAGTAAGTATCATTAACATGCGTAAAAGAAACAATGTTCAGCTAAAGTCAAAAGGTTAAACAACAAAAACCCTCCAATTAAACTTGATCTGTTGGCTTCCAGTGCTGATGAAGAGTTAAGTCAGAGTGCGCTCTCTGCCGTGGAGACGGTGGCCATGCGGCTACAGACCAACTCACTGGGTTCGGAAGATGTACTTTGTAAACTGAACATCCAGTTAGAATTTGGCTTCCATATAAATCAGTGCTCTGGGAAGAAATTATGGTGATCAGTGAAGTCTGGTATTTTGGTCTATTTGATAATTAGTCATATTTTTCATTATAAAAGAATAAATTTGAATTCTCTGGAAGCCAAGTCTCTCGGCTGGTATTACCAAAGGATTTCATTTGCTTGTAATTTTACAAGTATTTTTAAACGAAGTAACACTATGATTTCATAAACAAACTGCGTATTTTATTTTCTTGTCCAGAGGATGCCCTTCCTAATACTCATATACGATACTTGGCAAACTGTGAAATGTAATTTTTCTATGTAGGTTTTTATCAGAGGATATGTAGCCTGAAGGCCAAACATCTCCAAAAGGCAACAATATGGATCTTCTTTATTTTTTATTTTTATTTTTTTAAGGTTTTATTTATTTAGAGAAGAGAGAGAACAGGAGAGGGACAGAGGGAGAGGGAAAGAGAATCTCAAGCAGACTCTATGCTGAGCCTGATGTAGGGCTCGATCTCACAACCCTGAGATTATGACCTGAGCTGAAATCAAGAGTCAGATGCTCAACCGACTGAGCCACCCAGGCACCCCTGATCTTCTCTCATTCTGATACTTCAGGATGGTTTTGGCATCACCTTCCAAATATGCCTGACAAGCCAATGTTTTGAAAGTAAATGTGTAATAATTGTCAAACGGTAGTGTCTTCTGGTAATATGTTAAAACGTTCTGTCCTCTTGGTGATCAGTTTTGGGGCTTCAAGTGCATAAACGGGTTTGAAGTACATGAACTGAAAAATGATCAGCAAGGTTGGAAATCTCAACCTAAGCTAACATTTACTCAGTCTTTTCCATGCATCAAGTACTATGCAAAGCATTTTATATGGATTATTTTGTTTAACGCTCAAAACAACTTTAAGATTTTTGCCATTAAATAGAAAAAACCAAGGTATAGAGAGATTAAATAACTTGCTCAAATTTGTAAAGCTAGGAAACCGTGGAGCCAGGAGTTAAACCTAAGCAAAAATACTCCAACTATATAACACACAATACGTGCTAGATATTACATTGCCTGAATGTATGACACATAATGTATCATCAATCACTAAGGGTGGTATCTATTGCCTAATGAAGGAATTTTGTCTTATTTCTAATTAACCAGATTTATAAATTTGAAGTAACACATTCATATAACTGAAACTAGGTTGTACTCCAGCTCCAGATCCCCCAAATTCACTTGTTTCCTCCCTCAGTTATCATTCATCTTCCTACACGAATATTCTGCACATATATAAATAAATGTATTATATATATTCTCTTACACAAATGGGGCATTTCCACACTGTTCTGCAGCTTGAGTTTTTTCACTTACCAGTGTGCCTCAAAGATTACTCTGTATTAGCACAAAAGATCAAGGTTTATCTGTCTTTACTTAGAGACTTACTAAGTTATCACCATGAGAACCAGCAGAATTCTTAGAAGTAGCAGTTCCTTCTTTTCAAGACTGCCAAAGAAAACAAGAGAGTAAAAACAAAACAAAACCCCCTTTTCTCCCTTTCCCACAGTATGGTTCTATAATTTTCATTTTACAGATGGAAAAAATGAGGCCAGGCAAGTCACAAGACTAGGTAGGAGTCTGCTATTTCTTACATTAAAATTATTTCTGAGGGAACTTATGACAACTTTCAGTTTCATAGAAGACTTCCATATGTTTTATGAACATTTTCCATTTTTATACTGCACTTAGGACATTAAAAAGGCACATCCCAATTAGTCACCAGAGGAGTAAATAACAAAATACTCTGTCTATCCCCTCTGCAACAAGTCAAAAATTGGAATACCATGGTCAGCACAAATCTTCTGGAAATCTTAAACACTATATCATTTTCTGTCCAATAACTGTATGTGTGTAATTCTATAGCCAATAATTTGAATGAGGCTATGGGGGAACAAATTTGACTATTTTTGTTGTTGTTTCCCTGGCTCTTGCTCATTGAGACCTTACTCCTCATGCATTTTGTAATTTTGGATTATGGACTCATGTTGAATGACTAGGCTATGTAAGTGGAATTCAATGAGATCCCTGATAACTGGGCATCTCTCCAGGGAATATTTGCTTTTACTACCAATCTGGAACCACATAACAGTTACTTGCCTAGTTTGGAGTTCCCTGGACCATGTAGACAAGCAAAAAATGAACCCAAATCCCCCAATTACTTCTACCTAGAGCCTGCAGTAAGGTTGATGAATTTCCTTATTGCTTCTCTTTGCTGGTACGGAGATTTTTCCAAATCTAGCATTCTCTGGGAGTGTGGCCTTTCTTGGCTCTCAGGTTCATATGGAGTCTCAACTCAAAATCTCTTTTGAGTGCCCTAAGACCTGATTTCCTGTCCTATGTGTAGCTGCAAAAAGCTAAGGATTTGGGACACAGAGACCAGAAGAACTTAACAGGAATGATCTCAGGTGTTAGGATCTTTTGTTTTGTGTCTCATTACCTAGACTTGTGCTTCTCCATCTTATAAGCCAAGCTCTGCATTTAAAAAGAAGCATATTATATTTTACACAACATATGTAAGGGATTTTAGACTGGGAAAAATTTTAAAGTAATACAGTTATGTAACATGCCTAGAAACAGAAGACTCAGAATCTTCAGTCTGCTTTTTGCATGAATCTGTTGAATTTTGGGTATTAGATGAACCTCTGAGCATATCATCTTATTGTGCCCCTTGAAAGAAAGAGTGATAAGTAATAAATATTGTGCACTAGACAACAACAGAGGGAGAGGGAACGTGAGGGAGTTCACAAATGGAAGATGAGCTTTATGTATGGTACTGAGGAAGGATTAGGATCTGAAGTCAGAAGGCTGCCGAAGTTTGCATTACGGCTTCACCATGGCCTTCAGACCCTGAACAAGCCATTTAACCTTTGAGTGGGGATGACAGATCTTAATCCACAAAGTTATTTTAAGAACTCAAGAGAATAATTTATGAAAAATTATGTGAATACCAACTACTCACTCATATTAACTGATCAAGGGAAAAAACAGGACCACGAGATGGCAGGGATACACAATGAGCCTTACTTTGTGGTGGGGGACAGGTTACAGGACAGGGAAAGTACTTCACACAAGGGGACACTCCAGAGACAAGAGGATGGACTCATCACCCAGAGGGAAGAAGGCAAGGAAATCCCCAGCGAGAGCAGAATCGTCTAGGTGATGCCGTTCAGCCTCAAAGTGAGGAAGCTCTTGGTCAGAAAGTTGCAAGGGGCAGCAAGGGTTTGACGTCTTCTCCAGCCCCAAAGTTCTTTTACCTACAGCTAGCAGATGATGGGGGCAGTTTCACAGGGTATAAAAGCAGGAAGTCGCTAAATAGCTAAAAATAGGCTCACTTGGGCTATACTGAAAACGACTGGACATGTAAACATTTGAGTTTGGTACTGGCAGGATTTGAGCTGATGATCCTAGCTTGCTGTGACTAAGCACACAACGTAAGGGCCAATATCCAGGAGCCATCTTTACGTCATTTATAGAACTCACGCGGGAGAACCCACGTGCACACAGGCAAGACGCAAATGGTCATCCTAGTAGCCCATACTGGTTATTTTTCATTTGTTACCTGGATGCGTCCCCCAGGAAGATGATCACACACTCCCCTAGGCTTCCTGGTTCTCGAGCTTCTGTTTGGCCCTATCAGGAGATTATGGTGGAAAAACAGGAAGGTTGGGCTCTTGGTTCTTTTTCTCAGTGCCCTGCTGTTTTTGTTAGAGCTTTCGTGCCTGCAGTGCCTTCAGGACAGCTCCACCCTCTCTACCCTTCTCCTGTGACCTCACGGGGGTTCTGGCCTCCTGTCTTTGCTAGTTCCCGAGGACCTCACTCCCCTACACTGATTCTCTAAAATCAGCGCGTCTCAGCACATGGTCCCTCACTGAGCTCTCCTCTGTTAAAGCTTTGAGGGAGCCATCTCGAAACTAGACCTTCTCACATCGGGTTAATAACGTCTCTGCTGACAAAGGGCAGCTTCTTACTCTTTAAGCATTGTAAGCTATGTATACAGTTTAAGATATTTTTTAAAATTTTTAATTAGCTAGTATGCTCACATGGCATAAAAAATGAATAACTATAAAAGTTAAAAAAAAAATTCCTTTCCTTCCAATATTGTCCCTCATCTAGCCAGAGCCTCCCTCCCTTCCACATATACGTGTCTATTCTGAGATTCTATGGATCTTTCCAGAGTTATGCATATTCAAGAAGATATAAATTTAGATTTTCATTTTCACTTATTTTACACAAAAGGTATATTAAATATACTGTTCAGACACATTTTCCACTGTATAGTTCCTACGAATATTTTTTTAACAGATACATAGCACTCCACCGTAAAAATTAGTCATAATTTATTTAACCACTCTTTATTGGACTTTGAGTTGATTCTAACCATTTGCTATTATGTAAAAATGTTGCATAATGAATAAATTTCAACCTACACCATTTAGCATATGTATATCTGTAGAATATATTCACAAAAGTAGAATTGCTGGGTCAGAGGCTATATGCATTTGTAATTTGGATAAATATCGTGAAATTGTCCTTCATAAATGTCATACTAACTCACACTCCCTCAGCAATGAAGAGTGCTTGCTTCCCTACAGCCCTGCCAAAGTAGGGTATCCGACTGCTTTCTTCTATAGATCTCCCTGGTACCATCTCAAACTCCTCATAGTGAGGCAGGAAGTTTGCCCACAACCGTAGAGAGCAAAAGAAAAAACACCCAAGGTGAAAAAGCAAAATGAGCGTTAACAGGCTTAATTTAAATACTCGATGTCGAAAAGGGCTTATAAATCACCCTTTTAAATGATCCCCACTATACTGTCTCATTGATTTTCTGCTTAATACTGCATCTTTATTCCCCTAAAATGTCTCATTTTCATACCCTCTAAAGAGTGACAATCAGTGAGGCAGAATTTTTTTAAGTGCCTTTTTCTTTTCTGATAAGTGGCCCAAACTTAAAGGAAACTAAACAAAATTATTAGTCTGTGGGGAAACATTCAGCAGTTCCTTTCCTTGCTTATCTCTCCGGGAGATTAGTCATAAAAGCTTCATTTCTCTAGCTCAGAGCAGAAATATCTGGCTGGTAGTACTGGTGGTCCCATGAGCATTGTTGCAAGGCAAGAACAGAGAAAGAACAATTCCTTCCCTCTTCAAATGTGTTTATTAGTTAACCGTCTGGATGGGATTAAAATGTTAGTAAAACATACTGAATTTGTCCCTACTCTGATTTCTTTGCTGGCCAGCATTAATATAGCAAACTATTAAAAACATTTTCATTACTAGAAGGCAGAAGTGTGCTGGTAAATGTTGAAAACCTACCCTTCAGAAAAATAAGGGCCCACATTTTAGTACTTGTCAGTTTCCATGGTATAAATATTCCCTCAATGATCAGTGTTAAGCTACCAACGTGAGGTCACTAAATGTAGAACTGGAAAGAGATATACAGCAGCACCCCATTCCAGAAGTTTCCATTACACAGTATTTTCATCATACAGACACAACAGATGTACAGAACGTCAAGGGCATACATAATACCAAATTATGGTAAAATTATTAAGGACTTACATATTCTAAGTATTATCTTTGCTTTTATTATAATTTATTCAATTCTGTTGATATTAATTTTTAAGTGTGTGTGTTTAACTACCAGCTTGTGAAATCCTTGAAAATTTGTCAGTTGGCTCTTGTAAGCCAGTATAAGCTGCCTTCAACACACTGCTGAAAGGGGAATAATACGGACACACAGAGAAGCAAACTACTGGAAAAGGACTCATTTATTTGCGGCCCTCCCAATAACTATAATCATCATCATAACAGTGGGAAAGACAGTTGCCTATTCAAATCCATTTTCCCTTTGTTTCTTAACTACAGAATTTTGATTTTAGGTTTGACAATGTAAAAATATGTTTTACATCTTACCTTAAAGAAAAGGGAAGGCATGTGACTGTTTGGGACAATGATATTTGAGAAAAGTTCTTTGCTGAGATTCTGGAAAAGTTTCATTAAAATGGCAGGTGTTCAGCTGACCTTCACCATTTTGCATATTCTATCTTCCTTTTCTACCTGCATGTGATAGGTAGGATGTGGCAGCCATATTGTGAGCATGAGGTGTTCTGAGGATATAAGCTTCTGTTAAAAACAGCAAAGCAGAGGGGGCGCCTGGGTGGCACAGCGGTTAAGTGTCTGCCTTCGGCTCAGGGCGTGATCCTGGCGTTATGGGATTGAGCCCCACATCAGGCTCCTCCACTATGAGCCTGCTTCTTCCTCTCCCACTCCCCCTGCTTGTGTTCCCTCTCTCGCTGGCTGTCTCTATCTCTGTTGAATAAATAAATAAAATCTTTAAAAAAAAAAAAAACAGCAAAGCAGAAAATGAAAGGATTCTAAGATATTGATAATATAAAAAAGTCAATATTCCAGACCTGAACAGCCTATCTCTGAACTCCAAACTACATGAGAGAGAAGTAAGCATATTGTTAAGCCACTTATTTTTAGGTCTTCAAGACTCACAAACAGCACTTCTAAATGATAATGTAATTCAGCTTTATTGCGTGTCTGTTATGTGCTAGATACAGGTTACTCCCAGAAAAATAACACCTTTCTGTGCAGATTAGACATACCTAGTGTGTGATTTTTATAGTCTTGTTTGTTCTAGGAAGGATTAATTAAATTTATAGACGTTCATACCCTCCCTTCAGCAGAAAGCAGTTATTCTGAGAGGGTTATCCTTTCATGTTATAAAGGGTACTAACTCCATTTCTGCTCAAAAAAGTATTAATAATTAACAGTGTTACATTTGAATTTTACATGCCTAAATACTCAATTCACTCTTTGCAATAGTAATTATCTATTCACAACAAGTAGTAAATATAGAAAGCACTGTTGATGTTTTATAGTTTTTTATAAAGATTTAACTGAGGTAACTCTGTTCCATTTTTCCAGACAGTTTCGAAAACTTCTAAAAATTATATTATCCAATTAGACATAATATTCTGACATGGAGTCCCTGGAAATGCAGACGCAAGAAACTTACATTCTTAGTTCTAGTTCCTTCCAATGAGTCTATGACAGCACCTCAAAATATAACAACTCATTGAAACTGGCTCCTGGGAGGAACATTTGATAATCAGTTAGAAGAATGAAGTCTTTGGCACGCTTGTCAATCATATCTATTGTTGCATCCTGTGAAGGAGGGTAATCAATTCTGAATAGTACCTCTTAAGGAGAAAGCCTGCTTTTATTATAATAAGACTTTTCCCTAACTATAACTTGTGGAAAAACATCTTAACTTTTCTTTTCTGAAATACCAAGAGGGCTCTTTTTGGATTGTTCAAGCTATAGTCCATCTTTTATTTTTTAATTTTAAAATTAAAGTTGAAGGGTTTTTGTTTTTGCTTGGTTTGGTTTGTCAAGTCCTCAGGATGGGGCCACTGATCATTACTGGCGTCTAACAACCTTCACCAAATTATTCTTGACATCTTCGCCTTCGCTCAGCAACATCTATCTAATAGCAGTGATGAAAGTATCTTGAACAGAGTCAGAATTTCTACAAAAGATATAGGGACATGTTCCAAGACTTACACTATTTTTTTTGGACTACCACGAAATATTTTTTGAAAACAATCTTTCCTAAATTATCTCCATTTATTCCTCAGTGTTTTATAATTAAAGGGGAAAAAAGTCTGGGAGTTAATTGCACATTTTCTCTTTTACATTTTCCCCCTCACTGAATTGTGAGAATTCTCAGGAAATAAGGAAATATCCATGTACACATACAATGATTTAGGTAATCGGTTTTCTTGTTGATAAAACTTTGCAAGTTCTAGGTATGTATAAGTTAACTAATATTTTTAAATGAACTGGTATATATAGACAATGGAATATTATTCAGCCATAGGAAAGAATGAAATCGTGTAGAGCTAGAGAGTATAACACTAAGCGAAATAAGTCAGAGAAAGACAAATACCATATGTTTTCACTCCTAAGTGGAGTTTAAGAAACAAATGAACAAAGAAAAAAAAAGAGAAACCAAAAAACAGACTCTAAACTATAGAGAACAAATTGATGGTTACCAGAGGGGCGTTGAGTGGGGGGATTGAGAGCACTGAGAAATGTATAGAACTGCTGAATCACTATATATGTACACCCGAAACTAATATAAACACTATTAACTATACTGAGCTTAGAAGAAAATAAAAATAAGTGAATAAACTGCACTGTTCTATTTCTGGTGCCCATTTGCAAGCAGAAAGTCTGGAGGGTGGGAGAGAGCTCCGTGGGGTCTAAGGCTATGCCTTTCCTGTTTGCCTGTGTTTTCCCAAAACACCTTATCCCAAGCCCGAATTAGAAAATCGCTGACAGATTAGGTGTGTTCAGTCTTTACTCCGGGCACCGTGCCGAGCGGCTGACAGACGTGACTTCACGCAGACCTCACAATAAACCTAAGAGATGGTCACTGTTATTATCCTTATTTCACAGGTGAGGAAACAAACGCTCCGTCTCACCTCCCAGATGGCAAAGCCTAACCTCGATCGGCTTTGTCTGCCTCCAAGGTCTTCGAACTTGAACCCCGGTGTCACAATGAGAACATCAGCAGATATTCAAGGCGTGCGTGAGGATTTCACGGTGGAGCTCCCAGCCTGCGGTACCCGCATCCCTTCCGAAGTACTCCGGCTCTGAAACGTTTCCCCTGCTTGGTCCATTCATTACACCTGACCTTAGCGTATCAAACCTCACACAGCCCTGGGGGAGACCTTGACCCTTACAGTGAATTACTTTAATCGGAGGGCCTCCTACCTCCGAGAGAGAAGCACTTTGGGGCACTAGCTGTTTGGATCTTAGGGAAAGGAAGACAGTGAGTGAAGAATGGAATAATTTACAGTAGTGTCAACTGTGGGCAATGGCGGGCCTGTGTGGAGCCGCGAGATAGCCCAGAGGCAAAGACGGATACAGAAGAGAAAATGAGAAGGCCTCCAACGGCTGTTTATTTTCCCTCGTAAATGTGCCCGAGGTCCTTTCGGCTCAAACAGATCCACGTGCCACTGCTGGTCACCTCTGGCTTTTCAGCAGGTTACTAATATTTGTTCTGGGCCTTGAGGCAAAGTTGTAAGATAATTAAAATGTAATAATAACACCATAGATACTAAACAAAAACAATGCTGAAGATCATCGTTTGGCCTGGAGTCAAGAAACCCTTACAGACCTTGCTTGTAAACCCGAGTCCTCATTCCAAAAATCCATAAAATCACTCTCATTACAGAGGCTTTTGGGCGTTTGGAGCTACTCAGAACCGCACAACACGAGGACAGTAGAGCACCCCGCACGTGCTCTGCAGGAGAACGCTACTCCAGCCTGAGGCCGGCGCACCCCGCAGCCTTGCTCGCAGGCCTCCTCTGGCAGGAGCAAAGCCCCATGGTTTCACAGAGGCTACGCGACTTTCCATTGCCTCCATAGCTCCTTACCACAAATGCAGTGGCCTAAAAAGGACACAAATCTATCATCAGTTCTCTAAGTCAGAAGTCTGACAGACTACTCAGATTTCACTGAGCTAAAATCAAGATACTGACAGGGCTGCCTTCTTTCGTGGAAACTCTAGACGGAAATCCTTACCTTTTCCAGCTTCGAGGGGTGCCCCCGTTCCATGGCGCACGGCCCCCCTTCCACTATCTTCAAAGACCGTAACACTGCGTCTCTCCAACCTTTCTTCCGTCCTCACATCTCTGACTACGGTTGAGAAACGTTCTCAGCTTTTAACGACACGTGATTAGATGGGGCCCACCTGGATAATCTTCCCATAACAAGGCAATTAACATCACCTGCAAAGTCTCTTTTTACCACGTAAGGGGACATATTCATAGGCTCCACAGATTAGGACACTGGCATCTTTGGGGGTCGTTATTCTATCACCGATGGCCGAACTGGAACTATTTTGACTAGCACTGCAATGGTCACTCCCCATGGGGCAAGCAGGAAGGTCACTGCAGAGGGAAAGCCTGGCAGGGACTCACCTCAGAGAGACTCAAAGATTAATCCTCTCATAGCAACCTTAGTGATAGCAAGTTCAAAAACAATGAACATTGGCCAATAGACTCTAGCTGTGAGCAAATTTAACAGCACTGAGGGGAAGAAAATTGGACAAACTGTATTTCTGCTTCGACATGATAATTTTCCAATATACATTTAAAACAGTCCTGATTTGAGGGGAGGGGTCTAGCCATCAAGACCACTCCAATTCCATTCCTGAATTAGAATGAGACGTCACCTTTACTGTCCAATGCTGTGGTCCCCTCCGCAAAGTTTCTGGCCAATGAATGATATCCAAGTATAGCAGGGGATGGTAACTCACTGCTCATTTGAATTTTGCACAGTTGTAACTGTTTGAAGGTTCTTCCCACCACTATGCTGAAATAAGCCCATCTGTCGTGTTCACATATGGCTCTCAGTTCTCCTTTTTGGAACCACAGGAGCAAAAATTTAATTCAGCTCCTATTTGCCAGCTGGTTTTTGAGGGGGCATATAGAGCCATTCTAGACCACCACATAGTTTAGTTAAACCAATAAAGTTTTCCTATTTTCAATTAGAGTCAAGAAAACAAAAAATAATTTAGCTTATGTAATGAAGAATCACTTGTAAGAACAATTAAGAGCGGTATGACAGAATAGATGCATTAAATTGTTTTTAATCTGTTATAATCTCCTTATTTAGATTTGTTACAAGGGAAAATAATTTCACAATACACTTTTAGCCAGACAGATTAAACTTAAAATTTCCAAAATATTAAAAATCACCTCAATCTTTCACTTTCTTTATGAAATACACATAATTTAAAATTACATTACTTTTTTTTTTTAACTCACCTTAAAATCAACTAAATAACATTGTCTATGTTTTCCCTTAAGATATAATTTTACTGGGGCACCTGGGTGGCTCAGTCAGTTAAACATCCAACTCTTTTGATTTCAGCTCAGGTCATGATCTCAGGATTGTGAGATCAAGCCCCATATCAGGCTCTGGGCTGGGCGTGGAGCCTGCTTAAGATTCTCTCTCTCCCTCTCCCTCTGTCCTCTCTTTAAAAAAAAAAAAAAGACATAATTTTACTCTATCAATAAGAGAAAAGTACTTCAAGGCTGAAATTCTAAAGCAACGGAAGAAATTAGGATCAGCAATTTCAAGGCAGGTATTAAACAGATGTTTCTGTATCCAGACGTAATATTCTTCAAAGGCAATTAAGTAAAGAGTTTTCTAGTGTATCTCTGATTTTTTAGTCATGCTTTTCTTCTTGTATTTCAAAAAAATTTAAAATCAGTATTAGTAAATATATATTAAAGCTAAAGAATTTACTCAACTGGCTTTTCTGTTTTAAAATTTAAAAAGAAACATTCTTTCTGATTCTTAAAGTTTACTGGTTTATAAGCCATCGAGTAAACAAACTGAATCCATCAAAAGACCATTTATTAGTGTTTTTAAAAAAATAATACTGAAACACAGGAAGTTAGGGGGAGAGATTTTTAAATGAGGGGATGATCTTAATCACAGAAATGTCAACTTTTTGAAATGATGAAAAGAAACATGTGCAGAAAAGGAGCATTTGATTGACAGATGAGAATCTGCACAAAAGCTCTGAGAGTTTGATCCTGGTCTTTTGTGAAGTTTTTGAATTATAAAAATAATGAACATACCATGTTGTTCTGAGGCATTTCTGCAACTGAAGTGTTATTTGGTTCAATTTTTTTTCTGTTTTTTGTTAAATATAATTGCTGTTAAATGTCCTATAAATGTGACGGTCTACGGTTTAATCTAAAATTTAACTTTAAAATGGAACATAAGGCAAATGAAATCCATATTTGCCACTGGACTCTGACTCTACCTGGATGAATCCATAGCTGAAAAAACTGTAAATACGATATAGTTGAATTGAATGCTCTTTAACTAGTATTGTTGGATAGTTATAATAAATAATACCAAAATCACTTGTATTATAGTGGGCCTATTACTTTAAAAAAAAAAACTAAAACTCTTTATTTATGAATATGTACTTTCGTGAGACATTTGTGGCTTAAGTTGGGTTTCCTGAAAAATGGATTCTGAGATGGGTATTTGGTGTCAGTTTTATTACGGAAAGCTCTCAGGATACTTCTAAGGCTTAAGGGCAGAGAATGGAGCAGAAGGAGAAGTTGAACTGTGATGCATTTGTGCAAGTTTTCTCAAACTGAGGCAAAGGATCCAGGCCTTGTTACCCTTCCTGCCTTGACCAGCCTGCTGGATGTGAGCTGCACACAGGGGAGGGGATGTGCAAGGCAGCCTCCTTCAAAGAGCAATTCCCCAAGTATGATGCAACTGGGAGCTCCAACCACCCAATCTCCCAGCAGCTGAGAAATGAGCACTTCCAGCCCGAAGGTGGTGGACATACCACAGCAGGTGCAACAATTTTCAAACTAAAAATAATAATAATAATAATAATAATAATAATCCTCCAGTATAACACTGACATTTATGACCATGATATCATTGATACTGAAATTGAAACCTGAAAATAACGCAGGTCATCATCAAGCCCAGCGGTCTCAAAGCACTAAGGAGGAAACAGTGCAGATGTACTCTACAAACCAAACTGCTTTAAAAGACATTGGACTGATGCTGTCCAGCTAAATTTCAACTCATATATGCACAGTCCACATATTCCTACTCAGTATCCTCACGCAGGTGCCTAAGTGGCACGTTAAATTAAAAATCCACATTTGACTTTCCCCTGCATCAGTGTGCCCCTCTCTCAAGATACCCTTTACTCCCACAACGGGTACGGTCGTTCTTCCAGGTGCTCAAATTAAACTCATCGGATTCATTACACTTCACTCCCTGTCGTGCTGCCAGTCCATTAGTACATCGTGTAGGCCATTCCTACAAAACGTAAGTAGAATCAGAGCACTAACATAGTGACTCCCTTGGCATAAACCAGTATCCCCACTTGACTGCTGCAGCCTCCGAAGCGGTCTCTCCACGTCCCCCTTGCCTTGTCATCTATCTTCCACACATCAAACAGACTGATTCTTTTACAACTAAGAAAGATCGTGTCACTCCTTTGCTCAGAATATTCCAAAGACTTCATATCTCCCTCGCAGTGTCACTTACTATCTGTCTTAACCACTTACCAATTTCCCCTCCTTCCCTCTGCTCCGGCTACATGAATCTTGCTATTCCCTGAACACCCCCACCAAACTCACGTCCTACCCCAGTGGCCTTTTCACTTTGTTTGCTCTGCCTTGAACTCTGGGCAGAGTGTTAGAGATCTGCATGGATGGTTCCCTCACTTATGTGGTTCATTGGTGATCTTTTCATTGCTTTTGTGACTCTGAAACTTTGTTCTAATATGACTGTTAATATTGACAGCTGCTCACTTCGTCCAAAGTAAATACCTAGCACATAAGCATCTAGCATGTCAGGGAAAGAGAAAAGTTAAAGATGATGATGGAGAAAGTAAAGTTTGAGGCTTTGCTCAATAAAAGAATGTTCTAGCAATTCATGCCATCTGGAGGGGACTGACACAGAGGTGGTGTTTCCACCATCCAGAGGACGTCCACAAGGTGCCAGAGCATCAACTGCTGGTGATTTATATTCATGGACCTGGATTAGGGGTTAGCCAAATGAATCTCAAGACATCTAAGTTCATATGATTTTATTAGAATTTTGGAGACCATTGTGTTTTACTATTTTATGAATCCCTGAAGTATTTTAAGTCATGTTCAGATTTCACTTGACAATCCATATCAACATGCTTGTGGTTTGCCATTAAGATGACTCTTCTTGTAAACAAGGCAAAAAGCAGATTTCTCTTGAAGCATTCATTATGCATATGAGCACCTGATTAGAAATATGGCAACGGGAAATAAATAATCTCTTGAAAGTTCATTACTGAATGATGCTATCATGTTCTAAATAAGCACAGTGTGAATTTCAGGCTGGCTCATTAATCATTAGAAGACAACTCTAATCAGTGGAATGTGACTCTAACTTTACTTTAGGGCAATTGTACTTGATTGAAAATAGCAGCCAATTAAGAAAAAAAGTACAAATGATTGGCAAGAAGGAAAAAGAGAACTTTAAAATCTTAGACATAATGACTCCATTGATTGCTAAAAATTGAGTTGTTTAAAACTTTCAGTTTGTTATAGCTGCCCTGAATTAATCCTGCACTATGCAGATTAGGGAAGTAATTTCTAAATTTGGTACACAGTATTCATTCTCTCCTTCCTTAGTTTAGAACCTCGATTATATGTGGACTACAATGCACTCATGGAATGGACCACCTTTCCAGCCAGCCACCTTTATGGTTAGGTGACAAAATTCTGGATAAGAATTTAAAGTTCTCTTTTTCCTTTCCTTGTAATGATGTGAGATGATAAAGTGCCTATGTGATCAGATCAAGTGAGGCAAATGACAAACGCATTGTGACATAGTAGCATTAGGCTACTATTGATGTTCTGATGGTGCCTCTGAGGGAGGATCATCTGCTTCCGGGCCACCCTGGACACAGGAAACTGAAAGTGCAGTTAAGCGAGGAGGATTGTACATTTCACCATACCTATTTCATCTTGCTTTCCTTAGGGGAAGGGGCTATATTTTCTTTTGTTTTTGCTTAAGTAAACAAAAATGGGTTTTATAGTCCAAGTTATACTTAACACATGACCATGGGTCAGTCAAACCCAGCATAGTTGGTGTTAAATAAACCCAAAGCTCATGTCCATTGAAGTTGACATATGGGTTCTGACATTAGCTGACTCCTCGGACTTCTGAGATGCCAGCCTTGGTTCTAGGCCCACATGGGCTCTTAGGTCTCTACTACTTCGTGCAATGAGTTACAGTAGAGTTTTAATGAGATCAGTGTGGCAAGGACAGATACCCTCACTCTAGTTTATGACTCTGGAATGTACTCTTAGTCATAGCTGGCATATCACAGATATGCCACTGACCACCAGCAATACTTGGAGTGCATAAATTCATCTTTGCTCCTAAAATAACAAATCAAGGGTTATATAACATTTATGCTAACTTAGTAGACTTTGAGCACATTTAGTACAACCTCAATTTAGCATCATAGAGCTTGATCGACCTGTTCCAGATCTTACTGTAGCAGAGACTGGCCTAGAATATTAAGCAGCCTGAGTCTAGTTTCTGTGTTCTTTCCCCACGCATAAATGTGAGGTACAAGCTTTAGCTCTGGAGTCAGGGAACTAAATTAGAGTCTACGTTTTCTATTTGCTCAGCAGAATTTATACAACCTCTCTAAGACTCAGTTTTCATACTTATCATCTGTAAAATGGAAATGATGGAATTAATGTATTCCTTGAGTTTGGAATAGTACTTTGCACACGGAACAGATATAATGCTATAAATGTTGGATACAATTATTAAAATTAGCAATAATTATTTTAATAATATGAAAATATTTTATGTGTTACCCATTTTACTTTCCATAGATCACTGCATGATTTAGCATCAAAATTTGTACAGGAAAATAAATACAAAAACCAAAGATAGTAGAAAGGTTTTGATTTAACTGTCTTAACTATGAAATATCAAGTGGATAAAAAATAATTGAATCTTTTTTTTTCATCTCTTAAATTCTTGGAATATCAAACTTTTAATCAAAACTTTAGCTCACACAATGTCATTTATTACTATGGTACACTGTCTAAAGCTGCACTCAGAGGAAATTTCATAGCTTTAAATACGTACATAAACCAAGCAGAAAGAATAAAAATAAACTTGCAGAAATTCAAGAATCTGGGAAAAATGCCAAATTCAAAATAAGGAAAAATAAGTGAATAATGAATACAGAATTTAATGACTTAAAAAAATGAAAATGACTTGAAGTAATAACTAAATTAGATAGTTTTTAAATGGGAAAAGTTATAACTTTTACCTAATCCAAAGGAGAGGAGAAAAAGAACAAATGTAAAAATAAAGAATAAATATGGGGAAATAACCACAGATATTGAGAAAATTAAAATCAAAATGTACATTTGATCAAACTCCACGAAAACAAATTTTAAAATATAGATAAAATGATTAATTTTCTAGAAAGATATGTATTACTCAAACTGACCTCTACAGTGGGAAGTTGGTTTTTTTTTTTTTTAATCGAATAACCATAGACGAAATTTGTCATAGAGATATTTCCTTTAAAAAATTTGGTAAGTGGAGTAGGTTTGTATAAGTAAAACCATTCTGTTACGTGGACCCTCCTGGAGTGGAAATTCTGACTAGTCACACGAGGCAACTCTGGGTGGGCGTGGGGTCCAGAAAACTGAATTACTATGTCTTTGGTCTTCCTGACTCAGGCCTGGCTAAATAACACAGTGAGATCTGCACAGAGATAAGCTTTCCTCAGAAGCTTTGCTCAATTTCTTTAGTGGTAGGTCCTCAGATTTTTACAGGGATAAATCTCACTGCACACCTCAAGATTCCATGTGTCCAGTTTGTTTCCTCTCTTTGTGATTTCCCATCCTCTTTCTGATTTGCAGAAATAAAGTGAAACTTCTCCTAAATGATAACTTCTCTCCACCCTAACCTCCACAATTCTTTTTTCTATCATGAGTTTATTTTTATTCACACATCTTCCTTTCCTTCCTTTTTTCAGCAAAATCTTAATAGGCAAAGGGGACAAATTCACATGCCTGATCTGTGACATTTATTTATTTAGTTAGTTACTTACTTACAAGAGAGGGAGAGGGAGGGGAGGGGGAGGGGGAGGGAGAATCTTAAGCAGGTGCCACACCCAGTGCAGAGCCTGATGCTGGGCTCAGTCTCACAACCCTGAGATCATGACCTGAGCCAAAATCAAGAGTTGGATGCTTAACCAACTGAGCCACCCAGCTCCATGATCTGTCACCTTTAAAACAAAGAATTTTTATCCTTGTTCAGAAGAAGTCAGAAGGTAAGTACTGAAAGGAAAGTATATATTTTTGAAATAAACAATTTCATGTAAGCTTTTTACTGAGATATTTAATACTTACAATTACGTATGAGTCTAGCAGTGCAATAGCTTCAAACTGTAACAATATAGTCATCATATCTATTTAATGTCAACATAACCAATATCAGTATACTTTAACTTCCTAAATATTACTGGTAATATTAGAGATTAAAAATATAAAAGGTGGGAGCGCCAGGGTGGCACAGCGGTTAAGCGTCTGCCTTCGGCTCAGGGCGTGATCCCGGCGTTCTGGGATCGAGCCCCACATCAGGCTCTTTCGCTATGAGCCTGCTTCTTCCTCTCCCACTCCCCCTGCTTGTGTTCCCTCTCTCGCTGGCTCTCTATCTCTGTCGAATAAATAAATAAAATCTTTAAAAAATATATATATATAAAAGGTGACTTGACTGAAATATGCACATTTATCTAAATGTAGACTATATAACAACGATGTGTTCTAAAAAATGGCTACACTTTCTTACTAAAAAATACACCTCTTGGGGTGCCTGGGTGGCGCAGTCGTTAAGCGTCTGCCTTCGGCTCAGGGCGTGATCCCAGCATTCTGGGATCGAGCCCTACATCGGACTTCTCCGCTAGGAGCCTGCTTCTTCCTCTCCCACTCCCCCTGCTTGTGTTCCCTCTCTCGCTGGCTGTCTCTCTCTGTCAAATAAATAAATAAAATCTTTAAATATATATATATATCTCTTTTCCTCATTTTCCACTTCACTCTGCTGTTTTGAAATTCTTCTCTCTCCTTTTTACCCCCACCACCAGAAAAAAAAAAAAAAAAAGTACTGAATGATAGGAATTTTGAAAGATAGTCTTGGATTATTCTTAGCTTTCCAGCCTGATACTCATAACTACCAAATAGGTAAGCCATACTTTAAAAATAATTCTAACATTCTCATATTTCATATTAAATCAATGTATAATATTTACTTGTAATATCTGATGATTCAAGTCATTTCTATAACATTTTATATGCATGCCTTAAGTATTTTTTTTTAAATCTAGCTTCAGATATGATGGCATTCTCCAAAATCAAAGTGTCATAGACTGTTATAGCATTCCCCAAAATCGTTATAATACTAACAAGAAACCAACTTTTAAAATTTTTTCCAACAAGCTAATTTGAAACACATCATTTACTTTATGAGACAGACTGTTTCTAAATAAATGTTAATTCTTCAATAAGTTGATCATAGATTCACACACAATGTAACTGTGTATGTGTAAAATTCATACATCATAATATCAATGTCTATAACAAAGTCAGGTGAGCAAGTTTTAAGAGATTTAGTACAGCAATTTTATATTAATTAGATTAATATATTCTGGTTGTGTGTTTCATAAATAAAAAGAAAATGCATTATTATGGTGTTGACTTCCTGATAACACAACATTAAAGCAATTGTTTTTTTAATATAAGGGTGCAAGGTGATCTCAAATTTAATTCTTGTTTAAATTGTTTTACAGGGAGAAGGTATTTCTTTTGTAATGTAATAGGCTTCTGACAAATTTAATTAGAAATAATTTGGTTAATTCAGTGGGAAAAAAAAACCAAATTATTTGACATTCTTTGATCTTTCCTTTCCTGTTTCATCTCCCATACTGTCACCTTCAAAAGATGCTGACAGTTGAGTTACTTAGTTCTGCTCTCTTGTGCTGTAGCTTACCAAGACTCTGAATCTAATGATCACTGTCAAGTCTAAGTACAGCTTTTCATCATGGTATGACTTTAGGTGGCAACAGTGAACAGTGAGCAGGGAGACTGTTTCACTCCCTACTCTGTGGCATATGGTAATCATTTAAAAAGCATTTGATAAATAAGTAATTAAATGAAAAGATAATGAATGTAATAAGCACCCTAGGCTTAATAAGATAAATATTACTTTATCTACATATATGACATAAAAATAAAGATACCAAAAACTATTATTCGGAGGAGCCCATTTGTGGCAGAATTCTTCCTATATTTTGTTCACCTTGTTATTTGCAGTCTCTTTCTAACATCTGACATTTTCTTGACATGTTTCTTATTTTGTTGACTTTGTCATTCAAAAGAGAAAATAGAGCTCAGCATCCATCTTTTGAATTGCACAGAGAGTAAAAACACCCTGGGCCAAGACAACAATGCAACGGGATATAAAAATCCTGAGGAGGAACTGGAAGTTAAGAAAGGGAGAAAACTGACAACAAATGGAGGGAAGAAAACACACACTCTCTTTGGGAAATTAGAAAATATTGCAACATTCACCTTCAGAGTAATGAGCTCATTGACTATTTTGGTTCGGAAATTGAAATGACATTTACATAGCGCCCCCCCCCACCAGACAATAGATAAAATGTTTCATTTCCATTGACAAGTGACTTATTTTCTGAGAAAATGTAAACAGGAGGAAAACAGCTTAAACAATCACTATGCCTATAAATTAGTAGCTGTCTTTCCTTTTTGACCATAGGAGGAAAACACAGCACTTCACTGGCAGAAGTAGTGTATATCTCATTCAATTCCTTAAGCTTCAGAAGAGAAAGCAATGACATACAGCGGTCCAGCTGCTTGCCCAAGTTAAGTGAAACTGTATCTACTGACTTCTAGTGAGATGGTCTTTTCAAGATTTATCTGATAGAATTCTTTAAAAATGGCTAGACTTCCAGCTTCAATATCATTATTGTAGAGAAAGGCAAAGGCAGCTATGGAAATGTGCCCATGAAGGAAGTACAGATCAATGGCCTGGGATGGGTGTGGAGAGATTTCGGATAATGGTGGCAAAATGATGTCATATGAATCTTCCCACAGATAAAAGTTATAAAGTTAGACACATTAAAAACAAAACAAAACAAACTAAAGGTATAAGGAAGTATGTAAGTGCAAACAAAAGCCAAGGGAAATTATATTCTCAAAAACTTGTCATTACAAAGGCCTGAATAGGCTCCAAAGACCATCTACAGAGAAGAGAAATATTCAGCCTAACCAGCTCCAGAATGGAGAGGAAGGTGCTCAGTGTCAGAGCAGCAGAGGATTTAAAAGGCCAATCTGAGAGGTGTGCAGAAGTGCCAAGACCCAATCTTTGCATGTTAAGATCTGCAGAAATCGCTCACTGACCACCAAACTGTAAGTGTGCAAAGCAGAGCCCTGAGCGTCTGGCAAACAAAGCAGGGAAAGGCCAAACTGAAATATCGTGTTGAAAAACAGATTTATCAGGTGAGATTTGTGACTTTACTGCTTTTTTAACCAAGTGCATTCTCTGCCTCACATGCCAATCAGCCTTACTGATTTGAAATATCAAAGAAGAGAGTCTGATGCTGGCAGAGCATCCAGAAATTTGAGTCTTCAGAAGCACAGTAGCCATGATCTGTGAGCCTAAAATTGTGAAATACATTTTTCCTGAATCGTCAGCTTATCGCCATGCCATCATAGTGAAGACCTTCAGGGAATCAGGCTAGAAAAAAGCAGCAGCTCTTTGCTATGAGGAACAAACAAGGTTATCAGCTGCTGCATTCCACTGCAAAGAGTGAAGTTACAGTTTGAATCCAAGAAAATTAACTGACTGCTGTAACAACAACAAAACCCCAGAGGAACATAACAGAATCCAAAGTTGCTACAAAAATTACCTACAATGTCCAGTTTTCACTGACTATTATTACATATGCAAAGAAAGAGTCAAGTGTAATCTTTAATCTTAAAAAAATAAACACAAGTCAAGTGCGACCCTACTTCCAGTTGGCCAGATGATGGCTCTGTCAAATACTTCGGAGTAGCTATTTCGTATTCAAAAAATTAAGAACACGTATTTGAAAATAATCAAAGAAAATAATGGTCTAAAAGAGTGAATGGAAATGAAAATATATGAAAATGGAAATTCTGTAATATAAACATTGAAATGAAAAATTCACTAGATGCGATTAACATCTGAATGAAAGTGGTAGAAAAAATAACTTGTGAAACTTATAAGATCAAAAGAAATTGCTCAATCTCAAGAACAGAAAGAAACAATGTACTAAAGAAAAATAAATAGTAAATAAGCAAATAGAAAAATATCCTTCTGGGATAATACCAAGCAGCCTAACGCATATGCAATTAAAGTTCCAGGAGAGGGGAGAGAGACAGGTATAGAAAAATATTTGAAGAAATAATGGCTAAACACTTCACAGATTGGTAGACAATCTTAACTTTCAGATCCAAGAAACTCAACAAATCAAAGCAAACACTACATATACACACAAAGAATAAATACAAAGAAAACCACATTGGAGTCAAACTAAAAAATAAAGAAAACTAAAAAATAAAGGAAAAAAAATCTTGGAAAGCACCTAGAGAAAAGTAACACAAAACATATACAAGAACAATGATACAATTACTAGCTTTTTGTCATAGTAAAAGGAGTCCGGAACCATATTCAAAGTGCCGAAGAATCTTTTTCCAGAAAAATTATCCTTAAAAAACAAAACAAATACAGATATTTTCAGATAAACTAACCACGAGGAAATTCATCTCTAGCTGATCTAGTCTTTAAAAAAAAAAAAAAAAGTTTTTTTTTTTTTAAAAAAAAAAAGGTTCCTCAGGCTAAAAGAGTTGTTCTCTGACTATAAGAGAATCGTTACAAATAAATACAATATGGTATTTAGAAAAGCCCCCAAGATATGTAAGTTAAGCAAGTCACTTCTGCACAACCTATATGGGTCAAACAAGAAATCACAAAAGAGGTTAGAAATTAAATTGAACTAAATGATACAGAAAACGTTACCTGAGTTGGGTTGTTGGGCCCCACGAGGATGAAACCAGTGCCAAAAATTAAAGGTTCAGGCAAGACTTTATCGGGACAAGAGCTCCAGCTGAAGGCAGACGCAGCACCAACAGAGTTGTGACGAACGGGAGGTCCCACCTGTGTGGAGAAATCTCTCACTCCCCTTCCCACTCCCTGCTATTATGTTAATAAGGAAAAGGGGGGGAAGTGCTTCATCCTGATTGGTTGGAAGAGCCTCGTCCTGATTGGTCTATATTGGCAGGTAATTCAGGCAGCTCATTGGTGCTTTTTGGACCCGGAGTCCTCCGTTCTTTGTCCGTGTTGTATATGGGGCCACGTTCTGGTTCTGCTTTGCAGGCGTAGCGGTGTAACAATAACATCCAATGGAACGTGCCCCGGCGCATAATGTTTTTCACCTGGGGCTTGTTCCCATGCTCCCTGTCTCAAAAACAGCAAAATCAGATGTGTGGAATTCAGCTGAAACAGAAAAAAACAATAGCTTTATATGTTTCTATTACCAAAAAAAAAAGGGTCTAGAACAAAAATCTAAGTGTCTGCCTTAGGAAGATAAGAAATGAACACAATGAAGCAGGAGGAAGGAAAGAAGGAACAAAGGGAGGGAGGGAAGAAGGAAGGTTGGTTATAATTGCTTTAAAATCCAGTCTGGTTCATCTCGGAGGTTCCATCTGTGAATCTGTTGATTACTTTCCCTTGAGGATTTCTCATGGTGTCCTGGTTCTTTGTATGTTGAATATTTTTGGATTGTATCCTGGACATTTTGAATATTATGTTATGAGACATGAGACACTGAGGCCTGTAACAATCCACCAGAGAATTTGGATTTGTGGCATAGGTGGTGGTGGTGGTTTCAGAAGGCAGTTTACCCTAGTTAAGTTGAACCTTGAAATTCTATCTTAACTTCCGTGGGTAGAATTCCAAGGTAAGCTCAGCTTTCAAAGCCTATGCTAGGAGGCTTTTGGTCTGTCCCAGACGCACAGCTGAGGGGGGACTTGGGTCAGTTCAAAGGCAGAATTGGAGCCTTCCTCAGTTCCCTTCATGTGGCAACTTGCCACATATTCTCAGACTTCAAGGGCTCCCTTTCCTATTCCTCTGGCTTGAATATTGTCTTGTTTGGTTTTGCATTTTGTTGTTTTGTTTCGTTTTGCTTTTGGCGTTTCAGCTACTTCCCTGCGGCAGTTACGCCCAATTGGGGCTGCCGTGAGAGCAAGGGCTGCTTTTCCTGGTCCTCTGGCTAGAAAGACAGAATTTCTCTCTCTGGAACTTGCTCCCTGTCCCGAATGCACAGCTGCACGCTGAAGCTGCCCTTGCTCGGGGCACAAAGATAAAAGAGGGGGAAACAATCAGGAATCTCACCCTATATAAGGGTCATTTTTCAAATTTTCTAGGATAAGCGCAAGCATTACTTACAGATTTAGGAATGAACGTAAAACCATACAAAGAGTCTGTGCATTACATTTTCTAAAGCTGCTTGGAATAAAAGTTGTTTTACAGAATTTCAGCCCAGCGTAATTGAAAGACACGGAATACAGTCACTCCTGTGTATGTTGCCGTTGCTTATATGTATTTGGCTCCTTATTAGAACATAAACTATTTTTTTTTAGATTTTATTTATTTATTTATTTGATAGAGGGAGAGAGCACAAGCTGGGGGAGAGGCAGAGGGAGAGGGAGAAGCAGGCTCTCCGATGAGCAGGGAGCCTGCCGTGAGGCTCGATCCCAGGACCCTGGGACCATGACCTGAGCTGGAGGCAGATGCTTCATGGACTGAGCCACCCAGGCGCCCCAGAACATATGCTTATTGCCAGAAACTGCATCTTACTCATCTTTGCTTCTGTCCACCAGGTTTAGCACTACATACAACCCATAGTAAATGTTAAATTGTCCTGAATTTGATTATCTGTTATTAGAAAGGCACTCTCTAGGGGCTCCTGGGTGGCTCACTTGGTTAAAGGGTGGACTCTTGGTTTCAGCTCAGGTCACAATCTCAGGTTCACACTCAGTGCGGGGTCCGCTGGAGATTCCCTCTCTCGCTCTCCCTCTGTCCCTTCCTCCTAGCTCGTGCACGCTTGTGCTCTCCCTCTCAGAAATAAATAAATCTTAAAAAGAAAAGAGACTCTTTCTGAAACCCTCTCTGCTCTAATAGCTGACCATGTGCTTTTTTCTACATTCTTCCACCCCCACCCTTCACTATTTAATTCAAAATCCTCTAGTGAGTTAAAGAGGAACTGAGTTGAAAACAAAAGACTCTAAATATTTAATAATAGTAGTAGCTTGAAGAGGAAGAATTAATTCTGTCAGTGGTATGTCAAATGGAATTTAAAAAATTATTTTTGTAAGAAAGTAGCAGTATTCATACTGTTACTGACCCTTCTAAAGAACCTTTCCAAAAGGCAAGAGATTATGTCTAGACCTTGAAAAAACAAATTATCAATGTCCATGGGCATATGAAATTAAAGATACTGATCACTGGGATAAATTTTAACATATGGAAAGACTGATGCGGTGACACCTGCATGTAATTAGCCCTAGATCACACACTTTACTCATTTTGAGAAAGTACTTATTTGATGGAAAATAATTCTAAAAGTGATTAGCAAAAATGTATGAAAAGATGAGTTCTATTATTTGGTTCTTGTTTTTTGGTTTTATTCATACAAAAAACACAGTAATTAATAAATCAGGTTCTGAATGCAGAAAATTGAAGAAAGTCTTAAGAGTTGCTAGTATTGCATAATAATGAGAACAGTCACCATCTGCCACTATGCTATCACTCACGGTTTTAGTAAAATTGGTTTTTTACTAATATTACACAATTAATGTTGAAATTATAATTTTTTTTTAAAGATTTTATTTATTTATTTGACAGAGATAGAGGCAGCCAGCGAGAGAGGGAACACAAGCAGGGGGAGTGGGAGAGGAAGAAGCAGGCTCATAGCGAAAGAGCCTGATGTGGGGCTCGATCCCAGAACGCCGGGATCACGCCCTGAGCCGAAGGCAGACGCTTAACCGCTGTGCCACCCAGGCGCCCCTGAAATTATAATTTTTTAAAAGAGTATAATGATCCCAAGTTCCATCATCCTAACACAACTATGAACATTTTGAATTTTCTTGAAATCATTTTTTTCTGGGCATCTGCTCCTTATTTAGCCTTAATGGGCCTACACAATTTACACCACACTTTCCTTTTTTCTAAGCCTGACCATGATGCCATATTGTCTTCGTAACGTTAATTTTGACTGGTACTTAACATGCTGAAAAGAGATGGCACCGTGGTTATTGCAAATGATTTTTTGGTGGATTATTAGACTCTCCTCAGTTTTTACTCAATTAAATAATACTTTATAAAAATTATATCTATGTTATTTTCCATTTTTAAAAATAATTTCCTTAGTGGGAATTTTCAGAAGTAGAATTGATGTTTTAAAATTAAAATTCTTTTTTATGTTTTTTGAACAATATTATTTAATTACTCTTCCAAAATGTTGCCTTTTGTTAGCAATGAATAAAATTACTTTCTTTACTGAGCTTTTTAATCATTTAGTGGTATCTTTTTGAGGGTGATTAATTTAATAAAGAGTAAATGGCATGTTGGTGTTACTGTGCATTTCTTTGATTACTTATTAGGGTTAAATTTTTCATGTTTTTATTGCATTGTGTTTTGAAGATTGTTTTTTATGCCCTTTGTTCTTAGGAATGAGCTTCTTATAGATCTGTCCGATGTTAAGCAACAAAGAAGTATTTGCAATCATTTTTTAATAATTAAGGGAACAACTTCTTAAAGCCCTTATCATCTTATTTTTAGCAATCCTACTTTTTGCACATGGAAACCAGTGGTTTTTTTTTAAGTCTAGTTGCCGAACATAACTGAGCATAGAGACTAGACTCTCTATACTATCTCATTTAATTCTTTTTGTCAGTCCTATAAAATAGGGACTATAATTTATTGCCACCATAGAGGCGACTGGAGAGAATTTTAAAGAGGGTAAGTTACCAAAGGTCATACATTTGGTTACTGCTGAAGTCAAAACCAGACCCACACCCCCATGTACTTTAACCACGACAAACCATCAAATACGGGATATGTTTATAAAAACTATCTGTCTCACAGCTGTCAGAGAATGATCTGATTCGTACTGTCTCATTTCTGAGCTTCAGCTTTAGCCTTGTGACCGGAAAATACCCAGAGAGCAGTATAAAATTTACCTCTCCACGTGACTAAAGAGCTGGGATTGTAGAGATATTTTCCTCGTGATCTGTGTGAATTGACAGACGGGACCATGATGGTGTAGGACCTGGGCCTTCCACTGATCCTCGGTCTTCCACTTATCCACTGAGTGACCACGGGAAGTTATTTAGGTTCTCAGAATCACAATGCCCACATTTTTTGAAAGCAGCATTTACAAAGCTTTCCTTGGATTAGATGATATTATATGCGTATCGGACCTGATAGAATGCTGAGTACATAACAGGTGCTCAATAGAGAGTTGCTGTGTTTTGTTCGTTTGCAAGACTTGATTGAGATGTGCAGTGTGCCCAATGGCTCCAAATGATTTGCTCACACTCTATCATTCCCGAGAGTTACCAAACCACTTAATTCTTGCCAAGACTTTAATTGGAAGAAAACTACCCATTTCAGAACTTCTAACAAGTACGTATACATTGGAAACTTTCCAGTGTAAACTAACTTACTCTTAGGGCATCACTGGACGATTTCGTGTCCTCCAATATCTCTGTACCTTGACTATTCATTGTGTAAATTCTTGCAATAGGCTTAAATAACTGATTGAGGGAAAGAATAAAGAACTTTTTACCATTGACAAGATTCTGACTCCCACAAGCCTAACGACCTCTCTGAAAAGTACTCTTCTGGACTCTGGCTCCTGTCTCTCAAAACAATTAGCCACAGTCTTGATGTTTGTTTCTGCACATTACCAATAGGTTTTATCTTCAAAGTAAGTATGAATAGTGGATTATTACTTTTTAATCCAACACTGACACAGGCATCATTATAAGATATCAGTACTTCCTTGGAAGCAGTTTGTTTTGTAGAGTCCATTATAGTTTAATTCTTTCTGATTCATGATTTCATTTAAGGGGATTCTCAATGAAACATGTCCTGTTTGCTCATTATTCTATTGCTTTCTATGGGTGGATTGTAAGCCATTTGGTCTTTCTCACACAATTACAGTCTTTCTCTTGGAATAACTAGAATTAGTGCATTTATTACCTTCAAGAAGAGTATAATTTCCAAAAAAGTTCACACGTCAGAGCTGTAGTGACTTTACCTAATTTCCTTCATTCACTAAAGGTGGTGGAAAGAATACTTGGGGTCTGCAGAGAATAAATAGGTTAAATAGATATTCAAAGCTGACTATTTTTGAATGACACAAAGATTTCATTATTTTAAACTGCTTTGCAGTACCTCCTATATGGTGATTATTGTCTTTGGGCTTTAACAATCCAATGCTCACCTAATTAAAATGGCAGTGCTAATTCTTATTCAGGCTGCGTGGCATTTCTCTTCCTACTGTGATGGATAAATCATTTGGAGGACATAACCCTTAACAACCTTTAACAAGACCTCACACTGTAATCTGTCAGGATTATTCCCTGAATATAGTTCTTCCTTCTTCTGCTGCTGAACATTTATATAGCAATGAAATGTTAATAACTCCTAAGAGAGTTGGCCGGATTTTATTATATTTTAGAAGGAACAATTATTTCTCAGAGAGCCCAAGATTTAAATGGGATGGTCTATCCAAGGACCTCAACCTCAAAGACTTTTCTAGAAGTAGAATGATCCAGAAAAGCCATTTTGGATAGTCTTTGAAAACTTCATTTTTTCTCAAGAAACTGCACTGATGCCAATGACATATGGCTGGAATGTCCTTACTTATATTAAACATGTGACTGCCCTGAATTTGCTTATCACCTCATGAAACACACATGGCTCTGTTCTTGACCATGGTATGATTACATGTTATCTAGCGCATCTGATCATAACATTTTGCACATGGCAATCTAGCTACTGTGCACCAGAGTTGACAGGGGTAAGCCTTGCAATTCCCATCTGCTACAGTGCCAAGTTCACTCTTTGTGTATAGACTTCACATTTGTATTTTGTTTTTTTTTTAAGATTTTATTTATTTATTTGACAGAGAGAGACAGAGAGCGAGGGAACACAAGCAAGGAGAGTGGGAGAGGGAGAAGCAGGCTCCCCACCGAGCAGGGAGCCCGATGCAGGGCTCGATCCCAGGACCCTGGGATCATGACCTGAGGCAAAGGCAGTTGCTTAAAGACTGAGCCACCCAGGCACCCCTCACATTGGGTTTTATCTCATCTGTCTGTTTCTGTTCTTGATTTGATTCCGACCAGAGCCAAGTGTAAGAACTTCCCTTGATCTACATCCGTGCCTACTACGGTCGCATAGACTCCACTTTATACCCTGTACTGCAGGGTTTTAAAATTTCACTAACTATTAGAAGAAATTTTAGAAGAAGAATTTATGTGCTAGGTGGTAATTTACTAGTGATTCTCTCTTTCCAGAAGCTTCTTAATTTCTAAAATGACTTGTTAGCTGCTTGACTATGTACTATTCGCTCAGTGTGTTTTTTAAACGTGGATGTAGGACAAATATTTATATTACTCAGATCTCTTCTTTCTTTCCGTGTGAGTTTTGAGATTTCTTTCTGATCGTAGGGTTACGAGAATATGTCCTTCATATAAATTCAGTCTCAGTCTAAAATCTAAATATGTGTATGTACTCAAGTTTACATGCCCACGCGTTTTGGTCACTCCATAGAAGGAGGTGGGCTTACACCCAATATCTGGTTTAAATGTTGAGACTGCTGAAGCCACACACATCAAGAGAGTAGGAAAAGGTTTGTTACATAATGAGAGTTTTGGAGAGAGCAGGCTGCCTCCCAAGCCGTCCAAAAGTGATTCGAGAGGGAGACTAGCTGGGGGGGGGCTTGTGCTGTTTAGAGCCGGGGCTGCAGCGAGGACTCCTGTTGGAGGCTTGAACCTCCGGCCCGAGCAGAAGGAGGGAGCACCAGCCTTTCTTACCGACTCGCCCAGACGCCAGGCAAAGGAGGGGAAAGGAGCAGGGAGGCCTAAAAGCCCTCAGTAGGCAAATATCAAAAAATGGCGTCAGACTCTTAAAACAATACTACCCCCGCATACACAGCACAGATTTGAATACACTTACCTGCACATGCTGCCTCCTTTATCAAATCTTCCGACAGGATTTCTGTGCCTGCGAGGACTTAGGTTTCTGTGTCACGCCTGGCTCATGATTCCTGCTCCTTTGCGCTTCCGACTTGCGTCTCCTCTCCCACGGCTGTTTATGTCTTTGCGCTTGGGTTGATCAAGACGCGGAATTCAGTCCTTCTACATGACCGGAAAAGCAACTAAAACAAAAATGTCTCACTCACACAAGACATTTGTATTTGTGGCATGCTATTCTACAGTCTGATCGTCGGAGGGACGAGAACCATCGGGAGATGACCATCCCCATTGATAGGATTTGCCACGTTTCTAGAAGGCGGAAGTGCCCACAAGTAAGTTTGAGCTTTAAATAACTAGCAGATTTTTTCTTTATGACATAAAAAAAGCGGTTCCCCTTTGATTGTATGCGATTATAAATCTAAGTGATCTAGCACGTGTGCGTGCGTGAGAACCCACCCCCCACACACCCATCCCATGCGGACGAATGCTGACACGTGGTTTGCAGATCTTGCTGGTTTCCTTGAGGCTAAATGAGGAAACGTCACACAAACTTGTCTTACACAAACTTGTCTTAGACTCAGGAGACTGAGAAATTCTCATGTGCCCTCTGGAAAACAAAACCGAAGATCACTAAACATCTTTTAAATTAAGTTTTATCATTTATATAAGATTCCTAAAGTGGAGTTCTCACAGAAAGTATCCAAGTTGATTTTTCCTCTTTTTTTTTCCCCACTGAAAATATATCTCAGAAAAAAAACCCAGAACCATTTCTGTCTATTCCTAAGATATATATTCACACCTCACTTTCCTTAATGACATGTGGGACTAGAGGTACATTATTTTTAGTGTCAACTTGGCACCCTGGGTTGAATTTGTTTGTAAACATTAAGCCTCGATGTCCACTTATAATGGTGTCATTGTGAGCATTTACTGAGAATGATAGTTCTGGAAGCTACACTGGGCTGCTTCCTTTCCAATCTAAGCCCCAGCAAGATTCCTACTGAGAAGGAAAGTCTGATCAGTGTACTTGCTTGATCCTTGTCTTAGAATACAAATAATTTGGATGATTCAAATGTAAATTTCAAGGTTTATTTTTCCCCAGTTGGGGAAATATGGTTTTAGAAACAGTTTGTCCATCTTGTATAGAAGCAAATAAATATTTTGCATAACAAAGGAGCTCCACGGGGCTCTCCAATACTAGCAAACACTCAAGGTAGAGAGACAGTTGCCTCGCGCAAATTTGCCAAAATATTAGAAGGTGATTTTATAGGAAAAAAATTACACACATCAGTTCTACATGTCAAATATAAAAATCAAAAATACTATTACCATACAATATTAGATACCTACGATTGATGATGTATCTATTGTCTTATTCATTAATTATTTTTTGTAAGTAATTTTCTCAATTGATACAATTCAAGTGACCAGCAGTGGTTTTTTATAAAATGTTCTCAAGGATCCAAATGAATCAATGAATCCTTATAATTAAATATTTCACTTGTTTCCTCCCTAAAAAAGGAGAAATTGATTTTAAAATAGATGATATATCCTGATATATCCTTTAGCCCCAACTAATGCTGACCAAGTTTATCAGCTGTATCATTTCTATAAATGTTTTTGTGGGTTTAAATAATTGTGAATGAATCAGACTAATTTGAATTTGAAAGTGATCAAGACCAGTGACATTTCTCTTGAAAATACCAAGGCTTTCCCAAGATCTCTGGAGTCAAAGGTCTCATTTGAATTCTTTGTGAATTAATAATGTGGTATTTGGCAAGACACGTGTCCTCTCTGTGTCTCGGTTTCATCATCTCCCAAAGGGGGATAGAAATACCTACCTCAATAGACAAGTTGTGAGAATTCATGTAAATGAAATGATCTTCAGAAAAAAGCAGAGCCCAGTGCCTTGTTCACAGCAGCACCTCGTACGTGGTAACTAATCTCATTATGGTACAATTGCATTTTCCGGGTATTTTTTTTTTTTTTCACTTCTAAAAATACATATTCTTCTGACTAACATGTCAGCTCCACAGCAAGATGACTTTTCAAGCTGTTTGGTTTGTAGACGTCTCAAGCAGACCCTTTATACTTACTGTAAACTCCCTCCCTCTTTTTTAAAAAAAACATTTATTTATTTGAGAGAGTGAGCAAGAGAGAGCACGAGCCATGGGAAGAGCAGAGGGCAAGGGAGAAGCAGACTCCCTGCTGAGTAGGCCTCTTTTTAAAAAAAAACATTTAATTTATTTATTTGAGAGAGTGAGCAAGAGAGAGCACGAGCCATGGGAAGAGCAGAGGGCAAGGGAGAAGCAGACTCCCTGCTGAGTAGGGAGCCCAACACGACGCAGGGTTCCATCCCGGGACCCTGGGATCATGACCTGAGCCAAAGGCAGACACTTAACCAACTGAGCCCCCCAGGCGCCCCTCTCCCTCTTTTTTTAGTGCTCAGGTGCGTATGATACAAAGAAACTGTTATTGGCATACACAGAAAGGAAAATAATCTCTCTTCTTCCTGTCCTGAAAATATTTATACTGCAGGACAGGTAATTTTTTATGAAAAATTTATTTTATATATTATATGTGTATTACATATAAAGTACAAAGCTTCTATCCCAAGGTATATGCCAAATACAACTGAGTTTCAGTTCCTTGTTACAAAAGCACCTGCAAGATTTAACTGGCTAACGTGACAGATTATTCTTACAGCTTCACCAGTTTCTAGGCCAATTTTTAAAAAATTAATGTGGTGGGATAATAATTTGAGAAGCTCTTTTGGGCTAAGAGATCTGAGCTATCTTGCTCAGCAAAGAGGCATCAGAAAGAAAGGAGAGAGAGAAGAGAGAAACTTCTTAGCTTTTTGATTCAACCTACCACCAAGGCTTAAAACAGAATAACTTAGGAAGTGACTGGTTGTCAGCCAGAGCTAGTTTTTCCTCCTTCCCCCAGCTCCGGACCAGATACAACTCCTATAAATTCACGGAGAAAATCGAGAGTATTTCAACAGTGGTGGTTCCCTGTCTCGCTTCCACCTTCACCCCGCAGTGTATCTGGGAGGGCTTTAGAGCAGCAGGAGAACTCCTCAGAACCATGTGAAGATGATTCAAGAACTCAGAAGACCTGTGAATCACCAGTGCCTCTGGATTCTGGTGATTGCCAGCCTTGCTGCGATCCTCCCACCACGTGGTGTGAAAGCTAGGCTCAAGAAACCTGTGAGGGGTGTTAGAAACAGGAACTGTAGCTTCTCGGCCCCCCGAGGGGTGTGTGAGAGTAGCCAAGAATTCTCAACGTCCAAGGGAAAGGCTTCAGAAGTCGGATGAGAGAGGAAATGATTCATGAAAGCCTGGAGTCGGTTCCTGCAGCCGAGATTAGGAGTTCTGTGGCGGCAGATCCGTGCAGAGCTTCCTGGGCAGGGGCTGCTGTGAACGTGGTGGTCACAGAAGATATGCCAGTGTGGACCGGCCAGTGAAAGCTCAACCACAAAACTGACTCTGTTTCTCTGGGCAGGAGTAGAATTGTGTGGGGTTTGTTTGCCGCAAGCATAATGAGGGCTTTTGTATAAAGAAAATTTCTTTGCAGGAATAATAAAGGTATATTTTTGCGCACATGCTATTCCTGGAAGGCTGTTGGTGCCAGGCGAGAGAAGCCAGGTATCTTATCTCGATCCTATCCCTTCCCTGGAAAGCTCATATTCAGCCTCCAAGACTCCAAATGCCTTCATCAAGGAAGCCTACCTCTCTCCTCCAGACAGTATTTGTTCTCCTGTCTTCTGTGCTTTCCTGGTAACTTGCTCCTATCCTGTGATAGAACTTACTGCCGTAATTACAAATGACAAGGCTTCCTTTAAGGCAGCTAGCATATTCTATTTCTTTGGTACCTGGTAGGTGCTAAGTATATTTTTTCCGAGACAAACACATTGAAATTCTTTAAGCCAAAAAAAAACCATCATTCTGGGAAGAAGTTCAGACAGAGAAATAGACAGAGAATATCCTTTCTGGAGCAAGAGGAAGAATACATTCATACAGTTGATGGGCAAGGAGAACAAACTCAAGCTGGAAGAGCTGCAAGACCGTGTCGAAGCCGTATCTATTTCCTAACGCACAGCAGCCTGTTTCTGAAGAAAACACCCCATGAAAGGACAGGATTCTTTGACCACACCGTGCACTAGCCGAGCATCTGCTCAGAGCCCTGCTCGTCTTCTCGGTGAGCCCCCCCCCCGGTTTGGAGGACTTCCTAGATCACGTCAAACGCCAACACTGACATCTGCTGGAAATGCACACTGGACACATTTTGCGCACTTGGTTATAAAAAGGGGGAATAAAAGTGCAAGAAACTACCTAAAAGCCACCTCAGAACCCAAACCAAGAACTAATGTATCAGGAAAATGTCTCGGACATTTCTTTCATTGAGAATATAACCTTGGCCAACAACTTTTTGGTAATAAACATGTCCATTGACTTACGATTCTAAATTACTAATTCTTTCGTAAGTAATCTTTAGCATGGCCCCCAAAGTTTATTTGATATTTTTTAAAAGCAAAATAAGATACATATCTCTGCAAATGAAGAATTCAGTTAATTTCCGCTTCACATTTTGTAAATAGCATGGCTCGTGCTCTCTGGCTCTTAGGAAGCACTAACTCATTTCGAGGCTTCACTCTTCATGGGTATGAAGAACAGAGTCTTGACAGACGGTCTGTCGCTGTGGTTTGTATTCCTCTCCCTATTCTCCTGGGTTTTCTTTCTGCTGTCTCCCTTGTGATACTAATTTAAGTATTTGAGAAACAGTCAAACTGAAGAATATACTTTCCTCCATTTGTTTATTTATACATTTTAAGTATAATCAGATGTAACATATTTCTTTCTACACTTATTTTTCCTACTTATTGAAACTTTTTGGTAAGATACAAAATTCTGTGACTCAAGGAAATTATTTTGTTTCATTTTTCAAAACAAATCCCCAAAGCCTGTATATTTAAAAATGGTTACTGTAAAAATTAGCTCCTAGCTTCCTTTCATCTGTTAGAGGATGTTCATATTTTCTTCTAAACTTACCCCCTAAGTTTTCTTTTTGAGGAAATAAGGTATTTATTTTGTCCCTTTTTTGCTTCTTGGTTTTTTTTTTCTCTTTATCATAAAATGCAACAAGTAAACAGAGAAGGTATAGGTATATCTCAGAGACATTGGGGTTTGATTCCAGAACACTGAGCTAAAGCAACTATCACAAGGAAGTGAGTCAAATGAATTTTTTGCTCTCCCAATGCAGGTGAAAGTTATGTCCACGCTATAAAGTAGGTCGTGAAGTATGCAATAGCATTATGTCTAAAAAAGCAATGTGTACCCCTTAATTAAAAAATACTTCATTACTAAAAATTACTAACCATCATCTGGCCTTTCAATGAGTCATAATCACTGACCATAGATCACTGTACAAATACAATAATAGTGAAAACGTTTGAAATATTATGAGAGTTACCAAAAGGTGACATAAAGATACAAAGTGAGGGGCGCCTGGGTGGCACAGCGATTAAGCATCTGCCTTCGGCTCGGGGCGTGATCCCGGCGTTCTGGGATCGAGCCCCACATCAGGCTCCTCCGCTATGAGCCTGCTTCTTCCTCTCCCACTCCCCCTGCTTGTGTTCCCTCTCTCGCTGGCTGCCTCTATCTCTGTCAAATAAATAAATAAAATCTAAAAAAAAAAAAAAAAGATACAAAGTGAGCAAATGCTTTTGGAAAAATGGCATTGATAGATCTGTTTGATGCAAGGTTGTCATAAACTTTCAAGCTGTGAAAAAAAAGCAGAGTATCTGTGAAGCACAATAAAACGAGGTATGCGTATATCTAAAACACGAATGTACAGCTTAATGTATTTTAATAACACGGGCACTCATGTAACCATCACTCAGAGCAAGAGATAAAACATTGCCAACGTGCTTACAAAAGCCCTGGTTGCCCCTTCTCAATTACAATCCATACCCTTGCTTCACCTGACATTTTAACCTCTAAGTGTACATCTCGAAATATCATAGTTCTATTACTGGGATTTTAATTTTATATCAGTGGGGTCATAGCGCATGTTTTCTTTTACGTTTGGCTTCATTCAGTCAACATTCTGTAAGTTTGGTCCGTGTTGTTGCACGTGGCTGTGACTTGTTTATCCTCACTGATGAGTATTATTATTCCATTTTATGATTACATCACCGTTTGCTCATCCAATCTATCACTGATGGGTATTCAGGTCATTGCTGGTGTGCCGCTGTTTCCGGTTCTAATGCTTCCACAAGCATTCCTGTGCACGTCTTCTGGTGCTTTTGCAGGCATTTCTGTTAGATATGAGCCTGAGAGTGGATTTGCTGGGCCCTAGGTTATATGGGGCTTCAACTTCACAAAACTTTTCATGAAGTGGTTGTACCATTTGTACTCAACCCAGCCACACATGAGTGTTTCGCATCCTTGCGAACACTTGATATGGTCAGTCTCTTTCATTTCAGCAAATGGGGTGGATTTGTAGTAGTATCTCATTTTGTTTTTATCTTGCATTGAATATCCTCTTTCATAAAGTGCCCAAGTAAGTCCCTTGCTCATATTCCTAATGGATTGTCAGTCTTTTTCTCATTAATATCTGGAATTTAAAAAATTTCTGTGTATTTGACTTTTGTTGGCTTGCCCGTTCAGTTTCTTAATGTTATCTTTCGTCAAACAGAATTACTTTATTTTAACACAGCTACTTTTATCAAGTTGCATCACATAAATGACTTCAGACTGAATGCTTCTTAAATCCGGTGCTCTGGAAGCAAATAGCTTCATCTTTATGGATATCTAGACATATAGCGGAGGATGAGGATAAACTAAGGCCCATTGGGAGCCCCTATGTCTTCAGATACGTTTCCCCAGTTGTGAGCCGATTGTGTCCACCCAGATATTCCAAAACACTTAATATTCAATCAATAAAAAGGAGTTTATCTCCATCCCTATTAAATCCCCTTCTTTCTCCATCAATTGTACTGCTTTTTCAAAGGGGCCCAGAAACTTCAGTCACCCTGTGTCCTTCCTCTTTCTCTTTCCCCCTCCATATTCAACCAGTCACTAATCACACTTCTCCAGGCTTCTCCAGGCTTCTATACTTGATATATTTTGTCCCATCCCCGTAGCAGCCATGAATACACACCTCCCAGCTCTCCAAGTGTGTAGGAAGCACAGTTGACAGACAATCCTAGCTGCTTCCCTCCTCAATCCACCACTGCATTCCTGCCAAGGCTGTGTTTTTAGAGTCCATATGTAAGTGAGATCATATGGTGTTTGTCTTTCTCTGACTTATTTCACTTAGCATAATGCCCTTGAGGTCCATAGGCCCAACTATGATCTCTGTTGTCACAAATGGCAAGACTTCATCCTTTTTTATGCCTGAATAATATTCTATTCTATTCTCTCTCTCTGTATCCATTCATCCATCTCTGAACACCTATGCTGTCTCTATGTCTTGGTCATTGTAAATAATGCTGCAATGAACATGGGGGTGCACGTATCTTTTCAAGTTCATGTGTTCATTTCCTTCAGATAAATACCCAGAAGTAGGATTGCTATATTGTATGGTAGGTCTATTTTTAATTTTTTGAGGAAACTCCATACTGTTTCCTACAGTGGCTGGACCAATTTGCATCCACACCAACAGTGCACAATGATTCCCTTTTCTCCACATCCTTGCCAACGTTTGTGTTTCCTTGTCTTTTTGATCATAGCCATTGTAACTGTGTGATGATAGCCCTTCGTGGCTTTGATTTGCTCTTGCCTGATGCCTAGTGATGTGGGGCACCTTCTCACGTACCTCTTGGCCATCTGTGTTTTCTTTGGAAACATGTCTATTTGGATCCTCTGCCCATTTTTTAATCAGATTTTTTTCTATTGGTTTGTAGGGGTTCTTTATATTTTTTGGAGGTGAATTAACCCCTTATCAGAAGGCATCCCAACACCTGAGGACTTCAAGGAGCTGGCGAGGGTAGAAGATGGAAGGTGAAGGAGAAGGAGGTGGAGGGGGTGTGGAAGGTGCACCAGGAGGGTAAGGAGGACCTGAGCCGGTTGCCACCATTCCAGTTCCTGGGGCAGCCCCCCACTGGAGGAGGCCCACCAGACCCCAGCCCTAGATGGAACGCTCCTGGAGCCTGAGCCCAAGCCCAACCTGGACACGTAGGGGAATCTGCTATTGAGGAAGAGACGTGGGTCCCAGGCCCACCCTGCCGGAGTCACCCAGCCCAGGGCTCATCCCTGCAAGCGCAGACCGCACTGGAGAAGAGCACACACGGCTTCCGGAGGAGCCAGAGCGGGCGTTCACCTGGGCTGTTGTAACGTCATCCCGGCCCCGACCTCAGCGTCCAGGCCATGGATGTGGGAGACGTGGGTGTGCTCGCTGCCACCTCCAAGCACAGCCAGGCCTCAGACACCGCCCTCCGCGGCCTTCCCTGTGCTGCCTGGAGGTGATCCTGAAGGTCGCACGGTTGGGCCGGACCTGGAGATGCTCAGGGCCTAGGCCAACCGGGAGGAGAGGAGTGATGCCAACTAGCGACAGGCCAACCTGCTGTCGGCGGCCGGCACTCAGGACCTCACCGTCAAGGCCATCACCTCCAGCACGAAGCCGGCGTGACGCTTGAGGCAGCAGAAGAGCTCCTGCGGCTCGGGGCGACGTGTGTGGAGGGCCCGGCAGCTCGCCGCTGAGGCTGGGCCACGGCTGCGCCTCACGGAGCCCGGCGGCCTTGCGCTGGAGCACCTGCCCGGCGACATCACAGTGCTCTTCCGCAGCGTCAAGGTGCCGGCCCGGCAAGGTGGGTCCGGAGAGGCCATCCCCGTCCTGAGGGTGGTCTTAAAGACCGAACGTTCCACGCAGAGTCCTTTGAGCTGGTGAAGAAGCACACGGCCCAGCGGAGCGCGGAGACTGCCCTGTGGTGGGAAACACTGCCCCCCACGCCAGCCCAGTGCCTGTCAAGGGTCCTGGAGAGGGTGCCTGGTCCATCCCATGGAAGTGGCCATTTGGGGCAATGCCGTTGCCCTGGGAGGTGTGGCTCTCTGGTCATTGCTTCCAGGAGCTAACTGCCCGGGTTGCTGCCACTTTCTCCACACCGTGGGCCCTGCCCTGTGCTCCCTAACTCCCCTAGGCTCCCTGTCCACGGCCTTCACACAGCTAGCCCTCTCCTCTGCATCAGGGCAGCAGGGTTGGGGCTTCGTGTGGCCCAGGGAGCAGGAGGGATTGAGGTCCGGTAAGGGAAAAGCGAGGCACGGCCAGGACCTCTTGTCCGGCCTGGAGACAGGATGGCCCCTCATTCCTCCAGACCCAGTTCCCATCCCCACCTCCCTAGGTTGGTCCAGTCGGGGCTGGCTTCAGTTCCTCCCTCCCAACAGGCCTTCGGGCAGCCCTCGCCCTGCCCCCCAAGTCCCAGGCCCAGTGCCAATCACTCCTGTTCCTCCTGCTGCCTTCTGACCAGGCTCACTACCCCACCCCCACCAAATAGTAAAATGAAGCTTCTCTCTCCCTCACACCCTCACACAAAATGCAGACTAAAAACAGCAAAATGTGGGGCTTCTTTAATCGGCCACTTTGGCTTGGAGTCTCCATTAGCTTGGCTGAAACTTCCCTGTGACTGTGCTGTAGCCTGAAACTCTTACCCTATCCTCCTTCTTGCCCCCTTTCCTTCACCGTGTCAGATAACAGAACACCCTTCCCACTTTCTTTGGCTTCCTCTCCAATACGGGTTTTTGTTTTTTGGTTTTTGGTTTTGCCTGTTTCGTCCATCTTGGCGTCTGCTTCCTAGGATGCCCTAACTGCTCATTATCCTAATTCTGACCATCATGTTTCAGCACCACGAACTGGTTTTCCTCTTTCTACTTTTGCCCTCACAAAGCCTCTGCCAGGGGCAACCAGAATGTTCCATCTGTCTATAGATGGCCTCTGAAAGTATAAACTGGTTACTGAGACCCGTGAGGGCTCTTTGATCCTGTTCCAGCCTATCCAGCTTTCCCATTTATCCCCCTGTGCCTTGTATTTGAAGTGATAATGACATCAGTCATTTCCTCTGTGCTTTAGCTGAGGTGGCTTCCTCTGCCTGGGATGCCCTTCCCTCCTCTTCGCCTAGATACGACTGCTCGTCTGGTTGGCACCTCTCCGGGAGAGCTTCCCGCGTCATGTCAAGCTAGATTTAGTGCCCGGACCCCACCAATCACCCTGTTCCCTAAGTGCTTCTAGGTCCTAAATGTTATGTCTTTGTCCCTTTTTTCCCAGCTGAACTATGACCTCCATCGGGGCAGGAGAGGTGCCTTACCTGTGGCAAGTTCATAAGCACACGCTTAGCCCAGAGCCATCATTCAAAAAAATATTTGTTTTTCAGTTGAAAGTGTTAGACTCTAGTAATTCGTTAATTTACTATCTTTAAAAATTCTCAGAAGACAAAATAATTGATTGGTTTGTTCAAGGGTTTTGCAATTATGAGAGGACAGTTGTTTGTAATTTGGAAATTAACAAGCTAAAGCAGCGGCTGCCCAGAGTTCTCCTCCTTTCAGGATTATGGGAACCTCCACAGACAGGGTCAGCAAGAGGAGAAAAATCATATCAAAGGAGGAGCGATCCATTATCCTTTGATGAAAACGCTGGAGGAAAAATTTAAATGTTAATACTAATGATTAAATGGAGGTCGAAATTTTGTGCTGACCTAGTTTACTCATTCGACCCTAAATATTCATATTTGAAATAAGACTGGCAAATAAATCCTGTCTTTGGAGTTTTTTTTTTTTTAAATGCAATGAGGTAAGCATTTTAATAATTTCTTTTATGTCTATTTCAAAATATTGTAACCATTTACCCAGGCACGTGATGGGGATGCACTTGATATGGCAAATCAGATGATTTAAAAAGATACCGACGTTCTGCCCACCCATCAATCAATTCAGGTTAAAGAAACAGTATCATCAGATTTTGTGGGACCAAAACTCAAGTGATTATCACATCACTGACTTAACAAAGTTAAGGTTTGGATATTGTGCAACTACAGAAGGCAAATCATATTTTCTTTATCATATGGGCGTGATAAAGCTTTTAGAAAGTGGCATGACACGGGAAAACTGTAACGTTGGGAAAGTTTGTGTTCCATAGACTCATCATCTTCTGGCTCTTTCTTTTCTATTGCTCCTTAGGAATCGGGGATCTTTCTCTTTTCCGTAGAAGTTTGCATAGTCTTCTAGGATTTAAGTTATCAGTTTGAATTGTGGCTATTTGTTGACATCTATCTTTCCAATGCTTCTTTGTGTTCTTTGAGCATGAAGACTGATTCAGATTAAACGTATCATCGTCAGTGTCTACACAATGCGTGGCACAGATTAGCATTCTTTAAATTCTTACAGAAGAGAGAAGAGGGGGAGGAGAAAACAGGGTGGGAGAGAGGGATGGAGAGAGAGAGGAAAGAAAGAAATGAATCTGAGAAAATGAATCATTTTCCCATGAAGGCTCCTAAAGCACTTAAATCTCATTAACTATAAAATGGAAAATTTCATCTCTTATTCAGGGGTTGTTAATTAGCAGTGAACAGGTGGGAGAATTGTTTGTAGGGGAATGGAGTGGCTTCCCAGACCCTTTCAAGTCGCATCAGATGAAATAATAGTTCAATACACTTTTTCATAGGAGGGTTCTGCTGGGAGCCAAGGAGCTAAAAATAATGATCAGAGCTCCAAGCCTTGTAAAATAATATAAAGGGGACAGGAAGGAAGAAAAAGAAACCAACTAATTAAAACAAGATAAATATATTAAAAAGCATTCAGACTGAAGGTGTATATTCTGGACAAATCAATTTCTGCTGCAATTCTTATAATTTGTTCACAAATAAGTGGCTTATGTTCCTCCTAGGCTCCGCTGTTGACACTAATTAACACAGGCTTGAGGTGCCTGGGAAAAGGAATATAGAAATAAAAACAGTTCAGGGGCACCTGGGTGGCTCAGTCCTTAAGCGTCTGCCTTCGGCTCAGGGCGTGATCCCAGGGTTCTGGGATCGAGCCCACATCAGGCTCCTCTGCTAGGAGCCTGCTTCTTCCTCTCCCACTCCCCCTGCTTGTGTTCCCTCTCTCGCTGGCTGCCTCTCTGTCAAATAAATAAAATCTTAAAAAAAAAACACAAAACAGTTCAGCAGATGATAGGGAAACGCATTTGCATGTAAGGCAACAGACTAAAGGATGCAAAACTACTGTAAAGATTTCTTCTCTCACCACAGACTACTTAAAAGAAAACGTCCATAAGGATCTCACACGTACCAGAATATCCCTTCCTAGTTCCATCTCCATAGATAATGAGTTTGGTAATCACAGTTTTTATTCAAGAAGAGAAGGAAGTTTAATTAAACAGATTCTAAATTACTCCAGTTAGTGGTACCGTGAAGGAGGTTCAGAGCGGGTTGTGGGATTGGAAATACCAGTCCTTTGCTCCAGACTATTTTTCAAAAAACAGAAGACCTTGAGATTCTATCAATCTTTCTAGATTCTCCGTGGATGCATTGTTTTCAGGGCTTGAAAAGCAGAGTTCAGTAGAATGCTCTTGATCTGCATTTTCAATTGAAGCTGGGAGTTAGATTTAATTAAAATTCAAGTAAACAAACATTCAGCCAGTGCCGAGGAAATAAAAAACTTGGTGCAAACCGGAATTAAAAGCACTAAGCCCTGAGAAAATAGAGCCAGAAATAATGAGTGTCCCCTTCATGGTGTCAGGAGGGAAGAAGAGAATGCTTTTGGATGCAGTGGGATCCCCTGTAGCAGAAAGGATGAGTCAGCATTGGACAGGAGAGATGTGTGGAAAAGGGAGGCCACCAAGGTCGTGTTATGCTGCCTGTCCTGCATTCAGGTCTGCTCAAATGCCACCTCCTTGGAGAGCAGCACCTTGTCCTCATCTCCCCAGTTAATGTAGTTACCCTGCTCGCAGATTTTCCTGAAGTACACATGTCCCAAAGACAGTTGTCTTTTTCGATAAAACTGTAATTTACATTAACCAATTTTGATGAATAGGGGTATCTTTTGGAGGGCAGGAAGGTGAGGAGATAACTACCTAAATAAATAAATTAATTGATTTAAGACAGAAAATTGTGCTATATATAAAATGTAAATTGGGGATGATATAATCACAGAAACTAGTTACAGTTTTAGAGAATTGTGACCCAAGATTATACTAAGAGGGGTTTTTATTAACACCCTTTTACTATTCTTCCCTAAAACAACATACATATTTTACTGACCTGGCAAGATATTTTACATAATTTTCAAGTCACAGTGGTAGGTAAAGTGCATGTTTTGTAAGACGTGTTAATATTTTGGATTTGGCAAACTGCATCACTTAAATGGGTGGATGGTCTAAGAAACAATGTCAACGATTCAAAGTAAAAAATGAAGGAAAAATATTGGAAGTGATTTAAATAAAAAGCAACACATGTTTACTAAAACAATTAGAAATTTTAAAATCCAGAAAATTTAAAAAGCCTCCTATAATCTTACCACTAAAATTACTTCCCCATGTAATTAAATCATTTTTGAAAAATGCTTTTTAAATACATAACACTCTATAATACTTTACTTAGTCATTTTCTAACTATCGAAACCAAGACTGTTCTTGGGTTTTGCCATTATAAAAACTGCTGCAATTAACATACTTAATCGCACATAGTTTTTCAATATTCAGATTACTTCTTAAAGTAATCTGGGTAAAATAGAATCAAGTACTGAGTTGGGTAATGAGTAAGGTAGTCATTACACTCAAAAAGAGAGTAATTTTCATTTAATGTTATTCTAAATTACTTTGTGATACAGTTAGAGGGCTTGAGACAGTTGTGGGAGGTGGAAAATAATAGATCGGTGTATAGTCAGTATTTTATACATCTTATTTTAGTCATCACGCTGTGAGCTTGTTGCCATTCCATCTTGTATCTCAGAGCCTAGCACAATGCCTGGCACATAGTTAGATTCTAACTATAGCGTGTTTTTATGGAGCTGAGTCAGTGCTAATTTAAGCACCTAAAATAAACCCATGATAAAATATGATATGGAAAGATTATTTTAATAAGTGTAACAAATACTTAAATATATTGTTTAAAGGCACATTTTTATGATGATTAATGGATCCATTCTGTCATTGGCTCTCAAGCACAATTTAAATACAGGAAAATTCAAATGATTAAGCTTAGATATATCTAAACTATTACTTTCAAACTGACACGGCTTAGGTATGATCTGGGGTTATATCGTGCTGGAAAGTGAAATACAAATTTTCAGAATGAGTCAAAAAGTGCTTGATTCTATTTTTTCTATTTTCAGTTCACTACATGGGCAGCAATGAGCAGGAGCTGTGGTGAATTAGAAGGTAAAATTTCACTAAACAGGAAAGCTAGAGCCGTAGATAACACAAACAGATACAGTGTATACATGGCTCCTTGCTAAGGGAAGTGTAACCTAAGAACTAGGACGGAAAGTTAAAGATCACGTGGAATAATCTACAAAACGGCTAATAATAAAATAGCAATCATAGGTAACATGTATCAAGGACTTGCTATATGTCAGGCACTGTTCTCAGCACTCTATGTATATTAACCCAGTAGTTGCCTCTATAGCAATTAAATCAGAAGGTCTAGGGGTAGGCACCCAGCATCAATACTTTTTAAAGATCTGCCAGATAATTCCGAACTGTAGCAGAGTCTGGGAACCACTCAGTGATCCTGCAAGGTAATTTCTGTCTTATTAGGGTGGAAACCGAGTCACAGGGAGATAAAGGAATGCAAAGGGTTGAAAAGCTGAGAGATGAATCCGGGTGGTCTGGTTCCAGATATTAACCCTTGTTATTAACCCCTGCAGAGCCTCCCCAGTGCTTTACTGCCATTTCCAATGCATAGCTTTGATTTTTATGAATTTAAGGAAATTTTCAACCCACATCTTAAGAATAATCATTTTAGGAGGTTATAATCTGTTCCTGTGTGGTTTGTTTCCTACCGGCATCTGTAAGACAGTCTCCCTGGGTAGTACCTATCTTTACCATGCAAAATGTACCCCAATTCCTTCACCTCCTCCCACCTCCAGATGTTGCTACTCATATCTATCTCTAGAGCCCACCGAAGTCCACATCTGGGAATTGATTGCACTTGTGAAAAAAAAGGGGCCAAGGGGCCAAGCAAAGTGGAGCATACACTGAGGTTCCTCCTGTTCCTGAAACCCCATTCAGGGCCCAGATTTTGATGTCAATGACTATGGCTTCTTTTGTTCAGCTACTGCTGCAAGCTTAAAGTTCCTCTCTCATGCTGAACCTAAAGTCATGTTACATTATGGGACTTCGGGGAGGCGGGGGGAGGGGTCCTAGGTTTTCTGCTTAGCTTTGCTACTCTTACTATAGGACTTCAAGCAAGAGGCATTAATTTCTTCCAGACTAGTGTACTGTGCGCCATCCTACATGGACTTTGGAGATCTGCTTGGCTAAAATTTTGGTCCTCTGGCACTTCATTGCTCTAAATAGAAGTTCAAGTGTGTCCTCCTACAGAACACTGACTTACTTGCAGACCTTCAGAGTCACCATGACTGCTGGTTTCTATTATGAACTTGGTGTTTTGCTGTGAACTGTCCTGTCTGCACGAGCAATCTTGGTCGCAGCTATCCTTGTCCAAGCAATCGCCTTTCAGTTACAATGTGGGGGGTATGACTCAGTATTTAATTCCCCCAGAGTTGTGTATGTAGGGCCAGAATGGATTTAATAAACTAGGCATTTGGGCCTGAGGAGTCACACAGATGTGGGACCCTCCTATGGAGAACATGTTTTCTTCCACGGCTTCGTATGTTCTAGGATTTGTATTCATGGCCATGACCCAGACAGTGGTTGCATTAGCTGAAATTTCCATCTAGTGAAACTGCGTGCTTTGCAGGGGAATCACACAAGC
>NW_024424453.1:12255486-12373602 GCF_017311325.1 Ursus maritimus
CCCCCCCCCCCCCCCCCCCCCATTTAAGCCGGCTGGCCACTGAGCTCTTCCAAGTTCCAAGGTCAGGGATTCCACATCCATGACTCTGCCAAGAGGCAAATGGCACTGAGAGTGTCAGTTAGAATTTACATAACAATCTGGTGGCTTCCAACCACCATGAATAAACCTCTTGGTTTGTTACCTGCTGAAAAAGAAATTCTACTCTTCGTCATTATGAAACCAATTAGGGAGAAAGAAACTGATCACTTCTGATTCAGTAAGTCATTTCTGAGAGACCTTATCAGGTCACTAATAGTGACAGATTTTATCTGTGTTCTAACCTGCCACTGCTATTTTTTCCTAAAATGGTAAATTCAGGGGCAGGCTATATTTTGTTCTGTTTCCCAACATTTAATTAGCAAAAGAAAAAAAATACGTGAACAAAGGAAAAACTCATGCAACAAAAAGGGAGAGAACCCGGGGTCAAATTCTTCAGAAGACACAAAGGGGTTGGCCCTGGGTTTGGTGGCCTGGGACTCTTGGCAGGGGTAGGGGTAAGACAGGGCAGCTGAGGGTGACAAGTGTCGAGGGCAAGTGCAGACGACTTTGAGGAAGCATGGCAGTAGGGCTTGGGACAAGGAAAGTTTTCGAGCCCCAGGCCCAGCTCAGTCCAGTCCGGGCACACATCTGGATTTTGTTCTGGGGTTCAGAGCACACACGGCCCTGCGAGAAACCTGCAGTCCAACTCCCAAGAAGTTTGGAGGGGAAGATGCGGCCCAGCGTGGCCTCACACAGCCACAGTCTGAAGGAAGCTGCAGATTTACCACCACCTCAAGTGCTGCTGGGGCCAAGACCCTTTCTAGGGATGATGGCAAGAATGATGAGCTTGAGGCTGGGCCAATGCCAGCTAATGGCACAGGGCCACTGTCAAGCCATTTCAGTGAGGCCCAATGTTGTTCTGACAGATCAAGAGAACTTAAAACAAATTGCTTGACATTTAATCAGTTTCACATTTTTGGACCTCTCTGTGTTGTCAGTTAATACAGCGGTAGCCTTTACACATTTAAAGCAGACACCTTCTAGGCTTTCAACAGTTTCCAAATCCTTGAGTAGTATTACAACACACTATTTTCTCCAAATAAGAGTACCTCAAGTACTAAAGTGACTGCCTCAGACTCATTAGAGAATGGAGTAAAAGCAAGCAGAAAAATCACAAAATCTTGGGGCTGAGTGTCCCACAGGTTTGCTTACCTGTTAAGTGACGATTTCCTGCGGGAAGGAAGCTACTGAACGAAGTGTGCCTCAGTGACAGTATAGATTGCTACATGTCACTGACCTCCAGGGTAATTCCAAAGTGTAAACTCTGTGCGTGTCAAGGGTCCGTAATGAAAGAACAGCTCTAGCAAATGATTTTTGCTCCCCAGATAAAGAAGAAACTGTAAGGACGGCTAAGAGGGTTCCATCCTGTGAGCTGAGGACCCCTAGTGGTCGCCGTAGTAATAGCTCCTTCTGAGCAGTAAGCGTTGCCTGGAAAATGAATACCTGAAACACCATTTTTCTGTTGTAATTAATAAAATAAAGCATCACTTAAAGTACTGAAAATGTTACAATGGCTGTTCATTTTACATTTCATTTACATTTCTTTTTCAATTAAAAGATACCCAAAATACTTTGACTAATTGGAGAGAGTCAGATGTTTCGATGTTACTTGAGATTACAAACTCCTGCTTTAGATACTCATCTCCAGGACAGATACTCTATTTTTGATAAGTGGCACCCCAGAGAGTCCACTGACAGTAACAGAGATGTTCTATAGAACTCAAACAGTAACAGAATTATATTAATTATAAATAAGATACTTACTTTCGTTGCAGTAAGTTTTAGGAAAAACTGCACTGATCTGCAAAAGAGAATTTGCAGCCTTTAGCCAAACATGAAGTGGCAGTCGCATAAAACAGCACTAAAGGAACAAATGAGCAAATTTCTTCACGTGGGAACTTGGCTTTTACTGGCTATCAGTGGAATTTGCAAAATGCAAAGCTTTATGGGATACCAGATCCTCACTTCAACCACATTTTCAATTCATTGTTTAAAAACTTGACACACACACACACACACACACACACACACACACACACACACACACAGAGTTACAGCATGGCCTGGCTCAGCTCTATCTGTGTAACCTCCTTTATCCCTCTGAATCAATCAGTATTTCATTATCGACGTATTCTAGATTGCCTCATTTTCAGTGTTAGTCTTCTGGGGAAGTCAGACAAATATAATTTAATAGAAAGACAAGTGCTCTGGAATTGATCAGAGAGAATTTTTCCTCCTTACGGTTTCCCTCCCCTACACTCAAAATAATATCAGACAGTACTTAAAGTGTCAGGGGAGGGGAGGGCAAGATTTTTCAGAAACTACTGGGCAACACGTCTTGATTCAGATTCTCACTCCCTGTACCAAAGGATAGTTAGTGAGAAAAACAGCGAACGCCTTCCTCATGATCGGTTAAAACCAGATGATGAATTTTCATATCAATATGTTCCTAAAGACAGACAGGCACGAATGCTTGAAACGCGCAAAAATAATTTACTCTTCAGTCTCAGATACACAAATATACTTAAGAAAGAGAAGTTTTATTAGGGCAATTTCACTTTATTTTTCCATACAGCAAAGTCAACTACTGCAGTAATAATAAAATAAGCATAAAACAAATTGCAGCCCAAGACAAAATACATAATTTTAAGCAACTACAAGCAGAAAGTAAGTTGTGATTACATAATAGTAAAACCAAGCACATCTGTCCTTTCAGCAGATGAAAGCGGGAGGGTTGCTGATTAGTGCAACGTGATAACCAGCTGGAGTGAAGGCTGGATACACGAGTTCATTAAACAAGTGCCCATGATCACATTTGCTTTTTTTGAGTGCTTCTGAGTTGAAAATTAAAACCGTGAAATTTGAACTGCATTTTATTTTTTCACCTGCTGAAAGAACAGGATCCTACGGCAATTAAAAAACAATCACATAACAACTATAGCTACGGTGTGCTGTTTGGTTTGCCTGTTTATGGTTTAAATTTTGTGAAAGTCAATACTTGTTTTGAAGATTTTTTTTTCTTTTTTTTTGTGAACAATAAACCACTGAAATTGGCAGAAACTGATTTGTATAATATATGTCCTTAGTATAGTTCTTTCTCTCTTGTTTTTTTTTTTTTTCGTTGACGTTTTAAACATGCAGTAGTTTTGAAAAATGTACGGAATATTTGATCCATGATTTCACCTTAATGGCTGAAGTACCTGCTATTTTTGGTAAATGATCTTCAGGCAGATTTGGCCCAATGGAGTTTTTTGTCAGTCATGAGATCTCGGAAGGATGGCATATCTTTCCAGCTGAAAAAATCCTGGCAAACTACAAGCTGTCCACAATAAAGCAAAGCAACATGTTTGAAGGGGTATGGAGTGCTAACTCTGTGCCACTTTTGCAAGCAATTTTGCTCAGTCTGTCATTTTATTCGCCTTAACAAAACTCCTTGTAATTATAGACGTTTTTATTCAAAATAAGATCTTACTATTATACATGTTTCTCTCTTTTGACTATATACAGAAGTGCAAAAAGTCAACCTTCTCTCTAGACGTTCCAACATGCTAAATTGCAGCATAATCAACCCTCACGAGTTTGCACACACGCTATAATTCTCATTACGTAAACTCTGAGTATTTGGATTATCAACAAAAAGTCCCTTGTTCTATTTATTGATTATGCAGCTTATTTATAACAAGGCCTGATATTCAGGGATTTCAAAAATATTAAACAATACTTTAACATTTGAAATGGATACAGTAGAAAATAAATTTTATTCTAATATCTAGGATCTAGATCTTCTTATAATAACTAATTACAAACAAAATAAATCATCAAAATATTACTCAATTGTCTGCCAGGATTGTTGCGATAGCAACAACTTAACTTCTTACTTAGCAATGATTATATATTTATAAGATATCCATATAAAAGATCTTTGTTCTTTTAATGAAAACTAGACAAGAACTAACAATGACTGACATTCTTACACTTTAATATTAAATCAGTAAAATATAAATCATTTAGTTAACAATAATACGAATATTCGTATGACACTACATGTAATTCAAAACTGAGTATGTTATGAAGGAAAAACTACTTTAATTTTTTTTTTGTATTTTGAAAAATTCATCGGTAAAATCTAATAAAACAATAGTCTATAAACTGAAATGGTATTCAATTGTTAATAGAAAATGAAATCTAATAAATGTAGGAAATGAAAAACTACATTTTAACAAGAAAAATAAGTAATATTCTATAATGTAACTAACTACAATAACATGTGAAGTCACCATTACTCTCTTAACATGATTGAAATTACATTGGTATGGGTTCCAACCCGTAATGTAATAATCTAAGGCTTTAATAGATGTACAGTACAATCAGTAAAATCAACACATCAGTCTTATATTAGAAAGCATCTCTCTCAAGCATAAAAACTTGCAGTAAACTTGGAAGTATGGAAAGTTCTATAACCGAACTTTCACTTCTCCCATTCCATACTATAACTACCAGTGACCTAGCCCCTACTTCAGCAATGTTTAGAACTGCTGAACAGAGCAAAAATATCCTTTACTAGCTGCAACATCCAAACCACAAAAAAGGAATTCCTTTGGATGAATCCATTCTTAAAAACTGAATGCACATCTATTTTTTTTTTAATTTTGTAAAAGGCTTTCTAAGGCTATAAGCAGTTAATCTGAACAAAACAAAACAAAACAAATCACATATAAAATTCACCCATGTACTTAACCCACCCAATTACTAGGTTAATTAAACATTTCCCATTTTCGTATTTTGGTTTATCATGCATCTGATGACAGTGCTGCTTTCTTCTTTGTTTAGAGTCACTATTTTAAACGTGACTGTGATGAAGCATTTGAGCAAATGTGAAACCATTTTTGCAAAGCATTTATAGTCTTTTGACTTTTGACAGAGCTATAAATAGAAGCAAAATAATTTCCTCAAACATTTTTTTTGTTATCGTGTCTCAGAAATGGCATATCCCTTTTGAATAACATGTTATACAGTATAGTATGCATAAATATTACACTACAATGCATTAAAATAATTTTATATATATGTCTATTATATATATCTCCAGTATGTGTGAGTTTATCTGTATCGAGAGAGTTTGTGTTGTGCTGTCTATTGTTACTGTAGAGTTAAATTGGCCATTTCTGAGACAGCTTTGGTTTCAAAAAAAAAAAGAAAAAAAAAAAAGAATGGTGCCCTTTGACTGATTAGTACTAGCAGATAAGCAACAAAATGTGGCTCTGAAAACAATAACACTGAAGAAATAATACTCTAATTTGATGTACAGTCTATGGCACTTCATGAGAATCCTTGACAACATGGTACTTAAAGCCATGATGTGCTTTAAAAGATACACAGTTGTGGTTTTGCTTGGCACATTCATCTCTGTCAGATCCCTCCCTCACCACATCTTAAAATCTATTACATTAAAAATATTACTCTTAAACAAAAATGACTGTGCATGCACGCTCTCATCTATAATGGCAATTTTAAATACAAGGTGCACCTTTGTTATTTGTAAACCTTGAAAGAAATAAACGTATTTTTAAAAAATTATATCTTGGTCTACAGACGTACCAATACATAATAGAATCATGGTTACACCATAGTCTGTCTTTTCAAGATGGCATGAATATATAGGAAACTAATTAGGTATGCATATTTTAATGCATAACTCTGTGCTAGAAAAGAAAGACAATGTTGTTCTTTTAGACAGGAATATCACCTCAGCACAAATATCAATTGAATGTACAAAGTGTATAGGCAACAGTGTGCAGTGGATTTCCATGTTGTCTTTTCTTCTGGTTAACATGCAATATGTGGATGTCTTGTGGCTGAGGGGTTTTGTGTGTGTTGCTTGACGGTATATACAATATGGCTAATGACCTCGTCCTTTACTCTAACCAAGCACACTGTCCTTTCCTCTTTAGTATGATCTACAAGGGAAAAAGAGATAATCTTTGTTAAAACAGACAATAAAGCAGTTTCCAATATATACTGAACATGAAAATTGTATTTCTTGATTTCAAGTGTAAGCACACGTACGTCATTCTATCTTCATATAAAAACAAAAAGCACTTCACAAGTACAAGTGGACCTAAATTTACATCTCTAAGAGAATAACAGGACAGGCACAGCTGAACACAATTGTGGGCTCTGCTCAAATATTACCCAATACTGAGCTAAAAGTAGAAAATATATTTGCAGAATCAAGGGGAGGAACGTAGTAGAGCTCTTTTCGAGTGCTGTCACTTGGGGGGGGGGGCAGAACTTCACCTCACTTTAATTCAGCTCTTTTACGGCTTCGTAGGTTTCAAGAGCAATGATCTGGCCCCACAAAACTAAAATCCATGCAGCAGTAAGTCCTATTAAACATGACTCACCATATCTGGGTGCTTGATCAGCACAGTATATCTCGGGAAAGAATTATACTTTAAATAAAACTTTTGGATAAATTAAAGTTTGGGATTTTCTCCCCCTAAAGCCAAGAAAAATAAAAATTCCTTATATTCCTGACAAATTAAGGTGGAAAAGATATTACAATGTACTTGTGAACTAACAGTTCTGGTTTTTACATGAACTTTGTTCTCATCAGAGGATCTTTACATACTAAAAGTATGCTTTAGAATACAATCTTGTGAATGAAAGAAGTCACCATTTTGCTACACTCAACAACCAGTTTAATTATTGCAACTACTCATGAAATTGAGCAAACATGTGATAAATAAACACAACATGAAGAGTCTAAGCTTCAGTACAGACAAACCCACTGGTTTGCTAATTGATGAACTTAAGTCCATCTGGTATCATTTTTTTTCAACCTGGATTATTGCTCAGAACTAAACATAGGTACATATATACATTCCAAACATACCCAACTGACTACAAAAGCTTGAAGTAGATCTTTTTTAAAACATGTCAAAAGGAGAACTTTTCTTCCAAACCTACACACTACAAAGTAATGTGCTTATTCAAAAATGTGGCTCTTGTTCAGGATAATTTATTATCAGATTATTGGGAAAGCTTAGGAAGTAGACAAAGATCACGTTCAATGATTTAATTCATGATTGCAGCATGGCTTTCGTAGTACTTCTCGGATTGCTCTCAAATTTTGTCTATTCTCTTCTCCTGCATGGGCTCAACCTTTGTCTGGTTATTGCTGTGGATTGTTATCACAAGGGGCCCAGAACTGGTTCTCCGCCACCATCTCTTCACTCAACACACTGTCCCTTCTTCTGATAGGCCCTCACTCCTCCAACCATCATTGCCCCAATTCACGTATTTTCTGACTCTGCTGAAAAAAGTGGCTCCTTCATCTTTGCTCCAAGAGAAATTTGTTCAAACCTCTCTTATTTGAATATAGTGTGCTGAAATTTACATCTTTATCTCATTGTTCATCTTTATCTCATTGACATGGTAGCACATAGTAACACATAGCAGCACGAGAAACTCGTTTGTAAATGTGTGCATTAACAGATACGGGAAGGGAAGCAACAAAGAAGGATCACCCATCTTATTACCATGGATTCGGTTTTAAACGCAGTGGCTCTTTTTAAGAATAAAAAATATTCCGAACAGATGTGATAGCTTGAATGAATGCATTCTGAATAAAGCAGATAATCTAAGGATGAAAAATGGCCACCTTTCACAAGTATCTAAGTCGATGGGTTTGAAGGAAAAATCACAAGGCTTTCAAATTATTTTTGAGCAATGGCAACATTTTCAGAATTATGCAGTCCTCTAAGGCGACTACTGTGAAGTACCTAAACTTCATTTGGATAAACAGATGTGTGTGTACGCACAGACGGCAGTGCTTGTATATGTCCATCTAAAGTCCAACTCTTGGGCTCCTAGGGGGCTCAGTTGGTTAAGCGTCTGCCTTCGACTCAGGTCATGATCCCAGGGTTCTGGGATCGAGTCCCGCACCGGGCTCCCTGCTTAGCGGGAGCCTGCTTCTCCCTCTCCCTCTGCTCCTCTCTGCCCCTGCTTGGGCTCTCTCTCTCTCAAATAAATAAATAAAATCTTAAAAAAAAAAAAAAGTGCCTGACTCTTTACATTCAAATAGCCCTGTGTGTGTGATGAAGCATGGGGCAAAATGGACACATGCTTTTGTTCAGGATTTAGCAAAAAATTTAAAAAATATTTTTAAAAAATGCCGACCTACATGCACCAGGGCTCAGCAAACTACTACCTGGGAGCCAAACCGGACCTGCTGCCTAGTTTTGTAAATAAAGTTCTGTTGGGACAGAGCCACACCCTTTCATTTCCATACATCTCTGGCGGCTCTCAGGCTACAGGGGCAGAGCTGAGGAGTGGCAACAAGAAGCCATATGGCCTGTACAGCCACAAATATTTACTCCCTGGGCTTTTCAGAAAAAGTTTGCCAACCCCTGATCGATACCATCTATTTAGTTTTAAGTCATATTTTTTTTCTTCATGCTTATGTTTATTTCTAATAAAAATAACAATCTAATAAACAAAATTTATTTTCCCTAAGTATTACACATATTTAAGTGATATTAACATATTACAAACATGTATAATAAAATTCCTTATAACCCATTTAAGATAAAAACGTGAGACCTTCCTTTTTCCACAAAAACAAAACCTTCAGTACTGAAACATATGCTGCGATGTAAGTACATTCATTCAACTGAGCTGTGTTTAATTTGTCTGTACCTTCTACAGACAGAACTGTGCCAGTCACTAGGCAGGTGTTCAATAAGCATCTGCTGATACTGAATTTAAAAAAAGAATAAAAATAAAATATATAAATATTTTCTCTGAAATTTTGCAAATTTCTCTGAAGTGCATCAAACGAAGGTTATCTTAAAAAACCACTACAAATAAATACACACTATATATGACATAATGAACTTACTGTTTAGTGATGAAAATTCTACATCTGGGTTACATACTTGTGGCTAGTCAGATGTTCGGCAGATATTATGGGTATCTAGCAAATAAAAAATTATCTGATGAATGATCCATGCAAGCCAGCCAACAACCAAGAGATGAAAACATTTTAATATTAAATTTTTTTAAAAGAAGTGAAATTCAGCTGTGAGGTGACAGTCCTTATCTGGCCAACATAACAGTAAGTTAATGTAAACTTAACGTCAAGGTAGCAACTCATTGTTTAAAATCTTCGTGTTAAATACTGTTCTATAAATGTTATCAGTTTTTAGGAAGAGAAGTAAAACTATCAAAAATTCATGCACAGCAGTCATTGAAAGAAGCCCTTTTTGTTGGCCTACACACACATACCTGTGGTTTCTCTTATGCAGTCATCCAGAAATCAAAGTAGGAAATGCCCTGCCTACTTTTGTGCAACCAGTTTCTAACATTTTTTGTTCAACTTATGGATTCTAGCCTTTTTTTTTTTTTTCAAATTAAAAATACCAGTTAAGAGTTTTAAAGGAGTACTTCAAAGGAACCAGATAGGAGCCTAGGTTCATTTCAGAACCTATTTCTGAATCCTGATTGCACAATTTATTGTATTATAAATGGGCATGAGAATTAAAAACCTTGAGAGAAGATATAATAAGAAATCAATCTAGAGGTGCCCTATCGCAATGGTCCCCAAAGCAATGAACTTTCAGTTTGTAGCCTGATTCTCCTCCAACCCAGAACTGGGGCCGCTAGCCTGGGAGCAGGCAGCACGGTAGCGTGAGATAATCAGAGGACTGAAAGCACGGGTTCTAACCCTAAGTGGATCCATTTCTTGGCTGTGTAACCTTGAGCCAAGCGCTTAATTACTCTATGGTTAAAAGCTTCTTATATAAAATGGCACTAATCCCATCTCGGCAGGGCTGATGGGAGCAGAGCAAAATCGCGTCCATGAAGGCATTTCGTTGTTGCTGTTTCAATTTAGATGTCCTAGACTAATGCAACATATCACAATCTGCAGTCTGGAGTGTAAATTAATATGTCTCTATTTTATTTCCATTTCTCAGCTGACATCTTTACACAATTTTACAGCATTGGCAAATGGCACGAAAATGTGCTCCAAGCATAATGAAGCTTCTCATACCATTTTTCCTGCTGCTGCAGGACAGGATGTTGCACCCAACAGTGTAGAAGCATCAAGGATGGGGCTGTCGAAACATACCAAGGACCTTCAACACCAATCGATGCAGATGAAGGGCCAGCTATGAACTTCTGCACGCATGCAGGCTGCATTTTGTGGTATCAGCTATTTCCAGCATTGCTAATATACTGTAGGCATATACATATGGATGTATATGTAGATATAATATATGTGTGTATATATATATCCATTTCCCTTTGCTTCCTTTTGGTTGTAAAACAGTACGAAGACCCAAGATTATGCATGAAATGGTCACAGCACAATGCAAAAAGTAAAGTGTCCCCTACAAACCCAGGTGGCCCAGGGCATGTTGGAATTCGCTTTGCTATAGTTCCGCTTACACCAGCAATTCTGTTGTCATACGTGGTAAACGCACACAGCTCAGCATCGTCGACTCGCACCATAAATGGATCACGTGGAATCCATTAAGAAATTTCTGCCATAGATTACTTACTAACATGCCACATATGCACAATCTAGTATTCTTGTAAATGAGTCTGATGTGTTAGCATAAATCCAGGGCTATTTTGACAAGCTTCAGAAAAACTAATGATTCTTTGCCAAGAACTGTTTAAAGCTTGTCTGAAACTTTAAAATACATCCATTTTGGCATGCTGCTTTTGAAAGTTTTTAATGGCTGCACTAATAGCTTACGGTTCTTCAACAGGACGTGGTGTCCTGTAGAGAGCAGGGTGCCTACTTCTAGCAGCAGTAACTACAAATTCAGATGGTACTTAATTGGCCTTCTCTGCCCAAGGGGCCACATGTTGATTCCCATCTGGTACTGGTTCCTTTGTTTCATTTGGCTACATTTAACCATAGTCTGTGGGTTATCTGAAACTTGATTTGGCTTTAAATTTTTTCACACGGTATTAACTGTACCGAACTTTGCTTTTGTAACAAACACACCTATACGTTAAAGCCAAAACGTACTTCACCTAAGTTTGACTTTGATTCAATCGTTGTTTTCTAGAGCACAATTTAAATAGGATCAGAGAATGCTGGCTGAACCAATGTCAATTTTTACACTTTAAATATTTTAATAATCGTTTTCTTTTAAATAGTCGTTCTTAGACGTCATAAAATTCAAATTTCTGAAGCAGATCCCACTTACTTATGAGTAAACTATGAAACTATTACTCCAGAAACTTGTATGGGACACAGAATGCCTCAGTTTACCATCTTTGCTGTCTTTTTTTCCTTCGTAACTCTCTAAAATCTATGCTGGGTAATTATAGAAACAAGAGCACATAGGATTTTTTGTTTTTGTGTTTGTCTTTCCTTGAAAGCAGAGAATCAAAACTTGGACGCCAATTTATTTTGAATATACAATCTCCTTATAAACAAAACCGTCATGAATTTATAACAAACTCTACTTACAAGACTGGTCATTTGTGGCATATATAACATGTTTAAACATTTTACTTTTTATTAAAAATTTAGGCAAGAACTAAGAAATAGTATATACCAAATGTTTATAATAAACACCTAAAATCAGCTGCATTTTTGACTGGTCAAAATACCTGCACAATTGAGACCCAGTGAGAATTGCTTGTGTAAATATCATTTTAGTAGCTTTAGAAATGGAGCCGCGACAACTTTGGAGCACTTATAAATGGCATAAAAGCATTCTGCTGCTCATCATAGAGAGAATGTGTAGGCCAACAAGAGGTATCTTTGAAACCCCATGCTATTAAAGCACCCACTACAGCCCTCACGTACACGCAATTCCCACTGACCTCAATGGGAAATCCACGTGCGTAAGGGCTGTTGGATCAAGCCCTATTAGAGTTGGTTTTTAAGAAACAAAGCTGTAAATTAGCAAACCTGGTTGGCTGTGGCTGTTGCAGCGAAGGGAACACTTGTGGCAGATGTTGTTGCTGCGGACACAGTGGCTGGCGTAGCACCGTGCACCATGGGAACTTTCGGAGGGAAAATCATATAAGCAAACATACAGAAGAGTGTAGCAATATGGAAACCATGGCAACATGGAGGAGATAATTGGGCATGGTATTTATCACAGCAATAAGCCATGTGACGGGACATCATCACCAGCGAGTGACATGCAATCACAGCGCAAAGCAGGACAACATTCCAAGGAGAGAAGGGGAAGGGGGATGAAAGAGAAAAAAAAGGGGAAAAAAAGCTTGTTACCATCAAATCAAGAAAATTGACACAACAGGCTTAATTTGCTACGTCAAAAACAAGAATTTTATATAGTGTTCATAGACATTCAAAAATCTACGTCAAAATACAGGTATTTACTTCATTTGTACAGTTATCTGTTTGAATGAACGTATTTTTTCTTATTCATTATTATAAAAATACACAATATATTACTTTTATGATATAGATTTTTTTTTTTACACACCAGAACTCATAGTCCAATCAAAATCCACCAAAGGTGACTAAAGGAAACTTGTGTGTAAAGAAAACATTTATGTGAGTCCATGTCAATTAAATAGAAAATGGCATTTAATTGACAGGTGTTAGTAAAAGGGAAATGGACTTGCCCAATAGGTATAAGTTAAACTTAGCAGTGGATTTTGAGGGGCTGTGAGGTGCACCATAGGTTTAAGATAATCAAGAAACAAAGCTGGCACCTACCAACACTTGTAGCGGGTGTCATGCACAATATTGAGCCTGCCCATCATGCATTGCAACAGGAAGGTGGATTTGAAAAGGGAAAAGAATTAAAACATCCCATCACACGTGTAATTAGGAAATTCATTTGAACAAAGAAGAAAAATTGTTATTATGGGAACAGTGGCATGTAACTGTCAGCACAATCAAATCATACAATAGCACAGTGATCAATTAGAACTAGTCTCGAGTGAAGAATAAAAGCCAGTTTAACTGTGTGCTGGTACACTTTGTTTCTCCTAACTGCTGCCTATAAATAAAAGTATTTTGGGAGAAGTTTGAACTTGCTTCATTCTTTTAAAAATCATATTGTAATTTGTTTTGTGTTAGTCTGGTTACTAGCCATCTGGCGGCTTTGCTATTTCTGACTTTAACATATGACTGTATTAACATTTTCTTTATATTGCGCACATGTTAAATAATTAGAGAAATTATGTATTATTAAAATGCTAGATAATCCAATGCACAAAACTGGCTTGACAATGTAATAGAACCAAAACATTCATTTCCATTCCCTTGGTTTTATTTCCCTGTTCATTGTCGCAGCAACATCACAGACATGGAAGGGGTGGCGATCATCCATCCGTACAGGAATTTTATTTGGAGGGATACCAAGCAATAAATTATGCATAAAAAGAGAGTGAAGCTTCTTCATTGCCTTTGTTTGGAATTTAAATGTAGAAAAAACATTTAGAGGGGATCTACTTATAAGTCTCAAGGTGGTTTGCTTAATGGGTATCTGGGGAAACAGTCTGGTTTTCACTGCTGGGTTAGACCTTCAGGACTTCTTGGAATAGCAAACGTTCTAGAAAATTGCACATACAAAAAATTGTTGATGAGACCTCAATAAAAACCCTGAATGGGAGATAATGAAGATATATACAATGCATATGGGGGAGGGGGGTTAACAGTGATGTTTCAATTGTTCCAACCATGATGTTAAAATAGTCCCTGTTCTCTTTTACATATCAACGGTACAAATATAATTTTTTTCTTTTTCTTTTCCTTTTTTTTTTTTTTTTTTTACCAACTACAGGGCACTTCCCCACATAAAGAACTACTGTTCTTTCTACGAGATTCTTTTAGATTTCTGGGTTTTAAAATATCAAATGATTTTATATTTCTATCTAAATCTTGGCACATCCTATTTAAACACTAGCAGCATCTGGGATGAACATTTGTTAGAAAAATATCTGCCAATTGAGTCTTGTCAGTGATGGCCCTACAAAACAAAGCTGCCATTGAGAAACACAGATTACTGAACTGGCATCCCCGTAACAGCTGCAATTAGTCTGCTATCACAGTTAGACTGTGGGTACAATGATCAGTGATTCAGCTCGGTCAAGGAGCTAGGGAGGCATCCTCTCAGGTGGAGTGCTATCACCCTGACAGGCATTTTTTTTGAGACGCTGGAAGATCTCTCTCATTTGCTACTACTACCGAGTCAAAGACTTGTGAAAGACAACAACAAAAACAGACCAGTAATAACAAAGACGTTAATTGGAGACAGTAGAGCAAGCGAAATTTAATCCTGGGTCTAGATCCTGTGAAATCATTATCCTCTCAAGGTGGGGCAAGAGGACTGGGAAAGAGAGGATAAGATGCATGAAAAATAATAATGTGGTATTCAAGGAATATTAAAGCCAGTTTAAATACTGTACAGGTTATATGTTTTAAATTAACTGTTTATTATTATGCTGCAATTTGCCTATTATGTTTCATCCCATGCATAATTTAGCCTGCACATGCTGGAAATGAGTTAACTCTCCTATCTGTCTAAAGCTTCTATGATTTGAATTTTAGTTTGAGTTATCTTCCTCATTACCATTATAACCAGTGCACACAGTTTTGAGAGGGATTTGCAGCAAATAAACATAAGGCAGCAATGAAAAATACTAGCCAGGTGCAATAACTCACAAAAATGAAGACATAATGCTGTAGGACCCACTTACCGAAACCAAAAATCACTTTGAAATGACCATAATATCCATCTTTACATCAAATAGGTTGATTTACTAATAATGATGCACAAATAGCCAATTGAAATTTCTTTCTTTAATTTTCAACACAAGGCAAATTTTAAGTGACTGTATTTATCAATTTCAAATTCCCCTATGAAGATATTTGCATAGCAGAATGGTGTGTTTCTGAGGAATGCATTACTGCTTGAAGATGCAGGCAAAACAAGTAGGAAGGTAATTTACAAATGCGGATGTGTGCACAGTGAAAAATACTTCAAGGAGAAGGGAAAGAAGTAGAAGAGAGAAAAAGGATTTTAACAGAGATTAGGTTGGAGGTTTGAATTTGGATGTGGTAATTCAAGCCATGTATGGTCAGAAGTATAAAGCTGATTTAGGGTCTTCTACAATTTGTATCATTTAGGACTAAACTTGTGTCATTTAGGGCTAAAAGTTCACAATCAATCGAATTATTCTCAAAATTGATATCCAAAACAGCAACAGCTTCATACTGTTTATTTTTGTTTCTATTCAATGTGCTGAATTCTATTCCATTGCACTACTGAATTCAAGTAATAACAAAAAAAACCTAGTGCTTACTACATTCCAGGCCTTATTCTAATCTCTTAGACCAGCCTATGAAAGTGCTTTAAAAGACTGTTTTATGAAATTGTTTAAAACTCATTTAAACACAACCTTATGAAATAATTACCATTAGTATCCCCATTTTAGAAATGCAAAAAACAAGGTATAGAGATTATAACTTGTGGTGGAGCTGGATTTAAACTCCCAAGTGTGATTTATAATCACTGTGCTGAGTTTCAAGTAAACTGTCTGCATTAATTTCATTAATTATAAAAAAAGTGACAAGCTGGGAAATTTTTTTTTCTGTTTTCATCCCCCTATACCTCCCCTGTCACTCCCACCCTCCCAAAGAAAATTTCCTGGCCTTCTGTTTCTGTATGTCTGGTAAGTTGCAACACAAGCCAGAGCTGAAGTTGCTTAAAGCACATGTATTTTTAGATGGTTTTAAATCACAAGCCCACACTGAGGGCAATATACGAGGAGGAGAGAAGAGAGGCATGCTTCTGAGGATAGCAAGTCAGCAAAACCGGTGAGGGATAACGGGGAGAAAAATTCCTCAAGATACGGAGGAGGGGAGTCTGCGGGTCTGTGAGTAGTTGGGCACAGCCTGTTCTTCCACAACCACACCCCGCAGGTACAGGTTGTCAAGGGAATGGGCGGCTTGTGAGGCTAAGGAGCTCAGGCAGGCATGCCTGTACCCAAGGCAGCCCCAGGAACTCTGGAGGGCCTGCCTCGCTGACACCCTGTAAGCACGGGCAAGGACCACTCCAGCGGGCTAAAAGATGGAGAAATAGGCAGGCTGTTTACCTTACTGGACCGCACAGGACCTCTCTTTGAGAGTGGGGGTGGGAGGGAAGAGATGTTGAGGAGGGGGTCCTGGAATCCTAGTAATGTCTGGTGTTTCTATCCAACACAGTGAACTTAGAGTTTAGAGGTGGACTTAATTTAAATTTAAGAAAATAAACTGATGTACATAACAGTGATATTTCTTACCTTCTCTAATCTCGGGGGTGAAATTCATACAGGCAACGTAAGTAGACCCTAGATTATGCATGATCTGTACGAATACTCAATTTAGTCTTAAAAAAAGAAACTTGAATGGGAACCTAATGTAATATTTCCATTTATTTTTAAATGAGATGGAGGGTATAAAACCCCAGTCATGGAGTCAGGTTATCAATAAGGCCTAGTTCATCTTTTAGGCCAAATCCTTTTTTAGGACTTCATGTAAAGAGTTCATAGAGGTTGAGAGACTGACTGAAACCCACCTGACCTGATTTCTAGTTCTATCTAAACCTTATAAGCTATGCAACTTGGAGCAAATCACTGGACCTCTCTAGGCCCCATATTACTCATTGGTAAAATGGGACTATTAAAGCCAACCTTTAGGGATTGCTTGAGAACAAGTAAGATAATGTATATAAAGTATCCAGTGTAGTATGGCACAGAGCAAGCACTCAACAGAGGTAGCTCTTTTGAACAAAATGTGTGAAACAACTGGGCCAGAAGCCATGGGGAGTTGTGGGGCTTGGAACTGGAGAGAATGCAGACCTTCTAAAGGACTGACATTTTGTTTTTATTTAAACACTCCTAGACAAATATTTCTGGATTCTAGATTTAGCCCCTGGGTTATAAATTTGTAATCCCTAGTGTCAATACCGGTATACCATGTGGCATTGATTCAATGAATGGATGGATGGAAAATGGGGAAGGAAAAGACGAAGGGAGGGAAGGAAGATAAGAGGGAAGAAGAGAACAGACGGTCGGAAGGATAGATGGATAAATGGGTAGATGCCATGTAAGTCCAATTTTGTTACTAAAAGTTATGATATACAGTAATTTTTTTTAGCTAGCCACCTGGCTTGCCACTGAACCCCGATCTTTCGCCAGCAACCTAGTCTGTATACACAGTCACCTCCTTTAATGATTTAGACAACTATGCTTCACTGTAACTTCAATGAAATAGACCTACATACCCCTGAAATTATTACTGAAGCAAGAGACTACAGAGCTCTAAACTAAGCTGCAAAAAATAAATAACTTCTATTTTCTTTTCAGTTCCAATAGAGCCTTCAGAATATACCTTCCAAATTATTATATTGTGGGCAGGTAGGATGCTCTGATCATAGAATTCATCTGTATGTCTGCAGAATAATGTAGTCTTTGGAAAATAAACTTCCTTTTCTCCCAGGTATTGTATATGAGATTACATGAATTTGTGGTAGGATGGATTTCCTACAGTTCTTAAAGGGCATTTAACAAACTGAATTATTTGGAAAAATTTTAAAAATTGAGAAATTTCACATATAAACATGCCAATGAGGTGAATGACTGGAAAAAAAGTCAGAAGATCTGGCATCCCCGGACATCAGGGCCACTATATTAGACTGTGCAGGTTTGCACAACCAACCACGGGAGGCAGAGACACAACTACCCTATAATGTAAATGGAGCCACAGAGGAGGTGCAGTGTAAAACAGGTACAACCTGCCAGGCAGATAGTCCCCAGGCAATTAAAGGCTAAGTCAAAACATTCACTGTCCCCTTTAGATCGGGCCTTGTGCTCCCAAGTGCCTCCCAGACCCCACAGTTCCTAATTTATTTCTTGTTCCATTTGTTTACGTTTCCTGCCTGGCCCCTAAGGCATTTTAGTTTACATTCTCTACATTACATTCCTTTCCCTTCTGGCTGTCTGACAAAGTGGTTTGGCAGAAGTAAAGATGGGCTATCCATTTTAACCTTTTAATGTTTTAGAGCCAATTTTTTTGTACACACGCACGTAAGACAGATAATGACAATAGTTTAAAAGAATGATGAAGGTTATCACCTACTTCTGAGTATGAGACTAATAAAGGTTAAGCCCTTTAAAACTGGGTTACAAATAAGTGCAATTTTATTTACTATTGTAATAATTTCATATCATATTGATCAGAAATATCAAGGACAGAATATAGAATATCTCTGATGCAAAATTCATCATAAAAATGCAAATATATCTTAACATTTTCAGCACATTTCAATATATTGTAACACATTTCATTTAAATTAACAATGCTTAGTTTCTAGAACAGAGAGATAAGTATGATTTTGAATTATGAATGTGTTTATTGCTTTTCCCTGACTTGATCCTTACCTAACATCTTTTGCTCTGGCTTATCCACAGACTATAAGCCTTTCTAGGGAGAGACTACTGTCATAAATATCATGGCATAAATGCAATTAATGGATAAGCTTATTTAGTCCTTAGTCATTAGCATGTTGTTGGAGAAACTAACGTAAAACCCCTTTATAAGACAAAAATGTTAGATTTCCTTAAATAATATATGGAAGAAGTTAGATTTTTTTTTATTTTTAGATTTTAAAGACATTCACTTTGAGTGGCAATGTTTTAATGAAAATAAACTGACAAAAACAATCTTCGATTTCTTCAGAGATTATGGTGGTTACCTACAATCTCTTTAAACTTTGTTTAGCTATCTGATTACAGAAAAATTGATAGATTATTTATTGAAGATGGCATTAACCTAGGGGCATGGCAATTTATATAAAAGCAAGAAGATTAAATTCTGGAAATCTCTGAAAACCTATATACGTTGAGAAAAAAGTTTTAATCTTATAAAATATAAGAGAAATATATAAAATATATATAAAATGTAAGAGAGATTTTCTCCTCTGAATGCAATAAATACTTTACAGATCAAAATGATTTATTTGTACTCTAAAATAGACAAACTGCAACTCGATAGACCCTATTTCGTGAGTACAAATATTTTATCCATGGTGCCTAAAGCATATGCTATTTTAATTCATGGAATACTCCGGATACTCCAGTTCATTGAATGTTGCTACATAGTCTACACATGGATGGCCAGCTTTCAGAGATGCACTGTATAGAAAGTCTTGCTTAGCAGTAAAAACTAATGTGAATGTACTTTATTCTTTTGTTCATGATTCAAAAATAAATTTTCACATTCCCTCATGGCACTATGAACTTAATGCATTTAAATACTGTCAATATAGGGTAATATACTAATGATGCTGGACCTCTGACCTACATACCTCATCACTAATTTATTAATTTAATTAGTAAGATACAATCATTTTATTAAATAAATCTCTGAACCCATGGCAATTATTTCAGAAAGGTTAAGAGGGAAAGAGGAAAATGGGATTAGAGTCTCCGATCAATTGAATTCCAGATTATGAGAAGTTTAATGTGTATTTTCTGAAATAATATGTATTTTTCCAGATTATAAGAAGTTTAATATGTATTTCTCCTGTGTGAAGAGTAAAAATAACAAATTTTCAAGTAATTAAATGACTGATTCATGTTTCTAAATTTCATACCATGTGGATAGCTCTCGAGTATGTTTATGTGACTAACTTGAAATTAACTGAAACCACAAATGTATAACTCAATAGTAGATGTAAACTTCCCTGGCCATGTAGGACTATTTCAATATTAGCTCAGGAGCAAATAATGATTTTAAGCAATGTACTGATTGGTACCAGTAAGAGCAATTTTTAAGAGCTCTGGAACACAGAGTCAGTTTTTGTTTGTTTGTTTTTTATTCTCCACCTTGAAAACAAAAAGGCTGAAAAATAAAAACCAAAACTGCAAGTGTCATTTCATAGAATTCAAATTTACTCTATGGAATCATGAAGGCAAAGGGGTCTTACAGCAGGAAAGTGTCATAAAATAGCTTGACAGACATATAACAGTGTTGAGGAAGGAGGAAAAAAAAGAGAGAGAACTGTGTTTCAATTCCAAATTACACAAACAAAAATAAATATATAAAACATCACACTGATCTTTAATCCACTTGTCATTAAGCTAAACTTCTTAGTTTTTAAGGAAAACCACATGAGATACCTCAGGAAAGTTTCCACTGTTGACCACCTTACCTTTCACCTCATCTATAGGCTAACTGCAAATTGAGGGCATGGCTTATCTGCTCTACCAGCACAACTCTCTGCAGCTGGTCAGATTCGTTCATTAACAAGCTCAGACCCCTTACCTGGTGGGAGAAATGCTGTATGTTGTTGCAACTGCATGTTGGCTAGAGCCTGTTGGTATTGGAAAATACCAGTGTTAAAGACTGCGGTGGCACCGTTGGTTTTTTCAAGAGCAGGCCTCTTTGGTAATGGGGGAAGTACAGCTTGAGGAATTCCCTGTTTAGTGAATGAGTATAAAAAACAAATACCAGTAAAAAGAGAAAAAGAAAAAAGAAAAATCAGTTGAAGGCTAAAATTGTTAGGAAGCACGAGCAAGCAAGCAGCAGAGCACTGAACTACCCAGGTGGAAAAAAAAAATCCAATCAACAAAAATGAAAGAAAAAAAAAAGGCAAGATAAAAGCTTTAAAGGAAGCATTATTTTTGTCCAAAACAAAACAAAACAAAACAAAAACCCAAACCAAACCAAACCAAAACAAAACAAAAAACCCCACTAGGACAGAGCACATGTTATAATGTGTTAAAGTGTTTTAAGTCCCATAATGCTTCAGGCTTTCTGTGAGAAGCCACTGATTTGGGGAAAGAAGAAAAGCTGCACTGCGAGCTCCATGAGGATTGACGAGTATAAGCAATGTTAATAGTTAATTGTACAGAGTGACTGAAACAGGTAAAATAAAAACTAACCCCACTCTGCTCCTCCCCCCAGACCTACCTAGACATGCAAATGTCCCAGAGCATGCAAGTTTTTTTTTCTTAAACACTGAACTATAAATATTAAAAAATAAATAATTCTATCACTAAAGCCATGCTAACCAAACAGGTACATAAATATACAGTCAAAAATACATTTTTAATGTCCTTAAAGTATTTCACTAGAACATTCTACAATGTACTTAAACTGAATGTGGGCTGCTGGGCTTTTGGAATCTTTCATGGTATGATATCCATCCAGGTACTTATAGTATAGTCTTTCCACTAATTTTGTCAGGAAACCACACTCAGTTTTTCATTGTACTTTACAACTTTATAACAGAAAAAGGAATATATATTTTTAAATTGATAAAAAAAAAAAACTTGTATCTACAATAAAGCTACATGCCAAGCTAAAAGGTGAAAGGTCATAGTACCAGGTCAAAGGTTGCCTCGAGGGGTCGCTTCAGTGATTTGACAGCCGACTGAGTCTTAATTAGCAGGCAGCGAGCACATGATGGCAATGGGCCAGTGGGGTTCAAGCGCATTAACATAAACAGCAAGCAGAGGTGCATCATGGGGGCAGCAGTGCATTTTTGGGTAGGTGAGAAAAAACAAATAAAAAAACAAATCATCGGAATGCCATATACAACGAATAACAAGACTAAGCATGCACAATAAAGGCACTACTGAGTTGTTATTGGGAGGATAACTCCTCTTTGTAGTTAATTACAAACAAGATACTCTAACAGAAAAAAAAAAAAAGAGTGAAAGGAAGAGAGGAGGAGAGAGTCTGCCTTCTGTATTTTTGCTCAAGTATCCGTAAACAAACACAGAAAAGACCTCTCTCGTGATTATTTTACTGTGCTGTGAATACCACACAGTATGTTTTATGAATATTTTCATGATTAAGTCATATATATATTTATGTAAAAAAAAAAGGACAACATTAAAACAGCTAAGCAAAGAACAAAGAATGGACTCATTAAAATCAGCTATTAGATCACATTACAATTTACCTTTAGAGTGTAGGTACCTGCTCTAAATGATTCAATCTCTAACTCCTCGAGTGCTGCTTCTCCTTTCTACATGATGGCATAGTCAAGCTTCTCTAGTTTGACAATTATGTTTATGCCACAATATTAGTGAAGACGATCTAGATAGCAAACTGTTTGAAAATCTGGTGGCTACTCCTCAAAACGATTTTGCTTAAGCGAGTCTCCTAAATAGTTCCAGATTATGTCATTGTTAAAAGCAAGATATATGTAGAGAAGAGCCTTGATGTGCAAAAGAACACACCGAAGGGGAACAATGGCTGATTAGATGGCACACAGAAAAATAAGAGGACCGAAAATGGCAATATCGTTAAATTGAAAAGGAGACAGGTGTTCTTTACAAAGCAGAAATTTCAGAAACCCTACATCCAGAATAAGACAGAGTATTAAGAGTTAGGCCAAGGCTAGGAGCAATCTGAACCATTGGAGGAGTTACCCTCACAGCTGTGAATGGTAACTTCATTATGTATTGTCTGGGATACCTGAACAAACATATCTTCAGCAAAAAAAAAAAATTAAAAAAATAAAAAAAATTTTTTTTAAAGGTTAATAAATGAATAGCTTGTAGTCAGATACAGTGGTTCACTTCGCTTTCCTGACGCTAACAGAGACAGAGCTGATGAGGCTACTCACCATGGCAGCTGCGGTGGCTGCAGCCTGAGCTGCTGCAGCCTGGTTGACCTGGTATTGGGCAGCCTTGATCTTGGCTTGCAGATGTGCGGGAGGGTGAAAGTATTTGCACTTTTCCCGCGAGCATCTCCCTTTGATGTAATCCATGCACACGGTGACTGTGTTGTCATTGGTGTCAATCATTGTGCTGTCAGCGGGATGAGCAAACCGACAATCGTTTTCTCCTCTGTTGCAATTGCCTCGCTGGTACTCTCGACATACCTATGAGGTCATTAAGCGCAGGGGGGCTCAGTCAACATGAGCAAAGAGAATCTTTCCGAAGATTTTAACTTACACGGCAAGACTGGGGGTAGAAGGCCACACGTGAAGGGGGGAAAAGATCATTTGCACGCACACACACACACACACACACACACACACAGCACCAAATAACTTGAGGAGCTCCTCATTGAGTACACAAGTTATAATGCCATCTCAGTAGGATCTCCATGAGAAAGAAAACGCATTTTTTATACTAATTAAGCTAAGACATCTAATTTAAATTATGTTGATATACTTATTAATTACCAAGGGAAAAAGCAGTAACTTTACAGTGAAGAGACCTGGCAGGCCCCACTTTAACCAAGTGATCAAAGTTAATAACGCCAGGAAGAAGACATAATGGAATCATGCACCCATTGATAGGACCCACCGAAAAACAGGCCACCACATATATCACTTTCGTTGTATTATTGCTGAGACTGTATCACCTAAATTTAATCATGAGAAGACATCAGACAAACTGAAGTGGGGGAATGTTTTACAAAATAACGAATCGGTACTCTCCCAAAGTGTCAAGGCTGTGAAAGGCAAAGGAGATGAGACACTGTCACAGATTGAACGATCCTGGGGTCGGGGAAAGGATATTGGTAGAGCAACTGGTGAAATCTGACTGAGGTCTGCAGATTGGCCAATAGCAGAATATCACCGCTAATTTGTTTTGTAAGTGATGACACGGTCGTGTGAGTGGTTAACATTTAGGTAAGCCGGCTGACGGATGGACAGGAGCTCTTGGTTCTGTTTTTGCAACTTTTGTGCTAATCTGAAATTATGTACGAGTAAAAGTGTAAAATTTGATAGCTTTTTAGTAAAATGGTTCCAAGAGCTATGTTTCTGATCAATAGAGATTCACTTGGTAGTTACATGGAGCAGAAGAAGAAGATTAGTTTTTGTTACTATTTGTTTTGTATCTGTTAATTTTGGATGGAGTCCCTGGGGAAAGAGTGAAAATGGATCATTTCTCATGAGTCTGCTCAATTTTGACTCTTAATATGAAAGTTTGTCACGATGGCTGCTCACATCAGGAGGTTGCCAGCACTGTCTTCATTTGGGATAGTTTGACCTTTTTACCACAAGAGGGCCATCTAAAACACAGAATGTCCTTTCAATATTTTCATGCTCCTACTTTGTGCTTCAAGGAAACAGTTTTTATTTTTCACGTATCTTTTCACAAACTGAGAAAATATACAGACCCCAAGCACTTTATTTTGGAGTACAGCAACAAAGGGAAACAGGAACCGTGTTACGATTTTAAAAGCACAGGTTTTCTTGGATTTGTGTACATAAAATGATCACATTCAATCCTAGGTACTTTACCCCATTACATCCATAGCCCATTATTGAGCAAAGTGCTTCCTTTTGAGAAGACCGCTATAATTTGTATCATGCTACATCTGAAAATGAGCATTATAAATGACATCTTGCACTATTTTTAAACCTCAAGCTAACTGAAGCCTTGTATTCCATCTACACAGCAAGGAACCAACTTTATTCATCACCTCATTCACTTTATTTACTTTAAAAAAATTTACTGAATAAATACTATAGGCCAGACACTCTGAGACAGACTAAGAATCCAAAGATGGCTTAGGAAGTTACAGAAGACCCTCTTATTTTTTTCTCATTGCATCTGTCTTCTCGAACAGAAGAAAATAAGGGTAACCAGGAGTTTCTAATTTGAAAAGCAAAAGTAATGAAGCTGTTCCCCTGAACCACTGTCCTCCACTCTGGCTGAGCGCTGGAATCAGCTGCCGAGCTTTCTACACCACAAATCCCCAGTCCCTAACCAACACGTAACTGGATTAGGCTCAACAAAACCACCAGGAAGACAGACGCACACTGAACTGAGAACAAAAACTTCTCATGTATGTATATGAAATTTATGCTGAATTTATACTATGACGTACGAACAAAAAGCCAGTTTTTGTGTTGAGGCAAACCCGTGTCCACGCCAGCTCGAGCAATAGGAAACTACATGAATGCGCACACTTCTGGGGTTAGTTCTCCAGGAACTCTCACTTTCTTGAGCATGCTCACGAAGGAACTGGCAACAGAGGAGAGGACACCCTATCTGTCGATTTATCTTACTCTTGGCCACACTGACAAGAAAGATCTGAAAGCAGCCCATTTGTGGGCTCTTTCATAATCACTATTAAAATCTAAGATTTGTTATTTTCCAAAAAGCAATTATGCCAGTGCCTGGTGCTAGACATTTGAGCGTGAGTCTCCCAGAATACAACCGGAGGGCTGGGCTTTTGATTTTTTGTTTCTCTGTCTCAACATTCTTTTTACTTTCAGTGATGTAAACCGAGATTCCAATTACATACAAATGGTCGTTCTGAGACACCTTCTCATTCCTCCACGTTCGCTTCCTGCATGTGAGTGTGTGGTTCCTATAGGTTAAGGACTGGTTTATTAAAACTTTCTACTGTTTCCTCTCTTGCAAGATGCAGTTCAGGAGAACTCTAAATGTATTTAAGGGGATTGATAACTAGGAGTCCACGGAGAATTTGTCCTAAAACCAGCTTTTTCAAAGGTTCAAGGGATTTAGTCAACTGCTTTGTCAGGATCTGCTCTTTTTTTATGGTCTTTGTTACCCCTACCTTCAAGTTCTCCCAACATGAGAAATGAACAGAATAAATATACTGAAATAGCTGTTCTCCCATTATTTCTGCTTTTGAAAAAAAACAAACAAAAAACAGAAATTCTCCTATGAAAACTTGCACTGCTGAGAGCTATCTGCCAGAGGCACGGGCGAAGCGTGCCCCACTCCAGGTTGCACCTGTGTCACTGGTACCTACCTGAACAGAACGAATTTCCCAGGCCTTTTAAGACAACATTTTTGTCTAATGATCACCATCAATAAAGCAGGATCTACCCCTTGACTGTTGAATTTGGGCTTGTCCTGGGTCTTTGAGGAACTCAAGAAAACTTTAGACTATGCTGATCCCCAAAAGAAACCCCTTAGATGTAATATTATATTAGCAAAGGATATAAGTGGCTGAGAAAACGTCAACAAATTTAATCTTGTAACTCAAATCAGGATAAGAAACTGTAACGATTTAACACAGAGAGAACTTAAAACACAATAGGTTTAAAATCCTAACAACACTGTGGTTCTTTTGTCTCTTCTCATTCACTCTTCTGCAGGCACACATTTTTCAAAGAGTTGTTATGATTATACAGCTACTACTTGGTGATCTGTTTTGTTCTGAGAATCCCAATGGTGGGATTTTTTTGTTTTCCTAAATAATGTCCGGAGTGATCATTTGTGATGGCTGCATCAAATTCCATCAAACCGATATGCATAGTATAGGTCACTCTTTCAGAGATCACCTAGATTATTTCTAGATATTTTCATGTTACAAATAATATTGCAAAGAATATATTCACGGCTATAGACATTTAACAAACCATTTTCTAAGGTTAAATCTGCGGAAATGGCATGAGTGGGTCAACAATAGAAGTACTTTTTATAGTCTGGTAAGTGGTTTTCAAACAGATTAAAATAATTCCATCTATTTAGCTAAACACATAATGTGTTTCAATCAAGAAAAGGTTTGTTGAGTCTTTTACTTTATAAACATTAAGGCAGGATTTGTTTTGTAAATCAGGTAAGTTTAATATATTTTCCTACAAAATAGATGAGTCTACTTTTACATTAAAACCCATCATTCCAATAAAGAATTTCACTGAAAACATTTAAACACTAAACTCCATTTCCAGAACCATCTATGCAATAAAGTTTATAACTTAAAAAAATCAAAAGAAAAAAGTACTTAGAAAAACTTCCCAAAGAAATGTGAATTATTCTATGTAGACATTTTTTTGTTAATTAAATGGCAGTGGTATAGTAGAAAAAAATAGAGTTTAGAATCAGAAATTGTGGGTTTTATCTAGTTCTTATAGCTACCAGCTATGGAATCATGAATACTAAGTAAGATAATGGAGAGATAGCTGAAAACACACAATATAAATCTGGCTAAAAGAAACAGTTCTGTTATTTGACCTGTAGGTTTTGTTTTGTTTTTTTTTTATGAATGTGACAAGCATATTTCAAAATGGTCAGAATGATAATAGGTTTTATAAGTAGTCTTAAATTCAGCAATGTTCTGCAAGTTAAGGCATTGGGATTCTCAGGACATTAATGTCAATGTTTGAACTTACCCAAAACTGGACAGTCATTTGCCTGTTTGTTAAGGAGAGAGCTCTCTGAAGGAATATGTTTTGTGCTCACCATATTTAACTCAGTCATTTTTGAAGAATAACTTCCAAAAGCAGGAACAGAGAGCTTATCATAACAGGAACAGGGAGTACTTTAATATTTTGGGAAGTCATTTTAGAGTTTCATGACAAATACTATGGAGCTTATTATAAGCTTACATATATGTATCAATATTTAAGGAGTATGTATATATGTATACATACATGTGTATGTGTGTGTGCGTGTATATATATACATACACATACACATGCACCTGTTGTTCAAAAATAAGCACCACAGACTTTATTTTCCATTAAGCTTGAGCTATATGAAACTTTAAAAAAGGAATACTGGATAATCAATGATTTTATCAAGGTATCCACAGCATTAGTGGTCATGAATATACAAGCTAATGCCAAGAATTATTTGTATTTTCAACTCAAAAAGGATTATAGTCTCCACATTTTAAAATTCTGGTGATTATGGGTAATGATCTTAGTTAATTATATAATTAAATTCCCAAGACAGACATCTGATGATGTCATATCTAGTTTCAATCTGTTATCTACTAATTGTACAAATTTGGTCCATCTGAACTTCAGACAGCCATGTCAGCTACCTCAGAAGATTTCTGTTAAGATCAAATGAGAATCGTCTTCGAAATCTAAAAGGCAGAATCCCTCATTACTATTAGGCCAGAGAGCACAAGCATTTTTCTAATACATAATATAGCTAAGAGTTTGCTGCTTTATCTCATGTAATTAAAAAAAATCTGAATATATAAGAATGGCCAACTCAAAACAAAACAAAACAAAATAAGCCCAGGAACCTTCCATTTGATCCACTTCCAGGTCTTCATGTATTTATTCTTACGAACGAAAGATACAAACCAATGGAACAGGAAAACACAACTCTGAAACAAGCTCGTCATTATGCCACAACGCTGAAATCTATAGTTACTTTTACTACTTCTTCTGGATAAATGAAGATAGGGAAGTTTAAGGTTTATGTTGAAGGAAGAAATGAGTGGAAGAACAGCAAAAATGAGTGGCTAAGCTTAGTAATTACTGTATTTTTAAACAACTTACAACTCTTTTCTCTCCCAAAGCTTCAGCTAGCCACAGAGAATAGTAACTGATGGACTAGATGTTTTAAAGGGGGTAGAACTATATTTTACGGAGACATTCTAAAGCCTTATGACAGATTAAAAACATAAACTGCACAGACCTGTGTGCATAAAACTCATCAGATTTCTTAGTAATTTTCTAAAGAAATTAAAATGTCACACAAACAGTAGCTAACCACCCTCCACAAAAATACAAAATTAAATAATCCTATCAATAAGCCTATCAAATCCTATCAATAAGCCAATAAATAATTCTATCAAATAATCCTATCAACATAAACCTCATTAAAAACATCTGCTTTTCTAATCTTATTTTGAATCAAATGTCTTTTCTATGCAATAGATCATGACAAATCCATTAAACGCCTGTAAAGATCTAAGCTAGGCACATCTTCCACTACTACTTGAACCCTCACTTAGCTTTAAATGCTCTGTTTTGTATGTAGTCAATCAGGACCATATTGTTTTGTGCCTGTATGAAAAAAGTCACTAGACTCTTCTGTGTCCATAAGGAGAGGAAGCAATCAGCATCCAATGGCCTAAATAGGTACTCATGTCATGATTACGTCAGTAGGATAAAACTGTCAGCAAAAAAGTAATCTGCTTTAAAACAAACCAGCTCCAACTGAAAAATATCAGAAGTCAAGTGGTGTGCCCACCTTCCTAGAATATATCCTATGTTCTTCTCATATACACTGTTGATATAAAAATGATGCAGTTAACCAAACAGCAACCTAATATCTTCATCAGCATCTGAAATATAGGGCCACTGGTTAGTTTTTTGTTTGATTAATGCTATTATGCAGTATAAATGACCTTGATAATTACCAGTTTACTTGAAATATTTCATTTTGTGCACTGTGTTCTTAGTAACTTAACAAAATGTCGAATGTTAAGTGTATTGGAGGAGGCAAGTTTTTTAATTCTGAGTCACAAATAACTGTACATAAGGTAAATGATGAAAAGTTAAGACTTAAATAGCAGGTGTTGGCATCCTGTGGAGTAAGTATTTTATAGACTATTTGCATTTAGAATCACCAGGCAGATTTGTGAAAGACTCCCAACCCCCACTGAAAACCTCCTGCATCAGTCTATGGGGATGAGGCCCTGCATTTTTAGCGATCGTCCCAAGTGATTCTAATCACATTAAAACTTGAAAACCACTGCTCTAGGACTAGGGCCGTGAACGAGACGCCGTATTTTGTAGTTGGAATGCTCAGAATGTAAACATGTTCCCAGGGAGAATGTTAACAAATGTTAAAAATTCGTCATGTTTTATTTTCTCTGTTGGATTACACTAAACTCTGAATAAAGCATGTGTCTTTTGTGATTAATTAATTAACTGGTTGACTGGCTCATTTATGCTTTCATTTAATAAGTTATTGGGTATCATTTATGAGCTTGGCACTATCCTGATGTGGACATTTTCTTGTTAAGGATAAGACAGCAGTTAAAAGGTTTCAAAGATATTCCCCATGATATTTTTTACTTGAAAGATGTTCACTAGCTCTCCCTTGGGTATTGTTGTTCTTCATAATAAAGTAAAGATATGACTGAAAATCTTAGTCCTTTCCAGTACCTACAGATTTTAACAATTTCTTAAAATAATCACTGAAAATAAACTGCTGCTTGGAAGTTACAAAAAGGTATCCCAAAGTCACAAAACGGAATTTTAAAAGCCTTATTTCAGTGACCAATATTTAAGAGATTTGCTCCTCTTTAGAGAATAGCATAAATACTGAATTTTATAGTATAGGAAGTATGCAGCTACAGTCTCCTAAAAGATACCCAACAAAGAACGGATAATCGGGATACTGATACAAAGTTTATGTGTGTGTTTTACATCTACATATTTAATAAAATGTGCAATATATAGTTATAAATTTCAATTAATGTAAATATTTAAATATACTTATTTAAATGTTATATTTAAATGAAATTTTCAATAGCTTATAGCTGGCATGAAAAGCAAAAAGACAACCTAAATGTCCCTTAGGACGTTCTTACTGGAGGCAATCTTACAGATTATCTCGTTCAATCCCCTAATTTTATATGTGTGGAATGTGAAGCTCAGAAAAGATGAAAAACTTGACCCAAGGCTACTCACCTAATTATAATTAGCAAAACCGCTATTCTTGGATTCCTGTTGCTGGATTTAACATTTTTTGTAGCCTCACATCGGGTGCTGTAAATATGCGTCAGTTCTTCCAAACAGAAGAACTGGAATGCTGATACTCTATGGTATTTTGAATTTCCTTATGGTCTAACCATGCACAGCAAAGAGAGAGAAGGAAGGGAGTGGCAAGAACAGCTGGCCGATACTTACACTAATTTAAACTTTTTTCACCTTAAAAGGGACTCAAAATTCAGACACGTACTTCAGAATTCCACGAGATAAACTATAGATTTAAACCCAAGTAACCAAACATGCAGCCAATCGGCACGTGTGTGTGTGTGTGTGTGTGCGCGCGCGCGCGCTTCCCGCGACGTCATTCAGATCCCAGGGTGCTGTGCAATCAGCGCGAGAGGAGATAAGCTGGAGAGCGGAGTGTCTAGAATCTCAGTGCGGAGCAGAAAGCCGTGCCCCTGAGCTTCCCGAGGCAATATGCTAACAGACTGTAACTGACACGGCGGCAGATCTGTTAGCCGGGAGGAGATAGGAAGCTGCCCTCCCCCCATCAAGCGTTTAGATAAGAGGAATCCAGGTTGAGAGGAAATGACAGTCATGCAGCGCTAGCCACTTGAGAGTACAGAAGACAAAATACACAGCGTTGTGCCTCACGCACGCGCACACACACACAAAGACAGAAACCCAAAACCAATGATAAAAGTTGTCTTTTTTTTAAAAAAAAGATTTCCTTTCTTTGTCAGAGAGAGAGCACAAGCAAGGGGAGCGGCAGGCAGAGGGAGAAGCAGGCTCCTCACTGAGCAAGGAGCCCAATGTGGGACTCGATCCCAGAACCCTGGGATCATGACTTGAGCCGAAGGCAGACCCTCAACCAAATGAACCACCCGGGTGTCCCAGAAGTTGTCATTTTGATTAAACACTATACAAAATACAACCAATTACAGACTACCTAAAACCGTGGGAGGATTAGTTTGTAAGAGTTTTGACCACACAACTCAGCCTTTAAAGAGATTTCAATAGAGATATTTAAGCTTTCTAAATATTGTCTCCTCCTAATAACTAATTCATTACAGTTCATCCCGGGTTGCCTACTGGGTTCTGTTCAATCCACAATTACACATTAGGAACCCAAGGTATGCTTCAGAAAGATTGAGGGAGAGGGAAGGTGATTCACATGGTAAGCATCCAGTAATTTTTAAATATTTATAATTTTCTAAATTTCCTCCTAACTTATCTGCAAACAGCATCAGTTTCCTAGTGAGCAAGTACGACTGCACAGTGACAAACCACCCACAAGTCAAGGGTTTCTCCAGTACACGGAGGTCCTTGGTCCACAGGGGGCGTGCAACCAGGTCGCAAAGTCCTTTCTAAATTCTCCTTCTGGTCCTCCCTTCATTAGTAGCTTTTTTCACAATATTCACGAAAGGTAAGAACTAAGTCTGAACAAGAAAACACACAACTCTAAAGAATATACAGGAGCCGAAATTGCTTGCTTCCTCTCTGTGCTATCACCTGCATGGAAACGAGTTATACACTGTTTAACAATGGAGTTCTCTGTTCATACCCAACTGGAACATCCTTTCCATGACCTCGAATAAGTTGTGCCACAACTTTCCGCCTAAACATATTGCCTTGTAAGATGGAGTTAATGATAGCATGTTCCTCAGAAGACTGTTCTGAAGATGAACTATGTGATGCATGATGGGTTAACGCCCTGTTGGGTAGATAGTAAATACCCAGTAAATACCAGCTATTGTTACTACAGTCAAAAAAGGTGGTGGCAGTTGTAACGACGCTGAAATCTGAGATCCTTTCTACAATGCATGTAGTGAAACCCTATAAACAAGAAATTGGTGCTTATTAAATGAATTCCTGCTCAACTGATAAATTATTAGTGTCAATTATGTTCACACAACAGCCTTATTTTGCCTCTTTCTCAGTAATTAACAACACTCAAAACTTCTCAGCCTGAAGTATTGCCTCATCCTAACCAGGGAAAAGAAGAAAGAGTCATTTTGTTCCTTATTTGGACACGAATGCCAGGCTTTGGAGGTTCACTGTACAGTGATGTTGCCATTTTTTTTCTTCATGTAGAGTTTACCAAATCCATTAATTTATAGCCATGCTGAAATTCTGAACAACCCTTCAATATAAGAATTATATCTTTCATTTCTTTATCGTGCTGCAATAGCAAAGCACATACATCTGATCATCCTTGCCTCTGAGACTTAGAGCATGATGCAATTCTCAATTTAAAAACTTCTATCGGAGCACACTTCACGCCTTGCTATTCCAACCAAAATACAGTGAGGCCTGCGAGGAAACTTGCAATAATAAATTTTAAAATGCTTGATCCATAGTCACTGAGCAAAAGTGTTAGGGGAGGAACAGAATTTGTTCTTACTAGAAGCAACACAAACAATGAACATTTAGGGAGCCTTTGCTGTGTGCCAGACATTGGCCTAACTTTTTGAGAGAAGTGCCGTTATTACGTCCATTTTAAGGATGAGGAACCTGAGACATAATGAGGCGAACAGGCAGTTTGACCCCAGGGTTCAAGGTCCTCTCCACTGTTATACATAGGGATGCCGTGGCTTTTATACACATTCCATTTGTCAAACACAGCATACCTCAATTCTCACAAAATGCTCCAAACACTAAACCAGAATCTCTGCTTCAATTTTTTTTTTTTTTTAACCTTTTTGGCCAAGGAAGAAGCAAACAAACAGCATACTTCGAAAATCAGAATGGAGTCCATGAAGAAATGGACTCATCATTCCTACCTCAAGTCTGTCTGTCCGCATTAATTTCTGTGCGGCAGCTGCAGCAGCCGCAGGTACAGGGACCCCAGGATTCCCTGTAACCAACATTGGTGCGGTCGGCAAGATCTCTGCTGGAACCAGGCTTGGGGACACAGGTCCCAGGTAGGGATTAAAGGCTGCTGATGCATTGGTGGCTAAGCTTGGTGCAACTGAAAACATTGGCTGAAAAATAAAATAAAAAGCAAAATTTAAGATACAGGTCTTGGCTCGAATTTGATAGCCTACATTATATATCGATCCTTCATCCATCCATCCATCCATCCATCCATCCATCCATCCATGCATCCTTCCATCCATCCATCCACAATTCATTCTTCCTTCCCTCCCTCCCTCCCCCCATTTAATTCTGTGTTTCTTTACTCCCACTCAGGATAAAAATGTTTCTTAAATAAGCATTCATTAAGTCAATGTTTTTCTAAAATATAATAAATTTCTGCTGGGATTTTGAAACTCGGTATCGATAATACTTGTAATTTCTTTTTGAATAATAGATCAGTTATTCAATACAGTAACTTCCTTGTGGTCACCTCATCTCCATTTTTGTCCTGATTTAATCCTAGAAACTTGTCTAAGAAATACATGTTATAACTGCTATGTCAGATGAACTTGAAAGATCTGTTTACAACCGTTAATGGGTTGCAAGTATCCTATTATTTGGAATAAGTAAGGCAGAACTCCCAGTGGCCAACAGAGTTTCACAGTCAATATAAACTGTGAATAAATCTCACGGGATATGTGAAAGATGATGATGACACAATTTCTTTTGAACACATAAGGTAAAGTGTTGGCATATTCACTTGTTGCATGTTTTTCTGGAGAAACTATAAATATTCTACCAGCTTATCACACCCTTGTGAAATACTTAACAAAGAATTTACCTTACTAGGGAGAACCCATTCTGAATGTGAAGTCTGAAACAGAAAACTAAACAAATGCTACACGATTTTTCAAAGAAATACACAAGATAGCACTGACTGAAATGTCACAAGATAGAATTTCTGCCAGGAATGCTTCCATGGATATAGGAGGGTGGTTTCTACTTGTGATATGAAGATTTGCATATCAGAAAATATATCTGTTCTTGAGTAGAACTTAATAATTTACCTGAAAGCTACTTTAGCGATTTGCTTTTCCAGTTTTTAAAGCACAATGTAGCACCATATCTTTCCACCTTATGGGTGGTGTATTTTTAACTTCCTAATTCAATGGGGTTTCAATTCCTGAAGTTTACTGTTTTATGTAATAATAATGTTTGTCTCCAAAACCCAAAAATTCATGGACAAAATGGATCCTGTTCTTTAAAGGACTTCTTAACAATTCTTTACCCTGTGGTAAGGAACAGAATCGCAGAAACTTCTTTAGAATGAAGGGAACATTAGAAGGTAGCTAATTCTTCCCTCTTACAGAAATAAGAAGTTAGATGAACCCTGAGTTTACACGGTATTCGAGAGAGCTTTGGAATCAAGTCCTATGCAACTGAGATATAAAAGTCATTCTTATAGCTCAAAAGAAATGTTTTTAAAAAATAAAATATGTCCTTATTTAGTCTGGCCCTGACTTCTCCTGTATTTAGAAGAGTACAATGGAATTCAAGTGTTCTTTTTCTTGGGGGCAGTGGTTCTCAAGTATGTACGGGTGATTTTGCCTTGTAGGGCACATGTGGCGACATCTGGAGACATTTCTGATTGTCACAGCTGGGGGGTGCTGTTGCATCTAATGCATAGAGGCCAGGGATGCTGCTAAGTGGTCTGCAACACACGGGACAGCCCCCCACACCAAAGAATTATCCAGCCCCAAATGTCAACAGCGTTCAGGTTGAAAATCCTTGTCCTAAGGGATGCACTCGTCTTTTGACTTCACAAATTATTTTAGGATGAAATCTTTGCAGCTAGTGTATACATTCTTACTAAGAAGACCATGGAAAATAGAATATTTGATACGTAATCTGATTCACTTGGGAGAAGAAATAATACACCGTACATTCCACTGGGATTTTCAAGTTATAATTATGCCTCCAGACGTGTTGATTTGAATGCCATAGTTAGCTGCCCTGCCAGGTCGATGGCTCCTGCCTGACGAAGTGGCCTAAAATAATACCTCTGATCTCTATTCCCACCCCTGCCCAAAACACTGACAATTGGAAACTACCTGAGTGCTCCAGACATAAACAATCAATAATCGGCCAGAAGCTGGGGTCCAGAGCAATCTGTCCATCAACAATTACTTGAACAGCAGCTGATCTTACTCCGCTCCACTGTCTAATGGCAGCTAAGGCAAGGGTTGACCTGTACAGTGAATCTACCTTGAACTTGGACTTCTATTCAAAAATATTCAGGTGGAACATACACTCTTACATACTGTCAGATATAATATGTGCAAGTTCAACCAGACCAGCACTCTAATTTTCTAGTAGGTATTTAAAAATTATACGAAATTTAGCATAAAAGACCAGAAGACCAGTTTAAAATACAGAGAACAGGGGCGCCTGGGTAGCTCAGCCGTTAAGCGTCTGCCTTCGGCTCAGGGCGTGATTCCGGCATTCTGGGATCGAGCCCCACATCAGGCTCCTCTGCTATGAGCCTGCTTCTTCCTCTTCCACTCCCCCTGCTTGTGTTCCCTCTCTCGCTGGCTGTCTCTATCTCTGTCAAATAAATTAGTAAAATCTTTAAAAAAAAAATACAGAGAACAGAGCCAATTTGTAGCATTCCTCTTCATAACCTATTGCTATGAATTAACATGTATTTCCAGGTAGTGGATTTTTAATGTATACTCTGGAAAGTTACTAAGATGTTTATGTCACTGTACATTATTTAGAAGCAGAGAAAAGCATTCTTATTTTAAGAAACAGGACCAGTGACCAATAAATGCAGCTCTGTTAAATCTCATTGAATAAACTTATAATCCATGATGCATATAATACAGCAGTTGCGTATCACAGATAAAAGAATACTTCTCCTAAATAAAAATATTGATCTCACTAACTGGCAACAATTTTCCTGCCCGATTATTTCTACAAAGTCATCACGTGAATTGATTTTCTGACTAATGCAGCACAGAGCAAATTCAAATCTGAAGAATTTTAGGGCACTGTCCTCAAGTAAAATCTAGCAGCGTGAAAAATCTAAAACATCAACTATTCAGCAAGCATTCTCTCCAATTGTCCCCTCTCCAGATAAGTGGAGCTATTTGCTAAAGCAGCAGAGGATCGATGATAATAATAGCCCTGTACTTTGAAACTTGATTCCAAAAGCTGCCCCCAGGAAGTGCAACATTCCTTCCTTTATTTTGAGTTTTTGTAAATTTGTCACATTCCTTTTTCAAAGAGCACCTTGTTGGAGGTAGGTCACTGCCTGGCCCCATCAGTGCCCTAATCAGATTAGTGAGGCGCTTGAACTGGGGCCGCTGCCAAGTCTCCTTTCCAGAAGCCATCCTGCAGAGGGGTTCGGCAGAATCGCAAGGACAGACATTAATGCTGTGGTATTATCAAGTGCATCCGATTTTCTCTGAAGCATCCACAGGATAACATATAACTACGTAATTGGTGTATTTGATACTGACTACATCCCTGTAATAATGATTTACAGATATCTTTGTTCCTGGAAGGCATAAAGAAGGCTGGCTTATGATTGCCTTTTGCCAGTGAACACCCTCAGCAGAGAAAAACAAATTGTAATCTTACTAATGCTGGTGCATTTATGGGCTAATCACTTGTTTGTTTTAAATGAGATATTTTGATTCCATTATAGTAATCAGGTTTTATTAGAAATTAAAACAATATTCAATTTCACATGATGACCCTAGCTAAATGTGTGCAAACATGCTTATTACTATAATTCTTTCTGTTTATTGTGTGCCACGCATTGTGCTAAGGGCTTTGCCTATGTTATTATATTTAACTCACCTAACAGTAAAATATAAACTCCATGGGCAAACAGGCAAAAACTCCATTGTTTCTGCTTTGAGTTGGGGGGTGCATATCTGTATCGTTCACTGTTAAATCCCCAGGATCTAGCTAAATGCCTAGCACATAGTAAGTACTCAATAAATATACACTGAGTAAGTGAGTGAATGAAGGAATGTGTGAGTGAATTACAGTCTTGTCAGGTGGGCTTTATTAGTCCTCCCATTTTTCAGACAAGAAAAAGGGCTCACAGAGCTATGTGTCCATCATCACAAAGGAGAGCATGTTAGGATGGGGACATAGGTGTGTCTGGTTCCAGGTGATCCTGACACCAGTGGTTCTCGGGGCTGGCTGGCCGTTAGAATCCTCTGGAGAACTTCAACGCCCGAACGCCCTGGCACTCCCCGCTCATCACAATCTCGGCAGTACTAGTTAAAAATCTCCTGGGTCATTCCCCTTCTATACATTACGTGGTCTTCTACTATTGAAAAATAGAAACAGGTTCAGATCTCTGATTGTATGTGAGGTCTCCAAGGAGACATGTTTCCTCACAGCTTTCTTCTGAACAATGCTTTTCCCTCTACATGGAAGGTTGTTCCTGCCCAGCCCTCCTGTTTAATTCCTAATCACGCTTCAAGAATCACGACTCTTTCTCTTCAAGTTTCCCGTGATCCGCCCACATCTCCAACTATGAAGAGGTTTCTTCCTACCCTCTGTTACCATAGAACTCCTCACCACTTGAATTTGGCATTGATCACCACGTGTGTTTACTTAACCCTCTCTTCTCCTCAAACTGCAGGCCTCAGAGCGTGTGTTCTGCACCGTGCTTCCCTCACTCTGCATAGCCCTGCGGCTGCCATCCACTCTGCTCGTCTGCACACACCCGCTTCGTGACCGTAGGAATGCATTTGCTCTGTTTCTCCAGCGCACAAACTCACTAGCAAATGCGTTAAATAGTTTCTAGTAGAGCTATGGGAATGTTAAACAAAGCAGTTTAATGTTACTTCCTCTCCACTTGACAATGTAATCATGAATCGTTCTAGGATGCTTGTTTGAAAAGTGTCATTTTTTTCAGTTTTGTTTTGCGGTTTTTTGTTTGTTTGTTTGTTTGTTTAATACTGAGCTTTCTAAGTTTCAGTACTGTGGTATTACCATACTGTAATGTTGCAAATATCATAGGGGCCCTAACTTATTTTAATATATTATGTGAAACAGTGTTTGTGATTTTAAAAAAAAATGGATGGGGTATATACAATAAATAGTATCTAATCAGTATTTGATGCGATTTATGGAATACAAATTTTGTCAGATTTTTCGAGATTTTACCTTTGTGCATGCGCGTCTGTGTGTGTGTGGGTGTGTGTGTGTTTGTAAAGACTGAACTTGCAAGCAGTAAAAAAATAAAGCTTTTTTTTTTTTTACTTGACAGCACATAATCAAGGTATATGAAGCCGTGTTTCTGGGTACACACACCCCTGCACAAGAGCAAGAGAAGTCCCTATAAACAATTATTTTGAGTATTAAACAGCCAAAGGCTAACGGGAGTTTTCAACAAATTCACATTACGATGTCCTTCTTTTTTTCTAAGAATGCAGCATATGACTGGAATAAAATAAGAAATATTGTTTTAAAGTCTGCTTCTAGACTGACTTGTTGACCAGACAAATCACAATGTCCAGCTGGCTTTATTTTTAATGTCACCTTACCCTTCAATCTAGTGTTACTGAAGTAACAAACACTTACATAAAGAAGACTCACTTCTGGCCCACCAAGTAAAAAGGCATCAACACATACAGCCTGGTCCCTAAGATTTGGGCCCATCCTCAAGCTGCTCGGGGAACAGGCAGGTGCATGGAGCACGGATGACGGCCACGGCAACAGTTTACTGGAAACACTTTCTCACGAAGTGGCTCTACCTCAATCACTAGTTGGGAAACCCAGAGAGTACAGCACTAAAAACCAATTTAAGAATTCTAGGTGTTCCTGGAAATGTGACAAATGATGACTTTAAAGCTTTTAGCACTCAACCGCCAACAACAGTGACCCAGGAACACCAGGACAGCAAAGGGGAGGCGATAGGAACAGCAGAGGAGCTCCGAAGACTTTTTAGGAAAGTCCAATAACTTTGAATTTCTTTATCCTTCGGCTACTTCAAATTCATGAAATGCGCGGGAATTCAACTTGAGTTATATACCTCGAGACAGCTAGGTGTGTGTGCCTTAAAGGGAGCTGCCCTCAGAAATTATGGATGGCTAAGGCTAAGCTTTGGGCGTGCAGGGAGAGGCCCAGGAGTGGAGTGGAAGTACAACTCAGATACAGCTCTTCATAACCACTGCTTATGCAGAGCTCTTCAAGGCAATGACACAAGCCTGGAATCGACAGAACTGCTGAAGACATCTTTCTGGGGTGGATCAAATACACCAGATGCTTCCAAGTTGTGAGCCACAAGATATGGTCTATATTTGGTTAGGTTGCTTAGTTTTCTGGTTGGATTATCTCTGCATCAGATAGTGCATGGCAATGTAATAATTTTTTTTAAAGTAGTACTTAGAAAAAAATCCAGATATTTAATTTTTTACATTTGGATAATCAAATACTATATCCATTTCTCTTCAAAGATCATATAATATAGAGAAATATGATCTTTTTACATTTTTCTTAGGGGCTTAGAAATGATAATAGAATTAATGCCAGTTACTTAATAATTTCTTATGCAAATTTTAGGGAGTAGAAACACAGGTAAATTCAATTACTTATTTTCAACTACTTATTTTCTCAACTTATGAAAAGGAAATAATTATGAGATTGTTAGGAACTTGCAGATGATATATTTGAAGCTTATCCCTCTATGTTAATGAAGGTCAGAGATTTTAAATGAATCAACCAAGGACCCAGAGCTGGTTGGTGGCATGTCTCCAATTAGTGTTTCTACAGCCTGGATGCCGGAACTGTACAGCTTGGGTTAAAATCCCGGCCCTGCTACGCACTAGCCATGTGCCTTGGGCAAATTACTTAACCTTTCCGAACCTCTTGTGTCTTTATCTCTAAAGTTGAGATAATAATATCTGCTTTATAGGATGGTCGTGAGGATTTATGATACAAAAAGCAGTCAGTGCAGGAAATGCCTTCAGAGTGTTATATCTGCCCCCAATATGGAAGTCTTCTTTCTGGCTCTTTGCTTGGTGCATTTCATAACAGCAGAATAAAGTCTGCGAAAACCGGAAACTCTCCAAAAAATCCCTGCATCCCCCAAGTCAGTTCAGTGCCATCTTTTGAAGACCTGAAATTGAGAAACCCAGTCTCTCAGAATTTCTGAGAAGATGAAAACCCAGTGGAGTGGTATAGTAGCTACTGCCTGATCTCAACGGGGCCCTCAACAAGCCCCTGGCTGCCTCTGCTAATAGTGCGCTAAGCTATCTCCAGCTGTATGCCCCATTCTATGCTGCAGTCTCTATAATGGGGCTTGTACTCTGGTTCCTGCTGACGATTCCTTTGGAATCACAGGGCCAGGTAAACTACCACAAACCTCTGCCTGTCTTCCTTGTATTCAGGAAACTCCTTACTTCATTCTTTCACTCATCAAGCAATTTTTGATCTCGCTACATGCCAGGCACAATAGCAGATGCTTCTAGGTCTGATTAGAACTTCCCAGCTCCTCTCCTCCTCGTGCTCCTTCAGCTACATTTTAGGGGCCAAACTCGTTAGCCCTAAAAAAATAGGAGTCTTCACCTACTTGACTACAAACCCTGAAACTGCTCAGGTACTCCTATTGCTCCTGATATCATCGATCTGCTCACAGTATCATCTCCTTCAACAGAACCTCTTCCTGGGCTGGATCCAAGCATGTGCTGTGTCTTCAAACACTAACATCTGTACTAGCGGCCATCCTCTCTGAGTGCAACCATGGTCCGTATTAGTCACCTGGCTGCTTCCAGCGTTATAATCCCTATATTTGTTGACCCAGCATTCAAGTTCCAGTAAGCAGCTGGTTATGACCATCTCATTTATTTCTGAATCTCTATATGATTACCCTCATCAGCAGGGCTGACTACACAAAGGATCGAAAAGTCTCAGGTGGGGTTTTGAAGGCAGATTTCCTGGATTAAAGCCTTCTCTACAGTCATTAAAGCCCCAAATGCTTTAAAATTGAATAATTAAAACGACTTCTATACTTATTACAAAAACGTCACCCTGAACAGAGTGTATTTTTAGACTATGATCTCAGGATGCCTTTAGCAGAAGGGTAATTCTGCATTCAAATCTAGTCATACTAGGGAAAATTAACATAAAGCCTGAATGTGCTCACAACTAATAAAAAGAAATGTTTTGTCTAAGTAGAGAATTTTCCAACAAAAACACCAGGAAATGTGATTTGTCTGATGGTTTCAGAAATTGTGATTTTGTGATTTCATGCACACCACAAATTTGTTACTATATTTTATAGACACGAGCATAAACATTGTTTACAGTCTGTCCCAGGGTTACCCATATGATGACCCTGGAATGGCCTTGAGAGTAAAGCTCAAGGACAAAGTCAGGAGATGGGCCAAGACTTCACAGTGAGGAGCTCAATGCCATGACCAGCACTGTTTCCGTCAGTATGGGAATTACACCTGCTGACCTCAGAGGTGCTGCTGGTCAGTGAGAGGGTAGAGCCTGACGGTAAACACGCTTTAAACGTTTAAGTGGTACAAAGTATCTCACATCAAGGAGAGATCTTATATCAGCTAAGGTAGTAGCCACCCCAAGGATTTATCATTTCTTTGAAACTGTGTGAGAGGGCCGTCTGTAAAAGATACCTCTTGTCCTGTATTTTATGCTAGTGAGGATGATTATAACTAAAACTTTTTTTTTTCCAAATGGAAATCTCTTCATGCTATCCCAATGCAGATAAAATATTAGCAGATGCCACAAAAATAAATTTAAGATATCATATTTTTAACTGAGCCCCCAATAATGGAAAAAAATATATCAGGTTAAAACAGACACAGAATTATAATATTCTCTCACCTCAACTGTATAGTACTGATAATTGGTATCACTGCCGATGTGATATGGAGATCCCTCCCACCTCGAAATGCAATCCCCCCCTCTTTTTTGGAATGATTGGTGCATTAAGTTCTAAGAGAGAATAATAATTACATTGAGTTCAGGTGTTAAAATGTATTAGGAAAAAAATTAGTTAGCACACATGCTACAGTTAGCATATCAGAAAAATGTGCGTCTTTACATTCCCGTAACCGCATAATATTGCATATAAGTTAGTGACATAAATTACTGACACATATATTCTGATCATCACAAATTTTAACATGCAATTAATAATTACTATATCAAAATTAACATCAGAATGCCTTTTGTAATCTAAAATTACTTATGATAGTCATCTTACATTTTTATGAATAAATGTGAGTAAAGGTTATTAAAGTCATTTATCATATATACTTCCCCAAACCCCAAATAAATAAATAAATATATGTGCTCAGAATCAAAAGTTATTCACATACACTCCTTGGTAAACATCAAATCTCTATGACCACCTACAGTTTAAAATATTTAGCTCTTTGCTCAAAAGCCCTGGGAGTTTCTGCCTCGCCTGATTAGGTCTCTTTTAATGCATGATATTGATTCACCACTGTCAGAATTTTGCTAGCATTTGTAACTATAAAATAATTTCGATTTGAGTTTGAAAGAATAACAAAGGCTCCTTTCCAATAAAGAAAATGATGCAAACAGATTCTCTTCAAGGAAGGAGGAAAGGTAAAATTTTTCTCAAAACTAAAGATGATATATACCAAATTTTAAAACTATTATTACCATTAAAGGGAGTCTAAAGGCACATGGACTATACTGATGAGTTTGATGACCATTTTAACACCTGCAAATCATAGGATTTCGTGTGAAGAGAATTTTAGGGGCCATAAGTAAATTTCCACATGATTTAGCGAGAAGATGAGTAGCTTCACAGTGTGAAAACTGGTTTGCTTGGTAATTTTGCTAGAAAATGCAAGACACCTGATACTGTTATGAATGTTCACTTAATCGAGAGCTAGCTATCATTACTTTCATACTGAAACTGAGCACTTAGAATTACAAACTTGATGAACGAGGGCTGACAACGTGCTTACCACGGGTTGCAATGGGGCACCGGGCATCATGGCATTGGCTAGTTGCATTTGCTGGGCCAACATGGCCATGTTCTTCTGCTGAATCAAGTTATTGCGCCCATTTATCTCCAATTGCGTTTTTAAGTGTGGGGGTGGATGAAGATATTTGCAGTTCTCCCTGGAGCAACGACCCTAAAAAACAAAAGCAGAAAATATCATTTAAAAAAGATGAGGCCAGCAAATCTTAAAAAATAAAAATAATGCAAACCTACCACCTAGATCTACCATGGGTCTCTAACACACTGTATTGTCCATATCTATTTATCATACATTTAGAATAAGTAATGAATTCACCCAAATGCATTATCAAAATGAGGAGTTAAGACATTTGAAAAAGTCTTAAAGCTTAAAGAAGTTCCCTTCTTTTAATATTAGCACTAATATTTCTAGGTCCAAGTTTAAAAAATCTACAAACTGCCAGGGTAATATTAAAATAAAGAAAATGAAATGAAGAATATTAGCTCCTTCTGAATCTCCTGGTTAACTTTAATAAGCCCAACAGAATCATGAAGTTTTAGCATCTATTTTTACTTGTATTGGGTTCTAAGGAAATGAACTTAGAGGATTCAAGACACACTGTATCTTCAGTTAAGCACCTTTACTACTGTCTCAAAACAAATCAAATTAAATCACATTAAGCTTTACAAACCCATGTATTAAGAAATTTACAGACGAAAAACAGAAAATGCCCAAATGTTCCCACTGTACAGAGATTAGTAAGTATAATGAAACACTGGAAAAAATGTAGCCTTTAACCTTTCAAAGATAAGTCTAGTCTCCGTGGCCCAAGAGCTATAAAACAATAGGAAATAGACATATATACCCTCCAAAACATTTACAATGTAAAACGGAGAACCACAATGTTGGTAAAAAATAAGAAACTTGAATATATCCTTCCTTCTGGGACAGTTCTTTTCATCAAAAATATATATTAAACTCTGTAATATGAAATACTGTATATGGGATTTATTTCATATTATTTCAATACTATCATCATTCCACTCTTTCCTTCTTATTTCAATATGTTCTTGAGTCTTTATAGTAAAAGGTCTCATCAATTATTACCTTGACAACTTCTTTCACCAATAAATCTAATTAGAACTGTTTGGGAGGGTCAAAGAAAGATTCAATTGAAGCCATCAACCACTTTCCTGAGCTTTCTTTGATTTTTCTAAGAAAAATCCATTTGCCATAATTTGACCTTATACTGTAAACTGACTCAGCATGCTCACATTTGTGATAAAAATCTTGTCACAATCCTAATTTGAAAGATCTATTTCTGGCTTGTTTTGATTCAGATTTTTAGGAATAAGTTTCTGCAAAGGGCTAATATCATAGGATACTGACTTTCATTTTAGCAAGCTTTATGTAATAAAGCATCACTAATAATACTTTAAATCAGAAGGCAGCAGAAGACAGTAGTTGATACCAAGGAACAGACAGGTCCCAAGACCTAGGGTAGAGGCCTCGGTCTCCCATCAGCAGCGAGAACTGCATACAAAACTAACTTCTTTAAGTCTCAGGCCTTTTATCCATTTCAAAACTGCTATATGACCTACACCATATGTTTATTATGAAGATCAGAGGAGATAACGTATATGTCGTGCCCTTGGCACTGCACGGCACTCTGTGACCAAGGTAAAGGTCAGGAGCTGCTATTTGCCACCACCCCCACCCCTTCAATCGTATATCCAACAAAAGAAAAACAAAATATTGCCACAAAGGTAATTTTATCATATCTCTTAGTTATGCCTATTGATATATTCACAAAGTAACATTTATATATTTATGACTTATTCCATATGAAATCATGCTTGGTATCTGTTGAGATCATGAGCACGTTTGAAAGCATCCAGATGAAAAGTAACTTCTACCAAAAAACAACGCTTAGAGTCACAAGAGAAACCAGAGAGAACACCTGGCCGACGTAAATAAGCTCATGGCTAACACTTGGTGCGATCTCAGGGCTACCCACCTTTCTCAGGACAAAGAACAATTTGGCTCTAGGAGAGATTCTGGTTCTCAGGATCTCCACATCATATTTCTTACTAATATTGGATCTATTTAAGTGAAAATAAGCAAGATTATATCCACCCTCAGAATTCGGTTACTGTCAATTCACTCAGATCAGTTTCTATAGCTCCGTAAATAGCACAGAGATAGCCCTAGGCCTTGCACTAGGCTGGCCAACACTAACACCGACCTTCCTAAGCTCTTCATTCGAGTGCCTCCCGTCACATAAGCCACCCAGTCCCACCTCCCTATAAACACGGCTCAGACTGAAATATTGGAGGCAAATCCTACTGCCCTATATACATTCTGTGTCAGATCATGTCAAACCTTTCAAGAGAAGCTCAGGCCTTTGGTTTTCACTTTCTATTTACCACACTTACTCAGGAAAAATGCCATTCGGCCACATTTCTTACCTATGCTACCTTTCTATGCATAGCTTAATTTGATTGCACTGGAACTTCTCTTTCAAAAAGCTATGTTCCTAAGACTCAACTGAGGATGTTCGGTGAAAAAGTACGCAGACGAACAGGCCTCTTCCACACAGTCTGTGGTGATGCATGGGGGGGGGGGCAAGGGGTAGGCGTCTGCATTTTAATAGTATTCTAGGTTATTCTGATAGAGCAAAAAAACACTCCAAAAACACAATTCTGCAAAGCATGTGAATTTTTCATTGACGTGTGGGGGAAAAAAACCAGAGTAGCCTCTGCAATTGATGTTAGATAAACTCAGCTTCCTGGGGAGCTGAAAATGTGTTTAATGCTACGATGCTGCTGAACAATTGTGGTTTGACAAATAAAAAGGTCAAGAAAAAGTTAGAATAAACATCCTCTTGTAGAGGACTGCCTGAAACTCTGGAGGAAATCACCAGTGATATACCTTTCGTTAAGAATTAAGGTGAATATACCACTGGTACCTCTCCAGGTCCATCCACAGTCTATACCCAAGGTCCCAGGACAGAACCACGATACACATTTGCAAAATGAATGAATGAACACTTCTCGACAAATCCTTAAAGATCACTTCTACTCTAACTCTACTCTGGAGACAATGAAACTCATAGAATCAAAACTAACCCTAATACCAAACTTTGATTCTGAGCTGTACTAACCTACTGACACTTACTCAGAGCCCAGTAATTTGAACACCTGATAAAGCATGCCATAATAAAGGGAGAAAAGGTAACGGGAGGTTTATAAGCTTCACCAGGGATGAAACTACATTTGTGCAGAGGTTCAATCTTTTTGGTGTCCTAAGCTCTATACAGTGACAATACATTCTAAAAATCTAAATCCAGAAATTCAGTCAGTATCTGGTGCTCACATATGCAAATTTGTATAAAGGAACCATATTCTAAATTATCCAGAGATTTCACCTCAAGATACATTAAATTGGGCTGGTAGGATTAATGCTAAAATATAAAGTCGTTTTTATTCCATTTTGGTTGCTCTATGCCGTTCCGCCTGGTGGCCATATAATTGTACATTTTATCCAACAGAGCTTGGTTCGAAGAGCAGAATAGCAGCTTTGTTATTTACTTGCTGTGTGACCCTGTAGGGGTTAAATTCTCTGAGTGGCCATACCTTTTTGGCAGGATAGCAACAATAGCATTGATTGCACTGGTGATTTATAAGGGTTGAACAAGATAGTGGGCCAACTTCATATGTGGCTCCTGATATAACAGGCTGTCAAGAAGCTAATAATGAACAGCAGTTGCTTAATTTAGCACTGTATCTGTTAAAAGTACTAAAAATAATGGAAAAAGCAAAACCCAGTGACAGTGCACGTCAATCACTAATAATACAAGCTTGGCCCTTACTCATGATTCTGTATTTGCCACATCCACTACAGAAAATGCCATTCTAATACATGTCCTACAGTGGTATGTTGCCGTGGTTTGCTTTTGTCAACTGCACTGACACTTACTGTCAGTGAGCTGCCCAGCTGACTAGCAGGCCACTCTAGAGGGTCTATACTATAAATACCTTCGATGCCACTGAACATAGATCTCAAAGACATCATTGTAATATACATACTATATATTTTAAGGGAATGGAGGAAGTTCAGTAAAGGATCAATTCAGACTAAGTCCATTTTTCTCCAGTAATTTTTCTACATCTTTAAAAGTCATCTTTCCAAAGAGTCAAAATTTTCCCCTTGTAGTCTTAAAAGCTTATATGAGACCAATCACGGTCATTCAAGAGATCAATTCATTATGTCTTTAATTTCTGAAGTTATAAACTGTCCAACTGTGAATTTAAGGGTTTTCTCATTAGCTTTTGAAATAGGCACGAGTTTGTGATTATAACAAAGGAAAATATATGTTTAGATTAACTGTGTGAGCTTCAAAATAAAGCACCTGGTTAATTTTTAAACATTGTAGTTTAATAAAGTGCACTTTTTAAATTTTATTTTAAAATATTTTTTTTATTTATTTGAGAGAGAGAAAAAAAAATGAGCAGAGGAGAAGGGCAGAGGGAGAGGAAGAAGCAGACTCCCCACTGAGCAGGGAGCCCTACATGGGGCTCGATCCCAGGACGCTGGGATCATGGCCTGAGCTGAAGGCAGACGCTTAACCGACTGAGTCACCCAGGCGCCCCAATGAAGTGCACTTTTAAATAATTAATAGTATGAGCATATACAGTACATATTTTAAAATGATGTGTATGTATATACACTAGTGTACAGTATAATGTATATAGTGAGATATAAATTGTAGAATAAAGATAAAATTGAATAGAACTACAGATGGCAATTTAGGGATATGAAAAAATAGTTTCTTCGCTATTTTTAATATTTAAGACCTAACAATCAAAAATGAAAATCTTTCTTAGAAGTCAGAGAAACGTAATAAAACAAAAAAAATCAAAATTCTATTTGAAAACTCAAAAAACCAATATCCCGTTTTTAACTATAATTCTTCTACCTAAAATAAAATGCATACTGTGATTTATGAGGTCAGAATATAAAAAGACATCTTATTAAGCTGCCAAATGGTAACTATGTGGTAGAATTAAAATTATTGGGTCATATTTGGGTAGACTCTGGAAATAAAGGGGCAATGAAAAAATTATGGGGGTACCAGCTTATACTCATAACTCTTTTCCAGTTTTCATTGGAAATACTGGTTTTAGGAAAAACTGTCCAAACTGCAACCATTTATTTCAATTGTTAAAACAAAACCAATATTTCCTTTGGGACAACTGAGATATACAAATGTTTTTGAAGCACTTTCTGGAGATACTCACTGCTCAGATACTGGCCAGAAACTCTGGCAAAGGAATTTGGTAGCTTCCTATTGAAAATTCTTACTATTTTTTTTTTTTTCAGCTAAGATGATAGAAATATCTCATGAAAATTTTGCCAAAGGGGGAAAAAAATTGGCAGTCATGAAATATCGTTTCATGCATTTCCAAAAATGTTTCTTTGGCTCTCCCATGCTAATTTATAATGATCAATTCTAATACAAGGTGAATAAATTTATATATACAATATTTATTTTAAAATTACAAGCATCTAGTGGTAGGAACTTTATGGCAGTTTAAAACGTGATTAACTTTTAGAAAAAATGATATGCATGCAAACACACATGCACACCCATATACACTCACTGTTTAGTTTTCATTTAGGTGGACAGGAGTTTGATTAACTCTAGAAATTACACTTTATTGGCTTGCAAATACTGAAAATCAATTAATTGTACCTAACACACAGGATATTGTTGCTCTTAAATGTATGTTTCTTTCCAATCTACCTGTTTCCATAAAGGACTTGCTTCAGCTTACAAGAACAAATGCATCCTAAGAGGAAGCTCAAGCTTTCTCAGTGTCAGCACTATTGACATTTGGGGCCATTAGACGCTTCGTTGCGGAGCTGTTCTGTGCTCTGTGGGATGTTTAGCAGCATGCCTGGCTTGCTAAATGCCTGCAGCCCTCCTGTCCTCAGTTATGACAATGAAAACTGTCTCTAGATTTTGCCAAATGTCTCTAGGGGTGAGGGGGTGGCAAAATCTTCTCCAGTTGGGAGTCAACCACTGCTTTATACCTAATGGAATTTAATAGGGGCCGTATTAGTCTGCTTTGGCTGCCATAACAAATACCACAGATCGTGTGTTTTAAACAACAGGAATTTATTTTCTCACAGTTTCTGGTAAGAGTGCTTTCTGGCTTGCAGACGGCTACCTTCTTGCTATTCCTCATACAGCCCTTCCTTGGTGTGTGCACGAGGAGAGAAAGTTTGTGCCCTGGTGTCTCTTATAAGGACACTAATCCTATCAGACCACGGTCCCACTCTTGTGACTTTAACCTTAATTATTTTCTTAGTAGCCCCATCTTCAAACATAACCATACAGGAAACAGGGCTTCAACATAAGAATTTTAGGGGGACACAAACATTCAGTCCATAAAAGGGGCATGCAATTAAAAACTGCCAACCCGAAGTTATTTGTAATTAACTTTAAATATTTTCATATTACATTTAAATGTCTGGCAGTTTCCTCAAACAGAAGATAATAAATTTGTCCTATAAAACCTCATTCAAAAAGAGTGCGTGGTCGACCAGTTATTCCTTCTAATTTTGCCAAATTCTAAAAATTTTCAAGGTATGAATATGCGAGTTGATTTTTTTTCTTATTTGAAATTAAAACAAAGATGTGGTATATAAAAAAGTGAATAATTCAATTCCAAAATCATATTAATAGCTCCATTCACCTGTTAACTAGAATACTGGATATGCTGACTTTAAGGGTAAGCAACATTTTCTTGGTTTCACTTCCCTACAGAAAGCTTTTTTCAGGATAACTAAACGTGAGACATATAACCCCTACTTTGGAAAAGAAGCTACCGAGAAAGGTAACTTAAGTAGCCAGAGAACCCAGAAAAATGATGAACGACTTCTGACCACCGTCTGAAATTCTGGTGGACCCACTGCATAATGTTGCTTTTAATCATATGCAAATGTATAGATATGTATGTAAGTAATTACACATACACACACACATATATATTCACCCCAGTTATGTACCTATTTCTAAAAGCAGCATATGTATTACAAACTTAGATTCCGCTCGTGTTGCAAATTTAAGAAACCTAGAATATAAGACCTAAAATTTACATTTCATGTTTTATTTGGAAAAACACATAAGGACTTATAGAAAGCTATAGAATAAAAGCCCAAAGAACACTGAACTAACATTTGGTATAAATCCCTAACGTAGTCTAACAGGTATTTTAATTTTTTCTTAGAAAATCTCCATGGAGATTTCCCTGATTTTATGTCATTGTTTTGTTTTGTTGGGTTTTATAAACAGTGTATTATACTATAATGTAAATATATATAGTATATATACTCTTAATAAGCCTATACCGTGTATTTACTATATTTTAGTATAAGATAGTAAATATATAATATTCACATATTAACAGTAATTTTTCTATTTTCTTTTTATTCTCAAATATTATAGCCCTTTAACTCAGATAACAAAATGGGAATTTTGTTGTTGTTGTTTTTGCACCCTGTACCTACTTCAGAGTTTTACCATGTGGAAAGGCAAAAAGATATTCTTTACACCAAACACTATGTTTTCCTGTTTTAATTCCCTCACTGGACTTTCAGGCAACACCAGGAACAAATGCTTAGCATTTTCACAGAACAGGAAGAAAGGAGACAATTCTCCTTTTATTTTGGAGGGCATTTAATAATCCCTAGTCTCCTAAACTTAACACGAAGTAAATACAGTAATACTAATCAATATTTAAAGCTTAACTTTTTCGGTGTAAATTACTATATATTCATCCAATCAACATAAGGCCAAATGCTTAGAGCTTGGAGGTCAACACAAGAGCTGGGAAAATTTTCTCCTATCAGTGAGAGAAAAAAGCAGAAATTTATGAATGTATTTTTATGGAAACAGTCTCAATTTCTTAAATTATTTTACCCCAGATACAAAATATTTTCAAATGAAACACAATAGAAGGCCAATTTAGATTTTTCCCTTTCTTGATGCCATAAGAAGTTCATATTCACACATACACTGTGGCTTGACAATGACTGAGGCTGCCAGGAAAAGAAAGAAAAATACAAACCCAGGCACATACACACAATCTGTCGAGTTCAAATTTGTAATTTTACCATGGCCTGAAAGAATGTAACAGACTGTTTCACTTGGGTTAAACATTTCCTCATCAAAGTCTAATGTGATCTCAACCCAGCAATTTTAGGTTTAGACGTTTCTAGCTAGCATTCAAAGGCTGTTCTAGGCACTATTTCATAGAACATTCCTAAGTGTGATGATGAAGATTCTTGGACATTAAAACCAATAGTGACATTTACAATATCCCAAAATATCCTCAATGCTGACGCAAACTCAACGCACTCTAACTCAAACATCGGGATACTATGACTTTTTTCCCAGAGAACTCGGGAGCTTTAATTGCACAACTCCCATTAATCATCTTGAACACGGCATAACTGAAACTCTACACATCTAGAGAAGTATTATGTAATGCATGAGAGTCTGAGGAGGTGGGGAAAGGGAAAAAGGCAACAAATCACACACATTCTTGTGACAAAAATACCACTCCTTTCTGCAGCAGCTTTTGTCTGTGAGAGATCACATATGCGTACAGTGACAGCGATAGTGACAGCAGCACACGGTTTTAGCTGATGGTCATCTGAAGAAATTTTAGCCTCTTCAGTGAGGGCCCACAAGGATCTTATGTTAGGGAATGATTGCAATGGGATGCTGTAAGAAGAAATGGCCTCACCTTTTAGTTATACCCACCCATGGCCTCTCCTCTACCCCACAGAATCCCACAGAAGTGTGTAGTCTACTGTATGAAGTTAAGTGAAGGGTTCAATCGGCACCTACTGTCTGTCCCTATTCCACAGTCTTCCTGCGTTCCCAACATGGGTCTGGCCAACATCCCCGAGTCAAACCAGAGTCTCCATGACCTTGTGAAAGCCCAGTGACATTTGGTAGGTGCCAGCATCATTAAACAGTCCAACATTTCTTGGCTGCTTTTTTATGGCATCATAAAATTGGAAATGCCAGGTCACTATGTTTCTATTATTTTTTCAATTGCTTCATTATTTTTTTCGGTACAGCAACTGTCAGACTTCTAAACTGTTTGTAGCAGAAACACTTCTGAAGTTTTATGGCATCCAAATCAGACACTCTTCGATCTTGGCTAATAATTAAAAACCCTAGCATTTACATAATAAAATTTAGTGCTCTATTTGTAGCACATGCCTTTCAATTGAGAAATACAAAATGTTTTAGAAATAGGACCCAATTCATCATCATACCATTATTAGGTGGATTACCACATGACTATATCTATTATATTTCTGAGGATTTTCTGAGGGTAAAAAGAGGGTAAATGTCTCAAGTCAAATGCATTTAATTTTTTTCCTTAAGAATCTTTTGGGAAAACTTGTTTAAACAGTCCTTTCCAGTCCTAGTGCACTGGCAACGCAAAAGCCCTTCATCTTTAAATACCCCTCCAAAGGTATGTGGGGAGGAGATGGTGGGGATGTGGGGAGGGGGCTGCTTGTCCAAGGGCACATAACCAAACCAAGGCAGTCTAACTACAGAGTTGGCACTCTTCACCACTATGCTGGAGAGATGCATCTGTGCTGATGATCACTTTCACATCCTCAAGTATGTATGTATGTATGTATGTATGTATGTTTTTCTAATCATTACTCACACTAAAACATAGATGACTCTAACCAGACTAGGTCAGAACCAAATGAATGCTTCCATCTCTGTTGAGTTCTACAAGGAAAAGAAGTTTCACAATATAAACTACTGATTTTGGAGAAGACTAATCAACATGGTATTTCCAAAGTGTCACGGAAAACATTAGATTCTCTTATAAATTTCAGTTTATCTGTCATTCATTTTTTTCCCTTCGGCTGGACTTCTACAATAGGGTCAACAGTAGAAAATAACTGAAACACCAGACAAGTTAAATTCTGCTTCACACTACCCATTTGCCAGTGAGCCAAGAGGTTCTTGGATTATCTAGGGATTCTACTCACTGGCCTCTGTGATTTGGATATATCACAAATGGATTTTTGGATATAGCAATGGAGATACCAATCGATACTGGATATATCACAAATACAGAAAAGGTGACTTTATATAGAAAAAAGAATATATATATTCTTTATAATAAATGTGAATATATATTCTTTATATATATAAAATCTTTATATATATAAAATGAAAAAGAGAAGTTAGTGATATAGAGAGGATGGCTGGTTTTAAGGGGCAAGTCTTTTATTCAGCAATATAAAAGAAACTAAAGAAAATCAAAGCGGTAAAACATCTTGGTAAAGTCAGTTCAAGATTGATAACACTATTACCTTGTATTTATATGAGGCATTTGTTATATTTATACCTTCTAGATACACATACCTACAACTATAAGGTAACCCTATTTTTACATACCTAAAATAAGATTTATTATTAGTTATGATAAACTTAAAAGAATAATATTATGCAATATTTCTAAAGTCCCATTTTAATATTTCCATTGTAAATCTTTCAGCCAAGCTCACTAGTTGGGATAGTGTATACTATGCATGGGATTAGTGCTTAGATAATTTTCTCAACTGTAACAAATGTCCAGAATTTTGTTTGTCAATTACATGTAGAAATTATTACACTATACTGTGCTCTAATCTTTTAGAGACATCATCGTCTTTGCCAAACATCAAACACCTTTTCCTTCCCTCAACTTTTCATTCAGACTCCTCTGTAAACCTCTGGGATTCCCTAACTGAAAATAAATGTTGTCGCTTGCTGACCTCACAGATCTGATCTCAAGTCCAGCGATTAAATGCTACTTCTTCCCGTAAACAACAATGACAGAGCACAAAGAAAAGGTGAGGCGACGAAGGTCCTTACCACTGCTGACCACTGTCTCCTTCAGACAGATCAACTTTGTACTTGAACAAAATGTGCTCAATGACACTGGCTCTGTTCCTGTGGGGAAAGCACTCCCCTCCCCCACATCCCCATGACAATTTGCTAAAATTGTGCACAGCCATCAGCCCTCTCTCAGACTTCAGGCTGCAGCGAGGAGAAAGACAATTGGCTCATGAGCCCAGAACACGTCTCTATTGGATGCTGACTGCAGCAGCATAGGCAGTAAGGGTGAAAAAAAAAAAAATCTCTTGAAGAAGAAAAAAGCAGTATCACAACACAGGCTATCTGAGCCTGTCTCCTTCTCTCACCCCACTCCCACCCCCAGAGACTTCCACTGGTTCTCTAAGGCAGGTCCCCAAATACCTAAAGAAATGACACTCAACAAAAGTTACTTAAAAATCATCATTGGGAATAAAACGGGAATTTTGAGAAAGAATTCATGCTTCTAGTATCCTCCAGTCGCTTTTTGAGAAAGGATCCGTGTTCACAGTAAACAAGCAAATAAAACTAGATATCTGCCAACTGTGGAACTCTTACATATATCTACAAGAAGACTCTTTTTAAGGCAGGGGGTATTGAAGCCATCGCTTAAACAGAGGCACTTGAAAAAGCTTAATCATTGCAAGGTTACTCTGTTCTGAAAGGCAATCAGAGGCTGCGGAGCATATTCTTAAGAGCTTATTTAAGATGAAAAGTATGGAGATGTTGGGCCTCACAGGAACGCCAGCCATGGCAACGCTGTTTTTTAATAAGCCGGAATGTGAACGTAAGAGGGAAAAGCGCAGGCTGCTGTCACCTGATGTTTTTCTCTTGCTATCCTATCAACAACATTTAGGCTGAAAGCCCGACCTGCTAAACGCCAGGCTTGGGTGCAGTGAGTAAAGCAACATATGCATGAATTTTACTCCCTACCTCTGGCTAAAGCAAGTGGTTGTTAGTAGCAATCGTTGTTTACCTTCCCTGGTACTTTGTGCATGCCTCTCTCCTAACAGAGTCACACCGCTTTACTGTGCGCTGTTTACACACCTTCCCTCCATGCCCACTGCCTCCAGAAAGCAGTGTCATGCCTCACCCCCAGGCTCACCCGCTGGGCCAGGCCAATAAGCCCAGCAAGTGTTTGCCAAGTGAATGAGTCCTGCCTGTATTTCAGAATAGAAGATATTCTGTCCGGTAGCATTCTCAAACATTCCTTCTGCACCTTCTCTGGGACTTCTATGAACTTACATACTATAGTCCCATTTTATTTCCCTTCTTCCCTAGTCTCCCCCCATTGGCTCCTTTTTCAGGTAACTTCTTACTACTGTTACCCAACCACATCTTTGTACTCTGCTCTGCCCACCCAGATAAGAAATATGCTCACTTGTTGGATTTATCTGTGTCCCCCCCTTAGCTCGCAAGTTTCTCATATATAGGCCTTAGAGATCTGCACACAGGAAATGTCCCAGGACTTGATATAAAAAAGCAATTGAACCTCAGCTCAATGGTTAACATCACATGAGCCTGAATCACAGAGTTGTTTGTTCAAATGCCAACTTCGGTACTTATTAGTAGTGAGATTTTGGGTTAATTATTCAACCTCACTAAACTTCAACATCCTCTTCTATAAAAATGAAGGTAAGAATACCATCCTAGGGATGATGTAAGTATTAAAGGAAAGAATGTACCCAAGGGCCTCAATTATGGGCTGCTACTCAGTAAATGGACATCACTGCACCTTACTCACTCTTCTAGCATGTTCTTCACATCCCTGGAGCCTTGCAACCCCTGCTTCCTGTTACTCAGTCCCACTTCACTGGATGAGTTTGAAAGCACCGTTTTTCCTCTTCCTTCAACCTCCCCTTTTCCACAGTCCTTCAGCTCACCATCCAGTTAGAATCTCTTCTAATGAACTCACACTAAGCCTCTAAGTGGCCGAGAATGGCAATGTACAGTCAAGCACAAAAAATACCCACCCAGGAGCCAGGAAGACTGGGATTCACTGTAGTTATTTGCCCACTGGCTATGTGACCTTATGGAGGTACTCAACTTCGAGCTCAACAATACCTTTCATTTGTGAAATTGCATCCAAGTAACGTAGCTCCTGAGTGGCTGTGAGAAAGCTTTCCCAGGGCCCAAGGTAAGAGCCAATGAATGCTCATTTCTCTTACCATTAGGAAATGGGGCATCTGTATTTTAAAAGGAGTTGATAATAACAGGGAATCATTTTCTTAAGTTATATTTAATTATGAGAGGTGACTCTTTGAAATGTCACTTTCTGGGGACATTTTCTCTCTCACTGTCCCTCCCTTCCTCCTCTTTACTTTCTTGCCAGAGAGAATAAACTCACAGTAGTGAACTCAGCACCTGTCAAATTGTATTACAGGTAATTTCCACAAGTCTGTCTACTCGTCTAGATTAAGAACTTGTTAAAGACAGGGCTAAATCTAACTTAGCAACCTAAGCATTTTTAGTAAATGTCTGTAGAATGAATAAGCAATTTAAGAGATGGGAGGGCATTTCCAGCGCCCAGCTATCACATCACTATGATGATACCATAAGGCCTAGGCCATTGGTCCTCAACCATGGCTGCACATTATAATAAATAAATAAATTTATAAATAATAAATTTCTATACCCAGCATCCACCCCCAGAAATTCTGATTTCATTGATTTTGGCTGAGTCCCAGGCAAGCTCTCAGATGATTCTAATGACTGCTTCTCTGAGGACCATTGGTTAGTCTATATATACCAATCCACATTCTCATTTACACATCAATCACAACTTTTTCCATAGTTCTTGCAAACTCAGTGTTTGCCAATGACTCCAGGACAACGGCTAATGTTATCCGACTATCTCTTAACTGGTATTTCCGTTTCTAAATGGTCTGTTTTTCCCCCAGCTCCTTCCCTATACAGTGGTGGAAAGGGCACTCCAGGGCAAGGACTGCACAAAACGAGCTATTGCCTTTTGTCCCCTTGGGCGTATAGCCATAGGATGATGGTGCCTCAGCTGCTTCTGAACGCCTTGTTCATAGGAAGCGAAAGAGCTCATGGGAAAAGAGGGCCAGAGGATCCACGTCATCAACGTAGCCATGAGAGCCCGTAAGTATTTTTGTTATATACTCAACATTGACGGTACACTAAAGAAAGAGTGTGTCAAAGATACTGATGGTATTTTAGATTACTAATAACAGTTTCTATACAATTTAGTTTCATTCTCATCCACTGTGGGTTAGAGGTCTTAGGCGGCTCCTAAGTTATCTTCACAGTATTGCTTTTACGACTCAATTATAAGCTGCCTGTACTCAAGTTAAAAATTTCATAGCTGCAGTAAATGTTTATGAAGGTAAACTGGCATGTCATAAATTTTCAAATAAGAAGATACGAGGTCTCCACAGGATCACTACCATTTGCTTTGGAAGACCATTACAATGGATAGAATCCTTACCCTAATGGTGACCTCTTCTGTGTCCTGTACAGGTGTGATTACGTCTATCATTAACTCTCACAATATCATCTATCAGTTACCCCCAGGGCAATCCCAAGAAGTGATTCTTATCAGCCTCTTATTACAAATGAGGAAACAGAAGCTTTCAGAGGTTAAATATCCCATGTAAGGCCCTACCATTGTGAAGCAACGAAGTTAGGATAAACAGGTCAGAGTCCCCATGCATCCCACTAATGGGTAGGCAGGATATAGATGGCCTGGACAATCTAGGGACTGGGGGCCACTTTAATTTATTGTTGCTTTTTGACTGCAGGTGCAAAACATGATTTTACTACAATCCAGAGAGAGAAATTGGAAACTGATATGTCCCACCCCATTCGAACTTATCAAAAGTTAAACAGGTTTCTTTTGTGTTTCTTGCAGTAATATCAGAGCAAACAGAGTCTATGAAATTGTTCTAAAAGAGCTAGATCTATATACAGATAAGAAATACGGTGCATGTGCAGACATAGCCATGTGGACACAGATGAAAGAGAAAGCAGAACAGAACAACTGAGTCACTGTCTCTTAATCAAACTGAAAATTAAGCTAGAAGATAGGCAATGAATGGATGGGGAGGAAAGGAAAGGAAAGGAAAGGAAAGGAAAGGAAAGGAAAGGAAAGGAAAGGAAAGGAAAGGAAAGGAAGAGAGAGAGAAGGAGGGAGGGGAGAACTGTTGCTTTGTCAAGTGTAGTCAAGCGGTTGCCTTGAATATACTTCACCTTAAATATTATTATCTTCTAGAATAACCCATTTATACATTTATTCACCATCTATTTGTTGAGGCCTCTCATATGCTCAGTGCTATGGGGCCGTGGAGACAATAAATGAATCAGACATTATTTCATGAAGAGAAATAAGGCAAGCACATAAATAGCTAGAATAGGATAGAAGGCAAAGAGTGTTATAAGGGACATTCAGATAAAGAGTTCTCGTAATTTGAAGGAAAAAGAGAAGGTTTCCATTCAGAAGAATCAGATAACAGCTTTGAAGAAGAGGAAGAATTTAAACATGAAGAGTTACAAAAGATATCCAGGTAGAGGAAATAGCATAGTTTGAAGCATCAATGACAAATAATACATTTATAATAAGAGATGTGAGAAATAAGCGTGAAAAGTAGGCTGACTCTAGTTTGGGGACAGTTTTAAAAACTGAGTTACAGGTTGTCTGCTTCCTTCTGTAGACCTGGGGAAGCCACTGACCAGGGCCAGGGATGTCATCAGCCCAGCAGCCCAGCTGTACTTCGTGAATTCATCAGACAGGAGTGCAGGAGCTCCTGAAGCGGCCGAGAGCCGGGCAGGGAAGACCAATGAAGTAATTACTTCCACTGTCCAGGCAAGAGCTAACACTGACCTGACCATTCTCCAAATAGTCTCCCAGACCCATCTTTTTCACAATCTCCTCCCCCCCTCCTATTCTAACATGTGCTAACACACACATTCTCTCTCTTTCTCTCTACTAGCCATAGTGAACTGAACTAAGTTCAGAGACCCAGCTGTCAAAATATTCTGCCCTTCCAGGTTTTTTTGGCCTGGCTAACTTGTAGTTAGAGTCCCCAGTTAATGTCACCTTCCTCAGGAAGTTTTTGTTTTATTTTGTTTTTTAACTTCATTTTTGTTTACTGTTCTTCTGCCTGATTACAGAGCATTCGTTACACTTTATCATAATCACATGCCAGCTACCTGTTTCCTTCACTGGACCAGACTCAATGAGAGTAAAACCATGACTGTTTATTTTCAAGTTGCATTCCCAAAACAATACCTAGAATAGCATCAGGCTTATAACAAGTGTTAACTCATATAGGAATCTTATAAAGCAAAATGTACATTACATACTATACATATATGTTTAATAGACATAATATACATACATAGAACATATATTAACTATATGTCTAACTTTCAAACACACCTAGAACAGTACTTTTTCAACACCTCGCAATGTTTTGAAAGTTGCTTATTGACTAACAAATTAAGCTTTATCATTTGACAATTTCTTGCAACTAAATAGCAAATTCCTGGTTCAATCATTGGTCCATTATTCTGTTTCATTGTTTCCTTATGCCAAGATAAAAACTGGATTCCACACTACAATTACATCAGAAAAGAGTAACTAGTAACTGTAATATGGATTACTCAGATTGGACAAGGTTACTTAGAAGTGTCAATATGGTAGGTAGCTTGGCAAAAATTTTGAAGCACTGCTCAAGAGACATACCAATAAAGTGAAACTAACTTTTGTTTTCCTGTTGTAGTATTTCCTGTTAGAATAACCACTTTCCATTTTTCCTGATTTCATAAAAACCCAAAGCAATAAAAAAAAGTTCATTTGCCTCATTTTATTCTACCAGTAGCTGTTATTAATAATTTTAATGTAGGTTTTCTGCATATGACATATTCATCTAAAATATATGAAAATAACAATGTTACTATCCACCCAAAGAGAATCCTTCGATATCATGAAATCAAATATGAAAGCCTTTCAAAAATTAAATGGAATTGTTCTAAATTGGTGTAGTAAATGCACTAACATAAAAAAATACGAATTAGTGGGGGCGCCTGGGTGGCACAGCGGTTAAGCATCTGCCTTCGGCTCAGGGCGTGATCCCAGCGTTATGGGGTGGAGCCCCACATCGGGCTCCTCTGCTATGAGCCTGCTTCTTCCTCTCCCACTTCCCCTGCTTGTGTTCCCTCTCTCGCTGTCTGTCTCTATCTCTGTCAAATAAATAAATTTAAAAAAAAAATACGAATTAGTATATATGTCTACCTTCTAAACATTTTTCCCAAACTATTTCAGTGAGTCATAATTGTGTGATTAAGTTTCACATTATCCAAGATACATATAAGTCTCTATGTGCAACTATTTTTAGCTATTTTTGAAATTGTTTTTTTTTTTTTTGAAAGATTTTTTATTTATTTGACTGAGAGAGCCAGCCAGCGAGAGAGGGAACACAAGCAGGGGGAGTGGGAGAGGAAGAAGCAGGCTCCTAGCAGAAGAGCCCTCTGTGGGGCTCGATCCCAGAACGCTGGGATCACGCCCTGAGCCGAAGGCAGACGCTTAACGACTATGCCACGCAGGCACCCCTGAAATTGTTTTGTTTTATTTCATTGTTAGCACTTACCTATAAGTCAAAATAATCTCAAATTTCATTTAAAAAGGAGTAGTTCCTCATTTACAATAAATTTCTCTTGTACTGAATTAGGGCAACTGTTTTTGGCTTGATTATTTTTAAATAAATTGTGCTCTGAAAAGGACCATTTAGTAAGGCAGTTAATTTTTTTTAATATTAATCTCTGAAAGAGAATAAAATTGATAATCAAACGGACTGATACAAACAAAAAATAATTCCCCTTAAAAGCAGTATCCTACATTATAAACTGCCAGGGTTTTGCTAGAGTATACCAGCTTATATGGGGCAGGGGTGCAGGTCCCCTCCCCCCACCATGAGTGAGTAGACGAAATTACTGGAGCTCCAGCAGCACACAGCAGGAAAAGATTTATCATGTATTAGTCAATGCAGTTATTTTAGAGAGAGATTAAACAGAGTACCATGGAAGGACCAAGAAACACCTTAAAGAGATTCAAGTAAAACTTTACAAATTATCAATAACTTAATATTTATGTTTAAAACATATCCTCAATCGTTTGAGAACTAAACAGTTCTCAAAATGACGATGTTCTCAACTGCCAGATTTTGAAGTTGGGGAAACTTTCAGGCTGGATTGTCCATTTCTTCACAGCACATCACTATTATTACATGGGTTTAACAGTACTGTCTTACAGTGTCTTCTCTTTGTACGGTCCTACCGGCTCACTACTTACCGTGGGAAACTTCCTGTCATTTCTCCTTTTGTTGTCTTTCCAATGATGTATTTAAAAACGTTATACCCCACCTCCCCTGTTTTTCTTCAATGTATGTCTATGGGTCCACTAATGTAAAAACATCTGTCGACTCACCACACTGCTCACACAAATGGACAGATAGATGGTTCACTAAAATAAAGAAGTAATCTCCAAGCTTCCTTTTTGAGAATTTTAATCTAGTTCTCTTTTATCTGACTGCCTATCAAAACACCCAAAAACCAAAAGGAAAGGTCATGTGAAAACAGTATGAAAAGAAAAGGTGGGATGGGGTCAACCATAAAGCCTACCACAGGGTATATTTCAGAAAATAGATAATCAATTCTATGAAGTGTCCTTCATACTATGAAGTGCTGCTGAAGTGGACAAAGTGCAGAGAAAAACATGCCGGGAGTCAAGCATTTTTCACAAGCATTTTCAATTAACTTCACAACGACCATATGAGTAACTAGTATTAACCATGTTATGCCAGTGGGGAAATTAAAGCTCACAGAAGTTAAATGACTTGCCCAAGATTACAGAAGTAGCAAATAAAGTTTAATTCTCAAATTCAGTTCTGATACGAAGTTGGAGGATTACATCCTCTCTCACACAGCTGGCTTCCCAGGAATCCAAAGAGCCAGAAGGCCGCCCAGGTAAAACAGCATACAGGTGGGAATCTCAGGTCATTCAATGGCCAGTGGTTAAACCAACCTGATTGGGAGGAACGCTTTATTCTGGGGAGGTACACTGAGAGTAAAGGCTGTGAAAATGAGTAAAGGAAACCTCATTCAAAATGGAATTGGGAAGCCACTGGGGAGGGGGACGCAGACTGCATAGTTTGGCAGGAAGAAGGAAGATTTCCTTTCAGCCTGGCAACAGCAAGCTGCCCTGGCCTGCAGCCAATGAGAAGCCACCGCTTGGAACTCTCATCTTCCTCCAATGAACTTTTGTGAAAACAACGCCTCCCGACTTCCTCCTTTCCTTTAAAAAAGGATGCTCTCCTCCTTTGTTCTCCAGACTTGCTGATGGTTTGCTGTTTTCCTATTCTGAATTGCAATTGCTCTGATGTTTCCAAATAAACTAATTTGCTGCTCAGTAACCTTTGTTGTTTAATTTTTAAGGCTGACAAGGTGAAGTAAGTGGAAGTAACCTCAATGCCTAATTAGGCAATCTACAATATAAGCAAGGATAATCCATTCATTGAATGTCTGCTGAGGACTACTTGAATTTCAGGAAGACACTCCATGGTGAAGAGGACCTATGTCATAAGGCTGTAGAAAGATCGGCACTCATTAAACAAATCAAGAGTAATGGTGGTTCCTGTGGTTTTATGGTACCTAACAATCCAAGACAAAACAGTTGTACTAAACTTTTCAAGTGGGTTAAAGGTAAGCTGCTGCACACATGTCCTCTGTGAAATTTATTATATACCGAAAGAGAAAAGAAAAACAGATGTGAACAATAATCAGGACTACTGTATGATATCTGAGTTTACAATAATTTATATTACTCTGTGAAGAAATGAAAATGTACCTAGTCACTCTAATATCTGTCAAGCAACAAAATATCTGCTTTGAAATCTTAAATTTATACACAAAAACATCTGTCACAAAATAAAACCTACTTATCCATATTTTTGTTTTATAAATTATGAACACAATGGTTAAATAGAAAGTAAGAAAATTAACTATGACTAATAAGGGGAAAAAACATTACCACTTATTGTCTACGCTCCTCCAGACAGAGCAGTAAACAAAACCTACTCAACTAAAGTCCTCCCAGCACCAGTCTCCGCTGGGCAGTTGTTCCTGTTTATTTTCCTCATAGCACTGGTCACACCTGCAGTTATGTTGCTGGTTTATATGTTTACTTACTGACTGACTGATTCCAGTAGGGATGTAAAATCCATGGGGGCAAAGCCTTATTCCCCCCTAGCTCACAGTGAGCCACAGTGTTAACTAAAGGAAGAACAGGTCTCACATTATCCTCCCTGTGACCTCATGATGGGAATGCTGTCAACCTCTTCTCCCATTTGCTGACAAGAATTCTGAGATCCTGTGATATTTAGTAACTCGTACAAAGTCACAGAACAATGAAAGCAAAGGAGACTGATCTGCCTGACTTATAGGTACTGTATAAACAAATTTGGCCAGCTGTATTTAGAACAAAGATAATATCAAGTTGAAATTCAAATAGCCAGTAGTGTTTAAAATGCAGCAATTAAGAAAACAATCTCTAAGGACTCTTTTCATTGTATATAAATACAGTCAGACAGACTTCTTATAGCCGTCACCACAATACACTTTGAGTTGCGTTACGGATTTCACACGAATTGACTATTTACAATTGACTACGTTCAGTTGTTATTAATTGTGTATCAGTATGTCATAGTCGATTTGTGTGGAATCCATAAACAACATTGTCATAAACAAAGTTGTCTATGTTACCCTTCGGAAAAAAAAAACAACAACTCAATTTTGCCCCCAAGTATTAGTGTTGCCACTATAAAGATAATAGCATGTCTCCGTTGTTCTCACTTTGGATGAAATTGTGAAGAAAATCTATCTGATAATTTTGATTTTAAAAGCTGTAGGTTCATCTTGGAAAACCATGTAGGATGAACTGAATGTCAGTGATAAAAATAGATTCATACAAAACTGGTTACTCTCAATAACTGTTAGAAAAGTTCTATAAATTGGGCACCATTTTTTCAGTGAGGTCCTTAGGAAAAAACTATTTAAAATAATTTTATACTTTCTACTAAAGGCGATATCTATGAGAATTCTGAGGGAAAAATGGCTCTTGAGAAAACAATTTCTACGAAGAACTGATGGATTATAAGTAACATTCAAATTCACGGTGCCAACTATTACACATACATAGGAAAGAGAATCCTAGATCTACAAATTTGCTAATTTCCTATTCTTTTCATCTATCTGTTTATCGATATATATATTGGTTGCCTAATAGCATATCATAATGCTGGGTGATACAGGATAGAAAAAGAAATAAAAATGCAATTCCTACTGGTAAATAGAGTCAGATGTAGGAGGGATCGTCTTATGAGAAACGTCCTCAAAGAAAGAGGAGTGGATGAAGTTGGGCTCAAATGGTCAAAGGAAAATCTTTCAGACCTAGAGAGGATTCATATTCCACCTGACCATTCATTCTGTTAGAGAAAAGGTAAGTCAGTGGCTTTCTTAACCGTGTGGTTCTAGAGATTTCTAGCTCTTTTTGCCATTTTGTGGTAGGGACTAGAATTATCATGTTCCTTAAAAGTGCTCTGGAACCTGGGCTCAGTCTTGGTTATCAAACAATCCTCTGGGATAAGCTCTGGCTGCAAAAAAATTTGTGTTTGTAACCTGCATCACAGATTTTCAGGCCACCAATGTCCACGAGCCCCTTCTGTATCTACTTTATTGGGAAAACAGTGTCACTGCTTTCTCGGATCTCAGAGAAAGGATCTCTAGAAAACAGGCACACATGGAGAGAGATTTAAGGGAGAAATGACACAGGACAGGGAGACAGCCCAGGAAGAGCTGGGTGGGAAAGACAGCGTTATTTATGTAGAGGACTTCTGTCACCTTCCTCTGGCGTCTAGGCAAGGGGTACCGCACTCCGTTTAGGAGGTACCTCAAAGAGATAAGATAATACCATTCTAGAAACTTAGGATCTCAGGCAACAAATTGTACACCACAGTCAAATGCTGGAAAATTCAACAGGCCATCTGCACAGGCATGTTTCCTGTTAAAAACAGATAAGGGGCTTTGGGACTTTCTACTCAGATGAATTCTCAGGAATATTTTTGCATCTTATATGAAGTTTCCCTTGCGTTACTGCAGAAAGTGGGAACAGCTACCTTTCAGAAGAACACGATAGTATCGGCAGTACACTGAAATATTCTGAAAGGCTACTTTTATAATATATGTTCTTTCTTTGCGTGTGTCTTATGTAATTTTGCCAAAAATAGAAACTGGTTGGTTAAGAAGAAATGTTAAAGCAAACATATATTATTCCCCAAATTAAAGATTAGCACTTCAAATGTTTTATATTTCTTCTTGCTGCTGAACAAAAGCAGAAATTCTAGGATGGTTGTTTATTCAAAGAGGCTGAAGCAGGATAGGTATGTTGGTGTTCAAAAGCATTCCATTCATTTTTTGAGTTTTGAAATAGCACATGAAATGTAAATATGTACAACAGACTCAATTAGTTGAACTCTGCCCCCATTAACACCACTGCAAGGGGTTTTCTATCAATTACAGTTCTTAATTTTTGTGTCGGAAGTTCTGAAATGTTTGATAGAAGCATTATGCAGTTATGAGAAGTGAACTACTTATTATTATGGATATAGCATTACCTAAGCAGGGGACTGTATATTAAAAAATAAGGCCCACCTTTAATGACCTCTTGCTGATATTTCTATCACATAATATAAAGACGAAAGAAGTTTATATGCCGCTACTTGGTATTTATAAATCTCAATGGTCTCTACAACGTAAACATACCTTTTTTTTTTTTTAACCAAATGATGGGACTTAATGATGCTCCCCTCTCTTTGTAACCCATACTCAGTAAAAGAAACTCTTAAAAACCGTTTGCAAATTCATTCAGATGATAAAAGCAAAGAGAATGCCAATACTTTCTTACTGATTCCCTGCAAACTTAGCCTTTCCCCCCAAAATAGAATCGGAAAGAATTCATCAGAATTTTAAAACTATGCCTCCCTGTGAGTTGGGGGTGGGAAGGGGATAGACAAACAGATTCCACATGCCTGTGGCAATTGCATGCTACTTCTCACCGCTTCCAATTAGGGTGTCAATACTTTGCCGATCAAATTTGATTTTCTTCCCTCAGATATACTCTGTTTTTCATCATGAATTATGCCAAGGTGTTTTGTATAGAAAATCTCACTGAAATAATGCCACACAAGCGAAACTATGTCAGGGAGGAGCCAGATGCTCAAAGAATACAAAAGCCTGCAGAAAGCCCAGGACTGCCAGTCTTCCTCTCAAAAGCTGTCTAGAGCTGTAAGGAGCATGGCTGTTTCATGTGTGATTTTCAGGAACGTTGTATGAACCAAGTTTTTAAATGCAAGTGACAAGGTCAGAAGGAGGAAGGTTCACAGGTATGAGGATCTGGAAGAAAAAATGGAGATGTGGCAAGAAGGTCAGGAATTTGAAGGGTAATGTCAGAAATCTATGAACAGAAGCTTACACAGTTACATAATACATTTGCTCCTAGCGGTGGAGACTTCATATTTCAAATCTGGGACCATCATTACCCATTCTAGGAAAGGTTTTCATTTCTCCAAGAAAGATCTCTTATATGTGCAATATGCTGCAGAATGCCTTTAAAACGGATAAGGGAGACAGTGCTTCATAGTGGGTATTCAAAAAGCAGAAAGATACATTCAGGCTCGAATCCCACTCTGCCACTTAACCAACCCTATGAACACTTGTGCATAACTCATAATCCTCTGGGCCTCAGTTTCCTCCTCAGTAAAAGAGGAACAACTATACTATCTACCTGACAGTGGGATTTATGAGATTTAAATAAAAATTTGTGTAAAGCCAATAGCTAGTACCTAGAAAACACCAGAATACAGTTGTTCTTATAAGTTTATCTGGATTTGTTAGGTGAAAGTTTTCTAGTCTCTCTCTTACATGAGTGTATTTTGAAGGTCTCAGTTCACTGTTCTGGTAAGGGGGTGGGGAGAGTGGCTTTCCATAAAGTCACAGCTCCTGCTCTGCTCCTCCACAGACTGCAGGACAAGGGCAGTCTCGCCTGTGCTCCCTAGCCATCTCCTTGAATCAGGTATCCCCAGGGTCGGTGTTACTGCTACTCGGGTGTGCTTCCTCATTGCAAGAAAGAAGGCAGGATGTCTTATTTCCAAAAGTTTGATCTCAGACTAAGTCGCCAGAGGCCTATCTCCCATTTATACCCATTCACGTGTATGTGTGTGAGTGTGTGGGTGGGTGGGTGTGTGTGCAGAAAGAAAGGTACATATACATAAGAGAGAGAGATGGATGTCTGTGTACGGATCTGTATACAGAAAGATCAATGTACATACATATACAAAGGGCACATACGGAAACTAATCCCTATTCAAGGCCTAGGATATATTTCATGTGACCTTGGAAGGATAAACGAAAGTGAATTAGGCTCTAAACCGCAAAAGGTTTATTATTAATCTTTATTTATATCTACAGTCATATTTTCTAGTAACTCAGAAACTGCTCCACTACCATCTAACCTTCCTCCTTTGCCCTTATTTCAGAGCATGATTTATGTAATAAAGATACTGTTTCTCTCTGTTAGTTTATTTACCTATATAACTATGTAAGTAATACATGTAGACTATGAGATGTGCTTAGTGAATACCTACCCAATACTGTCAGTGAAATGTTTCCAGATTTCCGGCTCTAACTTTTAATTGCTAGGTCTCTGAACCAGGATTGTTGGCCATTTCCCAGAAAATTCTGTGCCCCCTTCAGCCCTGCCTTTTTCTCATCAGGAGTCTAGTTATACCTCTCCAAAGACATAAATCCCGGATCGGATGTAAGTAGGTAGATGTAAGACCTGAACTGGGAATCTGAAGCACCCATGAGCAAGACAGATGCTCTCAGTACAGGAATTGAGGGTAGAACGGAGACAGAAGAAGAACATTGCTCCACTCAATTATAAGACTGGGACTTCTAGGATTATGAGAGCCAAAAATCTAAAAACCATTAACCAATTTTTGTTAGAATTTGTCATTTTTTCAAATCCTGTTGGTACAGGATTGGTATGAAAAGATCCTTGAAATTTTAAAGTTTATGTCCCCCAGAGCTTTGTAAATACCCAAACGTAGCAATGCTCCATTTCATCAGTTGCTGTTTATATGAACAGTGAACAAGGACATACTGAGGTGGGCGGCCAATTAGGTGCCCTCTCTAGCTGAGTCACCAAGCCTACTCAGAGCACGTGGCTCAAATTTTCTCCCAAGCACCAACACAATCATATACATGTCATGAATCTTTGGGATTGTTCCTAAATACCGCAAAACTACATGAATGTATCAAATCTAGTGAAATCCTGTTAGCCTAGAAAACAATGTTGAGGGCCAGTGGCTCAGAGAATGGAGCACCGTACAGGGAGCTGTAAGCCACCTAACCTCTCTTCTTACTGTTTCCTTTTCTCACGCACTTCTGGAATTGCCCTGGTAAGCTGATTTCCCACTCTTTAGCTAAATTAATAGTACCCTTTAATCACCTTTCTTAGGCTACTGGAGATCAAGGAGCACGTACATGTAGATACCTACTGTGCACACAGGTAGCAAACATACATAATTTGTTGTCTATATGTATTTAATTTTAATATTATGAGAGTCAGAATTGCTCCGGAAACATACGGATTAGAAAGGCACAAGGTAAGGCTGTGGACTATTCAGACATAAATGCTTTCTGTGACTTCTGATGAAAGGAGAAAAGTCATTTGTTAATGAAAAATGCAATGAGAACACTTTTATGAGACAAAGAGCATATATGAGAAAAGGAACACTTTCACAGAAAATCTGCAACAGAGATGAATAATTAAAAGGGGGTGACTAAACATATTTTAGTTCTTGACTATATGAAATCATGGCTTTTGAAAGAGGAAACATACACTGTCATTTACTCTTTTCATATTTTAATTTTTAGAAGACAAATTTAATTTTAATACTGAGAGTCTTCAAGGTAGACAATCCCTTCTTTCCAAGGATTTTCTTTCTTAGCTTTCGTTTAATAACAGTTTTACATTCGACACCAACTGCAATGCCGTCTTGTGCTTGGTGCAGGGTTATGCTACTGCAGTGATATAAAAATAGCAAAGGCAAAAAAAAAAAAAAAATACACAGCAGACCGGAATAGTAGACCAGAATAGCTTAAAAACTGAAGCTTTTGGATAAAGCTCTCTGAAAGAATTATAATAGTTACAACACCTGATTCCATGCTATAAAATCATTCTTCTTTCATTATATAATATTAAAATTACATTGGGGATTCATATTTCTTTCTCCCCAGACCAATAAACTATTAAAGTTATACTGGGTCTCAGAAGAGTTCAAAATCCAAGCTGCACTGGCCTGCTGTGTCTGTTTACTTAATCTATTTTTATAACACTGCAGTAGCTGAAACCAACTTACCAAATACCTGCTTCGACATTCTGCACCACATTGATTCAAGAGATAAAATGTATGAGAAGCAAGCGGCACACTCTGTTTGTTTTTAATAAATCAATCTACTCTAGACTATTAAAGTCAGGGCCACAAGGAACCACAGATAACATTGTTTTAAATGTCTGAAATACAGCCCAAAAAGATTTTAGTTTTTTCCAACTCCGTTCTGCCAGGTCAGACCGCTGCCTCCTGCACCTACATGAAGTAGCATATTCCCAGTTTGCCAGGCTGAGTGTCTGCACCAAATCCTCGGCAGGTCTCTTGATACACAACAGGCTGTTGGGAGAGATGCGGCACCGCTACAGCCAGCTACGACACAAACATACTGTAGCGAAATTATGTAATAAAATAAACCCGTGCCTGTGAACATCCTTCACGCCCAAGAACAATGCCAAATCGAACTTTTACTTCGTGAAGCATTTCTAACAATTCAGCGTACCCAAGAAAAATAAGCTTGAGAGTACTGACAGAATGGGATTTGCCAATTAAAAGTGGTTGCCATAGAAACAGGCTTTAATATGTTCTATGAAAAATATGAACATGTCATGCTTTCTCTTTAGTCATTTACATTTGAACATAAAATGTGAAAAACACAATTATAGAGAGGAGTGCAGCTCCCTAAGGGAGCATCAAACACACTCTTGTTCGTAAAAAAAGAAAAGTTCCTTTTCTCAACCAAAAATGAACACATACTCTGTTTTCTTGAATTTTTTGTAGATTATTTGAGTAATATATCACTTCAGTGTGTGGTGTGATTTTTTTTTTCTAGAACTGAACTTTTTTTTTTCCAAAGTACTCTACTAGATTTATATTTTCTGAAAGTCTTCAAACACTGTGCTCTTTGAAAAATAACTTTAAAAATATCTTTTGAATTACTCAAGGGGAAGATCATTACAAAGGATCCTTTGACATTTTAAACACTCTAAATACCACATGTTAAAAAGTATTTTAAGTACATCATTGAATGTTCCTGCCTGTTGACTCAAGGGATTAATATGGGTTAGACTCTAGCCAGATGACCATAACCAGCCACAGGATATAAAATAGTGAACTACTCTATCACTTTCATGACTGTTTTACTAACATAGTCCATGACAAGAATTCTGGACATACTGCTATTAGTCTTCAGGTGGTGACCCAGAAGATAAATATTAATGTTTTGTAGAAATTCTATCATGCAAGTTCCCAGATTGTACTCATTTCAATATCACTGCAAAAAGCAAGTGACACATTTAAAATTTGTTTTTGAAAGGTTCAATCTATTATGATGTGAAATGATTCATTATGTATAAAATGAAGTCATCCTATGACTGATGAAAATTAAAAATTATTTATTCCTTCATCAGTTGAGCACAGAATTATCCATTCATGTGGGAAAGGTGCTGATAGAATACTTAATACATTAATATTGTATGCCTTTGATTATTCAGAAATGGTATGATTATTAATAACTGAAAAATTTTAACTGAGTATATTTTAGATGAAAGAAAGTAATTGTTAGGAAAGAGGAGGCTAATTTTTTTAATCATAGAAGATCACCTGAATTAAAATATTACCAAGTATATGGGAGTACCAGTCCTATAAATTCTCCTCTGATTTCCCTTGTGAATATATTCTCTCCCTCGAAGAGGGCTAGAGAGTACTTTATTTAAGACAACGATGGCTCTTGCAAGATTTAACCTAAGAAAAGCCTAAATACAAGAAGAAATATTCTTGGGGAAAAAAAAACAACATGTATTTTAAAATACCTTACAAATTCATTTAGAAAAAGAAAAACCTTAAGCTATTTACCTTTCAAATTACAACGAAGATGCAAATCACATCCTGAAACTATTGCTACCAAACAGAAAGAGTTCTCTTTCTGAGATTCCTACTAGAGATGTGTAACCGCTCCTGTGTTACATTAAAAAGTATAAGTAATTCTGAAAATTACACCATCATTAGTTGGTCTTCTTTTCAGGCCTAAAGAGTAAATAATAATTATCTAAATAAGCTTCATGAGAACATGCCCACTAAAGACTCAAATCTGCAAGCGATACTCAATTAGCCAACTCCGGACACAGCCTATCTAATGGTACAAAGTTCAGAATTATAAACACCTGACGGCACGGGTTTATAAAATTAGACATTTCCCAAGCAACACAAAAGAATGTCTGTTTCATCAAGCAATAAGGTCCTCCCTCTGCAGATTGAGATTTCAAGTTTTAAAATCAAAAGTTGGAAAGCAAACATCATATAAACTGTGCACCTGCCAGTGAGCGTTGAAAACAACCTGCTTGGGTGCCTGTTGATGTGGCTCAACAACCGACACCGTGTCAATGCTGCCCGCAGGGTGTGACAGCCCTGTGGCTAAAATCTATCTGCTGTTTAGTTTCTTTTTCTAAGATGTGTTGCTCTTACAGTAGCACCATTATTGTCATGAAGTTTTACGGTTTTTAAATTGACAATGAAATGTAATTTAAAAAAATGTAACTTCTAAAAACCACTTGGACTAGTTTGTATTCTTCTCAAACTGTACACATGTTATCTTCAATTATTTTTCTATAATTCTCTAACCAGGCAAAAACAACAGGGAACAGCACTCACTGGGGATAAGGGGTTATGTGACATACAAGAAATATGTTTTATAGCCTGTAGTATACCCGGGTATATGGACAAAAAGTACGACGACAGGTAGCTACTCCACCAAGAAGCACTTCCTCTGAGCAGAGTTCGCTAGAGCCAACCTCCATCTACCACCCCCTCTCAAGCGTAACTTTCCTTAAAATAAAACATAGACTTCTGTTGTATACTAAGCATATGGTGTCTATAATAATTCAAATACGAGTTATTTACATTTTGAAAAGCAATATGAAAATGTTTGTCACTCCGTTATCCAAATAACTAACACACGTTGCAAAGTCAAATTCTCATTTCATCTAACTAAATAATAAGTCTAACAAATAATAAATCTAAACCTCCCTTTAATGGCATGGATTTACTCAGGTGCTATGAGCACAATATTCATCTGCTTCACGTCAACACATAAAAAGAGAATCTGCGGTGAGTGAAGGTAAAATCTCTTTCTCTTAGCCACAAATGAAAGGGACACTCTCTACATCATTTAATTTTTGTTCATGCTCTTTTTCCAACATGACAGCAATGTAGTTTTCAAGGTAAAAGGACCCTGAAGTGTATCATTGCATAGCTACATACTAAAAAGCATTTGTCTACCAGCCTCAGCATCAGTACAATGCAGAACTGCCCAGAGGATTCCGCCAAAAACAACTCGAGAGTGGACACTCGGGAATTAGTCCCCTGGCAGCTATTCCACAGGGATAACAAACCTTTGTTGATCTTGTTACAATGGATCCTTTACACCAGCTCATCTAATTTAATCTAATGTATTCTCTATTCATGAAACAGTATTTCTCTATAACCAAAAGTTTTCATATCTTCGCTATTTTCAGAATACTCTCTGGCTCTATACGGGGCATAGAGACAGCTCTTAAGCTGTGGAGGGTCACAGACACCCCTGTATGCCATGGACTCACTCTCCAGAAAACTGCACACGTGGACTTAAAACACTGGGGTCTTTACCCCCGCTGAAATCAAGAACTCCTTTAGCGGTTCTGTGAACTTCGAAAGAATCCCCAAGTTAAGGTGGAATGCCACGCTCCACCCTGCTGCAGTACTGGTTACAGAATGTGGGACTCATGGAAGCATCCCAAAGCAAGTCAGTCTGTACGAAACCATTATTTGCAAGTAGTCCATTGGAGAGGCTTTTAGAGGATAATAGAAAGAGGTTTTAGAGAAATTTGGTAGAAACTTGTATCAAAACAAAACACTGATACCACCTTAAAGGAGAACCCTTGTCCCATGGGCTTCTGGAATCCAGAGGTGGCATCAAGCAGGTCTTCCCTTCTGGGGCTGACTGGCAGGGTGGCCCCTCTGTCTCTCAGGTGAGAACCACTCCTTGAAGGAGAGGTTCCTGGGAGACTCAACACTGTTTGGAAACACCCTGATATGTATGCAGTGACACGCAAAATAAAGTAGCATTATAGAACTAAGAATGCTAAGGCAAACAAAACAAAATAAAGTTGCAGAAAATATAAGGGTAACGGAAACTGAATGTAAAAGGCAAGGGAAATAAGTAAGAGATGGATCCTGTCTGATGAAATAAGAAGAGGTAACAGAACAGGGCACCTATCCAACTCCTACTTATGTTCTGCCATTGAGGACACCCAGCTTCAAAATATTAAAGATACATTGAAGATGTAATGCAGTCTGCATAACTGCCTGGGATACACACCCAAAAGCATTCATGGATGAGAGAAGCAGTATAAAAGTGAAATTGAGCCTCTAGAAAAGCACAGTTTTCCCATTTATTTCGGATTTTCAGTTTTATTTTCTCTTTCACATTTCAAATTACTTGAAGCTTTAAGGAAGGGGCAGAAAAGTCTTACTTCCATTCTCTCTGTAGTTCTTATGCACACAATAGTATGATTTCTCCAGCTTTTGTCGCTTTTTAAAAAATGTTATGTGGCAAGGGACAAATATCCTGTCATAGAGTCATCGTTCATGATTTTAGGAAAGAAAAGTGTTTCTTTTCCCTTAATAAATCATTGTCTTGAGCGGCATTCGGTTTAACCACTGCGTAAGACAAACAGGGTAAGAATGGTCAGCTAGTTTTCCATTTGGCTCCATCTATTGCCAAGTGGGTTTAAAGGCAAACTATGTCATACTTATATCGCTTACTTGATTAAATATTACCACCTCTGCTTACTAAACAAGTCTAAATATACCTTCCTTGGGGTTACTAAGGAGTATGTTATGACTACTCAGTTACACTAAAGTTGTTTCTAAATCAATTGACAAATACAGCAAATGTCTAATATGTTCCTGGACTCAAAAAAATAGGATCCCTGTACTGAAGCAGGTTAAGGTGTCAAAGAGCAGTTGAAATACAAAGTAGTAAGTCAATCAATTATTTGGCATCAAACAACTAAACCCTTCAAACTCTGACCGGGTTGATCATTTTGAAATGAAGTTAAGCATTTTAAGAGAAATACCAATTTAAGTCTTTTCTCACTCGACTAAGTTATAAAGCTATACAAGATCATATTTTAAAATTGAAGAGATGAAAACACACCTTGCACAGAAACACACATGGGTATTAACATGTGTGACAGGAGAAGTAATTATTTGCCCATTAAATTAAGACCAATTTTCATGAAAATAGGACTGTGGAAAAATAAAATAAAATTAAACTTTGCTCGCTGTTGAATATGCTAGATCATTGCAAAATGAATTTTCTGATGAGTGATTTTTCCAGTGAACAGCACACCATATGGTCCCCTGTTCTGCTGTAATGTTTCAATAAGTAACTAATCAAAACATGTTCATCTTTTTATATTGTATCAAAATTTAAAATATCCCAACTGTAAACAGTTTTTCTTAAAATAATAGTGTGAATTTATAGGTAGGGTTTTTTATTTTTATTTTTTAGCAAGAAAGGATACATACTAATTGAATATGCCCTGGGATTTTTCTACACTCTGCCTAAAATACATAGATGTGGTTCTAGCAAGGAAACCTATGAACTTCTGCTACCTTTCCATATACTCATATTTGTACATATTTCTCCAAATCCAGATGTGTTCATCTTTCAATCCAGGCTTTGTTACAAATAATTTTGAAGATGGGCAGGGTTTAGAGCTGCCTTTTATATAAATGTAATGTAAATGTAAAACTTGTTATAATGAAAATACCTATCATAATATCTTAGCTTGGGAAAAGATGTATGATTTTTGCCATGTGGATTAGTCTAAAAGTAGGGAAGCATTTTCTTGTGAATATTTTGACTATTCAAAGAATCTTCCTGTGTAATGCAAACGAAAACATATCAATATTCAAAGGGAAAAAACAGTAAATGCTTAGAGAAACGTGCAGTGGAATATATACACATTTAAAGTGCATAAACACTCATAAATGACTGAAAAAAACTCAATACAGGAAAATGTGTAAAAGCCATATGAAAACACAGCATGTGAAAATGCAGTAACTCCTATATGAGGGCCTTAATATCATGGAGTAAGGAATTAGAAATGGTCTTTATTCAAGCTCACAATACTCCAGATACATTTAGCCAAGCATTTGGGGGCAAGGATGATGAGGCAAAAGCTCTAAAAACTCTTTCAAAACCTCTTTAGAGACTTATACCTAGTAATCAGTTAATAATCTGAAAGTTCTTCCATCCACACTCTTGTTTTTCTGTCCATTCCCCTTATCTTCTTTCTCTCCTTTCTTCTATCTGGCTCAGTACCAGTTAGACCTGAAGATAAACTTTGAACTTAGAGGCAAGGAAAGAGTCCAATTTGAGCAATTTGGGAGATAAGAAGAGTTTCACATTCTCAAATTATCCTACTTTCTTTCCTCCTCTGATCATTTCAGGCACTGTATTTTAGGCATTCAAGGACCAATATGTTCTACAACTGTTAATGTTGGATTTTGTGGGCACTTCCTATTTTTATACCTTATGACACATCTTTTAAACTTCAAGTGTGTAACAACAGGAGTGCTCTGAAACACAGAGAACATAGTAAGTGACAGATAGTGAAGGAGTTCCTTGATCTCAAGGTCATACAACATGAAATGTGCTATTGAACAATGCTATAAAAATCCTCACACCTAGAAATCTTTAAGAAGAGTTCTTTGTTGTTTAGAATTAATATTGGCTCACCCTGTCTGGGAATAGCAGTCTGTGGTTTTTAAGCTATGTTTGCTTTTAGAAATGATACCTATCGGGGTGCCTGGGTGGCTCAATCGGTTAAGTGGCTGCCTTCGGCTCAGGTCATGATCTCAGTGGGGTCCTGGGATTGAGCCTCCCATGGGCTCGCTGCTTCTTCCTGTCCCTCTGCTGCTCCCGTTTGTTCTCTCCCTCTCTCTCTGTCAAATAAATAAATAAAATCTTAAAAAAAAAAAAAGAAACGATACCTATTTAGAAGGTCTTTAATTGCCTTATAATATAAGCATCCTATGTCATTAACTTTGGTCTATCTTAAGGAAATGAGAGTCCGTCAGCAATTCAAATGAAGCAGAGGCAGGGCACCTTAACATCTTCATCTGAAACTTTGACCAAAACAAACAAACAAACCAAAAGAAAACAAATTTTAAAAACCTCAACACAATCCAAAAACAAAAATAAAGAAAGAAACAAACAAAGCCCCCAACAACCCTGCTACAACTTCCTGGGGTTTTGCCTCTGATTTGTAGCAATTATTAAAACGTCATTTAGAAAAACCCGTGTTCCCGTAAACTTAATGAAGACAATTCTGAGCAATCTGGAACGGTCCCAGGAAAGGAAAAGGCATCTTGCCGAAAATATAAATACAATCAAAACAATAGCCTGAAAGGAAAGCTGAAATGATTTTAATATTTAGGCCCCTAAGAAAAGCTACTATGCGGCCACAGGTGATTTGCAGTGGAAGGGAAAACGCTGTAATTACTCGTTGTGAACGATCATTTGGTTGGCAAAAGGACGCATTTTGATAAAATACTTTCCGAAGTAACCGTATCCTACACGTATAGGAATTCCTGCTTCAGTGTACATTCTGTCCATGTTCTAGTATCTTCAATAAAAATACTCAAGGTTCATTATCAGAAATGTCAGTGGCTGCCTCTTACACAAGTCTTTGTATTTAATTGCCATTGTTTACCACCTAGTTTTAAGTTGTTCAGTGTATCTTAAACATGAGAGATAATCATGTTATAAACCAAAATAGTCGATAGTGTATTCAGCCTACTACAAACTTACATTTTTAAAACTCCTATTCTAATAATGATGTAATATTGTATGTTGGATATGATTTCTTAGTATTATTAGAAGCATAAAAAGCTTTGAAAATCTTCAAAGAGGACATCTCTCATAAGCACATTTAAAAATAGTTTTCCAAAAAAGTGTCCAGTTGTTATATATACATCAGGTAGGGATACTCTATTAAACATTTAAACAAATTCAGAGAGGTTACAGCATTGAACACATGTTTACATTATATTATACCTATTATATATATTATACCTGTTTCATAGTAATAAAATATGAGTTTAACTGAAATAAAACAAAAGAATTAAAACTGATAAATATTATAGGAACAAGTACACTACTACCTCTCATTTAAATAGCAAGAACAGACGAAATATTCTTCATATTCTGTCCTTGTAGCCTGCATTTGACCACTGTGCATTTTACTGGTCAATAAATTAACTCGTGTAATACTTTTTTACAGATCTGTGATAGTTTTGATTGTAAAAGAAATTAGGGTACTGTAGAAGATAGTTGAATCAATGTGAAAGAATTCTAAACAAGTAACAGCCAAAGATTCTGAATCATAAATGTGACTGACCTTCAAATATCTAAGGTGTGTCACATCACAGGTTTTCATTCTGTCAATAATTTGTCTTTGGGCACATAATGACAACTAACATTTATTGTCATATAATGTGTGCTAAGCCCAGTTTTAAGGGCTTCATATGTATTCCCTCATTTAAGCCTTTACAACCCTATTTGGTAGGTACCATCATTAGCCCCAAATACAGGATGATGAACCAGGTAAGTAATTAGTTAACAGTCACGTGACTGACAAGTGGAGGTGTCAGGTTTGAACTAAGTCTTAACGCGGGCTCAATAACCTCTCTACCATCCCCAGCTACAGTGCCCCTTGTATACCATCCACAGGTCATGGTGCAGCAGGGGAGCAGCAAGTAGTTGCAAATGAACCCAGATTTAAAGGCCCACATAAGAACAAGGACTCAGGCGATCTAACAGAAAAAGCATCGGATCCAAGCGTAATTCTATTCAAAAGAGTCCATGTCATCTTATCAAAAAGGAAGACACCTCTAAAGAAAGGAATGACGAGAGCCATTATTAATAGCTTCTTACAATGAAAATCTTCCAACTACTTGGAACAGCCTCACTGTTAGTGCTGTGTTTTCCTCACTGCCATGGTTGTGGGGTTTTGTATTAAAGCAACAGGAAGTCAGCATGTGAGTCACCAAGCAGGACCTCTACACCATTTCACGTTCTGAGTCTAGGCAAAGACAGGAAAAGGGAAGATCAGGGTAAAGAGGAAGTGAGGAAAAGAGAAACGCAACCCGGAGAAGATGGGGAACCGAATGCAGACCTTGAGGTGGACCACCAGAATCACGGCTTCCCCAGAAGACAGAGCGTGCCTTATCCCTCAGGTCCTGTTCTAAGGTGGAGCTGGGACAATGGTATGATTCTTCCGCATTTTTCACAGCAAGCTTGTCTTCCTAAAAACACACTGCCTCCCAAAATAGTGTTCTTTTAGGTTCCTTAGGCTTTGACTCTCCTCTCAGCTAGATGTAATATACGATCGTCTACATAACAATATGACAAATGGAAAGTTTCCAACAACTATTAGTCAGCAAGTCCTACCCGCCATAAACAGTCCATTCTGCTTCTAAAGCAGCTTCCTATTTCAGGGGTAAATCAGGAGTCACAATGGCACTTTCAAAGAATCTCTCACTTAAGGGATTCGAACTAAAGGCAGAGCTACAGCACGGTGTCAAACAAACGATTGAAAACAGCTGATATAAACAAAGTACAGCTCAATTTATACCCGTTTGAGACAATATGTGAGAATATTTTCGAAGACATCGGAGTCAAATATTTGTACATAGTCTTAAGACAAAAACCTACATTCTTAATTTTGTATTTTTAGTCATGAATTTAAAAGCTTTCTGAAATTAAAAAAACTTCTTTTGTAAACGGTAATTCCATAGTAGACTTAAAACTATGAATTTATTTGAATATATGGATGTGTCCTGCACCAAGACAAATTTCTCCAGGAACCAAAGGGTTGATATCTACACTTGGATCTTCTTAAGTCTGAAGGGAAATAAATGTAGCTAACATTGCATTGCAAATACTTCTTACCCTTGTTAAATTATACAATAGCATTAAACCAGTTGGAAAATATTCCTCTCAGGATCTGAGAAATATACAGAAACTTAAGTACTAGGTCTCTATTATTATAATTATTATTTATTTTTATGAATTCATTACCCCAAATGTTGTAAATATTTGTATGCATAATTCAAGAGTAATCAGTGGTGTTTATCTTGACTAACAGATAAACTACAGACGGCAGTGCATTTATGATTTCAATGGAATTAATCTTCAATTCTCTACACTTCTTTGTGAAAAGAGCTATAAACAGGTTGCCAAGAGGAGCCTTTTAGCACCAAGACTTTATTTGCAGGAGAAAAAAAAAACTCCTCTTGGTCAAACTCATCTTTATTTACTGCGATATATAACCCCTCCTCAAAAGGAGCAAAGACTCTTAACTCCTTATAATGTACATATCTAAGAGATATGCCATATAAATAATAATAGACATGTAAATAAGAATAATAGACATGTTTCAAGAAGCAACACAATGAAGTCAATTCTTCTTTTTCCATGGGAAAAATAATGACAGGTCCTTTTTTGACCTATGAGAACACAAAGGATCTGCGGGCGGCGGGCAGGAGATGGGGGGGGGCGGCAATCTGTCTTGTTAACAATTCCAGCATCCCTAAAGTCGTCCTCTTGTTTTTTTAATTACCTTTTCATATTCAGATACATATGAAACACTTTATTCTTGTTTGGTACATTTTATTTAGATGATTCCACAGGTAATACATCAATTTCACTTTCTTAGCAATCACACCCTGCCCATTTTCAGCAGGCTTCCTGTGACGGCGTGTTGACACCCTTGCTTGAATGGTCATGGCATGTAAGGGAAATGCCAGGGCAAATCTGTCAGCTCTATGGGTTTAAGACTGCAGTGTGGCTCCTTAATGATTTATAACAGAGCTGGGAAGTGGCCACTGGCAGTGCTGCTGGGAGATGCTGGTGACTGACACCGATTACAGAAAGCGGTACAGATGTTTTCCCGGCGAAGATGCCTCAGAGCATCCTGTCTCATCGGCTCATGGCACATGCCCGCTCTCCAAAAAATGAAAATGCATATTCAACCCCCTCCTCTTGCTAACAAAACAAAACAAAAACAAAAAATCCAAAACCAAACCAAACCAAAACAAAAAACTAACAAGAAAACTAAACTAAACGTGTCTTTTGTTGGACTTTAAAAAACTGGCTCATTTTCAAATAATAAATCACCGCACAGAGTTTATAATAAGAGCAATTTTATAAAAGTGCTTCTTCTATAGTTAGGCTACTCTTCTCTTCTAACTCATAGTTATCTTTAAACTTGAACGTTTCTAAAGGAAAAAAGATAAAGGAGATCCCCACTTTTTAAAAAAAAGTCTTTCTATAAAAGAGTCATATTAAAGCATTTACACAAGATAAGCCATTTAAGATTTGCTTTAAAATACTTGAGCCCAGCGCGCCCCACCCCCCAAGAAGTGGGATGACGGAATCGATAAGATTCACAAACAACAAAAATTGTCAACACTGGATTATGATATATTCATAGTATTCGCTCTACCTCTGCCATATACTTGAAAATCCTCATTTAAAACACTTCTTTAGAAACCTATAAACATGGAGGTTTGCCTTAAATCACTACTTTCCCTAAATTAACTAAATCACTTGAGAGTCAAATATACCCAAGTCTAATATATCTTCCCCTTAGAATTAAAGCTTTAATTATTTTGAAAAGAAATATGTAATACATTCTCAATTTCATTATAGAATAATGAACACTATCATTTTAGCTTCTTTGCTACATCCAACTATTAATGTCTAACATTCTGCAAACTATAACTTGACTGTTAATTAAGAGCAGCTGAGACGGTACCTAAAGAAAATCTGTCCTGATTCACCATCCAAACTAACTGACGTTAGTAAGCAATTATTTTGATGTCCCTCATTTTCAAAACGAATAGTATAAACAACAAAGAATGACTATGACATTCAAAAGCTTGCTCCCTTCCCTCGTTGGCTGCAATATTTGTTTTTTCATTATGCCTACATATTTAAATTTCGGCCTTGCACTTGTCATAATCTACCCTCCCCAAGCCTCGGATTGCTGCATTTCTAAAATATAACAATAAACTGTAAGATTCCTTCATTAATCTTCCAACATGGACCACTTAAAAGTAAGTGAGGCATTATTGCCTAATTCAGTTAAATTTTGCATCGCATCTACATTCAAATGGAAATGTACCTGCCAGCTTATTAGGTGCTGAGGATATTACATTATACTCTGTGAAGCTCAGCAAGATGACTCACACGGCAAAAGAAAAAGGAAAATGGATTGAAATGGAATAAAATTAAGTGCTATAAAAATCAACTGGTAAAAATTACACGTGATAAAGACTTGTACTTTCTCTAAAAATTCCATCTTCAAATCGGAGATATATTGGTCTTTAAGACCAGAATAAGACACTTTGGATGGGGGGCGCCTGGGTGGCACAGTGGTTAAGCGTCTGCCTTCGGCTCAGGGCGTGATCCCGGGGTTCTGGGATCGAGCCCCACATTGGGCTCCTCCGCTGTGAGCCTGCTTCTTCCTCTCCCACTCCCCCTGCTTGTGTTCCCTCTCTCACTGGCTGTCTCTATCTCTGTCGAATAAATAAATAAAATCTTAAAAAAAACAAAAAAAGACACTTTGGATGGGAATGAAATTCAAGTTTGGAAAGTTGTTACTCAATATTCAAACAACAACAAACCCTCTCGCTAGGATTACAAACCTAGTTAATAGCTGCTTAGCTCCACTGTGATCACTGAGATTACTCTTCTTCTGTTTTTCTTTTCCATTTTTAATCCTGCAGTTAATAAATTGTGGAATCTTGGAGTTGGAGTAGAATTTAGAAACAGGGTTAAGTCAACCACCTAATTTTGGAGCTAAAGAAATGAAGGCTCACGGAACGTCAGTCTTGCCTTCCTCCTAGGTTATAGCAAACTTCGCCTTCTTGACGCGTTTGTTCTGACACAGCCTGCCTTGTTTGTGCTTTTGAAAGACCCCTTTATATATGAGTGTAAAAGCTTACTTCCCTCTCTCCTACCCACACATATATATGTGTGTGTGTGTGTGTATGTACACACACACACACACACACACACACACAGATTTATATATGTGTATATATAATAGACGTATCTCTTAAGATGACAGAATATCTCTGAAGAGAAAAGCCCCCAGAAACTATCTTGGAATTTCCAGGAAAAAAAAAAAAATCACATCAACTTTCAGCCTTGCAAAAGATGTTTAACAGAACTGTATAATTAAAATAATTTAGTCCTGTTATGCCAACCTCAAGGCTATATCAGTTGTTCACAAACTGCTATTAAGACAAAATAAAATTAAGCAAAAGCTTCTTCATTCTATTTTCAGAAGCTAGATTTAAAAGAAAAAAAAATTAACTGCTTAACATCACCAACTTAACCTCCAATTCAGCTTTTTCGCTATCTCCGTGTTAGGGAAGATAAACTGAGCTTAAAGGCTCAATTACATCTGTCCAATTTGAGGTCTCACAATTTGAAAAAGTCTTTAAGAGTTCAGACAGAGAACAAACGATGAGACAATATTAACATGTGAGTTGCTCCGCCTTGTAGTGAAGCAGTGTGGAAACAGCTAACATTCAAGCATTTTATCTCTGCTTGTTGGGACCCAAAAAGTTAAGTCATGTGATAATCTTTCACTTAGTTAACCAAGTAATAATAAAAGGGACTACAAAATTATAAAAATTATCAGAAAATCGTTCAGGCCACATATCCATTTCGCTTTCAAAATTTACAAACTGCTGAATAATACGCTTTGGGGATTATTCTTTAGAAAATTTATTTCAACATATATTTTATAGGTATAAAGTTTACTAACTATACATGTATTTCAAATCCCTAGCATAGTCCAATGCTTTCTAAATAAGCCACCTGCAACCATTCTGTTTGGTGGTACACAGAGTTAGAGACCGCTATCCTCTGAAGAGCTTCCCCAAAGAGAGGTCAGTTATAGAAGGCTAATCTCAGTGTTGGGGGAGACAGTGCAGCACTCAGGCAAAGCAGTCCATTTCCATGGAGCCGCCGGCACATTTGTAACCAAGGTCCTAACACAGCCTGCCCTGGATCTTTACTCAAAACCTCAAAAGTGGTTATGCCAAGTAGAAGGTAGGACAAGTCATAAAATAACAAATTGGATTCATTTTTACCTTTGTCATAACAGATCCCCTGTCTACTTGTTTGCAATCTCTCACCGTGTCAGACTTTCTTTTTTCAGGTTGGAGGTTTTGGTCACAACTTGAAGTTAATACTTTAAAATATTTTATGAGAAGCTAAATCATGTTGGCAGGACCAGGTTTGGAAAATGACCTGAAGTTATAAGTATGTTCCAAATAAAAATGTTTAAGATATTTAGATTTTTACTTGCAAATTAAATCCGTTCACTAATAGGTCAATTTGGGCCATAAATGGATGGTTAAAGTGCAGTTAAAGCTTTGATTTTACAATTCAAGGGACATCCCTGATGACTACATCATCTGGGACGTCAGACAGGTTTCAACTTCCACATCATTCTGATGGGAGGTGGATTTCTGGAGCGATGGCAGGCATGTAATGAATGTATCCTTTCTGACCTCCGCCAGGCTGTACATACGCTAGACTCATAAAAGTATGCAATGTTTTACTAGAAATCACAAAGAGCACGTTGTCTCCTTGCAAGTGATCTCTTGCTGAGATAACAAAAACACAAAGTTATTGTAAGTCACACTACAGCTACATTGTACACAGATGTCTCTTGTCCTAAGGAATTTTAAATATAAAAGATGCAGGCACTGCTAAACAAAGATGGTATTATAGTTTCTATCAATTACATAACTTAAGGGATCAAATTGGAGAAAGAAGGAACACTATTCCAGAAATTCTGCATGAAGAATAAGGGCATCCTGAATTTATAATATATTGTGGGATCAAAACATTCACCTGACAGATATTCTCTTTATGGAAATGTTTTGATGGAATGTGGCTACCGTATCAACACAGGTTATGTTCCCTGGGGCTATCAGCTGCGTGACTGATGGATCTCATTCTTGATTATGGTACAGAGAAAGCATGAAAAAGAATGAAATGTGAGGGTGATCCCTGACGACTATTATCTACCAAAGGGCAGGACCTGACATATGTTTTCTTCATTGCAAAGTACCTGGTACATGGTAGGTGCTTGTTGAACATATCCAGTAAAGAAAGGGTGATAGCATTTCAGCTTGATCGCTGGTGCTGATATCAACCAACTGTATGACATGTATTTAAACATTTAATTCTTAGTGTTCTCATCTCTAAAACTGAACTATCAATACCGGCCTCAGTGGGCTGTTTTACAGAATGAATGGAACCATGTAAGTGTAAGCACCTAGCCTCGCACCACAATGCCTGGCATACAGTCAGTATTTGGTAAGAGCTTATTGGGAACAAAAATGCTAGAGATAGTTTAGTACTGGGCTAAAACAGAAATTAATTTCATTGGGCTATTCCTTTATCTACCACCTTTATCCTACTCCCCTTTGAAACTTATTGATCTTTGAATTTAGCTGGAAGAATTCTAATAGCTCTATTTAACTTAATGATACCAGTATATCCCAACGAAATCCTTACCACAACACCCTTTATCCTAGTATCTTGTGGCTCAATCTATAAAATTAGCAATTGAGTTGTTAATGAATTAGAGTAATGATTAGACTCTTGGTGAGTGAAGTATATTTAAATTACCACGGCAACTTAAATTTGTATCTCTCAAAGCTATTTTCAGATGGTAGTAGTAACATATACCAAAAGTGAAAAAATAATTATTAAATTTGTAGATAAAAATGAAATTCTAAAACAAATGTATAGTTCCAATATTATAAAATCATGGCTGAAAAGGACTGTCCTTTATTTATGTCCTTACAAATTTAATCCTAATTCTGCTCTTATCATGTAAAAATATAGAATTTGTCATGGAATTTCACCTACTTTATTTGATACATGTTTCTGTGATTCAGTTTCCTTTCTACTAAAAATATGGAAACTTCACACATATTAATTTAGACAATTCCACAGATTATTTCACACTTGTTTATTCTGTAAAATATTCTCTAAATTTGAGCATTCAGCAAAGTACTAAAACATTATATCTATATCATTTCTCTTTCTATATGAATATTATAGAGAGACTTTTTTTTTTGGAGAAATGAATACATGCAATTAGCCCATGGGAAGGTTAAATGAACTACTTTTTTGGTTTTATTTTAACAATATCTAACCTACGGTTCTGAAGCAGGGGCAATTTTGCTCACCAGGGGACACCTGACAATATCTGGAGACAAGCTGGGTTTTAAGAACTAAAGGTTGAGAGCACATTGCTACTGGTATCTAGTGAGGAGAGGTCGGGGATGCTGCCAAGCTATAGTATACAGCGGTCCTATAATATACAGGACCGCCCCCTAGAGCAAATATCTCTCTGGTCCAAAATGTCAGTGGTGCAGAGGCTGAGAAACCCTAGTCCACATCCAAGTCACTGTAATAATATGCCCTGCCGAAACTGGTATACTCTTTTGTGGCATTAACCTTGAAGTTAGAACGATGCTGTATGTAGGATTTTAAGACAAACACAGTGTGCTATTTTAGAGTAATAAGGCTAAGTTTTTTGAATCTTTATCATCAACTTTAAGCATCTGCATCAGTGATCCCTATTAACACCATCTCTGACACAATCTGGAAGCCCGTTGACCCTGCCAGTGGATCCGCACTGCAGTGAGAACAGAGAATTGAAATGTGAGGAATGGGTGCTTTTGTCAGAGTGGCTGCAATCTGCAAGTCAATCAGGCTTAATTGGTCCAATAAACAAAAACATTACATCAATTATAAAATCTCCAAAATCACTGTCATGTTTTCATTGATTAATTCCTACTCATTTACTCAACAGAAAGAGTTTTGTAGCAAGAAATAAAATGCTTTAAATCACATCCAGTACACTGCAAAGCCAGGTGTCTAATTATAGCAACCCCTCCTCTCTCTCTCTCTCAATCTCTCTCACTTCTTCTAGGGAGCAATATTAGCTGCAGAGACTACTAACTCCTTATTGTGAGCTACATTTTAAAATTTTTGTGTCAGTTATCTCAGGGGAAAAGGTTTGAAAGAAAATAAAATTGGTTCTTGGGTAAGAAGCATTGGTTGAGGTATCAATAATTTGGTTAATTTATTAAATGCACGATAATTAGCTAACCCTGCCTTTAAATCACTTTTACTCTTTGAGTTATCTCCTATTACAGCAATATTTAGTCTCCCCAAATCAAAAATACTAAGATCTATCCATTTCTCAGTGGTTTTCAGGCCAATTTTACTAAAACACAAATCTGGTATCTGCCACTACCCAACCTGAATCATTCAATGGTTTCCCATAGCCTTAAGTAAACATTCAACTCCTCAGGTGAACTCACAAAGTCCCTGGTAACCTGGGCCTTCCGTTCCGGCCCTGTGCCTTCCCTTTCTTTCGTAACTGCCCCTTAGCAACTGTCATTCCGGTTATACCACACTGCTAGCAGTGCCTGGAACATTTCGTATTTTTTTCAGGCTTGACTTGAAATACACTGATGCTTCATCTCAAGTGTGCTTTATCTCTTTTTATCTGCCTGGTTTACACCTTTATCCTTATCCTTCCTACCAAGTATATCATTGGAACTACTCAGGAAGCCTGGCCTGCCTTCCTCTGTTTCCGTAGTATCCTGGGGACCTCCATCAACGAGCATATTCCACTACACTCTCTGATGATCTGCTCCGTGTCCTACATGAGACTGATTCTTTAAAGGTAAGGAGTCTCATCTGTGAAGACGCAGAGCCCCTGGCAGTGGCTGGTATAGAACAGATTATAAACATTGGTGACTGAGTCAATGAATGGATGAACGATGGTACTTTCACAGGTCTGGCTATATGGGTTCTTTTCTCCACCGACAATGGTAACATTTTATTCTCTCCTAACCACCCTCAATTATGTACACATTCTATAATCAAGCTATCTACTCACTGAAGCCTTCAAGGTTCAGCTTCAGTGTCTGTTACAAAGTAGCTACGTAATAAACATCTGATGAATGAACAAATCAAGAAATGAATCCTTAAAAAGTTGTTGAGTATGATTAACCCAAGGACAGAAGGATCTCAGTAAATGCTGACTAGCCAAAGGAGGGGATAATGTGCAAATTATTTCTTTCTGGATTTGGGAAAACAATGTGTACGAACACATAACTCTACTTGGCAAATCCACTTGACTGATACATGCATATTTATGACACCAGTATTGCGATTCTGCTGGGTTTGGAAGTTTTCAAAATAAAATTTTGAGAGGAAAATGCCAGCAGCTATAATAAATGTACCTGCAGAAGGGTCAACAGAGTGTTATGAGAGCCCCAAGGAGAAGAATGAGAGGAACCCCTACCCAGCTCTGAGAGCAGATAGGGCCAATTAGGGAAGATGTCACAGCAAGGGATTCCTGGGATGAATCTTGAAGGACAGACAGGGATAAGGAAAAGGAGAAGAGAAGGAGATTCCAGGATGGATAAACGACCTAAATGGCATAAGCCGGGAAGACACTGTTTATATTGCATTTCTATCAAGTCAAAAAAGTTAAAATGTGTGTTAATACTACCACAGAGAATTACTGAACAGATGTACAATTTTTAGGTATCACTAATCTTTTTTTTCTACTTTGTTCATTTTATTTATTTATTTTGCTTTTAAATTATATTTTATTATTTGTTGATTTAAAAAGTAATACATACATTGAAAATAATTCAAACTTTTACTATTTGCAAGTATTATCTTCTTTTTATTATTATGTTCAATTAATCTTAACCAACAGGGTTTGGGATATAGGCGTGGGGCCCGTGTTAAGAGTTTTTTACGTGATGGTATATAACACAGGAGCTGTCTTTGCATCAAATAAATATGAACAATCTACTGGAGGACTGAAGAAGTAATGGAATACTAATATGATTATAAGCATAGGCCAAGGACCTATTCAAGAAGCGTTAGGGTGAAGATACTTAAAAAAAAAAAAAAGACAGAATAAGCATTTCAGAAATTAGAGATAATTTAACATGTGGACATCATTAGGGTCCTGGGCCAAGGTACCTGGTTGCCATGACAGAGCCAAAAAAAGCTACAGAAAACTTGACAAGCAGGTATCCTGGGAGAAGCTGAACACAGAGGAAAAGGCCAGTGTTTCCAAGAGGCAATCAGATTATAATTTTCTAAATCTCTCTTGGGAATATGCTCTGAGTATTACTTGGCCTTGAGTTCTATAGCAGGAGTCTGGACTGACTGCAAATGAAGCCAAGGTAGGTACTGTAAAACAGGGGTATCTTACCTAATGTCTGAACCCTCTTCTGGCTTTTTCATTTACCGTGAATCACTGAAGAATTTGCTATTTGCTATTGGATAGAAAAAGGAGCCTGGAGCACATGTGGAGCGGTCACATTCACCAACCGGTGGAGATCCCTAGAGCCACTGCTGTCTTGTACTCCACGCCTCTCAGAGCCCAGAATGGCCACTCCAGGGTTCTGTAATGCTGACCCTCCGGGGATGGGTGTGAACCTGTTGGCACGCGCTGGCATTAGCTGATTGGGGCATCTCTTCTCAACTCCATATTCAGTAACCTTATATTGATAGCTTGAAATTAGTCATGGGATTACAGAACTTAGCAAACAGATCAGCAAACTGGACAGATCAAGGTGGTTCTGTTTTCCCCCCACAGAGAGCAGGTTGTTAAATATCTACCAGCATACCACTAGATCCAACCCATCTCGACGGTCAGAAACCAACAACACATCTCATGATAAATAATAACTAAAAAAGCTCAACAATCTGCTAGCAAGCAAACCAGTTTGGATTCCTCTTATAAATCGAATGATTTGAAATTTGCATTGTCATCTGCCCCACTCAAGTGTCTAGATCAAAATATATATGCATATATAGGTCTTGCTAATGTCAACTAAGAAAGAAGCAAAAACCATTTCTTGCTTATACATGTTTGAAGTCAAATGACAGAACAGCTAGACAAGTCTAAATTGTGTTATTCTGGGGATATAAGGTTTTAATCTCTGGGAGAACTATCAATCTTTGTTCATAAGTACTTTGAGATTCAAATTGTTTTCCCTTACTTTTGAGGAATTGATCATCTTTCTATACCATATATATGCATTAATTTAAAATAACCAGATACCTTTTATAACTTAGAGACGAACCAATGCGGATCACTCAATTCTTCTGATGGAAAGGACAGCTAAACTAGTCCTGTCTTAGGCAATCCATATCACAAAAGAAGTAAAATATGTTCTATCAGTATGAATAAAAGAAAACATGAAAGGGGAAAAAAATGTCACCACTTGGATATCTCAATTCATCTCTTCATTCCTAAGAGCAAAGGAAAGACACCTATTTATCAGGAAGAAAACTAATTGCACGTGGATATTTCAAAGTGAATGAGACACATATTTTTTCAAATACCTTTTGTGGTCTTTTCTATTCTTTATTCTAATGAGTCACTTAAATCCCAAAAGGTAATTTTCAACTCTACTTCTCTCCTCAATCATTTGTCTTCCCACCCTCCCCCCCCTCAAAACAGGCACACAACAATGCTAAGAAGCCGGTGATTGAACATTATACTTAGAATCTTCATCAACACATCTGTTTAAATGTGAATAAATGAAAAGTATCTTTAATCAAATATATCAGTAATCAAAAACACTGACATATTTGCAAGTAGTGAATTAACCTGTATATGACTTAATATTTGTTTAAAAGTTTTTAAATTCTTGTTAGTTAACACGCAGTGTAACATTAGTTTCAGGTGTAGAATTTGGTGATTCATCGCTCACATACAACACCCAGTGCTCATCACAATATAAACTTGCATATGACTTTAAAGCTCCATGAATCACCATCTGTCTTTAAAGTTTAATAATTCCTCCTTTATACATATTTTGACCCTTCATGGGATGCCAGAAGCTATTCTCAATGATATGGCATATGAAGTTAAATATTCTAAGTTAACAAATTCTTTTTTTCTTAAATACGGCCTACAAAAATACTTGCTCCTTAATTTATACACATACAAACACACCTCTTTAAGAAGAAAACTAATTGAACATGGACAAGTTTGGGGTTTTTTTTGTTTGTTCGTTTGTTTGTTTTTTAACTTCTCGAGTGTTTTCTGCTTCCTGGATCCTGTGGATCCCCACATTTCTAATTCCAATATGAGTTCTCTTTGTTTTTCCGCCACCATCCATACGTGCCCTAACACGGGCCAACCTTATTTCTAACTCTTTGCATCTCATTGCGATGATCATCTTATGTTATCTCATTGAAGTTGAGATTCCCCTGATCAGTCAGGTTACTCATTCAAATGTCAGTCTACAATCAGGATCTATGGGAATTGTAACATAAAAAAGCAAGAATAAGACGGTTAAATGAGACACCATTTGAGATTCAATTTCTCTGACACTGTTTTCTACATATCCTCCCTCCTGTTCCACACCCCCTCCCAAATTAAACCACCACACATCCTCCCAGAACCTTAATTATCACATTACTAAAACAAAAGTAGTCTTTAAGTATTCCTCCCATATGGGTTCAGGGGGACTCCCCTGCTCCTACCAGACTCTCTCTTAGGGATGGGAACCTAACACCAAAGACAGTGTGTGAAAACTACCACTGTTTATGTTTACATAACACATTATTATTTTCTATAATCCTCACAACAGCCATTGGAAGTCATCCAAGCAGATGCTCCTACCTTATTGTAGAGGTAAGGAAGCCAGCTTTGACATGCGAAATGTCTGGCCAAGGATCATATATTTAATGAATAGCAATGGTCTTAACTATAATCAGGTCTGCTGAGAATTGACCAGCCTCCTTCCTGTGTCACTTTTAAGGACAGTAAATAATACAACTAATCCCAGCTACCGCCCCTGAGAACCTCTATGGGCAAAGTACTGTACTGGGCTCTCTACAATCATATTCTCCCAGCAGCCTGAAAAAACAGACAAGACATACTTAGTCATTCGGGACTGCATGATCTCTGCTTAGAAAATGCGGAAAGTGAAGCCCCAAAGGCACAACAATAGTAAATGGTAACTGTGGCGTTAGAACCAGGTCTTCTCATTCCTTGGCTGTCTCCCTAACATAGGACTATAGTTGGGACTTTATGCATGGTAATATCACAGAGGAAATGTATGACTTTGTGTTAAAATATATTTGGGGAACTGTATGGGCACACACACACACACACACACACACGTATACACATACACATACCTCCTTTGGGTTAGACAACAAAAATAACTGTATTGTTATAGTTTTAAAAATTAAAAAGAAAATCATTTTGATAATGTTAGTGTTCTGAAAAGTATAGTAACATTATTTTATTCCACATAATAATTTCAATTTTCCAGGTAGCACAGACATATGCCCTGTTAGAGGGTCCCACTCTCCTAGAGCAGATATCACGAGCAGCTGAACTTCTGATCCTTAAAAATTACAGAAAAAAAGGGGAGCGGTATCTGTAGAATATCTAAAACTAGGACAACTTTTAAAGGTATCCTTCGTCAGGCAAACCTGGTTATCACGTAGTTCTCTTGACACTAGGCACATTCTAGCATTGAGCTGTTTCTGTTAAGGAGCAGATACTGGTCAAGCTATTTTATAAAGGGGTGACAGGCTGAACTCACAGCGGTTTCACGCTGCAGAGGCATGACAGTGAGAAGGCCACTAATCAATCTCAGAAAAGAACAGAGGAATAAATTCTTTCGCCAGTATTTACATAGAAAAAGTATGCTGGAATACCTGCTTATTTTAGTCTGAGACTGTAAAAATTGTATCCGAGCATAATGAAACATAAACTAGGGAGACTGTTGTCTTTCTTAGCACACATTTTAATGAATCAGAAAAAGGTTTCATAAAGCTGTGAAAGCAGACGCTTGTCTCCTATTTGTCACCGACCCATGCTGTTCTGCGGCACTAGATTACAGCGTGTGTCGCCAGCCAATGGAAGAAACAAAGCTTTTCCATTTCACACCACTCTGGAGTTCTTGCTTCTTCCCATGAGAAACAAAGTGTCATGAAATTGAGGCCCAAAGCAATTTTGTATATATTTGGCGGGGGGGGGGAGAAGGCAGGCAGGCTCTTCTCTGTGCTGGGGAGAGCCGCAGAGTCATAACGGCCACTCCTATTAGTGCTGTTCGTCAATTCACGTCGGCAACAAGTGCCGTGCTAACGGGACCAGCTCCGCAGGGACTCCCTCTTACTCTGAGACGACTCAAGCCAAACACACGGCAAAAACACATGACATCATGTGCTGCTTCTCCATTCTGTGCTCTTGATTAAACTTACTAGAATACTACAATCAGCTAGAAACAGATCAAATCATTCTTGGAAACAAAGTCACATTTAGTGGCTAATTTTTGGGTTAAATTGGCTTTGAAAAGTATATTCTTTCATAGAACAATAGGAGAATACTCATTTTCAGCATAGGAGTCTAAATTTTGGCCAATAACAAATAACACAGTTCACCCAGCAGTATCACATCCTCTGCTCGCTAATAAATGACGGCATTTTTCTAACTGGATGCTCATTGGACAATGAAAGAAAATAAAATCTGGACAAAAAGGTTAATTCTATAATCTCATAAGACTTCAGTGTTTCAAAACTTCATTATATCTTAAATAATGTACACTTAAATATTTTATGCTAAAGCTAAAAAGGAAATTTAGGCTCAATTTCCAGGATTATCAGATGAAGAGTAATAAGCCAAAGTTTAAAATATTTTGCTTCCTTTTATTCCATCAATGTCAAATTATATTCACTCTGTAATTCTTATTTTAATCAAAACTTTAAATATTTATGTCCTAATTACATAATCCTTGGGATTTAAATCTGCAGAGCAAAACTAAAGGGGATATATACAAACTCATTTAATCCTCACAGCAGCACAATAAAATAGGTCATGTTATTGTCCAGTTCCTTGACGGAGTATGGGAACCAAAGGAAATTGGGCTCCCATGTCCTAGCACCAAACCCTGATGCTATGTTGTCTCTCAGACACTTGGCCATGGATTATTGTTCTTTGTTCTGTCTTGTTTTGGTTTATGTACATACTTTCAGCAAGTTATTTGCTCATTCCTCCACTCAATAAACATGTTCTCAGCACCTGAATAAGCGCCAGGCTCTGGAGGAGTAATGACGAATAATACACAAGGTAGGCCTCTTAGTATAACGGTCCAAGTCTGGGGAGGGCAGCAGACTTTGGATGAAATGATGAAATTCTACTGACAAAACTGCTGAAGTGATACGTAAAAACTCCTAGAGAAGCAAAGGTTTGGAGAGAGTCATTTAAAAACTCTGAATCTCACTTCCCTCAACTGTAAAGAAGGCAGAAATAACAAGTGTTAATTCTGAAGAAAATAACTGTAAAACCATGTCAACTTGATATTAACTTCTTTTACACCGTATAAATATGCTTGGTTTCAGTCTATAAATGATGGGCTTGGGGGCAGACATTTATTTTTCACATGGTAAAACACATAAAATTACAGTGAAGTAATTAAGACTATAAAACTCCAATTTAGGAGATTTGCTTTATAATCTTAAAGAATAAAGGGAACTTGAGTACAGAATTAAGCTACAGAAAAATCGTATATCCCTTTCATTAATCTGTATGATCTTCCACCTGAATATATACCCGAAGTACTTGTTTTAATAGCAAAGCAATGACTGCAATGCAACCATTTAAAACATGAAAAATTTAATCCACTTATGGTTAAAGTCTCATATTGTACAGACTGGGAAAAGACACTATGAATAAAAGCTATTGTGCATTCCTCAGTCAGCTGCCTGTCAATTACGCTTTTGATCAACAATTTTGTCTATTGTCTACATCTCTCTCATTAAATGAATCTACATCTAGGCATCTAGGTAGCAACCAAATTACTTCCTTCATTCAAATTGAGGGACTAAGTTTTCATTTTAAAAGATCCCTAGCGTTCACCCTAAGGCAGCTAAAATTTATGTCCACGCTGATTTCTCATCTTCTCCAATACTTCTACCTATGTAGCATAGGCCAGGGACTCTTAATTCTGAGAGGGCTAGCATGGGTGGGCTGCAGAGATCTCATAAACCCCTGAACTGGCCTGCCAGATTTCAGGGTTAAGCGCTCATATGCACTCTATTTCAGAACTTCTACCAGATTCTCAAAATGAACCATAAACTAAAAAGATCTATCTTCTTCAGGAATTAATACAAGGAGATATAACAAGGACTAAATAAGCAAAAAGCTATGGAATTAATATTTTCCACTTGAATTCACTAGCGCCATCCACCTCTTACCAATCCACCTGTCCCATCATGCCTTCCAAACAATACGAAGATAAAAGACAAAGCAAAACACATAGTGGCTTGGTCAATTTCTATGCACTGTTCTGTGTAAGTGCCCTGGAAGCTTCCTTTTCTAGCCTCTGTTGTGATTAAGTTGGTGCCACATAACTAATTCTAGCCCAGGGACCCTGAGCTAGTTTAACCTCTGAGATGAGTAGAAGCCAATGTCTTCCCCCATCTCTCTCTGTCAGAGCTTCAGCTACCTCGGAGGTCACATGTCGGAGGAAAATGGAGCAAACTTAGATCCCAGAGTCACTGGATAGAGGAGTGCACCACTGAGTTTACGAGAGCAAGAAATAAATCTTTGCTGGAATTAGCCACTGAAATTGGAGGACGGGGGGGTGGAGGTAGTGGTTGTTATTCCTATCAGCCTATCATGACATCTTCAAATTGAAGATAGAAAAATCTATCAGTTTACATCTGTCTATGCATTAATTAAAAAGGAGGAAGCTGTTTATTGCAAGTGTTATTTCTATATTTTTACAAATTACGCATTACAAGATAGACTTAAACTAGTTTATTTAGTAACATATACCACATAATCCAAAAAGTTTATGTCCATGAACCTCCCTAATAAATAAGGATAAAACCTAGCTTAATGTCCAAATCAAAACAGATATGTGTCTGTGTAGTCATCCAGGCAACAGTAGAGAGCATTCACACAACAGTTTCAGCCGCTGTAGACGCAGAGTTAAGGGTGACAGTCTTGCTACATCCCAGAGGACTTAAATCAGTAAACAATTACAGTAGGAACCGGTATGGGGTGCTATGAGGACATCTCCCACACACGGGAATAAAACGATCAAGGGAGGTTCCCCAAAGGAACCGTCACTGGCATTGAGTCTAGAAGGAGAGGTAGTAGTTAATTAAGAAAAGAAGGGTGGCAAAGATTTTTCATGAGAAAGTACAAATGTGAGACAGTGAGATGTGTGTAAAAAAAAAACTGCAGGGAGGCTGGAGAGGAGAGTCGAAACTGATGGCTGTTTCGGGGTAGCTCTGAAGAGGTGGGCCAGGGCAAAATGGCGCTTCAATTTAAAATTCCAGTGTAATTAAAGGAACTTCTCATGCTTTCCTGGGCGCTTCCAGGAGACAATAAGATGTTTGCGCAACTGCACAATAGTCATGATCATTCAGTGCTTGAAAAGATTTTGGATAATAATACAAAAAGATGAATATATGAAAATTGTCATTAACCACATTTTATTCCTTTAGATACATCATCTCACCCTTCAATTTTTCCTTCTTCACTTATCTTGAAGAGAAAGAAAATGAAATATTTTCAGGAGGAATTATAATCAAGTGGCTTACATTATAAACTTTACAGCTTTACATAATTTAGAAATTTAAAGATGTAATATTTTACTTTCAGTATAATATTGAGTCTAAAACCGTGAGAATGGCAACCAGTTCATAATCTCTCTGTGACTATGGAGCTCTACTTAAACAACAACAACAAAAATGGATCAGCGATCATTTATGTAAGAGGTAAAGAAAGTGGATTAGTAGTAACCATAAAACAAATAGTAACATACTATAAACAGAAACATATTTACTCTATTTTTGCTAAATGGGAGGCAGAGACAATCTTTCATTTTTTGCTTCTGCTTAGAATTATTTTTGCTAAGAAAGAATCAAAAAACATAATTTGACTATTCTAATTAAGGGATTTATGCCTAGAGTGTGGATCAGACCAAAGTTAAAGACATAAACCTAATCTTATTTGGTTGATATAAACAGTGGTATAAACCACAGCACTTAGGCAAACATTTGCTTTGCAAATTTTTGTCTTTTCATAATTGTTTTTTAGTCTAATGTTTCCACTTTCTACAATAAAGTTTGGTTAAAAATTTCATCTGGCTTTGGAAGTATCCACTTGAGCTCTAAGTTACATTTTGTTATATTATAACTTTCTCAACCAGGAAAAAAGAAAGTTTGCTATAATAACCTGCCCCATTCGTTTAAAATTGAGAATCTGTCTTAGAAACAGATTTTGAGGTTCACAAAGATAGCTAATTAGAGCCTTCAGCCTTGTGCTTTGATGGACAGGCCAGGTTACAAGACCTTTCCCCTGACAGCACTGGCTTGGGGGGTTCCTGAAATCCATGAGGGGATCATATGGAAAGGGATCACAGTAAACAATGTATATACATGCGTGAAACATGTTTCCACCCCCACAAAATGTACAGTCAAGGTGAGAAGTTAAACTGATGGATTTAAAAAGCGAAGGACAAAAAAGTGTCAACATAAGGCAGTGAGCTACCCACACAGCAGACAAGACGGAAGTAAAGGTACAGAGGAGGACCTTCTTCAATCTGACTCTCAGGAAGTGTTTGGTTCTTCTTGCTTCCTAAAGTCAGCCTCTCTACCCATTTTTTTTTTTTTTTGACCCGTTCTCAACGTCTCAGACATATGGTGCCCTCCGTTACTCTACTTTAAGGAATCTTTTATTCTTCCCTTCTCCACTGGACTCCCGTACCTTCCTTTGTGGAAAAAAACCACATTTCCATTGGAGCAACACCTCTAGCTTTCTACAACAATCCTCTCCTCTGCTGAATTCTCTAGCTGACACCCACTTCTTCTCTTCTTTTTGTTACTGAATTTCTTTATAGAGTTGTCTAAACTTGTTGAGTCCTCATCATATCTTCCAACTTACCAGTGACTCATCTTCTTGGAATCTGTTTCGTGCTGAGGAGTCTACCTCCTACCTCCTCCCTTTCAATTATACTCAAAGTGCTCTCTCAAAGGTTACTGCTGTCCTTTTCACTGCCGGTCAATGTCCTTTCCTCGTTTCTTGTCCTATCTGTAGCATCTGCACCATTAACTACTTCCTTCTTTCCTCTTTGGCCTTTCTTGTTCCCTGCCACTTTCTTTGACTTCTCTCCTTTCCGGCTACTGATTAGACAGAGATGAACTAAGATTTGTCACTGCAACCCTTCTCCCCCCCCCCATCCATTGTCTCTCTGAATATAACACAGCACTATCCTGTGACACAGAGCTATCAGTGCTAAGGGAGTGGCTTTCAGATGCTTTCTCTGTAAGTTCAACTACCCAACCATATCAGTGATCTACTCCCTGCTTACTCTCTCTCTAAAGAAAGAGAACACATCAATTCTAACACCTGTATTTCTTACATTGGCAAACGGCAATGCCCCATCCCTGATCACCCAAACTATAAACCTCAAGGTCATTCTCAGCTAACTTCCCTAGCTTTCCTGTTGAGAAATGAGGGATAAAACAATAGCGCAGTTCAAAACATTTACTGTGCACACTTTTAAAGTACTATTTTTTTTTTCAAAGCATCACACCAATTTTCCTGAAATATCTTTGAGTGGGCTATATGATTTTATTGTTCAAGATGGACTACTATGAAGTGGGAACTAAATAATTTCCTATTATTAGGATGACTAATAGATTAGTCAGAAATGATATTCGGCTTTTCTAGCTCAGTAAATGCCTCCAGGCTTTGTAGCAATAGTAAAAACTTTCTACAGGAAAGCTCAGATGAAATCAAAAGCTAGTGTTTTGATAAGCTGTTCATTCAGAAGTGCAAGTTTCCATTCGATTTCATTTCTTTTTCTACTTTTTTTTTATCTTTTCATTTCTTAATATGCCATAGATATAATGTTACATTAAGTGATTCACTTACAAAATAATAAGAAACAAGTTTCCAGTTGTTCTGCTCACTCAAGAAAGCCACTAATGTTTGCATTTTTCTTAAATATTGTTTATATGCTTTTCCAAACTATGAAACAAGACACTGTAGGTAACACAAGTCAAAAACTAGCTCTATAAATTAGTACCAAGATAAATAAATGCAACAACTAGCAATAATTACATAGTAAGCCCTGAAGAACTGTTATTCAAGTATTTTCAAATGTCTACAGTGTGTGTTTACATAAGTACTCTATTTAGCACAAGGGATACATTCCAGGGGAATGAGCCCCATGAGAGGGCATGATAGCCAGTACTTGGGCTGATGTGAGCTTCCTTCACGGTCCGCAAAGGCTCTTCATTTCTCTTCGAATTCCCACCTCAGTTTATTTCTGCAACCCCCGTTTCTGTTCCCAGGCTGTGGTAAGGTTCATTATGCTCTCCATAATGTCCCAAGACTTCCAAAAAGCCTCCATTCCATATTAATATTTAACTTGTTTCCTCAAACCTTTTCTCCAGCAGTTAAAAACCTGCCATGATAGTACCAAGCACAATGCTTTTTTTATACAGCAGACATCCAATATACTTTTGGGTGTTGCTGCTGCTGGCTGAAAGTTTAAAACTATGTAGTGTGTGGTGCTCCTTTAATAACAATTGCCATAAAATCCAAATGAAAATAGGGATGGAAAACACACTAAATTCTTTGAAACCCCTATAATTTTCTTAATCCATTTCTATTTATTTTATTTAGAATGTGATTACATGGATCAATGTTTATTTTTAGAATAGTACTAACTGCCCTTTTGCTTAGGGTTTGTGTTTTCTCATCTACTGATTCCCCAAAGCTCTATAAATGGAGGGTAATTCAACCTACAAAAACAGTATCTTATAACCTAGAAGGTTCTCATCCTACTGTAACAACTGGCTGTTACCACAGGAGAAAATGAGGAATTTCACTCAATTTCTCTCAGTTCCTTGTAATATTTTAAAATAACTATTTTTTCCTAAAAATAATAAATAAGAAGAATGTGTTACTACTAACCTTATCCATTCATTCATCCACTCACTCTTTAATTTTCACCAACACACACTCATTTATTCAATAAACACACATTGGCTTATCCAGCTGTTTGAGGAAATAATACACTTTGTTGATATAGCAAATTCTACATTCTCTAGTGTTAAAAATACATTTTCTCCTTAGGGGAAGGTGCTTGCTTTCCATACCTTTTCTTTCTTCCCATTACATGCATTTTCTCTCTTGGAAAATTCTTTGGACCAACAGAAATTGTTTCATAATTTTAGAATAAATTTTAAATATGACCTTGGCTTTTACAATTTATGGCTTATCTTGAAGGAAAAGAAGAGTCTGGACTCTCCCCCACCCCCAACACCACTATTCTTTCAAACAGATTAAAATTTACACCAGCAATTATATTATAAAAACAATATTCTACTTCCAATTTTAGTGTTCACGAGAGTGATACACAGTGTGTCATCAGTGGGCAGGATTCTGGAAAAAGGCTTACTTTTCAGAGTTTACTTTTAAACTTGGATTTACAGTGCTTTTCAGATAAATGAATTATTTCACAAACAAGATGAAGCAGAGTTTACAAAAGGTGCTGTGCCGGGCATTATCTCCATTAGATTCCATTCCATCCAGGGAGGCAAAATGACGGTATGCTTCCAAGGACATGTGATACAAAGTAACATGGTGATTAAATGCGGACCTATCCCAGGAAACTCACTAACCAAGTCAAAGTCCAGTGCTCTGTGCACAGCCTTCTTACATGACTTTTACTCTTCTTTGTCGTAAAGCTCTTGACTCCATCAAAAGTGCCACAAACATTACAAACTTTAAGTAGAAAATGACCCGATTACATAAGAATTGGTGGATTTGAGTGACAGGTAGAAAATGGCCCATTTGAAGTCTTAAACATGAAATCTAACTTTAAAATATCTTTCAAATGGAAAAGTACAACTTAAAAGTAATTAAAAGATAATAGTTACTCAATTTGAGGTCCTATTAATAAAAATAAAGTGTCAATTCAATCAGTATTTTTCAATTAATTTACTTTGAATCTGTTACTTTTCAACCCACTAAAGACATTAAAAAACAATTTCAGTTCTCCAATGCACCTAAAATCAAACTTTCCTCCAGCTGAGATGTTCTGTTTAAAGGGCTCTATTTCCACACAATCTTACTATGGTATAGTGAGGTACCCCTTTGTTATACGGGAGTTCATTAAATGTTTGTTTGCGAATATATCAACACAATGTCAAAATGAAAATTACTTAAAAGAAAGTATAAACTCAATCCCTCAATCTTGGACTCTGAAAGTACAATACAGATGACTTATTTTCTTAAAGTAATTTTAGTTAGGGTATTTGGTGTGGGGTCTAAGACAGTGTCACCACAACTATTGTGATCATTTGTACACAAGAGGTTTCCAGCTAGGAAATCAAGAATGGTGACAATGACCAAACACTGCTTTCGTTAGAGCGTTTTCCCTCTTCGTGCTGACCCTTTCATTTCCAGTGACAAAATTCTCCTCGAGGAGAGACTGAGCTGTTTTGATTTGGACCACTGGCTCTCATGTTTTTTAAAAAGGGTAAAACAACAGATTAAAACTGCTAAGAACATATCCGGGGCAAGGTTTGGAAGGAGAAAAACTGGTACTCCGTTATCTCGGTTATTTCACGTGTACGGGACTTCACAAGGAGTTTAACTTTTGCTAGTTCGTACATACTGCTTCAATAACATCTCTAACGTACTACCTAATTAAAACTCACATGACGAATGGGCGAGACAAACTAAAATCAGGCACTGGGAAATAACAGGAGAGAAAAGCCAAGCACTGCTAGGGTGTTTCCACACACAACTAGTACGCTCGACCCTCCAGAATTCAGGGGCACAACGCCATAAAAGCAAATGATTAGAAAGGATTATAGGGAGTTAATATGCAACTCCTGTTCTGGTGTGAATCTTCTATGGTAAAAGCAAAAGCCTGTGTGTGCGCCTTTCCATCTCTACACGTGTTTGTTTGTACAGAGAGAGAGCGGGAAGAGAGGGACAGCAAGAGGGAGGGGCCAAGTTTGCAGTCACACCGGAAAAGAAAAACACAGGAAGACCCCAGTCTCTACAATAGAAGGTATATATGTTAGTGGTGATTTTGCCACTTTGGACTCAATTTTTGGTTTACCTTCACATCGATGCGTATTTTGCAAAGCAAATATTTTTAAATGTGCAATGACTTAGCACGTGATTTAAGAGTTTGCTCTTGAGATACTAGGGGAAGTTCCACACTCTCTTAATATTATAGAAGCACTACTGTAACATATGGTCCTTTTCAAATTAAGGAGACACACATGTTCGCAGAAACATTTGGTGTGATTTTAACTCTCGGCTGAAGTTTTCTCAACGGCCGTCCCTCAGGAGGCCGCACGTGGTATCCTGGCCCTGACTGCAAGGAGCTCATGCGTCTGCCGTATACTGTGCCAAGTAACGGCGAGACCTGCTCGGATCACCTAAAAACACCTTTATGGCAATTTAAGTATCAACAAAAAGGGTTAGGTTTAGCACTAAGAGTAGTTAATTTTCTTTGTTCTTTTCAGTGTGTTTTAGGTTTTTAATACAGACTTTGATGGAAAGATGTTTTCATCTTATTATTTGAGGGAATACATACCAGAAGAGGAACAAAATTTGTAATTAAAAAGCCTCGACGCTTTACAAGTCATCCCCCACAAATATTCAGCTTTTAGAATTACACTCTGACTTCCCACACCATCTGCACAAGCTCTTCATTATGTCCATGTATTACAAATTACAACTTCACAATATTACATATTTAAAACCATATTTTGATGGCTTCTTTATGTAAGGTTACATGTATATCAAAGATGTCTTTACAGATACATTTTCCCTCAAGTCTCTGGCACCAAAACTGAGTTTTTAAAGCTAGAAATACGATTTTTAACTGTATGAAAAGCTAATGTAAATGCATTCCCATAGATTTTGATTCTTTAAAGTCTTTTCTTTCAAGTCTTAAGTTTTAAAAACTCGGAATACTTTATTCCTACATTCATTAATCAGGCTACACTGACAGCTTCAATTCTGCCAGATCCCTAAACCAGTCATTACAAAGACTGTGTACACTCAGCTTCCTGGTCCACCACCAGGATCTGCCTCAACCCTTCCCTCTGTCCCTGAGGGAGCCCCAGGCACCCTACACTTCCTGCACTGCAGCCCTGCTTTCCAATCCCTTTGGTGGCCACGATATCCTTAACTGAGTTCTTCTTTTACTTGTCAAGCACGCGCCAAGCACCCACTGTTTCCCAGGCCCTGTGTAAAACACTGCGAACAAGTAGAATGAATGTCTCTTGACTTTAGGAAGTCGAGAATCTAGGAAGGAAAGTCCCTGGTCTGACTAGCATTCAAGGCGAACCCTTGACACTCAACTTAGCCCAGGTTAACTCACTCTCCCCAGAACTACAGCCCCAGCTGCTGGTCTGGGTTCTGCTTCAAAAAAGAAAGAATACAAGAATGATAATCCTACCATCTGCTTAACCAGGACGATTCTCTTTATTCTGGTGACACTGATGCCAGTCCTTGACATCACCCCAGGTTGACAGAAGTTCACCTACCTTCTGGATGGTACAACCACTCCGTATTTGGGTCAGTTCTGATCTTTGATGCCTTTTTCCCCTTTCTCCTCTGGCCTGCCACTGCGGTAAAATGTCTTTGACAGGGAGAACATACAGATTCTGGGAGAATGGAAGGACATCTAATCACCCAAGATCCTATCCATATCTAACACTGCATGGGTTTCTGATTTTCACAAACCACGCATTTCATTCTGTGAACATACTTTATTTTTAAATATTTACATCTCTATCAATTATTATCGGAGGTGCTCTTTAATTTCTATCACTTACTGTCCGCAATCATGCAATACAAGAGATACTATTATTAGCTTCACATAGAAATGAAGAACTGTAAAGGGGTATGCAATTTACCTAATATCACACAGTTTGTATGTGGCAGGGCTGAAATTCCAATCCTTGGAAGCTTTACCTCTGGAGTTGTCTCTAAACCACTGAACTATTATGCTGCTTTCCCCATCAGCATACACGGCATCAAGATTTATGCCTCATAAAAGGGTATGAGTACGTATGAGAAGTAGTATCAGAGTTCAGAGGCAGCATGAGTTTTTGCTTCATGGTTCCTGCTGTTGCTGTTATGTATGGAAAACATGTATGTGTCCCTGTTTCATTTGGTTTTCAGACTTGGGTCTGAATTCTGACTCAATCACTTTCTAGTTGTGCGACCTTGGGAAAATCACATAATAATATCAACAATTTACTGGCTATTTTCTATATGCTAGCCACTGCAGTAAGTGCTTGGCATACGTTGTCTCATTAAATTAAATTAGATTAAATCTTCATAAAAACTCTGACAAGGAGATGATATTCTTCATATTTTACAGCATGTGAGACTACAAACTAGAGAGTGAAAGAGCCAGTGAGTGAACAGTATTCCAGACTGGGTTGGACGGAGGCTCAGGCAGCAGTATCTTGATGGCACTATGCCATGAAAAGGTTAGGACTGGATTTGGGAACTAGTACTCACGGCCGGGGTAACAACTAATTAGGACCTCTGCTCATTGTCCACCAGTCCAGACACTTCTCATTCTCTCCAAGAAAGGACAGGAATACACGGGAAAGAGTAAACAGTGTGAACTGAGAGGTACCAGTCTTATGAGTTGAGTGATGGCAGAAATAAATACTCAGGGATCATTATGACGGGGATTAAGAACCTTATTTTGAGAACTAGCCTAAGACTTCTAAGACTTTCAGTGAACAAGTACTTCATATTTTTTTTCTGAAATAAGTGTTATAAATTCCTATCCCAAAAGCACTCCAGCTGTTTTTCAAACTGAACTTCCTAAAAAGAGCATTCAGAGCTTACATTCTTAGTTTTTCTCTTAAGTCCATATTGGGTCCTGAGTCCATCTTGGGCATCATTCAAGGGGAGTGGATTACAATTATACCTCCCAAAAAATTCACATTAAAGGAGAGTGGGCCTGGCCCTATTAAATGATGATAGGTATCCATTCAAGTCAGGGAGAATTTGGATTTTGAAGTAATAATTCTAAGTCAGGCAACCAGAAAGCACTTAATAAATATATCAAATAATTTCACATACATATAATTATTGTAGCACCGAGAATGTGCACTCTTTCTACTTTCATGATATCATAAATAAACAGCTATCTTTAAAGATGCAAGCTGAGGGATTTTTCAACTTTGGAAACAATGGAAATCAATTGAAATTTTTTTGCTTAGAAACAGAAAATGAACTGCCTATATATACATGTAGGTGTAATCTTCTCAATTTTAAGAATTTAAATTCTCAGAAACTTGTCAAACCTACACGATCATTAACTAAAATAAATGGCATGCCAGAAGTTCAATACTCCCTTCAAAGAAAAATATTTATTGATTCTTCTGCTGTACTTTTCAAAATCCTCATATAAGGAAAGCCACTCTAAACAAGGCAGAAATAAAAGGGCAAATCTAAAGGCCTCAATCGGGCTACACTGCAGAAGTGAGCCCACGTTTATCAGCCATGATCAGACGCACTTGCAGAAAATCACTTTAATTCCTAGAATCTATTCACTGCCCTGCAGACACTGGAAAGACGGCCGTTCGAACGGACCACAACTTTCAGAAAGAGCATCACACAGAGGCAAGTGCCCCGGATTAGAATCCAGTGATTTGCATTCTGGTCTTGGCTCCGGGCTTAAAAACTGTGAATTAGCAGTCCTCTGTTTCCTTATCTGCAAAAGGGTCATTCTATTATTTACTCAATAGATTTTTCTATTCAGGTAGTGGCTGACAGCCTCATGGCACCAATATTTTATATCATGCACCTTTTCTGTACATCCTAAAAAAGAAATCACTGAAGTCTAAATATTACTGTACTGAGTCCAGCTTATGTGAAGTTACTTTGCCCCTTCAACATTAAACACAGTGGATACCACTAATTTATTGTGTTCTGTTAAGAATATTTTAAGTAACTTTACAGTTTTAAAATAATTTTGTAAATAACTACAAAAACATCAATCTATCACTCTATCTTAATATTTGATTATATTAAGTATATGATTAACATAATAATCTGTAACATAGTATAATATGATAATTATATATGTTGTTTCAATTCTTGTCCTAGAGGAATATAAGAATTCTAAATAAACAGAAAAAGGAAAAGGCACTTCATAAGCCAACCTGCGAATAATGCAAACTCCTGGCTTGAGACTGTGCCTTACATTTTCAAAAACTGTAAACTCATTATAAATGGTAAGATTTAAAACATTACAGTATTCCTTTTCTGTTTTTACATATGAAATCAATTACCCAATTTAACGCACTAGGAAGACTTCAAAACATTCCATTTACTTATATTTTTGAGGTCTAGAGGAAATAAAATTGGGATATTTTCAAGTGTAAATAAAATACTTTGTTGCACATCTTTTAGTTTTAAAAATAAGCATCTGCAATAAGCACTATCAAAGAGAAGTCTGATTCTTCATTTTCTACAGCTATTAGTAAACAGTCTTCTTTTTCATTTTTCAAACCTCAGTTACATATTTAGTTACTGAAATGAAGGAGTTTCAGTGTGACAGCTAATAGCCTGGATTCCAACTACAGGGAATCAATTAACAGATTGAGTCCATATGGAAAAGAAAACAAAGGAGAAAAAAGAAGACATGAATGGAGAGCAAGGCCACGGAAGATCTCACACTAGAAGAGCTGCCTTAACCTCCCTTCACAGATCAGTGCTTACGCACAGAGGCAGGGTAAAGAATAAAGGGTTATGAATAATGCTGAAGAGATGATTTGTGTTGTTCACTCCAAGATGCTGATGATCTCTCGCCCCCACCCCCCACACACACCCTTCATCCAGGTTATTTACACGGAGTGATTTTTTTCCCCCAAAAAATTAGGGGTGGGGAATAGTTCCCTATTAAAAAACCAAAAATAAAGCCCTAAAAGAAAAAATACTGCTACATTTAGAATGCTAAGCAGTGATTTTTGACAAAGGACAACAACGTACCTTTGCACTACCACGATCTGAGCAGCTCTTCCCATTCCTTCTGAATTAATTATGGCTTTAGAAATTTGAGATTAAAGAATTTGAGGGTATAATAATTGAATGTTTCTGGTTTTGAACATTACCAGGTAAATAAAGTACAGGCTTTTGGAAACATAAATAACTTCTATTTTATTTCTGTCTTTAACTGTTTCTATTCTTGAGATTTCTCTTACTGGATACACAAGGCAGATTGTGAAGGAGAAAAGAAGTGCTTCATAGATTCCAATCCAAAGAATGGAAAAAATATTTTTAAAAATCTATTTAATGCCAAGTTTAATATAAATAAAATAGGTTTTATTTTATTTTACTCCTAAAAGAAGTGTTTTAGTAAGTAGTTACCCAATCTAACAGTCCACATTAAATCCATGGCTATAGGTTTCTAGCTTTCAGAACAGCTTCCTGGAGAAGTCAGAGTCTTACCTTTACATATCTTCTGCAGACGTTTCTTGGTGCTCTGAAAAGTCCTGAGGTCTATGTCAAACGGCCATTCTCTTGCTCCCAGAGTCTTAGGGGCTTGGAGAAATCCCAACACCTGCTGCTACCACTGAGTGTTGAGGCTAGAAAAGCTTTAGGGTTTTGACAGCAGGATCACTGAGCCACAGCCAAAGCTTGGGAAGCCTTAACAACTGAAAGCAAGTGTAGAGGGCAACGTGGTACCCAGCACGGGCTCAATCGTAGCAGCAGGGGGAGGAATATTCCCGCCCTCACAAGGGTATAGAGGCAGCCATCAGGGAACCCAGGCTCTGTCAATGGACAGGGCAGAGGAAGTGGAGACATGACCACACAGCACGAGACCCTGGGGGAACGGAACTAGCACAGAGCTCAGGTAGCGCTTGAAAAGAATCACCCAAATTCCCCGACAGAACACAAGAAGCAATGGCAAAATGCAACGAAATACATGGAGACAGGCCATTCTAGCATCCCACGAGAGAGCCAAAAACACTGTTGAGGGGGGATATGGAGCTCTAGTTCTAGAAAGAAAAGTAAGGAAGACACATTACAGTATGCCTACTGTATTTGAGCTTAAAAATCTAACACGTGACATAAAAATGCCTAAATCCTGTCATTATCACATTCATGTTAAGATAAGGAAATTTACAAATATATAAAACCACAGGGTGCTAATCCACAAGGCAACAGAAATTAAAAGGTAAAGTTGTCCATTATTGGAGGAGAAAATGTAATAGAAGTGTTAAACTAAGCTGATTTTTAACTTGAGATATCGCGACAATTGCTTTTTAAATAAGAACAACAAATGCTTTAACAAATACATCACTTTCTATTCTGATCAGATTAGGAAGACTGAGAAATTCAATGAAATAAGAGAAAAAGAATATGAAGAAAAAGAAGCAAGTGGACAAAGAGTATTCAGAAATTAAAAAATGAAGACACAGAAGAAAAGGGAAGAAGAAAAGAGGAAGACAGGAGAATGTGACTAACGTACTAGATGTTAACGCACAGGCAGATAAACCTCTAAGACTCTTGAAACTGGACTTCGCAATACTCTGTTGTCCACAGAGCTCCTTCTAGCTTGTTAACCACTGTTCACAGCTCTTCAATGACTCACAAGCTCTCAGGAACTCATCAGGAGGAACCCACTGAATATCAAATATCCAGCAGGTACAAGAGACAGACCCAAAGGCAATTCTGCTTTAAGGAGCCAGGCAAAATTAAGTCAGAAAGGAAATATAAACTCTGACAGAACTCTAATAATTCCTAATATGTGCCGAAAGAAAAATAATCAGCTTTACTTGGGAACTATCTGTTTTGTTTTGTTTTTTTTTTTCAAGACTAGGGACAAATTAAACATGAGTGCTGTCTTATGCTTGTTTCAGAATTAAATGAGAAGAAAATCTGCTGGTTGATGGCAACTCTACGTGTGCAATTCTTGACTTCAAGGTATTTGCTTACATATGTTTTTAAATCCAAGTTACCTAAAATATTAATAATAATCTTTTACTTGGTATCAAAAAGCTGAAATTGGCTTATGTTAGGACAGGTTGATTTCCATTCCTCACCATATAGATCTAGTGATACAGACATACAGTTAATAACATGCACAATCAAAGCAGTTCCTGTTGGGCAAATTAACTTATGTCCCATGAGTCCCTAAGGGTCCACCACTTTTATAAATGAAATAACCCTTATACTACATAATAGTAAGTGCCGCCCAGGTAGCTAGTACTTTAAATTTGAGAGAACTGAGAAATGATAAGGTAAAGGGGTGATGAATCTGAATTTCCCTTTAAAAATACTTTTATTGTATAAACAATACCTAAGTTTAGATGTTGGTTTGAACTAAAACTTGATATTTTAAAACACAATCATTTCAATATGATAGGTTTGGATAAGGAAAGACTGAGTGAGCCCCTATGGTAGAAACCAAATGGAAGTGGACTTAAAAAAAATTAATAGTCTGACTTTGAATAAAATGTAAAAAAACAATTACAGTTTGTTTTTCTGACCTATGCTGTCAATCCCACTCATGAACATCAGTTTCAACAATCAAACCAACAAAAACTAAAACAAACAAAAAACTGTGGGAGAGAGTACCCAAAAAGTGAGGAAGTGTCACCAAATAGAACATAGCAGCACCTACGCATTTATAGAGCTCTTTAGAGTATATGCTGTGTCAGGATTATTTTCAGCGGAAATAGAAAAATCATCACTGGTTTTTAAAAAATATATATTCTATCACTACTGAAGTATCTTACTAAAGTAATAAGACCAGACAATCTAAATTTGTGTTTCCATGCTTGACAAATGTGCAAACAATTGTATCCCTGTACTTAGTCAGCCTGGAAACATGGCAGGTGCTCAATAACTATTCATCGGCTGAATGGTGGTACCACATGGGAAAAGGCATTCCTCAAAAAGTGCGCATGTGCGCACGCGTGTATGTGTGTACAGGGATGGGGGGGTTGTGGTCAAATACATTTCTTAAAAGTTAATTTAAATTTAATAGTTAAAAGTTAAAATTTAAAAGTTAAATTTCTTAAAAGTTCAACAGCTATCTTCCTGCTCTTTGTCAGAGCCTTTATAATGCTACTGTAAATTCCTAAACTTAATTGTCTATCTTTTTTATGCAATACCTATTAAACATAGATTCTAGGAAAATTTAGTCTACACCTTTATGGAAAACTTATTATATCTGTATCTTCCAATCTTTTAATGAAAGACACAGGTGAACTATTAATTGGCATATGTTCATGTGTGTTCTAAATTATAAGAGGGAATATATATATATATATATATATATATATGTATGTATATGTATGTATATGTATATCTTTTAAGTCATATGGGAGGCTTTGTCTAAATGGGAAAATAAAATTTTAGAGTGAGAAAAATTGAGATAGTTCATTTGAATTACTCATTTTTACTGACAGAGAAACTTGCTCAAGGAAACTATCTTGTTTTGGTACATAAATACATTAGCAATGTCAAAGACCCATCCTGTGCAACTATCTGACTAATATATCCAATATCTTACTAATTTGCTTACATAATTATCTTAAATTGAAAAGAATATTCCTGGCAAGAACTATGCATACTAAATAGTTTCTTAAGTTAAAATTTTATACTCTATTGCTGTTTAAAAAAGGAGGTGCTCATTTAGAATTGAAAGGAGGAAAAATTGCTTTCATATACTAAAAAGTCATTTTTTTTAGATCACTGTGCATCAAATGAAAAACAAGAGTAAACATTACATAGTGGAAATTACAATGGAAACTTTGTTCCATATACTGAGGTATCTAACGAACTTCAGGATTAGTACCTTCAAGCAGTAAAGCTGGGAATACATATGAACTTCATTTATGGAATATATGTAAGATCACAGATCAGGTCACAAGTGTGAAAACTACAATTCCCCTCTAAGACAACATTCTGATGTTCAGATTATCAGAGGCCATTTTCCAATGGGCGTCATGTCGGTCCTTGAGAGATCAGCCCTTCCCAAAAGATACCTTTGTGAACTGGCTCCCCATTTGCCTTATTCACTCACCAGCATCCATTAGCCAACTCCATGCTTTATCTTCAATAGAAAAGATACAGCTTCTTCTTGCCATGGTGCCATGAAAAGGTTCCAGAAGGTTCCCCTTAAACAACATTTCCTGAGTGACTGCTGCAGCACCAAGAGTAAAGGATATGCCAGGTCAGCCACTTTTCCTTCCCAGCAGTATTAGCAGCAGCAGCAGCAGCAGAAGCTGGAGCAGACCGTTTAGACCCAACTCCTTGCAGGATGCTAGCCAAAGCACTCTTGTTTACTCTACACCTAGACAGAGTTTGCCCGTATGTTTGCACCTTTCCCAGAGTGTCAAAACAGGTGTTTTCCCGTGATCATGCTTAAAATCTGCTCCCCAAACAAGGTGATAAATATACTGCTACTATGAAATTCTAAGTTTCTAATTCTATGGAAAACATGTTCTTAAAGGTTTACTTTATCATAAGGAAGGCTTGATGAATCCTTTTAAGAATTCATTTGCCCTCCTCACTCCTAATAAGAAGGAGGATTGCCCTAAAATTTCCTGTTAATGAAAAAAAGGACATTACCATATAAAATAAATGCCATCATGCAATATTGGTCACTTCTTTCCTAATGTTCTATCTGCCTTCCTGAAATAGAGTCACTTTTTGCAAACACTGTTTTCATAATCTTTACAACACTCGCAACAGATGGGGAAATATCAGGTCTTACGATTTTTATTTTACAGAAGGAACAATGACTTCTTTGCTATTATATTTTATTCCCATTTTGACGTTATTGATGAGTTGCTTTTCCTTCCAGTACTGTTCAACCTAATGAGTGGCTAGAATATGGCCGTACCACAGAGGCGGGCAGGTAATTAAAAAAGCGTTTTCTTTACTTAACTGATTTATCCAGAGCTAAAATCCTATAGATATAAACAGTATCTAGAGATTTTTAAAAATGTAAATAGCTCAACCAGGGATAAGTATAATACAGACTACTATTTTCCTAATAAGCAAATCCTATTTACTTATTAGAGAATAACCATAAAGAGTCATAAATACCAGAACACAGAAACATGGTTCCCTGAATAGCAGAGAATGCCAATTCTCATTAGCAAAACGGAAACCCTACATGCACAGAAGCTTAGTATGTAATGTTTCTTGTATATTAACAGTTTCCATGTTCCCTTCATCATCAAAGTAGTAACAGGAACAATCACTAACACTTACTGAATGCTCACCAAGTGCCAGGCACTGTTCTCAGTGCTATAAATGTGTTATCCCATTTAATCTTCACAGCAACTACAGATCAGATATTATTACTGCCTCCTTTTGCAAATGAGGATACTGAGGTTCAGTCAGGTTCCATCCCACGTTCAAAGTCACAAAGCCCGCAACTGACATGGACCCAGGTTGTCCAGTTCGGAACTGGGGCTCCTAAACATTTAGCTAAAACTGCTACATTAGTTTTGGTTTTCATTGCTTTGTGTATTGCATGTATACCTTTAACAAGACAGACATTAGAAAATGTTCACATAAAACTAAGATTTAATAATAGCTAACATGTATATGGTACATATTGTGTGCCACGAAAATTCCATAAATTCTTGACATGCATGTGTTATAAGGTTCACAACACCCCAACAGGGCAGATAAGCTATTTAGTGGGGTACATCTAGGGGGTACGTCAGAGAAATCAGAGGCATAGAGTTTCGAGGCTGTTGCCAAAGGTCATACAGCTACTAAGGAGCGAGTGTAAACTTTGGATCCAGAGAAATGCAGTTCCTGAAGTTGTGGTTTTATGCCTACACCTATCCTCCACTGCCTCTTGCAAGCTGATGGTGTGTTACACTTAAAGGAAGGGAGTAGGAAACGTCAGGTCTGGGAGAAACCCTACTGGGAAGAAGTTCTGCTATTCCTGTCTCTTTTCAAAAATTTAATGTGCATAAAGTACGTCCATTTATATGACACACAAGTCTACATCCATTTCTCTTAATGATGTTTACTAACTTAAGAAATTAAATGTTTCATGGGATTCTCAGATTTTAACAAAGTCAAGGACGATTTCAGTTTTCACATTTTTTTCAAGTATATCGTCTCTTTAGAAGCACTAACAGGGTGGTAGGTAGCATTATCAGCACAGTACTGGTCATCCTGTTTGGGGGATTACCATTGCTGGCAGCCATACTTCTATTTCATTCCCATCATTTAATTATACATTTAATTATGTACAGGACCAAGACAATAACTGTGAGATCAGAGGAACCTTTAGAAATCTGAGGATCATCCCTCGAGAGATGGGCTGAAACAACCTTGGACCAGGACACCTCTTTGAATATTCAGCAGCCGAAATGACCTTCTTTGAATTATTGCTTGAGGACACAAAGCCACCTGGGTGATCTCAGCTCAAATCAAGCACCTACGGCCGCAAATGTAAGACTGAAAAACCAATGAGGAATCCTGAAACCAACCTATCTCTTTAATTTGGCAGCAAGCCTAACTCTCTGGACTAAGTTTGGCTAGCTTCAGCTTTTTTGGCTTTAACCTAATATAAATTAGCAAAAGAAACCAGGAAAACTTCAGAGAGAAAATACAGTTATGGTGAAGGCATCTACCCTCTCCGAATTTAGCCACAAGCTGTAAGAAATGCAGCCATTTGGTGGCATTTAGCAAGAAGAAATTTAGGTGCCCATGTGGTACATCTTGGTGATGCATTCAAGCCTATTTACTCTCGATTATTTTTAAAATCAAGACTTTCCAAAGAAGGAAGATGACAATTCTTTACCCAATTTCTAGACAATTATCTTCTCTGCAGAATTCCCTGAGTGGTGGCATTATACATTGTACCCACATAAGCTTGATTCACTCTTTGGCTGACAACAAGATTTAAATTTATCTGTCTTCGATGTTAACACTAAATTAACACAAAAGTTATTCAAAAGTTCTTTAAAAAACACATTCTGACATCTTTTTGGTGAGAAAAACAAAGTAACTTCATAGGCTTTTACATAAGATAGATCCTAACAAATGATTTCCATGACCTTGGCACTACTAAGTGATACGCTAGGAACATCAGGACTCATTTATGCACTCATCTGAATATAAATATATATGTGGGTATATATATTTTTTCTGACTGTTCAAGTTATGTACTGCAGCTACAATTATTATTTCTTGCTGATGTTAATGACAGTGCAATTAAAAACATAGAAATACAAGTTTGGGTCATTTTAAGACTTTACTTTCAGAAAGATATCAAACAACAGAAGTCATATTTGTAGATGAATACATTAGCTGCTTCTTATTCATCAACTCTTTGATATATATACTCTCTTTTATTTAATTCTTTGAACTTGCCTTTATCTGGAAAGAAACATATTAATAAGCACTAACTCTAGGCTATACTTAGGTCAAAACAGGTAAGGCTGCAGTGAGCTACCCACGTTCTTTTGAAACTAAACAATGCATTATTACCAATCCTTAACTAATACCAAGTCAGTCAAGTATTAACTGGTGACCTAAAAGTGAAAAGCTCTAATTGTGCATTACAAATTCCTGAGTCATTTTGTCCTCGCAACTTTATGCTTTAAATAAACTTAAATGCTAGCTAAAGAAAATCTACAAGCAACTCAGTATGACTTAGTGTTTCCAAACCAGGAAAAGGAAGGACTTTTAGTGTTCGAGATAACGTTTGTTTTCTGTAGTCTGGAAAATAAACATTTCCTACGCAGTTAAGCAGTTAAACCCAGGGACTGTGTGTAGAGAGAGAGAGAGAGAGAGAGAGAGAGAGTGTGTGTGTGTGTGTGTGTGTGTGTGTGTAAAGTGCCTGTGTTTGTGTGGGTAAGGGTAGAGAGAAGGAAAGAGAAAAAGAGATTTTTTTTTAGTAGTACTCAGTGTTCATGTAACACCAAATTTTGTGCTGGAGTTAGAATTTATCTAAGTTATGTGCACATGAGCCATGGAAGAATAGCAATTTGTCAATAAAATCAACAGGAAATGCTTACCTGATCATATATATTGCATTTCTACTAATTCAATGATACAGAATGATATATTACATATAGTTACATAAAATAATAGAAGTCTTGGGTCTCTAAATTGGATTGATTTGTTACCTTTATTTCAAATATACATAAACCATTTTCTGCATTTAAATAATATTAGCTCTTTCTCCTCATAGAGGAAAAAGCAGATTTTGTCCTGATACCACGCTTATGTAACACTAAAGATATCTACTTTATTTTAATACATTTTATGTAATTTATTGTTTACTGGAGTTACTAAGCAATGGCCAAGAGAAGTAATCCTTTTGTATTTGTCAAGTATGGATACATATGTAACCTATCAAATAACAGTTTAAGTTGTCAAGGCATGAGTAAGAGCTTCTACTGCAACCATCCGTCTTCCCATGTGTTAGCTGGAAATGTATCATACAAGCCTCTGTTCCAAGTCTGGGCACAAGATTATAAATTAAAAGGACAAATACCACCTCCACGTCAGGCATACGGCTATGTCTACTAGTTCAGTTAATCCTCACTGCACGACTTTGAGGCAGGTATATCACTGTTCCCATTTGACAGATGAGAACATTCAGAGAGGTTGGAAAATCTGTCCAGCAAAATCAGAATGCCCCTAATACCTTGGGCAGAAACTAGGAACTAGTGGAATTACACATATACACACATACACACACACACACCCCCCCACACACACACACTTGTGACATTTACTTTCCTGTTTTCTGTTATAGGGATTGTTATACATATTTTTTAAGATACACAGAGAGTTACAATTTATATTTTTGAGGATTTATAGAAATAATTCTTAAACTATTTGGAGACTGCTACTCCTTCAGTTGTCAGGTAAGAAAATAAAAGGGAAAATTATTTTGAACCAAATAGCATACATATTTTAAAATGTCCAGAAGGCTTTTATTTTATCCAGCACCTGAAAATAGTGGAACACTAGTTTGTTTTAAAAGAAATACATTTTCTTTATGCACGTTTGACACTGCTGGCTGACCTAAGCCAAAACAACTCGGCTAAGGAGTAAATATCATTCTTTTATTTTTACAGGGTTCTCTTAATGCCAAATAGAATATCCCGTTTTTATTTTTGTTTCTTGTTAATAGAAACTTTATATTGTATAATTAAATGCGACCAGTATTATTCCTTTTTTAGGCCCAGTTTCACTCCTAAATTAGCTCGTATCTGTCTCTCAGCACAAGCACTTCCAGTTCTACATCCCTGTTTAAAATATTTCTTCCCCCTCTCTCCACCTTTTTTTTTTTCCCCTTCCAGAAATGACTAATCTTCCTGTTATTCTACTCTGTCAGTTTTTCCCCTGGTATTCTTTTCACGTTGCATAACATTTACTTTTCAACAACTCCTTTTAGAATTTTACTACTGTATCCTTGATGCTAGCCTTCCGTTTTCAACAGATTAAAACAGTCAATATTTGTATATTAGCAAACTTTTTGTCAACTTCTGTGCTATTCAGATTAAGCTATCTCCTCAAGACAAAAATGCAACTATTCTTTCAACTGACATAATATAAATGTCCATTTGTTGCTCTTCAAAGTTAAATTCAGTCTAATCCTTCATTACCAGATACCACAATTAAAGGGCTTAGTTTTTTATCTCCTTTCAAATTTCCTGATAAGTGTTAGCAAAGCAACATAATGCCAATTCTTTTAAAATTCTCTTTAAAAAAATAAAATAAAATAAAATTCTCTTGCTTTCCAGCATTTCTCCATAACATCATAAAACATGTTAACAGACTTACAAGCAGAATGTAAAGTTTGTCATCCTTCTGATTTTCAACTGCAAAAAATTATTTTAATTATATGCCAAGAATCTGACTTCTACACTAATTTTAAATAATCATAACAGCTATATAGCTACATACTATCAGAACATGAGTAGAGTTTCTATCCTAGAGAAAAGATCTGAGTTTTAGAATTATAATGACTATTTAAATATATCTAAACTTTACAACATAATCGTAATCTCAGACTTACACAGTCCATTCCTTTGGCAAATTCAATATTATGTTTATTATCTCATAGTCATAGAATCCCACAGAAAAAGCAGTATCTTACTAGTCCTATTTACACTGGCTATTCATACAGGAAGATGCTCACAAAGCCTTAGAAATTGTACACTTTCTAAAATCCAAAAACACCTTTAAAAATCCTGACAAAACTCTTTAATTACAGGAGATAAAGAGATCCCTAAACTGTCGCCCTCACTTTCTGAAATAGAAGTAAAATAAAGTTCAAATATTTGCTTAAGTTAAAATAGCATAAGATCTTCCTATTTGCTTGGGGGGAATCCCCATTATTTCCTCTTCTCACTTTTTCAAATAACAAAAATTCAAACAAAAAACTTCCTTGTTTGTCACATATAATGTCCTGTACAGAGACATCTCATTTTTCTTTGGGTCAGCATAAATAACTTTCAAGCCTCTTTATTGTCCCTATTTCAGACTCTATGGCCAGGGACTCTAAAGTCAGCTAAAACATCCTTGGTTAATATTTATAATATAGGACATCAAATGTTATAGTGACCAATACCAGATTTATATACATGTCTTTTTAATTACATTATAGGTAGAAAACAAATCCAAACTATATATTCTATGAAAAAGGCAAGGCTCATGTCCACGTCCCCAGGGACTAGCACTGTGCTTATCTCTCCCCACTCCCCCAAAAAAGATGTTCAATAAATATCTTCTAAGTGGATAAATTCAATCATATAGGGGTATATTATGGTAAATAAAAAAGGAAGGGCAAGATATTTCCTGGCACCAATGGAAGTAATATTCTCAAAATCTATTAATCCAAAAAAAAAAAAAAAAAGAAAAGAAGAGGATTAGGAGAAATAATTCAAAGGATATCCCCAAGGGAAATCTTATCAAAATTTGTTAGAAGACTTTGAATGTAGCTACAAATATATTCAGATCTTATATTAAGAAAAAAGTTACTGTCTGATTCTGAAATTGATAAATAAAATAGAACTCATGCATTTTCCTCCACTTTCTAATATAAACCATATTGTGAAAGTGCCAATTAATTACTAGGAAAAAGTTTTTTATAGAAAAATTACAGGTAATGTA
>NW_024424453.1:12373607-12450361 GCF_017311325.1 Ursus maritimus
GTAATGAATGTAGCAGGAATGATATAATTAAGTCACCATTCTACAATCCCTAAAATAACCATGAAGCTATGAACTGATCAACAATGAGGTGAAACCACTGGTCCAAGACTGATGAACTTTATAGGATAGGCCCAGGCTGACCTGATTTCACTGACAGATTTCAGCATCATTAAAAGCGGGAACAACAGAAATTATGCCCCCTTGGTGTGATGCAATTGAAAGTACAGAGCACCATCTAGGAAGTATTCTCATCAAATAATAATAAATTGCGTTACAATTGAACTCAATTCTAGCTTTAATTTCTAGTCTGCAGAAAATCAGGGTGATGGAAGAACAAGGCAAACATCACTATAAGGAAACAATTAGCTAAATTTAGAACCTCAATTCTTCTTCATGACAATGACTGAATTTTTCAACAAATAAAAGCATGGGGAGAAAAAAAGGGGCAGAAACTATCATAGAGTTAGAAGAATCTTAAAAGATGTAATATCCAAATGAAATGTGTAAATCCTGTTTAGATGCTCATCTGATCACTCTGCCTATTAAAAGGCTCTTGCAGTGACAACAGAGAAAAATTGAACAAAAAATGGGTACTAAGTAATATAATGGAGTCTACGGCCATACCACCCTGAACGTGCCCGATCTCGTCTAAGTAATATAATGGAATTATTGTCAATTTTAATAGATTTGGAAATAGAGTTATATTTAAAACAAGTTCTAATCTGTTACAGATACATACTAAAGAATTTGTAGGTAGATAATAGGATGTCTCAGATCTGTTTTAAAATATATCGGGGATAAAAGGTATGTGTGAAGTAAACGAAGTAAGATGGGTAAAATGTTGACCAATGCATACGGCATAGATGCATACAAAATGCTGACTCATACATCAAAAATAGTGTTATATTTTCTCTAATTTTGTATATGTTTGAAAATTGCCATAATAATTTTTTAAAGCTTAAAAAAAAAACAAACCCACAAACAGAAAGCAAAGGAGAATGAGTTATTGTCTGGGAGAATAACCAAACTTTCCATTATATATATATATTTTTAAGATTTTATTTATTCGACAGAGATAGAGACAGCCAGCGAGAGAGGGAACACAAGCAGGGGGAGTGGGAGAGGAAGAAGCAGGCTCATAGCAGAAGAGCCTGATGTGGGGCTCGATCCCATAACGCCAGGATCACGCCCTGAGCCGAAGGCAGACGGTTAACCGCTGTGCTACCCAGGCGCCCCTCTGTTATGTTTCTGACCCAGAGTCACACAGCCTAGCTGACAAGGTAGACTTTGCTTCTTACAATCTGATCTGGCTGACCGAACTCAATTCATTTATATCTATGAACATAAATATCTCTATCTGTAACAGAAAAACAACTGGCTTAACCTACTTCAAAAAATTATATATATATGATAATAAATTCTAAACTTAAAAAAATCTAAAAATATAGATATCATTATTAAAATGCTTTCTTGTTCACCTTCAAGTCACTTGTATATGTATTATCAATTTAACCGAATGATAAGGTCTTTATGAGCATGGTCTGTGTCTTATTCCTTCAATCAACAACGGTTCAATATATATTTCTAATGGGTCTACTACATATCATGTATTCCACTAAATTGTAAGAACACAAAGGTGGTGAGAGAGAGGGAGGGAGGTACATAATTACAATTCATGTGCCAAAGACCGTTACAGAGATATGAATGGGGCATACTACAGACACAAAGAGACATGACAATAACATGGCCAGGGCTGGGGTGAGGAGAAGCTTCCTAGTGGAGGTAATATCTAAACAAAAACTAAATGTGAAAAAAGTTTATAAAACTATTCCAGGGAAGGAAAAAAAGTTCTAAGCAGAAAGACAGAAAGGACAAAAGACTGTAGGTTGGAACAGTAAAAGAGCTTACTCTTTTGCCACAGGGCACTATCACTAATACTCAATGTAACAGGCACTGGGCCTCAATCAGTAACCCATTGGACTCAACAAAATGCTAAGTACTTAGTAAGGGATCAATAAATATCTATTAATTAAGGTATGGAGAGACAAATGGTAGTACTATTTGAGTGCTCACTGGGCACTGGGCATTTTGCTAATATATTGAGATAAATGTATTTTTTTTTTAAGATTTTATTTAGTTTATTTGAGAAAGAGAGAAAGTGAGCAAGAGAGAGAGAGAGGGAAGGAGCAGGAGGAGAAGCAGAGGGAAAGGGAGAAGCAGACTGCCTGCTGAGCTGGGAACCCATAGTCCAATGTCCAGGCTCAATTCCAGGACTCCGGAATCATGACCTGAGTCGAAGGCAGACACCTAACCAACTGAGCCACCCAGGCACCCCGATATAAATGTATTTCTTATTCAACCTCACATCAACCCCAAGGTAGGTCCTAACTTACAGATTAGGACATTGGGGCATAGAAAGGTTAAGTCACTCCATTAGCAAGTGGTATATTAAGCGATGTTCTGAAGGTTTCAAACAATGTAGAAAGAAAACATCTGGAAATAAAATTCTACGTGGCTATTTTACATGGTCAATCGATTACAAAAAGAAGAGATGACACTATAAACAGTGAGTGCTGCTAAGTGTCTAAGTGGCTCTCTGGAGAGGGAAGGACCTTGAGTTGCGGCATTTGTCAATTTCCATGATGTAAATACTCCCACCATGGCCAATGTCAAGCTGCCAACATGACATCACTTAACCTGGAGTTGGGTAAAAATGTTTACGTGAGCCAGCTCCAGCACACCACTGGTCATAGCCTTCAACAACCCATTCAGGTAGAGATTTAAATTAACAGGCTGACTCTATGATCAAGAGTATAACAAGTAAATCAAAGAAAAGGTACAACCGCTAGCTCTGTCCACAGGATTCTGTATACAAATAACAGCCAATTCACGTTTGAAATTAATGAGCTCCTAAGGAGTATATTGTAATGTATGAAAGGCAATGAGATTCCTCAAGGAAACATACATTTTCTGTGAATGAAGAGCTGACATTTAAAAAAGTATTCTTTCTATGTGATTAATGAACTGTGATTACTAAGTGATTTCCTACTAAACTATTCCTCCCTCAGGTAACACATAAGAGGAATTATTTCTAATTAGAAAAGTTAAAAATGAAAACACAGTTGAAAGAAATTATTTGATTTGGGTCATCAACAAACATGGCAACCAAAAAAGGGGAGATTACTTTTGCATACCCTGTGTTTTACAAGCTTCCTGCCATATAAAAGGCGTTGAATGATACTGATCAGAAGGAAGGAGAGAAAAAAAAGCCAATCATAGAACTAGATTTATAATATGTAGTCTTATTCACAGTTAAAGAATATGCAGATATATGTATATAAAGGGAGTTCAAATGATTAATATTAGTGTATTTACACCATTGCTTTAAAAACATTCCTTCAGGTTACTTAACACTAGCATTGAATGAATAAGCATAGTTAGATAAATTTTAATATGTGTACAAAAGGGAGTTAGAATTATTAATATTAATATATTGATCCTATCTCTTTACAAAGTCCCTTAACATTGAACAAGTGTCCAAGAAATAAATACATCTAGATAAATTTTTAACAAAATACACAATACATTTTTCACATAGAATGCAAATATAATGCTGAAGAGAAGCAACTGGTGATTAGCAAAGCAAAAAAAAAAAAAAAAGATAAATTAAATACAAATTTCTTGAGAGGTCTAGCAACATTAAACCAGATGTCTCCATTTTGGGCATGTGGGGAGTCCGCTGCTGACCTGGGACTGAATCGGGCGCTCATGAACCTGCAGCCTATCTATTAGTTAACAGAATCCTGGCTTAAAGAGACTCCATAGAAAAAAACACAATTTATTAGCATCTCATTATGCTATTTAATACACACGCAAAACAAATGCAAAAGATGCTTCTGAGCCTTGTTAGAGTCTCTATAAGTCGTTTTTGGATGTTCCTGTCTCAATAGTAAGTCCCAGATATGTGTTATTGGGTTAATTTGACTATTGATTTTTACTCATAATGCTTATCAAAGGAAGAAAGATATCACTTCTTTTAGTCTAGTGCCTTAGGGGAGAAAAATTCAGAGAATAAATGATTAAAAATGAAAAAAAATCAACAACACTGTTGCCTAGTACATAAAATATCTCAAACAACCGATTTTGTTCCTTCACTAAATTGACAATTTTTTCAACCCGGTTATCAGACTGAGATGAGAATATAGGTGTATATTTTTATCTTTGTGATATCACAATTAGTTGAGAAGTGAAAATTCAAGACAAATAATTCTAGTGTTCTTCACACAATGCTGATTTCATTTCCTTGAATAAAAGATGCTTTCATGCAGTAAAAGAACCTTCTAGTAATATATGTGTTTTCATATTTCTATACAATGGTAATATTACCTAACTTAGTAAAATCCGGCCTAAAACAAAAGTGAATAGGCTTTGGGTCAGAGATTAAGAGACTGCCTTAGATGAAAATTGTTGTCCAGATTTAAAAAACAAAACAAAAAACAAAACAAAAAACAAAACAAAAACTCAAGAGAAAACAAATACTACTATCTCTTCCACTTAGTTTGAAAGTGGATCTGGCTACATGGTCTTCTGAAATTAACACGTCACTACATGCTATACAAATAGGAAGTATGGCCTGAAATAGAGATACGTAGTTACTGACACTAAACTCCTTACAATTTTCATGGTGAAGAATGGCACACCTGGTTCAATTTGCTATCTTCTTAACATTTTCATTATTTCCCAACCTGTAAGATTAGAAAATTAGACTAGCCTCATAATTATCAGCAAACAAAACAAATGTAGGGCAGAGGTCTTCTCTAAACTCATCGCTTTCGAGCACTCTATGAAGAGGCTCACTGTTCAGGACAGTAAGTATTGCTTCATTCCAAGGGGAGATACTCTATAGAGTCCGTATCCCTTTAAGATTATTATCGAGGCCTTACCTTTTCTGAAAACACATTCTGTTTGCAGAAAAGCATGCCAAATCTAAAATAATGGATCAGCAGAACTTATTCTCCAAGCAGATGACATTTACAAATTGTGAAGCTCCTTGAAGAGGGCCAATAAGTCTCAAGGAGTAATATATCTTAATGTTCAAGTGGCAATTGTAGCATTTGTTACCAGCTACATAATTACTCCACTCTAACCCTTAATGAGCCTGAAGTACTAAATTTTTAATCCCCCCTGATGACCCTCTTCAAAGTGGATAAATATAGGTTTCTTCTCAAATACTTAATTGCTAGGACTACTGGTATCAACACATAATCTGGATCATTTTTGATCCTCCAGAACCTTTTATTTCTTTTTAAAACAGCCTATATCATATAGCTCCTAAAATAATTACTGGAGGAAAAAAGTCATGAGCAGGTTAACAAGGGGCAGGGCCTAGGCATTTATACTTTTCAGAAGCCTAGACTCTCTTTTCTGCTTCGTGCTAAAGATTTACAATACTGCAAAGTTCTCTCATGTGGAAGACAAAACTTTTTTTTTTTTTTCTTTCTAAAAGTAGAGTGTGGAGAAATTTAAGAGCAACAGAGCTACATGGACCTCCCTGTAAATAACACATATCTTTGCTAACATTATTTCTACAATAAAACCAGTAATTATAGTTGCTATAGTTGCAGTCTGGTGCCCAGAATGTTCCTCTCATAATAAATACCAACACTGATCAAGGCTCTTCTCAACATTCTCAGCAGAGTTGTTTTTTTGTTTTTTGTTTAAAAAAAAAAAAGGAAGAAGAAGAAAGAAAGAAAAAACAAAACACTGATAATGTTGCTATCCTGGTATTATCACTTCTCCTTATGCAACTTTTGAAGGGTAAATATTATTCTACATAAGCTTGATACTTTTTAAACAAAGCACTTTCATTTACAGAGAGGTAATATTGTTACAAAAATAACTGTGCTTCCCGCCACTGCACCCACTAATCATCATCCCCCATTGGAGACACGGGCTGTATATACAGCCATGCATCAGGAAGCCTGACCAGGTTCCTATGTTCTGCCTGTACCGGATAACATAGAAAACATGGCATAAATGCAAATAAAGGCCTGTTCTAGAAATTTACATCAGGATAACATGAACAATCCATTAGAGTGCCAGAACAATTGAACTGTTTGAGTCCATAAAGGAAGGATTCCTTAGAGAAATACTTTTTATAGTTATATATTGCTATCCAACAGATGCCCCATTCCATGAAAAAAAATTCTCTAACGCTGAATTTAAAAGCACATAAAATCAGGGCGCCTGAGTGCCTCAGTCAGTTGAGCGTCAGGACTCTTGATTTTGGCTCAGGTCATGATCACAGGGTCCTGAGTTCAAACCCCACATCGGGCTCCCAGAGTCTGCTTGAGATTCTCTGATTCTCTCTCTCTCTCTCTCTCTCACTCTGCCCCTCCCCCCTCTAAAATAAATAAATAAATTTTTTTTTTTTTTAAAGCACATAAATTCTGTTCACCATTATTGGTCATGGTCAGGAAGAAATATTGCTTTCAATTCATCAAACACTTAATAAATGCCAAGGATATTCAAAACACCATACATACAGAGGTGATTAATGTAAGCTTCCCATTCTTAAGGAGCTTAAAAGATAGTGTGGAAAAAAGAAACATGAACAAATGAACTGTAAGATCAGGTATAATGTGATTTATTCTGTGATACATAGAGTGCTAGGGAAAAGCAGACAAGAAAAGTTATTCATTTCATGCAGTATGTCTCATTTAATAATTATTGTATAATGAGGGCTGCTTATGAGTAAGAGCAGAGAGACAGAACTAAATTCATCCATCACCTGCAACCACAGGTTGGCTACAGATGCAAGAGTTTAGCAAACAAACAAAAAGCATCTGTAAGAATCAACTGGCTATGCAGAATTTAAAATATAGGGTATAAATACAGGGCATTGTATACTTTATTATAATCTTAAACTGTGTCCTATACATCCTTTTATTAGTTTTATAACGAACTCAGGTATATACATACATACTTTTTTTTTTTTTTTTGGAGAGCCTGCTATTAAACAGCAAGACACTGTAAACCTTTAATGCCACCAGTAATCAAGGCATCAGAAGAGTCAAGGAAGTTATTCACCTTTAATAGCAGCGAACAGCAGTGACTTGACTTTAATAGCAGTTTTCATCAACCAGGTGTGTCAGTAATGCCATGTTCATGAAATGAGACAAGATATTCCGGTTTTTGCTGGGACGTATTGACTAGTCATATTTAAACGGTCCCGAGGATCTTAGGATCTTTGTGACTATAATTGGGCCCTAACCTCACTGGTGGCTCCTTGGTTTCCTAAGCAGTAAAACAAATGGATTGTATGACACTGTTTCTAAAGCGCCTTCTAACTGCAATCCCAAGAATCTACGGATCACTGGAGTTCAATATTAAGAGCAATAAAGAAAAAAACATCTTTTTTCATGGAAAAACCTAGCACCTGAGGTTTTTATTCTTAACATTTTTACAAAGCTTCACTTGCAGGGGAGTCTTTGACTACTGAGTGATTTGCCTTTGACACAGTTACTCTGGTAAAAACTTTAAGTGGAATCACAGCTAAATCTCCATTTTCTTTCAAGTTACTTCAAAAATACTAGAAACACTTCCAACAGCACAAATAAAAATGAGATTAGTAGGTTATATTCCAAATTTTCAATATTAAGCTCATATTGAAAAATCATAATAATCAAGGGTATGTAACTAGCCAAGGATATTACAATTCGAAAGCTGGGTGCAGTCTGTGAATGACTGCAGAGTGTCTTTCATTTTTTAATCTGTATTGGTTTTATTTCTATACTTCAAATTGACATAAGAGCTAGTCATGGCTTAGAAACAAGATTTGCAGCCTGTCCTTCCAAAGATCTATGCAGTAATGATAAACCCCATGGTTGGACTCCATCAAGCTCACACTGAGCACTATCCCTGGGTAAAGAGTTGCTGCTGGACAATGCGTCTTTTCAAACCACCTAGAATAGAATCCATAAACCCACAAACAAATTATTTTCCATTGATCAAGTCCTATTTTCACTCAAACACAGTTTAAAACCACATGGTGGAATAAATTTGCAGTAATTTTATCAACTTAAAACATTTTACCTTTAAGATTCTGATGATGCAGCTTTATTTGTGCTACTAGAAAAAAAAAAACAGTTCAAGAAATAAAATGGCCAATGTTCTGCATGATGGTTGAGTCAAAACTTATAATGCTATTACATAATTTCTTATGGAGTTTCAAGACAATATTCATTAAATAACTGGAAACGTATGAAGCAGTATCCTTTTAAGGAGTTCTGTCCTAGATAAACACATTTTAGTGATCAAATCACTTTCAGAATGCTTGTAACTTGAGATTTCATTTTTCTTCCAACAGTGACCTGTTTTTCTCTAGAACAGCTACTCAGAAAAATATTTTCAGCTAGTCATAAGAATGACTTCCTTAGAAGCCCTTTCCTTTGTACTATTAAACAGTCTGGAAAATTGCTTGCTTGACTCATTCATGCTGTCAAAATATACTACAGGCTAAGGCTGACCATCCATTTTCCATTTCCTAGAGCAACACATGAATTTAAGTATGAAGGTCTAAAGTAACAGCATTTGGAGTTTTAGTACCACTTTCATGTGTTGATAGTTTATAAAACTATATCCACACAGGCTATGCATTTGCTATGTCTGAGGACTGCTCTTATGGTAGAAAAGCTTCACACGTTTAAATCCATTATACTTGAAAGGTAAAAGGTCAAACAAACAAAAGAAGGTCTCAAAGTTTTAATAGACTACCATCACTTTTAATTTCAGTGCTACAAATAAGAATCAATTAGAAATTCAAAGAGAACAAATAATAGGTATTTGGAGATTACTCTATTTGGAGTTATTTGGAGATAGTAAGAAAGAAAATATGTAAAAAATATGAAATTCTGTCCAAAAAAAAAAAAGTTATGAAGTCAACCAGGTCATCACTGGAATTCCACATCTGTTGACACACATCATAAGACTTAAAAGTAACACTTTTTCTTTTACCAACTAGCTACTATAACTAATAGAAAAGAGATTGCAAAATGAAAGGCATACAATAAATGGAAACCTGGTAATTATAATCAACATATATCAAACAGCATTTTTTTAGGGAACAGAGATCATAGGGAATGTCATTTAGAGAGAAAAACTATTTTTGATCAGAAATCTAATGAAGACATTAATGAAATGAAGTGACTCCACCTTCTAACTATGAATAAGAAATTACTAAGTAGGTATGGAGATTATTTTGTTTTCTTAAATCATGTTTTAAAATTTATCTACAGTGCTAATCAGAAAGCAAAGCCAGCTCTGTGTGAGGGTCTGGAGCATGTGAAGATTTCCAGATGGTTTTATCCTTAGGAGAAAAATACATCTTCTACACAGATTGAGAAGGCATGGCAAAAATACCATGTTCCCTGAACCTCTGAGCAATGTTAAAAGAGCGATTGTTAACCAGGAGCATATAGCTGTTTAAAAATATATCTGGCCATGTTTCTTGGTTTAGAGATTCCAAGTGAGTAAGTCTAGCTAGTAGGGCAAGTGGTGATGGGGAGAAGAGGGAGGAATATACTTTTCCAAGTCTTTTTTGCTTTGTGCTGGAAACCTGGAAAAGTACCCGAGATGCTGTCTGGCACACTGTGGGCATGCCACGTAAGCTGTTGACTCACTTGGAATTAAGTGGATCCTACTGTTAGTATGGTTGATCACTAGGCAAGAGAAAGGTTTGGGTCTAGTTGGTATCTGGAGCATAAGTGGTCCAGTTGGCACCATCTCTTATATACTATGCTCAATGCTGAGTTTTTCTTATTTCTACTGCTAAAGTTCTGAACTGGGGGGTCTTTTGAGGCCAGGATTTTAATAGACATTTTTTTTAAAAAGTCGTTATTGTTTATGTCCCCTCATTCTTCAAAAATCATAGGCTAGCCGAATAAACCAGAGGCGACAAAAGCTTACAGATCAAAAAGGTAAACAAAGGGAGAGGGTGGTCCTCCAATCATTCTGAGCAAATGTATTTTGAAAAAGTAAGCAAACTTAAACTTCGAGGTCATAATCCTAGGAGGATTAATAAGGGGCACCTTTATTAACATGAAGTTTACTTTCATCAACAGTATCTCAATATTGTTTCCTAACATAGTATTTCCAAAGAAGAGAGAAAAAGAGAGAGACAGACAGAGAGAGAGAGAGAATGCACAAGTGTATGCTCTTCAACTGTTGATATTATCTGCAGAGACTTGTCTGCTGGAAAATGTTTCTTTAACTTTGGTTTGGCTCCTACCTTGGAGCTGATGGGAAATAAAAACTTTTCCATGGATCAGAGCCAACTGAGCTGCTAAAACAAAAGGTAACATTCATCAGTGAACCATGGTACCATGATCTCATTCTGAGGGTTAATTTTTTTTTTACGTTAAGTGTGGACTGTCTAAAGTTTGGAAAAGTCAAACAATTTATGTTAAAGAAACTAAGTAAATGTCAGCCTCATCTTACATGTTGTTATTTACGTGGAAAAAAAAAAAACTTTTTAAACTATGAAACACGAAACAAAACAGCAGATAAAAAGAACTCATTTGATTCCTAGCTTCTTTCACTTAACTTTCTATCTCTGCAATCCCCCCAAATGTGAGTGCCCCAGACACATATACATCCGGCTTATTATTTCTACTTTTATCCATTAATATGTAGTTTCAAACCATTCTTAAAGACAAGTGAATTTTTATCAATAAAACATGAGCATTTGAGGGTGGTACCCCCCTGCCTTGATTTTTAAAAGAAAATCCCAGGTTTTACCCATCTGCTCACTAAATATCAATTGACCATTTAATTCCAGAAGGCCTTACTGCATAATTTCTGGGATCTTCTAAAAAGCTGAAGACAAATTTTACTATCCCTGCCCTCAGAAGTCCTCCTGGACTTTCTCCTAATTGCTGCACACATTAAAAGCCTAAATAGCCAACTCAAATAAACAGACTGCAAGCATCTCCTTTGAACATGTATTTGATCCTTTTTCAACATCAAGTAATACAACTAACTCATTGCCACATACTAAATCAATGCACAGCAGCACTGAATGGGCAATAATCGATATCCTTAACAAGAAGGCAGTGGCATGGCTTAGTAAATCAAACAGTAAATGCACAACTCATATTCTGGATTAGAATGCAACAAAACTTTGACACAACTGCAAAGGAAAACCTGAAGCTGGCCATGGGAAACTACTAGGCTGTATTATTCCTGAAGAACCAGTAAAATCAGGAAGCTGGGTTTTTCCCCTACCTGCTCAAAAAGCATATACTCTCCTATGTCTAACCAAAGTCAAAAGTCTCAAGCTCGAGAATTAGGCAGCACCTTTATATACTTTGGAGCAAAAGAGACCATTTCACAGGGCTAGAACTGGATCCCTATTAACTCAGAGTAACACTGAAAGGGGGGAAATGAGGATGTGGTAAATAGAACATCATGACCTTGGATACTTCTTTACACCTGTGAAGAAGTAAGTGGTAGATATTTTACCAAGTAAATTTATATAGGCCTAGAAAGAACAAAGCAGGAATAGTGTAAATCATGAAAAAGTGGGACTTTAATATTTAACCTTCTATTCTGTGCAGGTACTTTACTGAATAAACATCAATTTTATTTTTGAAAAAAGTCTTAGGTGAGTCTTTTAGGAAGAAATTTACATAAATAATATAGTGTCTGAAATATCAAATGTGAATTATTTATTTTAGACCAGCATAGAGCTAAAGAGGCATTAGTTTTAAATGAAATGAAATTCGGAACAGATGGCTACAACCACTTTTTCATTCATGGATAACTGCGTTTAGAAATGGGTTTCCATGCACAGACAATGATATAAACAGGGAATTATTTCATTAATACTACCCCAATGAATTTAACGTCAAGGGGCACACATGTTGAGAGGTTAAGGGGTATCTTCTTTTTTTTTTTTTTTAAAGATTTTATTTATTTATTCGACAGAGATAGAGACAGCCAGCGAGAGAGGGAACACAAGCAGGGGGAGTGGGAGAGGAAGAAGCAGGCTCACAGCAGAGGAGCCTGATGTGGGGCTCGATCCCACAACGCCGGGATCACACCCTGAGCCGAAGGCAGACGCTTAACTGCTGCGCCACCCAGGCGCCCCAAGGGGTATCTTCTCTTGATGACAGGACATAAAAAAGCTAGGACACGATACTGCACATTTATATACATCATTCAGACAAAAGTTGTTCTTAATTTTTTAATCAAATAATGGATAGATACCTTTGGGACAATATGCGAATTGATGTGATATTTATTCTGACATAAGGTGAGTTCCTCTCATACGGGGAAAGATAACATGGACTGAATTCCAGTACTAGGACAAACAACCACACTAGCACCTACCATGTCTCTAGAGTATTTACAACGAGGGAGACACTGCATGACGTGACCTGGATTATATAACCGATTGCACCGACTCCACACGAAAACAGGTATTCTAGCCTCCTTTCATAGAAGAGGCGCAAAGGGACTGACACCCAGTAAGAAGTAACTGATGTAACCAAACCCAGATCCATCTGAATTCATGCTTTGGGCTCTTAACCAGCTCCTACTCTTTGCCACAGACATTTTTGCATATAGCTTTTGCAATTATTCCGAAGATCCCACTTTGATGAAAAATTCCAAGGTAGCATTGGACTAAGTGAAAACCACCAGTGGCCATTTTCTCATTATTCTTGGCACCAATATTTTTTTGCTATGTCATATTCATTATAAATTTCATGCCAAGGAAAAGAACAGAGAGGCCAATCCAGACATTCAGAAAAGACCAATCAATCAAGCCAATGCAAATGCAAACTCATGAAGAAAACGTCCAGAGAAATAAAGTCAAAGAACAAAAAATACTGCTCACTTTTTCCTGTGATCAATTTTGTCCTAGACACGAAATAAGTTTGACTTTTACGCCAAGTTTCAATTTATATATCAAAGACGATTGTGTCAAAAATCTTTCTAACTAGGTGTTCGAGTAAACTGACACATTCAAGAAAATGGCCCCAAAGCTGGGAGTTTCTAATCATTCAAAGAAAGGATCCTCCTAATACTTGTTATTGATGTTAAAGGTTGTCTGTCCGCTTTTCTCCAGGCTATCATTCATCCACAGGAACTGCTCTGTGAGAGTAAGTATTTCCCACAGGGCATTTTAAATCATATAATGAACACTAATATTTGAGATACATCTCTTGACAGTCCAGGATTACAATTTAAACTAATATTTACTAATACCCAGGAAGCCCAGGTATTTTATACTCTTAAATCCATGTTTTTCTGAGAGCAAACATTCTCTTTCTGCCTTATCACAAACAAAATGCAATCAGTGATGCTTATATTTACACAGTCATTTTTATCTCAATTACACAGAATGCAAAAGTCTTAAGAATAGTGTGAGCTATTTTAAAATTAAAATAGTCATGTGAAAACATTTACCCTCACTGGATCTAGATATTTCAGTAATATTAATATAATAGTTACTATACAAATATACAAAGAACTAAAATAAACTACTAAAATTTTATTCCTAGCTAATTTTTAAACTATGATATTAAAAGTTATTATAAATACACGAGTGAGACATACAATATAAAGACATATAAACCATTGCAAAAGAGGTAGGTGAATGGTTTCCTCTAGATTTTAATTTTACACAGTACAACTTACAAAGACTTACAAGCATATTTTTTGGCTAGTTTCCAATATTATCATAAATGCCCTGTAAAACTCATAAAGCAAGAATGAAATCTCAGCCTCACACAAAATAATGTCTCATGCATTAGAAAAATATGAATTATACTATTTCTTTGAAAAAGAAAGCATATTCTATCTTATGCAAAAAAAAAATGGTAGTTATGAAATGAAAACTCCCTTATCTGGTGCCCTTTACTTCCCTTCCAAGCTTTGTCTTGGAATCCTGAAATTCTCATTTGTTTTTTCCCACAGCAGCCTATTATTCTGATTTGCTAAACTGATTCCAGTCTGGCATGACCAAAATTCTTCCTGATCTAACACTAAAGTTCTCAACATTATCAGACTTCTAGTTAAAATTTTAGTATAAATTTCCCATGTTAGGTGAAAAAAAATCTTAGTGATTATTCCGGGATGGTTTTCTGAATTACTAGAAGTGTGAGTGGTCATGATTTAAAAAGTAGAGTTGTCTTAAATGCAGGTAATTACAGTGACTCAACAAATACTTGCCCAACTATGTCCATTGTTCCAACAGGCGGATTCACTGATAATGAACACTGTATTTCATCCTCACAAGATCACGGTGTCAGGCTTCCTATAACTGCTTAGCTTAAACTAGTGAAACTTGGAGCCCAGGCTGAAAATACAGGCTCTGAGGATAGGCGTGGCCTGTGCAGAATCCCAGGTCAGCTGCCTCTAGACTGTGCCTCCTCGCACAAGTTACTCAATCACTCTGAGGTCTCATCATGTTATATCATCAATAGATAATGATCAAATCAGGGAAGTAAAATTAACCGTTTCCACGTGCACTACCTAAAAATCAATCTGACTCAGGTTGATCTTGCTAAATGATGGAACATGATGACAGGTCTGGTATAAATCCCTGACCATGTAAAAATCAGCAGTAAAGCCATTCTGACTAACACAAACACACAAGTTTCTCTTGCAACACACATGACCATAGCTGAAAATCACCTGCTCTTCCTGCACTGACTACGTAACAGTTTACAGCGTTTTTTGTAACAAACCTCCTCAGACACACATGAGGACGTTTAATGTCTAATGTTTTACATGGGCAAATTTGTATTCTACTGGGAAATTTTAAAATTAAAGAACAGAAGAGTTAAAATAATGTTTTATTATCCTATGATCATTCTAATGCTCACTGTACTTCTCAGAAGCTCAAAAGCTTTTAGTAACCACTGGTCTATCAGCACCCAAAAAGGCAGAGGCCCTGTGAGTCATCCACCTTTGCAGCAGCACTGCCCGTCACCATGTCTGGTACATAGCAGGTTATAAATGATGGGGGCGGGGGATGGACTGTTTTCCTTTGGTTGATATGCAGAAGTGGCAAAAACTCTGGTCTGTGATTTCTTTAAATTCCTAAACTTTCTGTATAAAAACATGTTTCCGGTGAAAATCTTTCCTCCAGCATTATTCATCCTTAGTGCAAAATACAGCAGCCAAGGGTAGCCAAGAAAGACTTTTTAAAATAATAAATTTCCATTTCTCACTACGCATACTTAAGCTACTGTATGTATGTTACATGTTAAGCTACTATATCTTAATTATAGCTTAAAGGCTCTGCAGGAGCCCCCTAAATAGAGCCCATGCAAAAATGTGCAATGTAGATGACTCTTCTTCAGCATAAGTCATGACTCATTATTAGTTCATCTGAGTGTAAGTCAACCTATGGGTTTTTTTTTTTTTAATATATTGGATTTTCTTATGTGGACATTTGTTTTCAATTTATTACTCTGCTGTGATTCATGGAAGGCAATATCTGGCAGTAAAAGTTCGTAAGAGCAAAAAAAAAAAAGTTCAATAAATAAAATCAGGATGATAATCTTTTCTCGTGGCTAGATTTAGATTTTATTAGTTTCCACTTAACCATGAAGAGATATGAGATAATGTGAAGAAAGATAGTTCATTCAGAACACAGATCTTTCTTAACAGGATTCTTTATATAAATAATGAATTCTTTCGTTATTTCTTTCTTCATGGTTCATTTCTTGGTTGCCTCCCTTAAAGGAGAATTGTTTTATGAAAAGCAATGTCATTTACCAAAGAGGAACCTTATTTGGGGCATGATAAATTTGGCTATGTTTCTCTCAAAACACCCCCCCTTCTTTTTTTTAATTTGACCCATTTGGTAAGCTAACACTCTTTAGTTTTAAAAGCTTCCTGGGACTGGGAAATATAACTAGACTTATTTTCAGTCTATGAACGATTTTAGAATATTAGATGAGCAAAGATATCTGAAAGCAAATTATCGTCTGAATGCAGTAACATGGAAAAGAATGAATTACAGATGTAATTTATCCGTCACAAGCAGATCCTAAACACTGATTATGTCCGTGCTTGTGCAGAAAATTGAAAATGATAGAAAAGCTCCCCAGCTTTTCTAACTTTAATTTTCCATGTTTTACTTTGTGTAATTTACTGTCAACTATTAACAGCAGATGCTTCTTGCCTTATTTGAGAACAGCCTGGACATAAGTATAAGTGATTCTGAAATCCAGAAGCCTTACACACCAAGTCTGAATTTTACACAGACAGATCAATTCTAACTTAAGAGGCCTGGAGTCATATAGGGTCTTAAAGAAACAGGGTGTTGGATTCTCATTAAATAGGAAGTCTCAACCTAACATTGACAGAAATTAATATATAAATATGGTTGAATAAATGGAGACAGCTTCAGAAGACTCCTTCTGGGCCTAAAACTATGACCTGGGGTTAAAATATAGGTGGTTCCCACTGACCAATGATGATCCAGGGACAGCTACCCTACTTTGGTGGCTATGGGAACTCTCTTAGTGGGGATTCCCTCTAGTTCTTCTCTTCCCATTTATGGTCTGAGAATTAGTAGTTGTGAGAGGGAATGGAGGGGGAAAAGAAAAGATAAACCACCAGAGCCATTTTTGTCTCCCTTCCCTAAGTTCCTTTTCCATGGACCCTCCAATTGCTGTGGAGAAGTTCCCCCTCCAAATTCCATCACCCCCCTAACATACTGGTCTCCCTGTTAGCAATTAGCCCCTTCAGGACTTCGTTTTTTCATATCTGCCTTCCCAAAGTTGAACACAGGAAGTGTTTAAGTTACACTCCTTGAATTGTGGCATACCCATCCCCTAGACCTGCTATACGTCTTCCTTCTCATATCTGGGTCTTTACTGTTGATCTTTTCACTATATCTTGTGATAAAATAGCCAGAAAACAAAAAAATATACATATATTTTTTTAGCTTTGATATTTTCACTATCCACCTATGCGACTAGTAATTATAAAGCAACAGTATCAAAACCACAGCTACACGTTTGAAAATTTCAGGGATGACGAGAACGGGAAGAAGCTCGTCACTAACATTAAGTTCCACAGTGGACCAGACTCAGGATCAACCAGCTGTGCATTTGAAAAGAAAGCAGGCTGAGATCTTTTTTGGGGGGTGGGGGGAGGTCATCTGGAAGACATTGACAAAGAAGGCTTTCCACCCTGAGTAGGCTTTGGACTACAGTCTGTCATCCCACACCATCTTTAGTCGCTATCGATTCTGAGCCACTGCCCTGTTGCCAGCCAGCCCTGGGCAATGGGGGCAGCCCAAACATGAAGCTGGGGAACCTCTTGCACTGCCTTGCAGAAAGCACCCCAGGAGTTTGGGAGAAACCACCTCTCCTGCATTAGGCCCAGATGAATTTCTGGAGCACTGAACTGAAACTTGAAATGTACCGTTCCCATAGAAACAGTTCGACAAAAGCAGTTAAGGTCTCTGATACAGGTAGTACTTAAGATGTATGAGGAGATGGCACTCTCAATGCTTCTGCGGAGCCTCCTGGATTTCATTAACAACCATACTTTCCCGGGTAGTATTTGTACTGGACTCCAAGTCGAGCATCCTACGAGCTCCTTGATTTCCCAGGGTGGGCCTGATAACTTAATCACATTGCTTCTGTGGGAAACTGCTTTCTAAACAATTAAACTTCAGAATACAGCTTTTTAAAAAAATACATTGGGGGGTGGCTATATAGTTTCTATGGTGACTACTTATTGAAGATGACTAATTTAAAACCATTTTCCTATACGACCATACATTTAAACATACAATCTTTAAAAGTTGGTGGCACCTGCTATCTTGCTACTATCTTGTATTCACTTTCTTATTTATACGTTGGCTTAAAATACAATTACCTTTGAGTATTCGCTGTTTTAGGCTATCTGCTGTAAATCTGCCTTCAACATTAATTTTTATTCTTAAGCACTCCTTTGCTGAATCCTTAGGATGTGGATGTGTAAATTAAGAAGTGAAGTTTTAGAGGGAAGTGGTTAAAAGTGCAGGCTGTGAAATCAGGTTACCAGGCTTGGAGCTCACATGTTACTGGCTGAGTGACCTTGTACATGTCACCTAACTTCTCTGCACTTCAACGTGGCCATCTGTGAAGTGGGAGGAATATCAGCCACTCTCGAAGAGCTTTTGTGAGAACTAAATACTATGAAAAAATTAAAAGCACCAAAAATACTGACCGGCATATCATAATTTTCAATAAATATTAACTCATTTTATTTCATAGAGAGGAAATAAAAATAAAATATATTTATGGAAGAAGCAGAAACAGATATCAGAGTAACTACAGAGTTTTCTGTTGTATAAAGTCCCTTGAGACCTGTTCTTATGACATGAATTCCTGTTACAGTTCAGTTATAATTATATTACCATATATATATACACACACACACACACACACACACACACACATACACACATACATATTAAGTATGTACTGCCAAAGGAAAAATAAAAAATGAAGCAATGTCCTTTTTCTATATAACTAAAAAGCAGTCATTTGTGACATGCCAGGTTTTACTGACTAAATATATCATGATTTAGTTGTCTAAATGTCTCTGGTTATCGAGGACAGGAGACTAATGATGATATGTTTGCCAAGATAAGAAGATATAAATTTCTCTTCAGCTGTGGTCTCCCCTTAGCATCCCCCACACCTAGGTATTTTTCAGGGAAAGTTACTTGACTCTGAATTTTTTCTTGAAAAAAAACATCTCTAGCTCTTTCATCCCGGTGAGTGCCCTTCTGAACATCCACGCTCCCTTCTACCTTATCCACCCAGAGGCCCAATTTTCATCAGGACAACAGTGAAAAGACTATAGTTCCCAAAAATGTGCAAAGGGGAAGAAAAAGAGAGAGAGAGAGGCAAAACAGGAAACAGACTCTTAACTATAGAGAACAAACTGAGGGTTACCAGAGGGGAGGTGGGTGGGGGTGGGGGAAAGAGTGAAGGGAAGTAAGAGCACACTAACGGAGATGAGCACTGAGGAATGTATACGATTGCTTGACCTGCTATATGAGACACCTGAAACTAATAGAACACTGTATGTTAACTATACTGGAATTAAAATTAAACACTTAATAATAATATTTTTAAAAAGACTATAGTTCCCAGCTATGCCTGCTGCCAAAACCAGCCAATGAGAGGCCAGGATAAATCTCTGGGTGAAGCTCAGAGGACCATAAGGCAAGGAAGCCTAAGTAGGCGAGGCTGTCATCTCTTTTGCCCTTGCCTCTTCCTGCTCCCTGGAATGAACACATGATGGCCGGGGCTGCACTGGACACCTTGTGATTTTGAAATAATCCTCATGCTGGAAGCCATGTGCTCTTGAGGACTATGGGTGAAGACACCCAAGTTCTAGTGACTGTGGTGTCATCATATAGACCTGGACAACTGACTAACATATCAACACTTAATCCGTTTATGCCACCTGCTGGGAAGGGAAAGGTGTCTCTATTACTCAGTGCTGGACACAATTCCTTAAAGATAAAATGTCTAAGTAATTTCTGCATAACTTCAGAGAGAAATATAAAGAAGGATCAGAACCAACGGTTCTGAAGCTAGGGACTATTAGCAAGCTGGAAAGAACCCAGAGATAACACAAGAAGAGTGAAAGTCAGAGATTGCCGAGGCCCAAAGGTATCGAGGAGATAGCCATTCAATCGAATTATAATATATGAGGGGTTATAACTATCAGTATTTTCAAAGCACAAGTCCTTACAATATAGAAAGTTTTATCGCCAACAACAAATCAAACTTTATCTCAAAGTGAAAGTACTCAAAAAGGTGCCAAAAGATGATAGATAATGCTGCAGGTGAGATGCATTTGATGTTATTTGCATGAGAAATATGTATGAGATAAAAACTATGTAGTTGTTTATTATAAATGACTATTAGAATAAGATCTCACCAGAATGACTCATTTATAGTGAAATTCACAAAGAAATCACTACTCTAAAAAAAAAAGAAAGAAATCAGTATTCTAATAATCGATTTTACTTCAAACAGCTAAGTAATTCTAATGAGCCTTCCCAGTTGCTTTTACTGAAGTTTCTGCTTATTAATAACTATCATTAGTGCTAAATCAAACACTATCTATTTAGTTAATCCACTTCCCACTGACTGTCATAATTTTTGGCCTGTTAACATAGAAAATTGCTCCCTTATCTAAAAGCATGGAATGTGTTTTTGCGAAAGTTAAAAAAAAAAAAAAAAACCCTCAGAATTTCCTCAACAGTATCTCTTTGTAAGAAAATAAGAAGCTTTGTCTAAGACTGTGGGAAGGCAGAGACATTGCTCAGCATGAAAGGTAACAGATTAGTGATGCTGATAGCTGAAATCCTCTACTTATCCTTGGCAAGGAAAATGACAGGATAAGCTTTCCAAGCGAGGTCCCTAGGTATCTGTGCTGGAACTGAGAAACATTCAATTTCTCACCTCTCGCGTGAACTGCGAGTATGTCACACACATCCTGGATAGAAGAGTTGCCCCACCCTGCACCAACTCTTTTAGGTAAGTAACGGCCTTCTTCATGGAACTGTGTTGAGGCTATTCGTGGACTCAGAATTCTGCATTACTTCAGAAGTCTGAACTACAATTAAAGGTTGAACTCAATTCTAAGTGCCACATTGCTTTAGGTTTAAATTGTTTGTCACACAGGAACTGAAGGGACGTTTAACCAGAAAAAGAAAAATAGATGCAGTGTACCAAAATCTTATGAAAGGAAACGAAATAACTAGTTCTAGAATTAGAGCCTCAGGTAGCATGATTCAAAACATGACTTGAAATCTGTCCAAGTTTTAAAATCTTAACTCATTTAAAAACTATTTTTCTAAAAAAAATTCTCATTCTGAGACTATAAATAGGTAACTGAATAAAACTGTAAGTACTGGGGCACCTGGGTGGCTCCAGTCGGTTAGGCGTTGGGCTTGGGCTCAGGTCATGATCCCACAGCCTGGGACTGGGCTGCAGCTAGGGCTCCCTGGCCAGCGGGGAGTCTGCTTCTCCCTTTCCCTCCATCCCCTCCCCGCCCCCACTCATGCTTGCTCACATCCTTGGTCTCTCTCTCTCTCAAATAAATAAATAAAATCTTTAAACAAACAAACAAACAAACAAAAACAGAAAAACCTGTAAGTACTACCAAAGCAGCTGCAGCCGTTGAGAATTTCATTAAAAGATCATATCAGAGTTGGTGACATCATAGTGCATTCAGAGGGGATTCTTGACAAAGTTGGGAAGATTCTGTTTAGGAAATACAATTTGAACTTTTACATAATACACACTATTTCACAAGATATGCCTTCTAGTTAGTTCATCTCCTAAGTCATCGGGGGGAAACGAGATAGTCCGATGTTAACCTGTCACTGAAAGACAACTGAATGTGGACCTACAGAGTCACATGCACACCTACTCATCTGTCCAAGTTTTAACATCACATGGGAGGTGCCATTAGCAAAGCAATAAGCAATAACAACAACAAAACTCTTGGTAAAAGGTATTCCGATTAGGAGCCTATGAGATCAAAGTTTCAGAATCGGATGTGTAGTGTGAAATTTGCAAATACCATTTTGTTAGGATTACCAGTTAAACTGGTTTAAAAGATAGGATGAAAAGACGATGCCAGGAACTTAGAAAGAGCAGCAGCAACACAGGCAATTGGAAATACCTGTTGGAAATACGCTGTGCTAACAATGGAGGACCTCCTACAATTTAACTATAAAAACCTCCGGGACCACTTCATAATCATGTTATGCCACCCTGTTCCTGTGTGACAAACTAGAACCCTGATTTTCCGTACTGTCTTTAAGTTTTCTAGTTGCTCATTTACCTGGATATTCACATGTTTGTATGCGTTCTAATAGCTGAATCCATTTATTCTGCTAGGTCCTCAGAAGCACCTTAAATGTGTTCACTCAGGGCCCTTGGTTCCCTGCCACTCTGCAGCGGAATCTGATCTCTGATGTGTCTATGACAAATCTGATTGGCTAGGCTATAAATATACACCAACGTGTAGAATAGTGAAATGAACGCTTAATTATCTAAAACACAACTGCCTGATTTGATAAGAAAACAAGTGAGTAAAGTTTTCAAAGGTGAAAGAATTTTGCTAGATTTTTGGAAAATAGATAGTAAATATGAAGGTTATATATATCCCCCTCCCTCCTACACCTGAAAAATGGATATTTGAAAAAGAAAAATTCAATAAGCAGTAGTCTTTTTGTGTTGATCATAGGGTGAAAGCATACTTTTTCGATAGCATGAATAACTTGACATCACAGTAAAATACATTCTGAGCTTTCTTTAAACAACTACCTAAATTTTAGTTGGTTATTACTGAAGAAAATAGGTAACTCGCCAATTAACTGTTATTTGAACCATTTCTTAAATATAGTATTCTAATGGCAGCTTGCAGTGTTGACATTTTTCTTTCAGTTTTTTTTCTCTTTGGTTTCCCTCTCACAAGCCATAAGAAAGAAAAATCCTTTCCAGCCTAAAGTAATCTACCTTTTCAAATGTTCACCGTTTCCGAAGTAACTAAAATACTCAAATCCATAGTGTGAAAGAGATCTCATTCTCAATTTGAATATATTCTTAGACTATTGTCAATTAAGACAGCAAGTACAAAAGCAAAATTAAGTAAGAACAATAAAGTATTTAAAATAGTGTTTAATTTATAAACTAACGCACATTACAGCTTTTGCTGTCTCTTCCTGTTATTCTATTTCCAACATACTTAATATACACACATATTCCTAATTATCATGTACTCTCATTTCACTTAGCAACACATCTACTACGATACAGAATTCTGTTTTCACGCAGTAAATTTAATCTAAGTTAATTATTTAAACTTTGAAATCACCGATATGCACCTAAAATAACTGTCAGCTGATTTTCTTCCTATTACCTTCAGCAATATGCCAATTGATTTCTTTTACATAAATACTGTTTTGAACTGTTCGACTTCTGTTTTTAATGAAACGAATTCTCCTAAGTAGAAGTCTGCTATGAACGTAAGTCACCTGGGAGCCTGGCCAAAGTCTGCAACAGCACAGCTGAAGGGTACAGCCATTTCACAGGGTCCTCTCACAGAGTATTTGGTTTGCTTTCCTAACTTGCTAAAAATAGTAGATTACACAGGCTACCTCCATCTCGTGGCTCAAGAACTCACAAAAGGCTGGACTATGGTTTGTAGGAATACATACAACACACTTAATTATTAAGAAGTCAGGATATTACAAGTTTTCTAAATTCCTTCTGTTTACTCTCTGAAACAATACAAATGATCTGGTGGTTATTGGCATGGAAACCTCATAATGCTCCCAAATTTCAGAACTTCAAGCATGAGTCACAGAGTTACCTTAACTGTTAAAATATGTTTTTGATCTATTTTAGCCACAAAATTGAATACAGGAAGAAACTACCTAAAAGGCAGGAATCTAAATACTGCGTTAAAAATCACTAACGTAATATAATAAAAAAAAAAAACATTAAAAAAAAAACAAAAGAAAAAAAGAAAAAAATCACATAGTGTGTTAGTTATAAATATATATCTAAGAAAGGTGGTTTTGAAACATGAATACTTAATTCCATATTCCAAATTTGTTAAATAAATTCTTATTTGGTTATTTCACTAACATTTTAGGAGCTATTGTTCTGGGTATGAACCTCCACCACAAATAAATTTTGTGTTTGTTTTTTTCCTCTTATTCAAATCAAAATATTTTACCAAGTTTTAGACACCATAAATTAAATTTCAGTTTCTCTTAGAAAGACAAAGAGTAAGGACAAAGTCTGCACTGATTAGCGGCTATAATGAGTTCATTTCATAAGTAAATTTAAATCTTGAAATTACTTATTATTAAAAAAAAGTCCTTGATGTGGCAGTTCAATCTTGTTAACCACACAGCATGTCATTAAGCAATGCTGCTGTTTTACTCAAAGGGAGACTGTTCTGTGTCCACAAGTGAGCAGCCACTAAAAAAATATTTTGAGATGGAAAAATAGCAACTGAATTTTAACGTTTCACAATGTTTCCAAATGCTGTGGAGTCAGGTCTTCTGTGAAACCACTCAATGTCACAGCCAAGTTTAATGTCCTTCATTTTGTAGCTACGAGTGCACCATCAACTGTCTGTAGGATTAAAAACGGGATTTACTAGTAATTGGGTCAAAACAGGGTTACTTATGGACACAGCTGGTTACCGACAAGTGTAATTAGCCATTTGCCTCTCATTTTATGGGTCTCCCCATCTCTAATTGTACCTAAATTCACTNAGCAGGAATTTAGGAATATTCATTCACAAAGGTCCAACCACTGTGCCCTTCATCGATGCCTTTCAAAGGAAAGAAAGAGAAAGGCCCGATGGTAATTTATAACTTTTGGCTTATTGATTTTTATAACTATGACATTAAGAATAAAATAAACTATAAGATATCTTCGTTATTGTGAACACCTCCCTTGATATCCTACTCTGAAGATGATATCCTTGAGTCTTTGGCGAAACTTGAGCAAAGCAGGCAGTCCAAGCTGAGCCAAGAAGCAATTAACTGAAGTAGTCAACTCATACGTTAACTCATAACACATCAAGGTGATCACGGTGAGTTATGAGTTAACATATGAGCTGACTATTTCAGTTAATTCACCCCACGTTATTGAAGAAAGCATTTTTATTATAATAGCACTTTTTTTTTTTTTTGCAAAAGACAAGATGGATCTGTGAAACTTTTACTTCTCTACAGATGTAGAAATGATAGTGACACCCCCCTCCACAGGTTCAAAGAGTGAATTCTACTGGCACATTAGTATTCAAAGGCAATTCAATTAAACCAAGTAAGTGAAAGTACCCAGGAATCTTCACATTTCTAGTCTTGACCTTGCATGTCAGAATAAAGACACATATGCTATCTTTTAAAAGGCGCTTTTTCAAACTTGATACCTGAAATAAGAACCAATGACATTTTTGAATGTCAAGATATACTAAAGTGGATCTTTCAGTATTATGGTACCCAACAAAAGCTAACTTTTAACACTTCTAGCTGAGACTGTTACAAATTTCAAATAATCAGGATCCAACAAAATAAACTAAGTTATTTCACATCAGAAGTTTAGGGGCTTAAAAAAAAAAATCCAAGTAATAGCACTTTAAAAAGTTTCTACTTATTTATAAAACTCAACATTCAACAAAGCTTATGCCTCAGAAAGGGTACTGGAGCAGAAGGGGAACCTTACTTCTCTATTTTCCACAAAATGCCTTGCTTCTAGACTTAGAAGAATATGCTTATCCAATCAAAAGGAAACCCATAATGTCAAAAATGGTAATATAAAAAGTCTAGCCAAGTTTAGCTGCCTAGAAATCTGTTCTTTTACAACAGTACAGCACCTTTACAAACAAGGAAAAACATATCATCTTCATTCAGCTATTGCTATAGCCTTCTATAATCTATGCATATGCTAACACACCTATGTATCTATATTTACTATTCCTATAGATAGACACTGACATTGCTATTACTAAGTAAAAAGTATGAGGATACTTTCTATTTTAGAAAAAAAAAATAGCATTAAAGGACTGATGAAGTTATTCATAACAAAGTTTGACCAGACATGGTTCTATCGCTTCTCAATAAAAGTCCCCCACCCCCAAAAACATCAGTAAGAACACACCACATAACTAAACTATTAACAAAGCAATCCATAATTCCAAACTCAATGGACTACATGTCCATAGCCCCTTTATTCAATTATTGCGTATCCTTAAAATAATATAATATTTACTCACTTTCAATGAATCAAAGCAGGCGATTACTCGTCCATTTTCAACTTGGCAGCTTTTCGAAGGATGTGCAAATTTACATTCCGTGTCTGGCCGTGAGCAAGTCCCCCTTTGGAACTCTCTACATACTTCCAGTGTTAGCCATTTTGTGTCCCGAATTGGTGTGACACTAACAGCCATGTTTAGATTTTACAGGTAGTTAAATTTTTCAGTGAAACCAACAAACCCAACCCCCCCCCACTAAAAAAAAAAAACACAAAAAACCAGCAACACCAACCAAAAAAAAAAAAAAGTTGAACTGATAAAACTGTAAAATGATGATGAAAATGTCCCCTCCAAAATACTTTTTTTCCCCACTCCCTGCTTTAAAAGTACATGGAAAATTGTGTTGTCAATATCAAGGAAAAGATCTCCCACTAGAAATTCACAGCATGAAACTGTTAATTCAAAGAGGTTTTGGTTTTTAGAGAAATACTAGAATCCTAAGTAGATGAACGTTTAAAAGTAGGGCCTCGAATCAGCCTTGTGCTCTCAGTAACCCCTTCCCAGTGCCAATTTGGAGCCCAAAATGCAAGCATGAAAACGTGGCAGACCCTTTGACACCGAATTTCCAAGCTGCTTTCAGCAAAGTTGTCTGAAAGGGAATCTCCTCACAGCTGAATTTGCAATGGAGTTTGGTGGTGCAATCGGTATTGATTAGTTTGGCATAGACAGATGCAGCAGTTTAGAGCAAATCGAGAAAATGATTTTTTTTTTTCCTCCTTGATTTCCTGGCAGAAGAGATCTTACTTTTTCAGCAAACTTTTCTTTTAAAACTAAAGCAGCCTAGGGCAATGCCAGATACTTAGAGCTTTTGTCTTGATTATAAGTAGAAATGGGGGTGTCTGGGCTAGAGGTGGAGGGTGGATGTGCTGTCGTCACAGTCTAGCTGGCAGCAAGCAAGGCAAAAGCAGAGACTGCTCTAGAAGCGGGTCCAAGCAGCAGAGACGTCAGGAAAGGCACTTCTTAGTACCAACCTGTAGAAAAAAGAGATAGGTTAAGATTTACTAAGTAGCACTTCACTGATGTCCTACAGTATCACAACCTTGCCATGTGCTACCAGACTAAGTAATATTCAAGTCAGCTTCTCTCTTTCTCCGTCTGTCTCTCGCTCGTTCCCTCTCTCTCTCTCTCTCTCTCTCACACACACACACACACACACACAATACTTACAGTGAGGCATATTGCAGCCAGCCATCGTAGATTTATTAAAAAAAGGGGCCGTTTCCCCTTGTGAAGCAATGCATGATAGAGAGATAACCAATCACAGATAGTGTTGCAGCAATATTCTGGGCAGAAAGCCAATAGTGTGGGTTGTCTTATGAAAGGTCGCGCCTGTCAGACGTTCATTACTATGCTATAAGCACAGAAAATGTCCATCAGATGTGACTTATTCCACTGCAAGAGGACGAGCATGTGGGTTTTGAATTTACCCAACATGCAGTTAGTGGACTAAACCATGTTAGTTTCAAAACAGCTTCTAAGACAAGTCCAAGCACTTGAAGAGCATTACCGGGGAATAAAAAGCAAGGTTTAAAAATTGCAGCTGACTTCCAAGCTGCTTTTCCCTCTGGCTCTGCGCAGGGACAGGCACTGAACAGCCTGCTCCCTCTGTCCTGACACGTGAATAAAAAAGGAAAGGGGTGTTTACAAATGGTACATTCTCCTGACCTATCCAATTCACTTCCTTCTAAAGCCCAAGTCCTGCCCCTCCACTGAAAGCAGCACTCATACTGTAAAACTATTCCATTCAGCGGGCAGACACTTTGTCAATATATCACAGGCAGGCGAGATGCGAACAAAAGCATCCTTTATTTGAACATTTTTTAAGCAGAAGCTGAGGTCATGTGGGGAAAATAAGGAGTGCAGTGTTGTCAGTGTGTCTGGCAAATCTGAAGTCAACCTCAAGGGGGAAAGTGATTCCATCGCAGAAACATTAAATATTAAGTGAGCAATTTGATTTGGGCTGTGTGATGCACTTCGGAGGTAGGAATGAAGCCGGAGTTTGGGGGCTGGAGGATCCCCTGTTGCCTAATGATCTATTAACTCGGCACTACTACGGGACTGCTCCCTGCAGCAGGGCATTTTTGCCTTTCACAACTTACTTTCTCTTTCAATGGGGATGGAAAAACTTTCAGAAAATGCTCAGTAGTTACAGAAACAAAAGTACACAGGTCGTTTCTTTTTTCTTTTGATTGTTGCCAACAAAGGAAACAAGACTTTAATAACTCCAAAAGTTTCACACTCCAAAGAGGCATTGGCACAATATAATAGTGTTTGATCACACTTACTGCTTTGAAGGCCAAATGCGGTCAATTGGCATATGGTACATATGGAACCATAATTTGGAAATTGGAATAGAGGATATGAATATGTAAATACAGATCCCAAATAGATCTATCTATAGATATCTAGCAGAATTCTTAAAAATTTCTTTTTTTTTTTTTAAGATTTTATTTATTTATTTGATAGAGATAGAGACAGCCAGCGAGAGAGGGAACACAAGCAGGGGGAGTGGGAGAGGAAGAAGCAGGCTCCCAGCGGAAGAGCCCGATGTGGGGCTCGATCCCGGATCACTGGGATCACGCCCTGAGCTGGAGGCAGATGCTTAACGACTGCGCCACCCAGGTACCCCCTTAAAAATTTATTTTAGGATTAATACTATCATTCTTTAAAAAAAAGAATTTATTTATTTCAGAGAGAGAGAGCACTAGAGAGAGAGCATGAGTGGGGGGTGGGGGGGAGAGGGCAGACTCCTCGCGGAACAGGGAGCCCAACATGGGGCTCGATTCCAGGACCCTGGGATCATGACCTCAGCTGAAGGCAGACACTTAACCGACTGAGCCACCCAGGCACACCAATACTGTCGTTCTTAATACTAATTAAAAACAAAAAACAAAAACTAGCAGATACCAGGTTTGGGAAACACTGTAGTAAGACTACAACTTTTGAGAAAGGTTAAAAAGAGCAACTTTAGAAAAATTTTTGGTTTTAAAAAACTTTCTGGTTCTAACTCCTGATTATGTAAAAACAAAGTCGAGTCGGTCATAAACTCTAAGATTCATCTACCTTCCTGACTGTGCTCTATACTCAGGATTTCTCAACTACTCCAGGCCTTTAGCATGTACCCATCTGTGGCCAACAATCTCTTCTATCTTTCTCACTAGAATCTTCGAGTGCCTCCCCTGCAACCATTCACCTCCTTTGGAAGCCAGCTAACACGTCACTTCCTCAAGGAACTCCCAAGATGGCACTTCTCCATCTCCATCCACCCATTTATTAACATGGTCTTTTCTGAATTATCTTTGCACCCCAATATGGTGTGTTATTCGCTTCTATATATGACCCGCTAAATTATATGTCAGAAACAATGTCACTTGTCTCAGAACCCCAGGGCCCAGCACAGGGATGGAAAATATACGGAGCTCCATAACTCTGATAAATTAAATGATCGGTTACTACACCTGGACGGGAATTGCCTCTAGGGCACGGAAATACACAAACACAAGTATGAACACAACCATATAAACACACGTATAACACAACACATGAAGACAAACACACACACAAACCCATCACTGCCTCTATGTATTACTATCTTTCCAGTCACAAAGGCCCTCCCGCTGCCTAGGAATCCTCCCCCAGCCCTGGACAGCTCCCTTGGACATTCCACATGGCAGCTTTTCTAAACCTTCAACACTTTCAAGTCCCTCCTCCTCCATGTTCCTCTCACTAGCAGCAGACGATGATCTTACATGTCACAAATATTTCACAGCCAAAAGAGTAGCCCTTGGGCATGAACTCTCTCACCTTCCCGCCACCCATGTTTAAACTATCTTTCTGTATCTTTCCTTTTAGTCTTCCAGTTTTGCCTTCCCTTGCATACCATTAAGCATCTGCCTTGACTCGCTCCTTCTCAAAATATCGCTCCCTTTACCCTCCCTCAACCTGTGAATGCCCTGCCTACACGCTTTCTCTTAGGCCTCGGCATGCTGAGGTAGCTCCGAACTAGAGGGGATGGCGTGGCAGGAGAAAGGGGACCCTGCCTGGCTATGTGTCCTCCTCTCCCTAATGCTCTTCATCGGGTGTTCCCAGACAAATGTCTAAAGAATCATCTACACGTGCTGTTTTTCTGCTTCTTCAGTTTTGAATCTGTACCCATGGGATCCTCCACACTCATCACTTGACTGTTGAGCGATGGCCGTCGATGCTCCAATTCAAGCCAAATCCAAAGACTATGCTAGTCCTTATCTTTACTTGACCTCTAACAGCAGTTACAGTTCCCTCTTTCTTGAACCTTTCCTCTTGTCTTGAACGGACACATTCTAACGTTTTGGTTTCTCCCATTGCTGCTCCTCTAGGATCCTCCCCCATAGAGAGGAGCCGCCAGGAGCTGGGAAGGTTCTTGGCATACGCCATGCTGGTGTAGGCTCCCGGGACTTGTTACACGCTAACCCTTTGTTTGGTGTGACACACTTCCTCAGCCCTTCAGCTTGGTAAATCTCTTCTTGTTAAGTTGCTATTCAAATATCACCTTCTCTCGATGGCTAGGCCAACTATGCTAAACACGATTCCATCTCAGAATATCCTTAGTACTTCGTAGCTCTTGGAACTTTTGCCCCAAGGTTATAAATTCTCTGACAACAGGATCTATCGACATTTTTTTTAATCCCAGTTCCTGGAACATAACAGATGTTTTTAAAATGTTTGATAAATGAATAAATTTTATTCAAACTCACAGGAATAAACGTGTATATAAGGATGTATCCCCAACACCAAGGAAATAGTTCATCATGATTTATGGGGGGCACACAGCGTGAGAAAGGATAATGGTACCATTAGAAATATCTTTATTGGTCAGTGGTTATGTCTAAATACAACCACAAAATCAATTTCTAGAGTTGATTATTTTTCCTTTCTGCCATGCTCAAGGCTCCATCTCACTCAGGCACAAAATATACTTTAGTTAGTAAAATGCTTGCAAATGTGTATTTTGGACATTTTTTATTTTCTATAGCAGAGATACTCTATTCACTTCAAAAAGGGTTACTGAAAAAATTATAGATACACACATATTTGTAAGTTTCATGCTGTTTAACTGTGAAATATATAGGCAAACATGGTCAACAAAATGTTCCCTAGTATCTGGGCAGAGAGACCGAGCAGTCAAAATGGACACCAACCTGTATGCATTGCTAGTGTAGCTGCACCTGGCAATGTGTGTTCCAGTCCTTGGGGCACGGGGTAATGACCTGAGATTATATCTAAATTGCTGATATCAGATTATTGTCCTATAATCTTTCTCTTTTTTCAAACAGAAGAACATCAGGGAAGACTGGAAATCTTCATTAATTGAGTGTACTGGTAAATTAAGATTGTATAGGATTTGGATCAATACTGAATTCCCAAAACATTAGTTCAACTGGTAATGGATTTTTATTCTATAGATAGAGAAGGTGCTTAAAAGTGTGTGGGTAATGTCCACATTGTCAGAATCCTTACAAACATATTTGCCCTAAAAATATGTGTTGTTTGTAAATAATTATTGAAGGAAATATTTCTACTGTAAAGATATTTACTAACAGCTACATTGCTTCTGAAGTAAATTTCTGACCTATACTTCAACATACTATAATGAATTTCCCTGAACGACAAAACAAACAAACAAACAAAAAAAAACAAAACAAAAAACTTGGACCATTTAATAGTTTTGCAGTAAGAATCGAACTGTTTAAAACTTCTGTAACAAGTCCTCTTATACGTACTGATCAGATTGCAAACACTAACCTACAGAGCTCCTCACATTACGTGACAAGTTCTACAAATAAGCAGGTTCTGCCGTAAGAATCAAGATCCAGTTTCTCCTTGAGTGATACCAGAAATCACATACATTTTCTACTTTAAGATATGAAGGGAGAACTAGAAAGGAAAAGAAGAAAATGTAAAGCTGGAGGGAAGGAAGCTAAGAAAAGGATCAAGGATGAAGTAAAACTGTGGCAAATTACTAGTAATGAATCTCACGGCAATTGATATACATTAGCATCAAAGCTGGCAGTGGGTGGCTTCGTATAAACGTCTATTAAAGGGTTGCTTACACACGGCCATAGAGGGTAAACAGGGGCTTGCAAGGCAGGAGACTGAAATTCTGTTTTGGAGAACTGGATGGACTCTATGAGCAAGGTTAAATTACATATACATGTAAGAATCATTTCAGTTCTTCTGAACCAAATATAGGGAGGTTGGTCCTAGTGCATCCCAGAGCAGTTAGCTGGGAATTTTGGGGACTTTTTTCATAAGGTTTTGATTTTGAAATAGCTTACATATTGAGGAAGTTAACAGAGTAATTATTTGAGGTGTGTTGTTTGTTTGTTTGTTTAAATTTACTAAGACAGCTTTAATCTAACTGGAAAAGAAAGCCAACTTCACCATATAATGTTTGAAGGTGACAAGAAGAAGCCCCTTGCCCCAAACCATAACTCTTCCCCCAGGTCCACTGACGTCAACAAGTCCATAATTAGCAATGCATGACTTTAGTGAATTAACTCAGTACAATTTTGCCCAGGGCTTGCCCCAAATATTAACAGAGATTTCAGAATACAAACCAACTAAGCATTTCTAGAAGCTGTACAGCCATTTCTCTACTCATTAAGGTACTAAATAGAGTAACAAGGCCGTTAGTTATTACATGGGGAAAACCACGGTCTGAATGGGTTAATGCAGTCTTCAGCAGTATTCAACTCCATGTAACAAAAAGCTGAGATCAGTGTTTCTCAGCAAGGGGTAAGCACACTACTGGTAGACCCACGGCAATTTTAAGTGATGCAGAAACAATATATTTTAATAGATGCATCAGAATGCAAAAACTAGTTCATCAAGCCTGTGATCACATAGATATCATAGCTTAGAAAGAAGGTAACATTTAATGAAAGTAATTTAGAGAATAAGACTACTATAAGAAAAGAACCACCTAAGTATATATATGGGCAAAATCATGAAGGAGATATGCAAATAACTGAAGTTTCAGAAATACTGCTGAGAGAGAGAGATAACTTTCAACCACACATGCCGACCGTCAATGTGGCCGGCCGGTCTGACGCACTGCATTGTGTTAGGGTGACAAGCTGCTGCCAAGAAAAGGGAAGTTTACTAACTCAAGTAAGTCACCTACGGTCTGTCAAAGCACTCTTTACAATTCTGGTAGGCTCAACACCCTAATCATCAAGTGGTCCCTTACCAGAAGGATAATGAAGGAGTGTTAGTTAGGAGATAAAATATCGCCAAAGATTAGAATTCCAAAAGCAACTCACTCAACTACACTCAATAGAAAATGATTATTGTCCCTTCAGTATTTATATTTAAGACCAAAGAAAACAGGAAGCCTCTATGCAATGATTAAAAAGTGAATTTTTGAATTGTCTCCTGTCTCAGGCAAAATTAAAAAAAAATTAGAAGCCTTAAGATCATGAGAAGATAAATATCACAATGGCAGGCTGTACTTTTGTATACGGGCTCACTAGCTTTTTTGTACCTAATTAGGTCTTCATCCAGTCCCTACTGCAGTTACCTTCCTGGACGCTTCTCCAGCCACTATCAAAGGGTATCTAAGCTTCTGTTCCTCTCAACACCAGAACAGACTTACCAGACCTTGACCTTGCTTTATTTTTCTTTATAGCACTTGTTAGTATTTGGTGTAATATTATGTACCCATCTTACTATCTGCTTATCATCTACTTTTGCCATTAAGACGTAAGCTCCATGAAAGCAGTCAATCATCAGGCCAGTTCTCCACTAAACAGCTAGCACCAAAACAGTGCCTGGTCCAGAGAAAGCCAGCGATCTGTTTGTGGCATGACTAAATATTTCTTGGTATATTTGAAAGCTAGTTTACAGGTATTTTCTATAAGTTACAATGCCTGTTTTATACACTGGCAATGTCATCTTTATAACTGAATGAAACCAGCATCGAACTCCACTCATTGGAAAGAGCATGAGGCGGTGAAGTTAACGCAGGACCATATCTATGTACCTCCTCAATTACGAAGTTGGTGGAAGATGTTCTTATCCACAGAATGATCTGAAATAGTTACATATGGCTTTGCAAATTTAAAACATCTAAATAATTATCCGTGAATTTCTGACAGAAACGGTCTTCAGTTCTGGCAAAAGAAGGGAAAATTTGCATTTTTTTTCTGATGATATTCAAATAGGCAGCCTTTAACATTTCCATCTATTCTACAAGAAAGTATAATGACACTTTATCGCTCTTCAGGAAAAAACATGAAGCCTATTTAGTGTTTTGCCTACTCTACATACTACACAAAGACGTCATCTTGTTAGCCTTACGTAGTCATTTCTGATCTGTCCATACCACTGCATATTTCAAAATAATAAATAGTTAGGAAATCAGAACACAAACTACAACAAAATTAACAATGCTGCTATGTGCTCAAGAGCTAAAATGGTGGGAAAAAACAAGTCTCACCCATCCTGGCAGTTTTCAGGAAGAACAGTACATTGACCCAAATGGAATCTACCAATGTGAAACTAGCAAGACAAAACCGTGAATGCCAAAACGCCAATATTGTTATTCCCAGTGCAATGCCATAATGATCGACTTTGATTCTAAAGTTTACTCAAATGAGTTAATTTTGTTTGGCATAATAACTGGGAGCCAAAAATCTTAGTTTTAAATTTTTCACATTTATATCTTTTGAATAATATCACCTACCATCTAACAAGGTTGGTGGAACTTCAGCCGAAAACATATTTAAATGTGACCTTTGTTTAACGAGAAATGGTAGCAAATTCATCTATGCTTCCTTAATATTGTTATTGCCCAACTCAAAAAGAACTATGAAGGTGATTAATGAGGAAACTAAGGAAATATTCCCATGGCGCCCTGTGCATCAGTGAAATCTGCTGCCTGCGTACCTCTTTGTCTCACCTTCCCAACTTTCCTTCCAGGGCAGGAATCATTCTCACAACTGGTGGTCATTAAGGACTTCTCCACAATTAACCTGTGCCTGTTTTCCACTTGAGCAGACTCAATTAACTGAGCTAAGTTATAAAGTCAACATGGGAAGATATATATATACATATATATATATATATATATACACACACACACACATATATATGTGTATATATATATATAGTATTCGTCTCTCAATGTGTATATATGTGTATATGTATATATGTATAGATATGTATGTGTGTGTGTGTGTGTGGTGAGAGAGAGAGAGTGTATGGGAGAGAGTACACCAAAAATAAAGTGTATCTATTGGAACCAGATTTAATCATAGTTGTCACACTTTCCAGAATTTTTAAAATTTTAATGTGGCAATAGCCCTCAATACTATCAAGTATCTCTGAGTACAAAAGCTTCATCTTAACAGATGAATCTTGAATTTCCAGATAGGTCTGATTGAAAACTTAACATAGTGACCTCAATCTGGGAAATTTCACTGACTTATTTCTATTGAAGATTGACCAAAATATGTGGGCAATTATTAATCATTATAAGAAAACTAAGCAAAATGTATGTTTATAGTTAAATAAAGAGATCTAAAATAATTATTCTTCAGAATATAATGAATGAAACCAATGATAAATATAGTATGGTATTACATGAATGTATCCAATTTAATGAATTAGTGGACTTCTCATGACACAACACAGTACATAAACATCTCCTTTCCATTTAATCAGCAAAAAATTCCTATCATTTTACAAACGTATCTCTTATTGCAAATTTACAAATACACAAGCTATAAAGGTTTAATATTACCATCCTATGAATATTTCTATTGCTTTATTTGACCTTAAAAATTACCTTTTTCACAAATAATCTCAAGCATTCTCTTAATAATATACAATGTTAATTGGATTTATTCCTAATAACAATAAAATATTAGAATCTATTTAACTTGAGCTTTTAAAAAAATCACAAATTCACATACACTCACATAGAAATAAGAATTCTATTTTCCCTAATTAATAGTGAGTCAAGACCCCATTGTTTTTCCCTAATTTAAAGGAGGAAGGAAGCTATGTAACAAAACAAGGACACGCATTGACAACTCATATTTTCACTTCAGTGTAGCTTAAGTATCCTTTGGAGAAGTTTCCACATAACTCACATACTTAACTAGGTCTGAGATGTGCACAACAAATTACACTCATATTTTTGCAATTGCTATATAATAACCCAGAGCTTCAGACTGAATTTTGCAAAAGCCTAGAGTTTTAAAAACCGGTCCACAGTTCTTTAAAGGAGCTGAGTAACAGGGAGGCATATCTAGTTCACGCCTATCTCAGTCTTTCTTATAAGGCTTAACATACAATTTTTTTTTATTTAAATATAGTTGACACACAATGTTACATTAGTTTCAAATATACAACATAGTGATTCGACAAGTTTATACATTATGCTATGCTCCCAAAGTGTAGCTACCATCTCTCACCATACAATACTATTATAATATCATTGACCATACTCCCTATGCTGTGCCTTTTATTCCCATGAATTATTCATTCCTTAACTGGAAACCTGTATTTCCCACTCCCATTTACCCATTTTGCCTATTCTCTTACCCCCTCTCCTCTGGCAACCATTAATTTGTTCTCTGTATTTATAGATCTGATTCTGCTGTTTATTTACTCATTTGTTTTTAGATTCAACATAGGAGTGAAACCATATGGTATTTGTCTTCCTCAGTTTGACTTATTCACTTATCATAATAACCTCCCCCTAGGTCTATCCGTGTTGCTGCAAATGGCAAAGTCTTATCCTTTTTAATAGCTGCATAATATTCCTCTGTGTGTGTGTTTGTGTGTGTGTGTGTGTGTGTAAATATATCAACTTTTTATAAAAAATAGAAACACACTGAAATCTACAAGTCTGATAACATAATATTAGCTGGAAAGATAATTTGTCTCCGTGATACCTGCTTTTTTAGCTACATGTATATTGTTTACCATACATTTGTCTCACTCTATGTCCTTGAATTTCTAACATATTTAAGAACTGAAATCTCATTATAAATACATCAAACAATGCAGATCTAGAATCTTTGAGTCACTGAGTCACAGGAACTTTTTTGCAGACATACATGAAAATGTCACGTCCTCGCAGAACTGACATTCAGAAAGAGATGTCAAATAAAGTAAAAACCTATGAAGTGGTGCAATTAGGACTATGAGAATAAAGGATTCTCACATTAGAATTGTAAAGGCACAGGAGCAAATTAAAATTTGAACCAAATACTGTTTATTTAAATTTTAAGCCTTTTTTCTCCCTCCAGATCTAGACTTCCACGCTTCCAGTGACTACAATAATCTATGTTATTTCAAAGTCAATTAACAATGTGCACTCTTAACTATGGTTCTGCTTTTTCAGTGTACTGAAAAGTATGGTATAAATTATAAGGCTATTCTCTGTATAGAGATAGAAACTACTAAATAATGGAAGAGATAGTAAAGTATAAATTAACATGGTGAACAAAAATCTCTAACAAGTTTACGTGAATTACATACATCAAGTCTATATCTTTTCTTTCTTCCTTTCATTGGTTTTAGACGTTGCTAAATGAATGCACTTTCAACTGTAATAAATTTAAACCATAGAGAAGGGTTTTAATAAAGTCCAGCTGAATCTCCCCACCCCGTTCCACTGCCAAATCAGACCCCCATCATCCCAAAGGTAACCACTATTATTAGTATGGTATATCCAGTCCTTTATTTATGCATTCACATACACATAAACACATCTACAAATACACACTCATACAGTTTATCTTTCTTACAGAAACGATGGAAACATACTAACAAGCATATTGTTCTGAGGCTTGCTTTCCAGGATATATGATAATGTCCTTTCTTTGTCAATACACATAGGTCAATGTAAATACTTTTTAACAACTATGTATTATTCCACTCTATGTCCATTTCTTTAATAGCAGTTACCTAGGTTAATGCTAAATTTTCACAAGCAACACTCAATGTATGTATAAAACTATTCTTACATTTTGAGTGGTTTCAATAACACACTTACAACACAATGTATACGCATATATTAACTGTGAACAACAAGCTTGCTACCAGAAAATGTTTACCAATATGTACTCCCACCAGCAATGAACACTGCTTTTCTATATTGCTAAATCTATTCTAGCCCTTTAAAAGATACAATCCCTATATCTAGATTATAAATTTTAAAAAAAATTGTGAATTTCTGTTGTGGGAATAGGCCAAAGGTACGATGGGTTTTTTCTCCTACAAGCAGAACTTAAAGCCTTGTGTTTGTGTTTTGCAAAATACTTTCAACTGTTAGCCCTCAGATGGCAGCTAATCAATGGAAACATTTGTAAAGTCAGTTTTTCAACTCCCATTATTTCAAAATAAACTATTTCACTGTAAAACAATTATAATGTTTATATTTTGTAATAATTTGCTAAAGAACAAGGACTGAGAGTCTGAATGAATGTTTGGGTTGACAGAGTATCAAAACGGACAGTATATAGCTTACTATTCTTTTCTTATTAATAAAAACAAAATGTGCAGTTAACAGAGTCTGCAGGGCATGTTATATTTGGAAAATCACTGACAGCACAATGTCATATGATAAAGGGAATGCTTTTTTTACACATTATTTCTACAAATGTCAGAAAATATCCTGTTCCCCCCTCTCCTTTTTTAGACACAAATTGACTAAAGGAAATGGTTTCTGACAACTGCTATAAATAATGCAAGGCATTATCAAACTAGCTAAGGCACAATAGAACTATGGTGAACTCATGTAGGCCTACACACATTTTCTCACGTGGTAATTTCCCCCGAGGCTGGGACCCCTCCTGTAGTCATTTCTGATCCTGGAGTAGGGTACTCCCCTGAAGCACCATGCCCATCCAATTAAAACGACCAAGTACGAATTCTTGTAGGATTTTGCCAATAGACATACGTCCTGTTAGAAAATAAAACATTCTCCCCTCACTCTGCTTTCCTCAAACTCTTCCTCAGTTATTAAATAACAACTCACAGAATAAAGAGGTACCAATATAAGATGATTCGTTGGCAAAATGTGGGCATTTTCAATGCTTTTATTCTTTTTCACAATGTGATTTTACCATGTTGTCAAGTGTAAATAACATCTTGCTCCTCATAAGAGATCCAAGATTTTATTCCTAGGATTCTGTACTTTCCACAAGACTATACGTACTGAACATGCAATGAACAAACTAATACACGGCAGCTGAGGTCTGGTTCCTTTGCTAAACAGAAAAAGAACACCCCTTTCTTAGTTATTTTAATTACCCATAAGGTTCTGTGCATTCCAAAAAAGCTATCACACATGTGGAAATCCGAAGAGCCAAAGAGCCGACTACACCCTTCTAATGAGACAGTGATTAAAGTTCTGTGTGTTTCTGTCGGCATCATATGCACTTAAAAAGCAATGACCAGCTTTCCATGGCAAACCACAACGCACTGACAGTTGCTAATAAACTCAAACAACTGCCAACGGCTTATCAACAGCAACACTTTTTGTTCTGGGAAACTGAGGCTCTAGAAAGAGTCTTGGATTATCTGAATCAGTCACCTGGGGATGACTGCTAAAATATTTATATTCCTGAGACCTACCTTAGACCAACTGAGAATAAGGACCAAGAATCTACATTTTAACTGAACTCCTCCAGGTTATTCTTAATCTCATTAAAGTCTGGCAATTATAATCAACTGAAGCTAAAATATTACTTCCACCAAAGACTGTTTACTCTATATCTACCCAATAATTCCCTAAAAACTCAGCATATCTGTCCTGAAAAAAGCAGGATTTTTTGAGATTCGGTAGCAAGCTTTTTTATTATATTCTATGAACTACTTTAGAAACTTGACCTATCTGCAAAATGTTATGCAAAATTCTGTTACATTCACTTTTTAAAATATTATTTTTAATCAGGCACCATACATGGTCCTCCACATCACTCTAAGATACTACTCACCGGATCATACTACTCGTGTCTCAAACCACTTATAGTCTAATCCTGTCCAACAGTCTCTCCAAGTTAGCATGCAAAAGCTACTTAGCTTATTTAGAAAAAATCTCCCCAGTATATCCGAAGGAATACATTGGATAAATTTAAAGAGCAATCATATAGCAATTTTAAAACTTCATATTGTTCTATCATTTATATGTCAAACCATTATGTACAAACACACACACACACACACACACACACACTAAATTCTTTAAAGACAGTGATATTTAGATTCCTTATTTCTCACTAATAATGAGAATAATTTATAATAATAGTTATTTTGTAAAAAGATGAAAAACAATTAAGCACCTATTCAATCACCACAATATAAGATCAACTCTTAATAGTATAGATAAATGTGAAATAAGAATTAACTTATGAATGGGTATGTAGATAGCTACATATGTTTGTGTGTGTGTCTCTGTGTATGTGTGTGTGCGTGTGTCCAAAGAATAAGGGAAAACTTTTACGAAGGAATTTGTCAAATCATGTTCTTCCTATATAACAAAAAGCTAGCTCTTTATTTTTAAAATTTATTTAAATTCAACTAACATATAGTATATTATTAGCTTCAGAAGTAGAGGTCAATTATTCATCAGTCTTCTATAACACCCAGTATTCATTACATCACGTGCCCTCCTTAATGCCCATCAAGCAGTTACCCCATCGCCTCCCCTCCAGCAACCCTCAGTTTGTTTGTTATAATGAAGAGTCTCTTCTGGTTTGTCTCCCTCTCTGATTTTGTCTTGTTTTATTTTTCCCTCCTTCCCCTATTCTCATCTGTTTTGTTTCTTAAATTCCACATATGAGTGAAATCATATGATTTAATTGTCTTTCACTGATAGACTTATTTCCTAGCTCTTCATTTAAATTGAAGTAAAAACTGTTGTAAAGTTAATAGGGGGGAAAAGAAATTACTTAGTCTTGCAATGAGAACCACTTTATTCTGGACAAAACTACAAGCTATGTTCATTACTTTATTAAGTAATACACCTTCTAAGAGATCAACTTTTGAGAAGTTAGCTTATGTTACATTTTTGTGAGTTTATATAGATTTTATGTATAAAATCTGCAAGTTGTTCATCTGATTCTTTAATAGCAAGTTTCTACTGAAGGAGCCAAGCAGAAAAATTTCCTTTTCCCCCCAGAACTCATACATTCTATGACTGTACAACACAGCAAATAATATTTTCTATATTGGTATACAGTTTATTTTTATCTGATTTTTGCCATTTGATCCTCACAACTCTAAGAGATGGTTATATTATCCTGCCCATTTGTGAACAAACAAATTGAGGCTTGTAGGGTTTGACTGACTCACCAAAGTCCCCTAAGCTAATTAAATTGAAGAATCAGGATCCCAAACCAGGTCTTGTGATTCCAGATTTAAAATTTCATTCACAACACACACTGGCAATTTAACACCAAGCTTTACGGAAATGACAACGACTATAAATATGACAGAAACAGAGAGACTGGGGCTGGAGTGGGATATGGTAGAGCAGCCATGACGGTATCCCCTGGGGTGTGTGTTGAGATTTAATGGAAGAGAAAGGCTTGCATACAGATTCTGAAGGAGAGAAGAGGGTCCTTTATAGAACTGAGAGATGGATGCTATTGTCCTTGTGTGTCCATGGGGTATGCACTACACACCAGTAATGTACACTTAGGGATGTGAAAATTATATACCATGTCTATCAGCTTAACACTGTTAATCAATCTGAATCTAGTAATTAATACATTACAGGGTTATAAATACTCAGTAACTGATTTAAAGATTAATTGTTGAGGAAGAGGTCTTCGAGCATCATTTTATTTTTATTTGTCTGCCGTCTGAGCAAGAAGAGCCTACATTTTCTTCAGGGCTTTCATTACAGGAGCTTAAAATGTATCAGCAGAAACCTTCCCTATAAGTAAAATGAAAGGCTGCTCTAAAAGTATAGAATTGAATCTGTGCTAAGCAAGTCTGCATGCAGTAAGGCTGATCTCTATCAGCTAGTAAAACTGTGTTTGAGAAGCAGCGAAGGGGACAGAATAACTGTCTGAAACACTTCTAAGCTATGGAGAGTCAGATAGATCTTCTGACAGCTGTTAAAACCATAGAAAAGGATACTAGAGAGAAAGCACTGAGGGTTTGTAATGGCATAAATGATATGTTTCTTTTACATGTAATAAGCCTGTTCTGTATTATATCAGTCGCCTTATGGCACAAAGAAATGGTAAATATTAAGTTGCTTTCTAACGTCTAATAGGAAGACACAAGTCAAAACAATTAAAAAATTGCTTGTTTTTTTATTCATTCATTTATCTTTAGTCCTCTTTTTTCTTCTCTACTCTGCTGGAAAAAGAAACATTTTCCCAAAAGAAATCCAAATATATCCAACACATACAATAACCTTACTAAATGAATAAATATATTCGTCAAAAATGAATACACAGATAAAATTATATCTATGTCTTGATTACATAAACAGTTTATTGATGGCCCTTTATATGTAACCTAGACACAGGGGGAACTACATGGATCCAGCTGTGAAGAATTTACTGCTTAATTGGGAACATAAAACAAACACAAAAATAACTGTACATAGGAAAAGAAAGTGAGAAGTACACAAAAGAGATAACAATAAAGCCTGGTAAGTCTGGTAAGTTAGAGGAGAGAGAGGTCAGGGGTGGTTTCAGGATGGATAAGACATCTAAGGTGGACAGATAGAAGGACAAGTCTCATTTGGTTAGAGACAAAAAGGAATGGCAATCCAGACGGCAGGAACAGAGCGAGCAAAGACGGGTATGGGAAAGCACAGAACGTGAGCACTGGGGGAACGGGTCCGTATAGAGCACCCATGTGCTACAGGGCTGGTGAGAAATAAAGCTGCATTTGGGGACTAGAACCAAATCAGTAAGGGCCTTGAAGGCCAGGCTGAAGAACGTGGCCTTCACTTCTTAATTAATTGGAAATCATCCATTCCAAGATTTCACCCAAGGGCAGAGTCAGAATATTTAACTAAACACCCTAAGGGCTAAGAATAAAATTGTACATGGGATACGAAGAGATCCTATTAAGTAAACTCGGGATTCTTCTACTTCCTAAAGCTTTTGCTTTGGTTGCCAGAAAGCTGAGAGAGAAATTTAGTGCTCATCTCAAGTACTTGTTTCATCTCTTTTCCTTCTAATTGATTTGTTATGTCTCTTTTTTACAGGCCTATTTTATGTGCACTTTACTGTTATAAGCCGACTCACATCTTATGATGGAGCATACATCATACATAAATAAAACGAAAGTAACGTTTGTCCTGGTACCAGGTAAGGCTGTAGATGCAATACTTAAAAGTTTCAGAAGAAACGAGAAGTTAGACTTCACTATCAAGTAAAGTGCACTCCTCTAAAAATATTTCAGTGAAAGATGGTCACACTGGATTACGATACCCAGTTACAATGGCTCTGAAATCTACAACTGCTGGGTTCAGCAATCTTATTTTTTATTTATTTATTTTTTGTGTGTGTGCCTGGCTGTCCAGTTTGACCTTCCGTGTGAATCAGTGTTCCTACTAGATGCCAAAATGACCTCTGAAACTTACAAGGCTTCCAAGGCTGCAGATATTTTCAGCTGTATCAGCCCTGGCTGTCACAGCATTCTGCATGATATTGAGTGGCAAGCTGGAGCCTCCTGTACCAGCCTGACCTTTTAAACCCACAATATTGCGCTGCCACTCAAAATTGAGTTTTCTCTTTCTGCATTACTCTGTGATGCCATTTCCTTTGCATAATTGTAAGAGTATTCTAAGCAGACAGTGGTGCTTTTCTTTATGTGCAAATAAAATACTTCCCTTATACATAGTAAACCTAATATGGTTTAATTTACTTATTTTATTTAAAGTAAATATTTATTGACATCCACAAATAATACATTTTAATCAACTGAAAAGATTATTTAAATTTTGTGGCAGTAAGAACTCAAATATGTCACTATATCTGCAATGACCAATATGAAATTTGAGAGATGTCTGAATTTTATAATTGCGCTTTTATAATTATATCTGCTTATGTTAACCATTATGTATTCAATGCCCAGCACAGTGCCTAGAATATAAAAGAACCCAAATTAATATTTAAGTGAATGTTGCAGAATCTGCACATTTAATTATACTTCATTTATCACAGAACTATTGGACTGAATATAGGGGCTTCATTTTCTTGCCAAAAAAATTAGTATATGAGCATGGAATATTCCTCTTAAAAATATGCCTGAGAATTCTTGGTACATAAAGGAAAAATATTTTTCAGATCCATGAGTGTTAGGTCATTTATAAACACAAAACTATTGCTGTATGAATTGGTTAGAGTTGACCACCAATGGAAGAAAAGAGCAATGGAGATCAATTCAGTAAGACACAGAAGAGTCTTAATAACAGTCTCTATCAACTGTTTGATCTCAAGCCCTAAAAACTGTTGGAGTGATGGTGTATTCAAACTGACACCTGCCTATTAGAATATCTTTCATTTTATTTCCACGTAGGGTCTATATTTTCACAAGTCCTACTTGCAGTCAGTGCAGAGAACCACAAAATGATATTAAATAAATATTTCAGAGGAAATTCCTAAACATTGGTTGGTGAATGTATCCCTTAGCTTCACACAGTTATCCTATTCTATTTTTAACTGTAACTTCTGTACTACTTCATAATCCTTTATGGAATATACCTGGATGGATGGGCGGATCAGCGCACATATATGCCCACAGACACACACCTGCACACGCTCTAATTACCCTGCCAAGGACGTGAGTGAAAGTGAGAAAGTGTAATAAAAAATCTTCAAGTGGGGGCGCCTGGGTGGCACAGCGGTTAAGCGCCTGCCTTCGGCTCAGGGCGTGATCCCGGCGTTATGGGATCGAGCCCCACATCAGGCTCCTCCGCTAGGAGCCTGCTTCTTCCTCTCCCACTCCCCCTGCTTGTGTTCCCTCTCTCGCTGGCTGTCTCTATCTCTGTCAAATAAATAAATAAAATCTTTAAAAAAAAAATCTTCAAGTGAATGTCAGTTCTCAATAACATTTTTGATTATTTTAACGTTGGCAACAAGATTTCTATATTTTAGTGATGAGAGAAATGACTTGAATTCTTTAATGCCTTCAATAACACAGCTGAATATATTAGAAGCGCATTTGCAATACTCTTTTTGGGCTCAAGACACTTCTTAAAAATATGCCACGTAAAGCCATCCAACTGAGCAATTGGCAGAGTGCTATGTCATTCAGAAGTGACATCAGAAACTTCACAGGTGGCAAAGATTTTGAGTCTAAAAGTAGATTTTGCTGATCTTGGTGAGTGCTGGGGCAGAGGGTATTAGGTGTGAGTAGAACTAATACTGTGCAAACCACACAGGCATATTAGACCATCTGATCAAGCTCTTCTTTCTGAGCCAGCGAAACTTCAAAGTCCACTTCGTCCATCTCTCCTGTTTTATGATCACACTGCTTTAAAACTCATCTTGCATATCTTCCCTTCTTCATTTAGTCTTTTCAGAACTAACTTGGATTAGGTCTCAAATCGACATTGCTGTCAGTATTTGTGTACTTAATTGGTACCGTACTGATGGAAACAAACAAGCGGACAGACAGCAAAACCTCTGGGTTAGGATCTCGGCACTCCCTATATTGTGCCACATGACCCCTGGGCAAATTACCTGACCTTAACCTTTCTTAGCCTCCATATTCTCACCTGTGAACTAGAGAGAGAGGGACAGCACCACGTAAGTCTCAAAGCACTGTGTAAGAACCATATATGGTCACATATGGAAAAGAATAAGTGCCTACCAAGTAAGTCGCTATTTTTATAATTATTACGATTGCTAACGGGCTGGTCCTTTTGTGGTGTGGGTTGTTTTCATTATTTCACTAAAAATGGGCCTTTTTCTTTAGGCTATAAACTTTAGAAAAGCAGAAGGTATAGCTTTAATTTCTCTTGAAAATTTCAGTCAAAATCTAATCATGAAGCTTTTTATGCAGTGGGCTTTAAAAAAGTGTTTATGATTAAAAATGAATAATAGTAAGCAATAAAATAAAAATTCTGCCTTCTAACCGAGACTGCAGCCTAAATCCTGGAAACAAGGGACGAACACTTCACAGCTGAATGGGGTCTTACAGAATACACACAGTTGCACTTTTACCATCTGAAAGTTTGGAAGCTAGCCTACAAAATACAGCTTTATTTCCTGCTCACAAAGAAAAAGCTGGAGGAAAAAGGGCATCGTGTGCGTATCTAAAACCCTTTGTCATTAAAGTTAAATACAACACACCTCTCTCATAGATTTTTCTTTTCTGTTAACATAAAAGTTGCAGGCTCTGAAACTTGACTGTCAATACGGAGTGATTTAATCTCCTCACTAAGGAGTTAGCATGAAGAAGCTTCGGATGAATTATGTGTACCCACCTTTCTCCCACAGTGCCAACATCAGAAATAAAGTAATCTTTTCTGTCTAGTCTAGGATGACACTATATTTGGGTCATGCTTATTTATCAAACACTTAAACAGAAAAATAAGTGGTTTTAAATATGAAATCACGTAATTAAAATAAATTGTGGGTTGGTTTTGTCTTTTCTCCAATATACAGAGCATGTAAAGAGTTAATGTGTCTACTGGATGGTTTTAGGCAAATTCCACACTCTGCCCACAAGCAGCCTATTCTTGGCTCCTATGCCCACTTTGTTTTGCCCGTACATTACTTGTGAATATTTCTATCACTACACTGGAAACTACTTTGAGAACAGGGCATGTCTTACTCACCTCCTTACCCTCTGAAGGACAGAGCATGATAGGTGGCACGTGGACACTGCGCTCGATCCATGTTTGCTAAATAAGAGGGTTTTCCTTTGAGGCCAAAAGCAATGGCATAAGATTCTTCCATTTTCCTTCTCTAGACATTATATAATTTTATTTGGTATGTGTTCTAAATAGTTCTATGAAGAGAGGAATTTGTTAGCACAGTGACATGTTTCCAACAGAACAAGTCTTCAATTAACAGTTTATCTCTTAAAATCGTAAGCTATGCCACACAGTGGCTGAGAACACAGACTGGTGTGTGAATATGACACAACAGGAAGGCATAAAATAACCACACGAGGAAGCTAAATGAACTCAGCACGCACTCTGGAGGTACCCTGACCATTTCTTGGTGACATTTTTATAGCATCACATTATTGGTGTGAAAGTACATTATCTTCTGAAACTTTACAAAGCTCCCTCTGAGAGCCTCCCAAATGCAATGTTGTAACGGGTCACACAAATGCAAGCCCTTACCACATCTGCTGAAGACGGGAGGCCTAGTGTGTTTTGTTTTGTTTTGTTTGTAAATCTACGAGAAAAAGATTATAAGCATTTGTCAAACTATACACCCCATCAAAGCAAAAAGACGAAATTTCATTTGCCAGCCTTTTAAGTTAAATTTACATCTTCTCGACTTATGTCAGTTGTGGTATGGGTGAAGTTTTAAAGTCACTGTATCATACCTATACCCACCCATTCCTAGCAGAATCATAAAGGGGTAACAAAGAATGCTGTTTTGAAGTAAGAAAAGACTGGGCTTCAATTCAGTTTCGCTGCTCACCAGCTGTGTGACTTTAGGCAAGTAGGTTAACTTCTCTGAGTCTGTCTCCTCATCTCTATCAAGAGAGTGGGCTCCTGCCACAAAGGCCCGTTACAAGGTGGCTTATTCATAAAAGAATGCAAGCTGGCAATGTCTCACAGAGAAGACACTCAAATATGGCAGCTAGCCTCCTTACCTCCATCCTGTTCATACCTTTTCCCTCCACATTCTGAATAGAGTGGCAAATTTCTCCTCCACACAGCATGCCTCGACTATTTGGTTTCACAAAGACTTCCTTCTTTGGATTTTCTTCTTTCTTTGAGTTTCCTCTTTTGGTACTCAATTGTAGAGCGCCAATACTCCATTGTAGAGGCACCCGGGTGGTTTGGTCTGTTAAGCCTCCGATTCTTGATTTCAGCTCAGGTCACAATCTCAGGGTGGTAAGACTGAGCCCAAAGCCTGCTTAAGATTCTCTCTCTCTTGCTCTGCACCCCCCCCCACCTCCTGCATGTGCCTGCACATGCGCTCTCTCACTCTCTCTAAAAAAATAAAATAGAATAGAAATACTCAGTTGTACTGTTCACCTTCCATGTCTTTCCCTCCAGCTCAATTACAGCCCAACGAAGAGAAACTACATAATTCTCCTTTGTATCCTCCTCTTTTGACCTACTATATAATCCCTTAACTCTAATAGGTGCTCAAAATATATCTGCTAATTGGTTGGTGAGCAGAACACAAAGGATGAATTGATTTCCCTGTACTGCCTGATTGTTAACATAGTAAAATAACTTTTTAAGTGAAAAGATCTCAGCACTTAGCAAACTTGAATCCACTACTAAGAAACAGACATAATAATTCCTTCCTATATTAACTGCTCCCAAAACAATATTTATTTTTAAAATTCAAAATACTCAAGTACTCAAATTCAAAATTCAAAGTACTCAAAAATATACTTCTCTGAGTTATTTCCTACATGCAATTTTCAGTGAATGTGGTCCCCCAGAAAGCATTATGCAGAATTATGTTTGAAGGATATATTTTTTGAATAATCTCAATTGTTCTGGACATTTCAAATTACTTTTTGGAAATGTCATGCAATACCTCAGAGAGACTCTACACCTAGGTCAAAGATTTGCTTGTATTCCCTGATGTTCACTTTTGCCATTCTCATCAAATCTCTTCAAGTCTTCTGGATGGGGTATTTAAAACCAAATACCTTATCTGAATGCCACTAAGTTGACAATGCAGCTTTCCCGGAAATGTCTGAGCAATGAAATTCAAATAATGGCTCAAAATAATTCGGAGTAAATTTGTCTAGTTAAAATTAGCCCAATGAATAGAGAAAGCAAAGAATTTCTAATTTTAACACTATTTAATCTAAGTTACTTAAAAAATGAACATTTTCTGAACATTACCTTAGCAATACAACAAAGCAGATTTTAACACATCTTTACAGCACAAGGCAAAAATCTGATAAGGAAAAAATCTAATAATAGAAAGAGACACGTACTAAGTGTAGCTCTGACATAATACTAAAAGGCATATAAACAAAAGGCGAAATAAAGCACTGTTAACATTATTTTCTCCAGCTCTATCTAAACATGCTATAAAGACATAAACAGTGCAATTTTTATTATTTTTCATGGATATAGACCATCTAAATAAGTAAGTGGTAAATATTTAAAAATAGAACCATTCTCTTGAAAACTGTCTTTTTTTCATGGGAAGTTTTCTATGCATGTTAAATACAACATAATCTATCACTGCTCTGACATGTTCTGCTTAAACTACGTTAAGCCATTTACTTGTAAAAAGCATGTAAGCACCTTAAGCAAAATGGCCCGTGAGTATTGCTACCAAGCTTTTTATTCTGTTTGAACTAGAACTATCCTCACAACACCAGGAAACTGTTAACTCAAGGTAACTGCTTATTTACTCCCATTATGTACATCATTCTGTTTATAAGAGTGTCTGATTGTTAAGGAGTTTTATTTCCAGGAAAAAAAATATCACAGTTATCCGGATACCTTCCCTAAAATAGCAAGGTCTGAGAAGCGTAAATGTCAGTCACATTGAGCACACTGCAAACTTGCGTTATCATGTACCTACGTGCCACCTGGTTTATCACAGAGGACAGGTGACACCACCGTGCCTCTCATAAGGGACCAGAACTGCCTGGCCAACACGGAAACATTTCCTAGCAAATAACAATATATCCCTAAAGAAGAAATTATGCTTATTTCAGAATTACCAATTTGGGATGAAGAATTTGGTGACCTTCTACGGTTCTTCAGATCCTGTGCTTTCTTTAAAAGAGCTGGACACAGAAATAAAATGTTTGAAGAATTTAACACGCACCTTCTACTTAATGGAGTTATAGTTCCGGATAAAACACAATTTTAAGTGCTTTTCTCGTACTGATATTTTAAAATACAGTTCTTTACCCTTTTTTTAAGATTTTATTTGTTTATTTGAGAGAGAGAGTGAGTGAGAGCGAGAGAGAGAGAGAGAAAAAGAGAGAGAGAGAATGAGCAGGGGGAGGGGCAGAGGGAGAAGCAGAGTACCCACCAAGCAGGGAGCCCAATGTGGGACCTGATCCCAGAACCCTGGGATCATGACCTGAGCCAAAGGCAGATGCTTAACCAACTGGGCTACCGAGGCGTCCCATAGTTCTTTATCCTAAAAGAGCACACAAGTAGCAATGTAATGAACGGAATTAACATTAAAGATTAAAATTTTTACATAAGAAATTTTTGATGAAAAGTTTAAAAAATTAGTATATTTTAAAAATCATTTTTAATACCTCCCTTTGCCTTTCATGTCCACATCTAATCAATTGCTACATCCTGTGGGCCCTGCACCTGTCACTTTTCCCCCAGCATATGTGTCTTCCTTTTCATTCCCTGGCATTTCCCTCATCTCTTTCCTACAATCTCTACTTCATCCTGTATGTGTCCTATCCTTCCTCTACAAATTGTCACTAAAATATGTGCCTGTAAGGTTACATGACTAACCAAATGTCTCATGTTCCCCATAGTGTATCAAGCTTACACCACCTGCTCCTCAATGCCCCCCAAAGTGCAGTACAATCTCCTCTCCTACCTGATTCCTCCCTTCTTCTTACCCTATATGCTGCCCACCTCCCCCCATGACCTTTCTCTCTGTCCTCTTACTTTCTAAATGCTGTAAAAGTGTGACTCTGCTAGAGTATGACACACGTTTATGATCTCGATCTCCTCTATGCATCTAACGCACGTATTTTTTTAATCTGTTTTTATTCTTTTACATACAAGCATGGGTTCTAGAACTAGACTACCCTGGTTCAACTTCTTCTTGTGCTACTTATTAAGTACTTTTGGACAATTAACTTGTTGGTGCCTCAGTTTTCCCATCCGTAACGCTGATATACTAACAGTACCCAGGGTTGTTCTGAGGAATCCATGAATTCATTCATAAACCTTACCCTAGCATATTGAAAGCAGTCCAAAATGTTAGTAATCCTCATTATAGTTCTTATCCTCGTTACTATTCTTTACATATCTTTGGAGGCAAGATAAAAAATTGGTTAAAAACATGGACATCTGAATAAAGGCAAAAAACAAGCCTCATAATTCTACAAATGACAAAGAGAGATTTCTAGTCACGCTACTTAATCTTGAAGATAAAGGTCATAAGGCCCATTTTACAGCTGTAAAAAAAAAAAAGATTAAATGAGATATTTTATGAAGAAATATATGGCAAGCAGAACTTTTACAATTTTTTAAAGATTTGTTTATTTAAGTTGAGAGAGAGAGAGACAGGGAATACAAGCAGGACGGGCAAAGGGAGAGGGAGAAAGAATCTCAAGCAGACTCCACACTGAGCACAGAGCCCAACTCCAGGGCTCGATCCCAGAACCCTGAGATCATGACCTAAGTTGAAAACTAAGAGTCAGATGCTTAACTGACTGTGCCACCCAGGTGCCCCTAGAATTTCTATTATTAATAATTATTTCTATTTTTACCATTTCACAGATATAGAACTTAGGGACTGGAAAGAGTAAATGGTTTTCCCTAGGCCGCATACCTAGTCAGATCTGGTCTGATAAAGTCTACACATTGTGAAGCCTGTCTGGGCCAAGCCCTCAACAAAGTCTTTCAAGAAACAGACAAAAATACAATAAATATGTACAGATACAATAATTTTGAAACGATAATAAAACTGATATCACCTCTTACATTTGCTGAGTGTTCCACTTTACAAAAATTACCCCCCACTGAGGTCTGTGTTTGTTGTTCTACTTGCACTGCCACAAACATTGGGCTTTCAAAACAAATTTAGAAACTGTTTAAAGGAAATGATGTGTCTTTTCTTAATACAGCTTTTTTGAAACTAAAACTTGGTAAATAGAAATATCAAGGAGGGGGCCTTTGGCTTGGGAATACTAAGTTGTAAGTCCAGCCAAACACTCAGAGCTGTTCCCACCAACTTTTCCCCCACAGCAAGCCCTCTGCCTTCCTTTCTTTCTGTCACCTAACTTGACTACCACCCTGGCCCAGACTATCTTTCCGCTAGGGTAAGAGCTATCCATCCACATGGAGTGCTAAAAGGTCATTGTAAAGGTAATTCTTTTCTTGTCATCCGAGAAGATAGAAACAAGTAAAATGTGAATGTCATTACTACTATCATCTACAATGCTGGTAAACAGATTGCTAGATACATGAGTACAAATTTCAGATACAATAAGCTCTGAATGGTCTGCAAGTTCTAATACTAAATCAAGTTCAGAAAATGTCTTTAATGATGTTCTAAATATGAACTGTGTAATGCCTTAGTTTGGCATTCTTGCTATTTAACATGCTTATGATGTGTTTTGACTATTAAACTGTAAAGTCTCACTGTTTATATTTCCTCACACTCCCATTGCATATATTATTATTACCATACTTTCTGGCATTTTCTGGAAGAGTCTATTCAGTCACAATCACTGTAGACAGATGTTAGTAGGGTAGGGATATAAATACAGAAAGTATAGATGATGTTACTACATCTTCCACTATGTACTTAAAATAGTTATTATTTTTGAAAACCCAACAAAATTGTATTCACAATTGGGACACTTCGACCTGTTTCTACACCGTCTGTTTTTATTTCTCCACTTTTCTTTTACTCAATGTCACGTCAAATTTGATACTCTGGCTATTTCTGATTAAAATCTCCTGCCAATATATATTTCTCTCATTGCTGTTCATTATGTATTATACATTTCTTTAAACAAAATGAAATAACTCCTTTTTAGACACGTTTTAGTATTATTTTCACTTCTTAACTTTAATACATAGATTTTTAGCAAACAACCTCGTTGCAATTGTCAGTTCACTTTCAATCTAGTCTTTGGCAAATTCTCTACTCCACTGTTCAACTTCCTTACGCACTCTGGTCTTTTGACACATCTGTAACTATTTGGTGACTTCAAAAGGTATATTTTATGGTATTCAACAGTAAAACTGATGGCAAATCTATCGATATTCTAGTACAGGACATTTGGAAATCTATATATTTCTACTAGAGAAATGAACTAAAGAAATGAAATAGAACACATACATAAATCCTGTGTCTGGATGTTAAATATAAATGTATGAAAAATATGGAAATATCACTGAATAGACAGAATTAATGCTGGCTTAACAGAATACTATTTTTGCATGGTTAAAAAATAAAGAATAGTTTTTGTTTTCCATTATTTATGCATTAAGACTGTACCCTTTATTACATGTATTGGTCATAGCTACATTCTTATCTTTCCTTATCTGTACTTCCAAACCATGTTACCAAACCCGTTTATGAAATATCACTTTCTACTTTACAGTTATTTTCAAAACTCTTACTTCTGCTACCAGACTGCCACTTCTTTGAGGACTAGGTATATTTTGATTAAGTTTGATTAAGTTTGGTAGATCTCACTGAGCCTAGCTTGCTATTTTTGCCCCAACATGTATTCACTTATAAATCAACATTACAAAATAGAATATCTCAAATCAGCAATGTAATGTTTATTTCATATGATTAAACTTGTTCCCATGATCCTCGGACCTTGTTAGCTCTTTAAAACAAGTTCATTCTTCGTCAATAGCTCCCAAACTGTTTTAAAATTGAAAATACAAAGAAAACCCAGTTTTAAACATAAGTTTCTCTTTAAAATCCTTTGGAGGAAGAAATATCATTTAAAGAGGGACTGGAATGGAGTTGATATCTGCATAGACACCAGGCGTTAGATTATATGATATTTAGCACAATTCTTTTTAATAATATGACTTTATTTAACTTCCCGATTATTTGAATAAATTAGCATTATCTTCGGAACACTCAGCCTTCACACAAACATTCACATAAAAACTGTGTCCACAGTTCATGGGAGTTATTACCTTATCAACTCTTATTCACCTTTTTGGGTATATAAAAGATAAAACTCTCAATTTCTTAAAACAATGTCCAAAGAGATGACAGTTTTTCCTTTGGAGCATATGCACTACTGGAAGCATAACAGTTATTTCAGAAACATCTTCACCTTTTTAAAAGAGTTGATCTTAGTGGAAAAGAAATTCTTCACACGATCCAATATGGCTATATTTCATCATGAGACTAATATATCCTGAACGGTTTTAACAAAGGATAATCACAGAAACCTGAATAAGATCTCAGAACAGTGGGGAAAGTGCCAAATACAAAATATCTAATACTGTAACATAAATGCTTTAAAATTCTTCATTTTTATGGATGTCACAGACACATGTGTTAAGATGCCTCTTGGAAAATGTGAATAATTATCTGTAAGAGATGTATTAGACTCTTTAAAAGCTAATAATAATGTGTAAAAAACTGCAACCATGTATTTGCTAAGTGTTTTTTCAAGGATATAACTGTAATGTTTACATAAATATATTTTTTATAATACGAAAAACACTATATAAAAATCAATTTCCCTATCTCATCTAAAAATATAAACTATGTCTAGAGACACTTAATGCCATATGTCAATAGCTCTTCTTGAATTCTCTGCTTTGCAATCAATAATTCTCCAACCATTAGTGAATGTGCTCCATGACTCATCAGAAATGATATACAAAGTTAATAGGGATCGGTGCTCCCCTTCACACTACAAACACGCATCGACACTAATGGCAGTTATGCCTCATACAGTGGGAGACAGTTTCAAGATGGCACCCAGCCAGGAGGCGACTCTTCCAAGGTTCTCTATAAAATCTGCCCTCCCCCCAAAAAGAACCCACTCTATTCACCCTGTCCTATATCCTTGGCAACCTTCAAGGAAGTAAAAGTAAGCATGCTTTATATGGGTAGAAAAGAACTGCATTTTTTCAGCGTAACACTCACTGTGTATGGCAAAATGTACTTCAGTTATGAAAATATCTGAGGGGAATGTTTCCAGGACCTATGCCATTGTGCTTTGTTTGCTAGTCAGATGCTTTCTCAAGAATGTGTTCAAATTATAAAGACAATTATCTCCGTGTATAGAAATTTTTCAAAGCCCATATTACCACAGAAACCTATTTTTACCATTCTTAACATCCAAAACAAGGCCTTATAGCCTACAAGTGAAAATTTCATTCTTGTGAATTTATTAATCTTTGATTAATATGGTCAGGAGTTTGTTTGGATTTACTTGATGTTTTTATTTTCTAAGGAAGGAAAGTCACAGGGAAGGAAAATACATATTAAGCATTTGAGGATAATTGCTATTTACCAAAAACTCTATTTTAAAATAAATTTCAGTGACTCGTTTATGTTTGGTAACTTCAGGACAATGATAACTATAGTGTCTCTAAAATGTTCCTAAGTAGCAATCATACTCTATTCTGGCCTTTGAGAGGTGTTAAGACTCATCCCCTAATTATAAGCCTTTTCTCTGTTATTACTACCTCACCATTAAATCTCTAAACTAAATAGTAGTTTTGAGGAAATAAAAATAGATGCTAGGTAGTGTGTTTTCTCAAATTTTGGTTACAATGGGTAAGAAGGACAAGGTATTTCTATGTATAATAAACTTCTTTAGCTTGTAAAAATAAAAGTCAATTTTATTATATTTTAACCAGCAAACTCTTTCAGCTTTCTCTCAGAATGCTGCTTCCTTGCTTTATTCTAGAACAGCACTACCCAATGGAAATGCAATACAAACCACATTTGTTATTTTAGGGTTCTAGTAGTCATATTTTAAAAAAGGAAAAAGAAGCAGGTGAAAATAATCTAACAGTATATTCTATTGAAACCAATATTATTCCAAAATATTACCACTGCAACATGTAACCCATATAAAAATACTAATCAGATGTTTTACATTCGTCCCTTCATACAAAGTTTTCCAAATCCAGAATGTATTTTACACTTAACTAGCCACATGCGGCTAGTGGCTACTGCGCTGGACGGCACATTCTAGATTTCCAAAAATATGAAGCTTTTTCACCTGAAAGGTCACCACTTCAAAATCTTCCTATGTAACATCCTCTATAATCAGTATCGCTTCTGGGATTTTATATTAAGCCAAACATTTAAGTAAATACATTTCACTTCCTTCCTCCACTCCTCTGACCCTCATATCTACTACTCACCCTGATGACTTTTTCTTGAGGGTACAGGAAACCCCAGTGACCTAGTCTCTTCAGCTTCTTCTAAGCGAGATCTGGGATGTTCCCTGACCTGTGCATCTTCCATCACCAAGCAGAAAACCAGAAGGTGCATCAAGGCTATTCTCTCTCGGTTTCCATAAATAGATATATCAAATACAGGTCTAATGAACCACGACAGTGATAAACGCAAGGGCAATTTTTTTGCTTACAATGAAAATAGGAAATTTTATGTAATAAAGTAACACACCCTTATTCAATGAGAAAAATGGTTTTACTCTTTCCCCTTACCCCCGACCCCAGGAGAAACCTTGGGATATTCTTTTCTTGATCTGGAACAGAACCCAATGCTTCATTTCATAGGAATTCTGTGCCCAGAGGAAGAACAGAATGTTGGAAACAAAATTTAATGAATTCAACTTGGAGTCTAAGTTTGCCTCAAATGTGGAAATGTAAACACAAGCAGTAATATTCTAAACCATAAAACACTTTGGATTCTCCACTGGCATGGCTGCATAGAGTATCACACTTGATGTGTATCGACACAAATTTGTTCTTAGTTACATGAGAAAAAAAATAAACTAGGCACATGTGAGCTTTTCTGAGTCTCTTAGTAATAATAAAACCTGATTATTATGTCTTAAGTGACACTGTAATTATAGACGGATGGATGAACAGGTTTTCTGGTGCTGACCCAACCTGTTCCCTAAAACACAAAAGGCAACTTTTGTAGTCCTCCCTGAGGAAACCCCCCATTAAACAAATAAAACTAAAAACTATGTCTACATTTTGAAAGAAGGCCTACCAACACAGTAATCCAAAAAAAAAAAAAAAAAAAATTCACCCCCATGCAAATGGATGAAAATCAGAACACTGTAGGTTTCCTAAAAAACAGTTTTGAGCTGTAGTTGTCACCAACTTTAAGAAAGCAAAGATACAAGTGACAACAATGTGCTTTCTCAGGCTACAAAATAACTTTATTCAGTGTCTCTGGCTATAACTGTACATCTAAGACATTCTAAGTATTGAGCTAAATATTCTTCAGATGAATTTTACAGTCGTTGAACTTTCATTTTAACCTGCCTTAGTGATAATATTTTATCTCAACAGCAGGACAAGGAGAAACACCCACGCTCTCAGGAACCCACACAGATAACATGGAGAGGATCACTTATGCTGGTATAGAATGGTTAGGGACTAAATACCCTCTGTGTATAAACAGAGAGTGTGTTCAAACCCAGGAGGGAGGAACACCGTGTCCACTGGTGTAGTATTTCAAAGCGCCCTGCGGAGGGCCTGCAAATTCAAAGGCATTAATTATGACTTCTCGCTCGGTGTATTAATTTGTTTAAGAAATTCCTCAGAGTACGGCAGAGTTGACCATCCATTTGCTATCGCCTGTGCTGGTGGGCACACAAAGTAAAGACAGCGGCAATAACCTTTCTGGCAGCTTCTTACTCCGTCTTAATCCTAGGGAAGCACACTCCACGGAAATACACCACCAAATCCCAGCAGCCGTATATTCTCCCGGCCGGGGAGAGACTTAAGAACACAATTACTCTTCTAGCAACACCCCTGTAGTTGTAAAGTGCTGTGAGAGGGGCAAGCATAAGCTCCACCATATACCTGCTCGTGTTACAGGCTCTGGAATCAAAGTATTCTCACATGACACATTACTACCAATAACAGATTCCGGCTCCGTTTAAAAAAAAAAAAAAAAGTGCGGGGGGTGGGGGGGGCACATATTTGTCCTGCTTTTGTCTAAAAACCAGAACCCAAGTACTAGCTACTTTTCATTCTTTTTAACCTTTCATGAAAGCAATTCAATCAACCAACTGCGGCTCCACCCAGAGAGCGTCTATACTTACTTTTCTTACAGTTTTTGAGTGACGCACTACAAAACGATGAAAAAAAAAGAAAGAAAGAAAGAAAGAAAGAAAAGAGGAGTCCTCTCATGCAGGGCGTCTTCCGCCCTGTAAACTTGGCAAAAGGCAAACTGGACTGAAATACAGCACTCTCCATATAAGGAAGCCCAGCTAAACATGTCATGCGTAATTTATGGGTAGCAGGCAGAGAATTAACCTTTGCGTGCACATATTTGGCCCAGATGAAAACCGGGCTGGATGGCAGCCCCGGGGACAGGGATGCGGGATCTCTTGGGAGAAACCGTGGCTCGCGTCTGACGGACTCGCATCTTCTCCTGACGAAGGTCATTAAGTTGTAAGTACACTTCCACGCACCTGTTTCTTTCATTTCCCCCCTCTTTCTCTCTCTTTCTCTTTCTTTCTTTCTCTTTCTGTCTAGGCTGCCAAACTGGAAGCTGGCTGCGCTCTGACAGTGTCCGCAGCGCCCAGGGAAGGGCTGCTCGGCGCTGGGCTGCAGCGGCAACCTCCCGCTCTCCCTCCGGCTCGAGATGGTGTGCGATAGGAAACCATCCACCGTGGCGAGCCGGCCCCTGCTGCTAGAAGACGCAGCCGGCCCCAGCTCCTCTCACTTCCTCCTTCAGCCATGTACAGCCCCGAAGAGTACAAACAATGCAGAGCAGCAGAGCAGCGCAAGGAAACTGTGAAAATGGGAACTTACCTCTCACATTTTTTTTCAGAGGCAGCCCGACTGCCGACCGAGTGCCCAAGGCATTGTGGGAGTCATGATTCCAAGAGGCCCGCGATTTAAAATTGAACTTGTCAGTTCCCGGTCACGGGAGCATTGTGAGCGCCACAACTCATTCAGCTGCAGTGAAAAGACTGTTGCATGTCGCTGTGCAGCCTCTTATCGCCGAGGTCTGGTTTCCGCTGCTGCTGCGCGGCCCCTCCCCCGCCAGCCCAGCCCCACCAGGAAGCCCGGGGCGGACTCGTCGAGCTCCCGGACGCACGCGGCGGCGAAAAAACGCTCTTCAACTTTCCGCCGCCCTCCCGCCCTCGCCCGGGCCGCACTGGCGCCCCTCAACCGAACAAAGTCCGCAAGGGGTGGTCGTTGCCGCTCGCGGGTCGGCGCCGAGAGCACAAGGAAACCGGAGCCGGCGCTGGCGAGGTGCATCCCCGCAGCCAACCGGTGGTATCTTCCATCTTACACGTTCAACATTATAACAGCCGAGCTATAGTGCAAATGGGACGCACCCCTACTACTTTCTGCTCCTTCCGACCAGCCGGGCGGACACATAGGTTCGTTTTTTAAAGAGGCCGGTGGATGGGGTTGTTATAAGGAAGCCGGCAAGGTTAGGTTGAAGGTGAGAATCAGATCGGCATAAAACGGTAAGGATCTGATGGGGCTGCTGCCTTAAAATGCACCACACAGTTTTTGAACCTGGATGGCTCACAGGCGGGAAAAACATCTGCAAGACTGCCAGTGTATCTCTTCCTCAAGTAACAGGGTGTCCACAGTTTTGCAGTTTCTTAGTAAAACTGATTGTCACACAAGCACAAAAACTCCCATTCCAGCTTCCAATCTAGCTTGTAAATAATATCTGGAATGTAAAATCCCCTTTCTTCCCAACTCTGCATTACATGATTTATAGGAAGCAGAGACCCTTCTCTGAAAATAAAATATCATTTTCTGAAATACTGGAATATTCCAAGGTAAATAAGTTTTATTATTGTTGGAGCAAAACAAACCACAGCCCCAAATCATAATTCATTGGGTGTTATAAGATGCGACTTGGCTTCACTTCGAATGGAAAGAATTCTGGACTAACGTGATGTGATAATGTTTTGGAGATTTGGGGACAGAATTTCCTTTGAATTTAAGGAATTTTGATAACCTGTTCAATAATGATTCTAATTTAAAACATTGGTTCCATGTCTTGAACACAATTTGGAATGAAATGGTAGATACGGTGCCATGTTCCTCCTACAACTTTGTTAGGTTGTATTAAAGAGGGTGGGGCTGGCTTAAGGAGGAAAAGGGAAACATCGTGAAATGTGCTAAAGTTCAGGAATAAGCCCAGGCGTTAATAACAGACTTGAGTTTTGACCCTTGGCTAGATCCACAAAACAGCTAATATTGTGCACTGCTCCCTTCCATAACAAATTAATTAATTAATTAAATGGCCCTACTTCTCAGTGCTAATCATTGAAAAGTACCCAAGTGCACACACAGTTGAAGCAAATTAAAAAGGAAACTGACACTTTCTCAGAAAACAGGAATGGGCATTCTCTATCTGCCAATTAGTAGCTATGAGGAACTCCTTTTTTCCTAATTCAGCATTCATTTCAACACCTACATCGAATGCCCGCTATGCCAGAGATACAAGAATGGATAACACAGTCCCTACCCTCTAGGATAATACTTCTACTGGGGAAGAGACAAATAAACCAATTAACTCTGCCTGAGGGGAGTGTTGGCAAGCCAAGGGGGGCCTGAGGAGAGTTAGGGAAGGCTTCCTGGAGGAGTTACTTTCAACAGCTGCCTTGAAAGGTGTATAGCAATTAACAAGATGGAAAGAGAGTTGAGTCTGGTCAAATGGAGAAAAGAGCATGGCAAATACAACGGACCTGCCAGCTTTTCTGTTAGAAGTGAGGGAAAAATAAGTGTAGGGGAGTGGCAGGAGATGAGCTAAAAGTAGATCTGTTTTAATCCAAGGAGCCTTAGCTTTACTCTGAAAACCATGATGAACTGGAGGAGTTGACACAGCAATGGTAAGAGTTTGGACTTGTATCTCAGAAAGATCCTGTAGCAGCAGCTTGAGGGTGAATGGGAGTGTGGGGTGGCGGCCCATAGAAGAAGGGTGAATGGGTGTGGACAGACTGGAAAAATGACTCATGTAGGGAATGAGGAAGGGAGGAACCTTGGGAGGCTCCCAAATCCCTGGCTTAGCCTACTGGATTGTTTGCTACTTGCCTTTTAATGTCTTCAATTTGCCTTTCATTCTCCATGACAACGGACCCTGATTTCTGAGCTGGGCCACCTATGTGTCTGCTAGTAGTGTGGCACACTCGCCGGCTTCCACGCACCTCTCAGAATGTCTAATAAACCCCTAAGGCCTAATACCCATTGTAGGAATTTATTTTCAATTGTTCTCACACCCTTGTAGACTTCCAAGTTGGAACTTTGGTGTTCTTTTTTTCTTGTGGGTGAGAAAGTTTGCTGTTTGGAGCAACGCGGTGAAAAGCAGGACTTTGAACCTGTGTGTGGTGTAAGAGGGGAAATTATTTTTCCACTTCAGCCCTGGAGGAGGGGGAAGTTCTGGGAACAAAAGAGAAATTGAAACTGAGACAGATTTTCTGCTCCACCGAACAGAATACAAAGAAATACAAGAAAGACCCTTGGATGTTAGAAAGAGTAAAATAAACATCCTCGTAAATGACAAAAGAAGAGGGAAAAAATGTTATTTTACATTAGATAAAAGAAAAAGGGATGGTTAAGAAAAACTCCTATAAAATAATGGTCAATCTAGTATTGAAAAAAGAAATCAAAATAAATTGTGATATAAAACTAGTTTGCCACGGATTTAGCTTACTTTATTATTATTGATAATACTATAACATGCATAATGACATTGAAAATTTTGAAGCACTGTAACAAACACCAGATCATATGTTAAAAATATTAAATCATGTTGCCAGCTTCCAGCTACCAGTAGCATTCTAACCGCATTTTAAATTATGGAAATTATTAAAAAATCATTAGTAATAAAAAGTAAATAGTTTCCCATTTAGAATACCACTGATATTCCCTCAGTGCCAGGAAAGCATGAGCAGTATGGTTTCTTTTGCTTCTGCAAAGCGTACTTATAGTTCACAGGCTCATGAGTGAGTAGATCCCTAAGTACAAAAAGAAGGTCATTTGTGGTGGAGAGGGAAATTACAGAAAACAATTTCAGATGAAATAAAACTACATTTTCAGATAAAGGAAAGAATGTTCACTGCAGGTTCCTGAAATATTTCAGACCATTCAAGTCTTAATTATACCAATGAATCCCAATAGAAATGCAGTTAAGGAGTATGGTTTTTAGAGATAATATCAGCTAGCTGGTTTACCAATACTACAGATAAAGGAAATGGTAGCATATATCTTTTTCACTCAACTGGGAGTCTTTAAGGCACCTGTTGAAGTGTGTGAGTGTGTATATAACTTGTATCTTCCTTGTCCTACAAACCATATTTATAGCTCAATAGGTTCTCACTGCCTCTCAAATATAATTTGGCTTTCCTGGCAAAACAAACAAACAAAAAACTCAATAAAAATATCCCAAGAAGGTATGCTTTTTAAAAGTCAAAATATGAAAAGGTCTTGAATCACTGATCTAGGAATGCTGTTTTTATATACCAGGATAAAAATAACCCATTGCAAGATAGTGCCAAAACAGACACAAATGTAGATTTTTTGCTTTCTAGTCCATGTTTAAATACATATGGTTGAGAGAAGAAGCTTCTGGAAGGCAGAGAAGAGTTGGAAACGTTTTTGTATGGAGAATACAAAAGAGATACATTAAATGTACCTCTATTGAATTTCACAGTTGAGGAGGGAGGCACTCTTCTATAGCCTGGATTCAAACTTGTTTACGTATCTGAATAAATATAACGATAGAGTCACATGATTTTAGTTTACCTACAAGGACCTTATATATTTCACACAACAAGTTTTTATAATCATACCCAGTATTTAAATAGAAATAATTTATATTTATTATATATTATGTGTGTGTATATAGATAGTATGCTATATAATACAATGCATTGTGTGTATAATTTTTGTGCCACTTAATGTGTAAATCACTTGTATGAAAATATTATATAAAATCAACATATTTGTTGATTTGTCTTAAAATGTTTATAAAGACTAAAACTGAGTTGCAAATATTAATTTGATTTGGACATATCATAATTAAGCAATTTTACCTAAAAGTTTAATCTAAACCTTCAATGTAATTATTTTGGCATCTGGCAATAGGGCGATATAAAACATATATTCCAGAATTAAAAGTTTAGAACCACAGAATTTTAGTTGGGAATGGAGCGTTAGAGACCATCTGGCTCTGTTCCTTTGTTAGACCAGAGAACATTGTATAAGTAAATTGGCACCGTGACAGAGCAGAACTGGCATCAATGTCTTCTGACTCTCTCAGGCCATTTATTGTCATTGTTTTTCTTAAAAACACTGGGGGGCAACAAGAAGCTCTAACAGAGACATAAAGGTTCCCCAAGTTTAATGTAAAGAAGGGCCACACTAGATTTTCAGTATACTTCTTTGTTCCTCTATTTTTTCTTTCCTTTTTTTCTTTCTTCTTCCCACTTTTTCCATTTTTCCTTCCTTCTTTCTATCAGAAAATACTTTTCACATAATTCCTCTGTTGCATATTTCACAAATGTTTATGAAGCATCCTCTGTGCTAAGTCCTGTTCTAGGTACTACAGTTTGAGATAGGAGCACAGTCCAATCACTTCCCTCAAGGAATTTACAGGCTGCTAGGGGGAGCTAGGCACCAAACAAGAAAAGCATAAATAAAAAGAAACAGGTAAACATGAGAAGCAATTTCGGATGGAGGTAAGTGTGAGAAATAAGAGAAGGCAGGTTAGCGGGACTAGGGAGGGAAGGTGTGTGTTCAACAGCATGGTCAAGGATTGAGGTGGTCTGAGATCAGCAGAGTCCTCAAGGAGAGGCAGAACATCTGCGGAAAGACCATTCAAAGCAGTGGGAACTGCAGGTCTAGAGCCTGGAATCCCGATTTCACACTAAGGCTAGACGTCCAACGGTGAATAAAAACAAACAGGACACCTAACTTCAAGGAGCTTACAGTCAAGTGAGAAAAACAATGAATCCTCATCAAATTAATCACACTCAAAATTCAGGAGACCTGTGGTCTGTGGGAACGTTCCAAGTGTTTGGTTGTACTAGGAGTGGGGGTGGAGGTGGGGGATGGCACGTGATCAGATTTGGTTTTCACAGATAGAACTAGAGTACTCCCTTGACCGCTAGCGTGGAGGCTAATGGTCCAGTCCCAGAACAGACTGCAGGAGGTGCACCAAAAGGAGTGGCCTCTGCCAGGAGGGCAGAGGGCAGCAAATAGCTGAAGGCCAGCGGAAAGCCCTTAGCCGTGAGATACAGGGCATAATTCGAATCTTACATTTGAGAGCTGAAGAGAATCTGTAAGGAGACAGACTCCAAGCCTTGAGGGAAGTGAGATTTATGGTCTCGAAGTCCACACAATAAAGAAAATTCAAAATTACTGAAAATAGAATATTGTTATAAAAATCAGCAGTGATTCCAATTCCCAGAGATAGTCACTGGTCATACTACAGTTTATCTTTTCCAGGCTTTTCTCAACACATTTTTTACATAGCTGCATTGTACTATATATGCCATTTTGTGTTCTGTTTTCTTTCCCACTTAATCTCATAGTATAACTTTATAAAACAAATGACATGTCTCATGTCATTCATTTGAACCTTCATTTATCGCAAGAGGTTATGGGGACTGGACAATTGACCCTTGACCAAACCTCACAGTTAACGAGCGGTCAAGACTCCTGCCCCACAGTGTAGAGTTTCACAACCTGTATCACAGATCCTGAATTAATGTGTCTAATATGTAATATATTAACACTCTACCTGGGATATACACATGTTTTTTAATAAGAACTGTCACTAAGGAAAAGAAAATATACAATAATGGTGTTTTAACAAATAAAGCAGTTACAAAAATAAATATGAACCGGGGAGCCAGAAAGCCAAAGTGGACATATTACCTATGTATGTTTATCGCATATAATTACATGTAATATTATGAAATGCTTCCTACCATCTGATAAAATTGTGTGTTTTGGCTTAGCCCAGAATCCCCTGTAATCTTTTAAAAATAGTATCTAATAGGTCTTATAGTGTAAATGTTATAGTATAACTATTTTATGTACTGTAATGCAAACATTTCTACCTATTAACTCTGTCCATGTAGAATAAAAGTATCTGAAAATATGGCCATTGGTTCCTAAAGGCAAACACATTTCTGAAAATGCCAAGAGCAAGGTTGATATTACCTTTCCTGAATGTCTATTTTATCTCTCTACTCATTTCATATTTGGAGTTCTTTCTTTGGGCATCTGTGATCATCTGTGTCCCTCTCTTTTCTCATTCCATTGCTGGGTTCTCCCTGGATCTTGTCGGCCCCACTTATTCCTTGTTCCTCTCTCTGTTTCCTAAAATTACCTTTAGGCCATTTCTCAACAGGTGTCCTAAAGGACTTTTGAGAAAGTTGCATTAATAAATGGTGGGAGAGTCATATACACATGTTTTTCTCTTTTTTCCCTCTTTGCCTTGTCCAATAGTGTGGACACTGAGCGGTACAGTCATAAATTAATTCTAGTATCTTAACCGAGGCCTCAGTACCCTGGCTATTGCTTCTTAATTCATTTAACAAATATTTATTGGGCACGGATTATATGCCAAGAGTTGTGCTTGGATCCGGGGATACGGAAATTATTAAGATTTCTTCAAGGTACTCACAGTCTAGTTTAGCTGGTGGGGTGGGGGTGGGGGTGGGAGGGCAGATATGGAAAAAAACCTCACTCTTTTGGAAAAAAGTGTAGCAATGAAACATTCAATTAAATTCAATAAACCCTGAGTGCTCACCACGTGCCAGGCAGATGGTAAGGAGGCTAGGGCTGCGCCAGGCCTTGTTCCTCACAGACTCCCAAGCAGCTGGTAAAGGGTAAAATTACCTGGCACGTGTGAAGTGCTTCACGGCAGAAAGACAGTCAGAAAAGCCATAAAGGGCCACGAGATGGTCAAGCAACTTGATCATAGGAACACTCTGCCCTAGCAATGTGAGGAGAAAGTTTGTTTTCCTTATTTTTTATGCTGCGATTAGCCTACTAAGCGCCAAGACTCGTTCGCAGACAGCAGGCTTCCTCACCTCACCCAGGGTGAATCCCAGGCCGGCCTTGCAACGCTCTCCTTGCTTCCCCCAGGCCTTCAACAACAAATCCTCAACTAGGTGATAGGAGATTATCTGATTAAAGTCATTCACACTAAGGTGAGGTTGAGGCTTAATCCTTTGAAAGTGATTACTTTGACAAAAGATAGTTGGTTAGCCCTAATGAACCGCTAACTGGCAGAGCTTGGAGGGCTCTGGGGAAAGGCCGCTCCTTCCCACCCTCCCAGACGCCCACACCCACCTTTATTTCCTTCCGTTTCTGTTTCCTCTCCAGAGATTACGGAAGGGAAACTAGGGAATTCAGGAATGTGAGGGGACTCGAGGGCACAAAATCGCTTTGTGCTCTTCCAAGAGGCGAATGAGGTGGTATTTATGAGCCCATGCTAGAAATGGGGAGACTGAAAGGGCTGTGGTTCCTGACTTTGGCTTCACTTTGGATCCACAGAGTGCAATCCAGACCCATCAAATCAGAATTTCTGGGAGTGGCACACAAGCATCAGTATTTTTTTAAATCTTCCTCAGATGGCTCCAATGTGTAGCCCAGGTGTCTTCCCACTGAGCTGGAGTTCAGGAAATGAAATTACCCAGAATCAGCGGCCATCCATTGACCTGGTCCACTTTCTCCCTTTGGCAAGTAAGGTCTATTTGGCTCAAAAGAAACAGTGTTCTCTGCAGGAAACTCTGTCTCAAATAGACTTAGGTATGCGTAAACCGGGGCACATATGCACCTAGAAATGTGGGAATTAGGACCAGTTGTCTGGAGCTAAGGCGGTAGTGCACCTTTGTCATGCACCTGGGGGGACATGGTGCTTCGCAGGCAACCTAAACATGTTTCACTTTATACCAGGTAAGCCTCAGTGGTCTGTGGGCTTAAAAACGAGCTAGATACAGTCAAGCCCACACAGAGGACAATCCTACATATTCTATAATGCTTAGGTTGCTGTTTATTTATAATTCCATAGCCTGTCTCTTTCTAAGAAATTGTGATCACGAGTGCCCCTTGAGAATGACATTAGGGTCTCTGAGAGATCAAAAGCATCTTAGGCCACTTCCTTTTGGATTTATTTGTATTAAACTATAGAATGTGTGTGCGTGTGTATTACATAAAAGTGTGCCTATGTACACATGTGTATATGTGTGTGTGTATAAAACTACATAATATAATAAAAAAAACATTAAAAAAACTTTCTTAGAAATAAAAAGTCTTGCAAATTCTTACATACTTTATGAATTCGTTCAACAAAGTAACATGGTTAAATCATAAATACAAATACATTAATAGGACATTTCTCATTCGAATCTCATTTGCAGGTAACGTTAGAAGTCTTAATTTATGGTCTTTGTGAATGTGCCTTCAGTCCCAATGGCCGCACCTGGGTGGCTCTGAATGCTCATATTTTCTGCCGCAGGCTTAGCAATGAGTAACTGCCGACAGGACCTGATTCCATTGAGCCTTCCCAGTCCTGAATGTATTTTTTAGACAATGTTGAACATTCTTTTCCCTTTTCAAACTTTCTCTGGCTGTCGGTCACCAGCTCACCGGTAACTTGCATTTTCACTGTCTTTTTGTTGTCAACTTTCCTTTCCAGTTCACGAATAGTCACTAAGCACCTGGCATAATGCCAGCCTGTCCTAGAATCTGAGATGATAGAAGGAGCAAAACCAGACCTCAAGGCTCTTGAAAAATACAGTCCAGCCCGCTATAGATACGAAATAATAAATAATTATAATCGATTAAGTAAACAATATAAATGTGCAATGTGTAGTGACAGAGAATAAGAGTGTGAACAGGTGAATCTAAATTCAAAAGATAGACAATTATTATTATCTTTATGATCTCTTTTTTGTCCCACACAATTCAAATGTCTAGAATTACAGCCACGTGAGAGCCATCACAGTACTTACACTATACGTCTTCAGTGCCGGAATTCCTTTTAATTTGTAAGACAGAATTCTATCACTGGTTGCGTGAAATAGTCACTTTATTTCTGTCAAGATGCAGATTGTTCACCACACAGGCTCCCGAGGGCAAGGTTTAGAGAAATCTGTGACTGATCACTGCTACGCCACCCTTGCTGTATGTTCTCTGGTGTTTACTTTCATTCATTTCTTGGGTTTAATCTTTAAAGGTTATGACATCTACAAGACAAAGCGAGCTTCTCTGTCATACCTTCAGAGAGTATAGCATGTCAGCTTTTGAATTAACATGTGAAAATCCAATTGTATCGTCTTTTGTTTTGTCAAAGTTAAAGGCTCTTTTTAAATCTTCGTTTCTGGATGTATAATTATTATTTTTTTCTGTTCCTGAATATAATAGGTAATATGTGCTTTTAAAAACATAGTGTATCAAGGGCCTTTAATAGGAGTTTATTAATTCTGTTCGGGTGCTATTGTAAAGATGTTTATTCATGATTATTCTAGACTAGCAATAGAGCAGTAGTCTATAACTCCTACCCACATGCTTATTCCCATGCACAGTGTAACTTCCTTCTATAGCTTCAAGACTCCCACGTTCCTACAAAAGCACTTTCTTACCTGTCATTTAGTCATCACAATTAAATAAAGAAAAAGTTAACTGTTTAAAAGAAACTGGCCACTCTGGGCCTCTCTTTTCATGAAGTCATTCTTCTCTGAAGATAGTCTAAATTATAGACCTAGCCAGAACAGTTTTTCCTCTTGTGAAGACTTTAAAGTCTGTTTATTCTTACAACATTCTGGTAGGTCTGTCTTGGAAGAAACTGTAAATAGTTTGTCAGGGTCCCTAAATACCAAGAACTCTATGTGGGCCTTGGGAGGTGTTAACTTTGTTAGATTAGATTGAACTTGTGGAAAAGGGCATATATGGCACCAAATATCCAACTTATATGAGACAGCCAAAATTAATTATTAAGAAAAAGGAGGACATGGATGACGCTTGGTACAACACTTTGTATTTTCCCTACTGTGATGGAAGAAGCCAGCTGAAGTAAATCTATTTCATTTATGACTAAATTCCCACGTGACTTGAGAGAAAACACTGCCTCCTTTGGGGTTCCTGGCAATAGGTATACACGTGCCAAATACGACACATGGGCCAGCTTCCACCGGCAAGTCATGGCTGCTACAACCTTGTCCTTCCGCCTGTGTTGTTGGCTCCTCTTGGAAACAGCACAGCCACCTCTCCCCCACCAAACTGGCTCAATGGCTTGTATATGCACCACACTTCTTAGAAGATCAGGTTGAAAACTAAGGGGGTGTTATCTCTGAGGCTGCTGCTCTGCCTCAGCTCCTATGAAATAAAGACAGTCTTTGGAGTCTCTTATCAGGCACAAATTTCTAAACAATCTCTCCAACTCTCAGTTTCCTGCTAACATAAATATCCACCTCATAGAATTGTGATAATGAATGATTTCACAGGAATTAACCTAGCATAGGTCAGGCCTTTGACAAATTACAGCTATTATAATTATTTTAAATTATGGATTTAAAAATATAGAATATTTAAAAAAACAAGCTCATGTGAAACTTCAGATCTCTTCAAAATATGAGGATTAAAATCAAATTACAATTTTAAGAAATTTACAGCTATTGTTTATAAGATAAAAGGCAGATCCTCTTACAGTTTTTTGAATGGACAGGTAGGATGCAATTAAAAGGGAATCCAAGAAATTCCTGGAATGATCAACAGGCACGTTAGAAACCTCACTCTTAATTGACCAGAACACAGCTTTCTTTTGTCCAACTTTCCCCCCATACTTTACAAGAAAAAACATGGGAAGGACAAGCCAAGCCAAGTAAAAGGCATCTATCACTTTAAAAAAGTATATAGTGTACAGTTGCATAGAAACCACATCCTTTGGAGCCATATGTGATTTTTTTTTAATGCAGTCAGAGCTGTTGCCACAGGATAAAAATTTAGTTGTCTACTTGCTTCTTTTAAGTAACACAAGTCAAGAGATTGTTCTAGGCGTAGATTCCCTTTCTTTCAGCTTTTACTCCTACCTCCCTGAAAAATGTATCTCTCGATTTCATCAGAACAAACACCCTCAGAGCTCTAAGTGGAGAAAATAATGATTATGTGTTGCTAAGTACTATTTAGTAACAAAGGCTTGGGCCACAGGAGCGGTGACATCACCCACAGAAAGAGGAACATTTACACTTTTGAAAGAGATTCTTTTCCAACGTGATGGGTCACCAACCAGAGGAACAAAGCCAAATAAGGCAGGAGGAGAGGACGTCTGGCCCTGTAGAAGGCATCTTCAGAATCAATTCTGGAGTCCTGCCCCAAACCCACATGCTCTTTCTACGCTCCCCTCCTGAATCTAGTTCCTGTCAACAAATGTGTACTCTTCTTCCTGTAGAAAACCTGCTACTCCTATACTTCAGGATATTTGCTTCTTAGTGGATCTGTCCACCGGTAGTAAGCAGCAGGTCAGGAAGCAGCTTCCTATTTCAGGTGTGTTCTCTAAATTGTCACACATTGCACATATCCATGCATTTACACGAGCATGCACTCGGAAGCCACACACCATCTCACACTTTGCAATAATCCAATGACACGGTGAGTCATCATACCCACATGTCTGCATGATACAATGGACTGCATCACTTAAATAGCACGTAAGTCGTCTGTACCCTTCCACACTTCCCAATACCAGTAACATAATGATTTTCTATTTGGGCGTTATCAGGAACACTCAAAAGTCAGCCTGTGGCTCCTACAATATCGTGTTTGCCTGCCTTGAGGAAACTGCAATTGTGTTCCACCCCACCCCACCCATTGTCATCCTTCTAGCCACACTCAGTCTAAGGCCACTGGTACTTTTTTGTTTGTTTTTTTGTTTTTGTTTTTTGTCACTGTCAGCTCTTAACCCAAATCGGAAATAGAAGCAGCCACACTAGTTGTCATTCACTTCTCGAGTATATGGGGATGCCATTTGTTCTTGTCCCTAATAGCTATTAGGTTTGTTTAAATAATAATAATAAAAATAATAATGAGGAGGAGGAAGAAGGAGAAGAAAAATAAGAGGAAGGAGGAGGAGAAGGAGAAGAACAACAACAAGAAGGACAAGAACAATAAGAAGTCCTTTTTAGTAAGATATTCTACATTCCCTTCCCAAATCACACTCAGCCTCCCAACTTCCCCCACAAAACTTATGTCCATCTAATTCTGGGATTTAAAAGGTAATAATTGGATGATTTAGATCTCTTGGGATAATACAAATGAATCAGAGGAAATTTATAATTATTCTGAAAATGCAGTGTAAGTAACTGCTACTTATAATAGGAACAGGTTGATGCTGGAAGGGTCCTTACCGTCATTGGTGTTGGGATTTGAGAAGAGTAAATAAGAGAACATCTGTTGTCTCCAGAGGCTGGAAAACAGCCTTTTCTCTAGTCTTATCTACTTCATATGCATGCAGAAACTAAGGTGTCTTATGACCCCATTACCAGACATCAGGCTACCTATTTTCAATGGCGGTAATAAAGGTCAGTTATTCCACAGCAATTTTGCTGAAAAATCTTAAATTGACTAATTTAAATAATATTTAAGCCTTTTTTGCTTTTATCAAACCTGCACCTATTATAAAAATGGAAAGGCAAGAAAATGTAGTTAACTTCTGAAGATAAACTTGTCTTACTTGAAATTTATCTAAATATAATAATTTATCACCTGAGAAAGCTTTTGACCTATGTAGTAATTCCTGCTTCTCCTCAAACAACAGGTTTTCCTAGTCCGTGTTAAGCACAGATAATGAATGGGTCATCCGTTGCACCCGGTTCTCCAGTACATACACGTGCCTTGCGAATATTTGCTCACAGTGTACAACTCCTTGCCTTGGCCTACAGCCTCCGTGACCTGGCCCATTGTCAACCCCAACTCCCTAGCTTCTTCTCCTACTACCCTCTGAGACCTGGGCTTTTCCTCTCTGCTTCTCAGACAGGCCGATCTCATTCCTGCCTCTGCACTTGCACATCACTCCTCCCAGGGGCCTCTGCGTGGCACACTCAAACTTCCCATCAATCGGGTCTTAGCTTACATATTTCCCTTTCAGAGAGGCCACCTTGGGAGGCTAGGGAGGTAAAGAAGCTTCCCTTCTCTGTTTCTCTATCCTTTTACTTTGCTGAATTGTCTTCATGCTGCTATCTGTCATCATCTGAAATTACCTTTTCAAAAATTTACTTGTTTACTGGCTTACTCATTGTCTTTCCCCACTAGACTGGAGTTCAGCTCCTTCAGGGTAGAAACCTGGTCTTTGTCACTATTTTCCCAGCATCCAGATGGGTGCTTAATGCATAATGCTTGATATATGAATGCATGAATAGATGCACTTCAAAATGGAAACAGAGACTTCCCACAAGCATTAAAATCCTCTCTCCACATAGCCCACTTCTTGAGAAGAACCACAAAGGCAGGGTCACCAAATACCTCCTCTGGCATAGAATAGAATAGGGGAAAAAAGAAAAGAAAAGAAAAGAAACATGGCTCAATGTTAAATTCATGTAATATGAAAATGTTTTTCCAGTTCTTTGACAATTTTCTGAATTTTTTTGAAAATGTATTATCCCAATCCTTTTCCACTTGATGAAAACTTTGATCATTTAACGTTAATGCTGCCTCTTCCAGGGAGCCTTGCTATCACTGCACCAAGAAGTATAACTCTCAAGTATTTTAATGCCTCAGGTGGCACCTTACATTTTTTATATTGTGGCTGAAAATTCATGTATTCTGAGATTTTTCCTAGTAGAGTATAAGATTTTGGAGGGGCCACTCCATATAATATATACATTTCTAACTATTTAAACCAAAGTTTTTGCCTACCTTGTTTCTCAATGTAAGTACCAGGGGCAATATATTAATGATAAAGATCCATTTTAGAGACAGACATGCCAGGATCAGTTTTGTGACTATTATCAAACTAACTCTCTGAACCTTTTTTTCCTTTAGTCTGTAAAATAGTAATAATGGTACTTATTTCACAAAGTCAGTGAGGGTGTTAAATATGTTAATCATGTGAAGCGCCTAATATACAATGGTATTTTAAAACTGGTACTCTAACCTGGTACTAAAAATGATATGCAATGGTACTAAAAACTAGTACTAAAAAATATAATAGTAAAGCTATTATTATTAATGCGATCATCATCATCATCATCATCATCATCTAGGACCTAATAATCTCAAGAACCAAGTCCTATGTTTATAACCTTAAACTTGATCTGTTGGATACACACACAAAACAACCCCAAACAGTTTTCCTAGAATAGCTTTAAAATCCACTTCAAGATGAAAAATAGAACCAGAAAATAATTACAAAACAATATGTGAAGTATATGCATAGCCATGAGGCCAGCACAGGCAGATGGTTAATCAGGAAAGAATTCTGGAAGGAGGTTGCTCTTCCATCTGGCTTGAGGGAAGCAATGAACCCTAACTGGCAAGGAAGGGTGGGCACATGTTTTTCTTGGTGGTGAGGGCAGAGGCAGAACAAGTGCAAAGGCAGTGGGGCAGCAATGCAGAGCGATTGCCCCCAGGATTCTAAGAGATTAGTGGCACCCACTGTGAACCCGTCCCTTTTTAGCTCAGTGGGCAGAGCCAATACACAAAGAAGAGAACTTCTCGGTCTGTTTGTTGTCTCCAGGGACCACTTCTTTTGTTTCAGTTCCTTTCACTCCGTGTTAACAGAAGGATCGATCCCACCTGACAATTGCATGGCAGCTCAGAACACCACCATAACCATGGACTCCTCCACACGACCTTGGATGATAGTGGTTATTTTTACCACATTTGTTTTCTTTGTATATAAGACTCAGAACTGTTGAGGCCTTGTGCTTACTCATCATTTGAGTACCTAGTATGTTCCATGCATTTTCCTAGACACTGAGGATGTAACATGAACAAAACAGACCAAACTCTGCCCTCACAGAACTTACATTTTAGTGGGAGGAACAGACAACGAGTGATTAAACAAAGAAATAAAGATAAAAATTTAATGTAGCTTGAAGTGTTATCAAGAACACTAAAATGAGATAAAAGGATAGAGAGTGACTGGTTTAGGGACACGGTAATAAAATATGTAGTTGGTCATGGAAGACATCCTTTAGGAGGAACATTCAAACATTTGAATAAAGAAGGGTTGTGTCACAGTAATGTGTGGGAAGAATATGCCAGGAAAAGAGAGGGAAGAGCATGTGCAAAGTTTCTGAGTCAGGGATGAGCTTAGGATGCCCTAGGGGCAAAATAAGGAGTGGAGCCAGAGCATAGTGAAGGAAGGGAGGAGAGGTAGGGTATGAGAGCAGAGATATAGGTAGAGCACAAGACATATAAGCAACAGAGAGGAATTTGTTTTTTTTCATAATTAAAATAGGAAACCACTAAAGAATTTTGAGCACGGAGTCACATGATTTGATTTCTATTTTAAAATGTCATGCTGGCAGGAATGCAAGAGTTGAAAAAGAGGGATTTCTTTATAGGCTACAAGAAGAACAGAGAAGTCCAGAACAGAGATGATAGTGTCTTACACTGAACTCAAGATGGTGGAAAGGGTGAACCTGGTCAATGTTGGGATGTATTTTGGAAACAGAATTGACAGGTTTGCCAATAAATAGGATGCAGGTGAGGGAAAGAAAATAGTGATGCTTTTGACCTGGATAACTGGGTGTAAGGTGGTGTCATTTACTAACCAAAGAAGACTAGGCATGGAGCAGAGAAGGGTGGGCAATGAGGGGCTTTCTTTTGGACATGTTAACTTTAAGATGCCTGTTAACATCTGAGGTTTAATAATCACTTTGAGGCATGAGTCCAGAAGTTGGCAAAAAGTTAAGGACATATAATTTTTTTTTTAACTTACAGTTATGGGGCTAGATATCTGGAGAGAGAAGAGAAGTAACCATCCAAGATTCACAGTCAGTAAGTGACAGAATGGAAACTGAAGATGAATCTTCACACTGACCCACTTTCTCTTCCTACCACAAATATCAGGATGCATTCATCGTTATGAGTACTGGAGTAGAATATGGGGGAGTGCTGGGGCCAGGAACATTCTAGAATCACTTATAAAAAAGGGTGAGAATTTTTCCAATACTTATGGACTACGCAAATTCATGGTTGCTTCTTTCCTTATCTATTTTTCTGTAAATATGATGATTCATGCACATTTAACTTTTAAAAATCTACTCTGGAATAATAAATTCATAAAGTTGACCAGATACCACTGATAACCTACTTTTTTTTCTAAAATTGCCACTTTTTGGAATATCCAAGAGGATGATTATCTTCAGACTAAATGTAGATTGAACAGAATTTAAATATAAAGATAAAAGTTTAACCAATAACTCAAACAAGTATTTCTGAATTGTCTCATAACATTTGAATTAGGACTATCAGGTTTGTTTACAGACATGGCTGGGACAAGTAGCACTTAATCTCCATGGCTTGGAAAAAAATTAAAAGCCAATCAATTAAAAAATAAAATTAAGCCAATAAGAATGCAAAGGGAAAAAATTCTAAAACTGGAAACAAACAGAAACAAATGAACCTAATTATATTTCAAATGAATACTATGATAACCCTACATGGAGAGAAAGAAAAAGAGGGAGGGATGGAGGGAAGAGGGAAGGAAGAAAGGAATTCATCTAAGGAACCAACAAACACAATATTTGGTGAGCTATGGTGTGTAGGGGAAGAAGTGCACACAGACCCTGAATTCTTTTTCTGTAGGTTTGTTTATTGTAGTGGTTTGGGTAAAGTAATTCAGAAATTATTTTAGATGTTTTATAGAAAAGAGTAAATGAGTAAGCATGTTGATGTTAAGATCCAAGGCTCACACTATGGAAGAAGGAGCACACAAATACGGCATAGGTGGAGGCAAAAAAGAACCTTCTGGGGATGGATTGGAATTGAAGATATCAGATGAATTCATGACGTCCAAACCATACGTGTATAAGTGTTTTTATGAATGCACACATATGTATCTGGGAATGCATATTTGTATGTTTGTGTCTGTATATGTGTATTTGCGTTAATATACTTTTGCTGAAAGGGTCAACAAACAAAAACACTCCAGTGGCAGTGAGTCTACCTAACCCAGATCTTGGCATCTCATACCATTCCCTATCAAAAGAAATGAGACGTGGGGTGCCTGGGTGGCTCAGTCAGTTAAGTGGCAACTTCTGATTTCAGCTTAGGTCATGATCTCAGGGTTGTGGGATCGAACCTGGTGTCAGGCTCTGGCTCAGGGTTGTGGGATCGAACCCCATGTTAGGGAGTCTACTTGAGATTCTCTCCCTCTTCCTCTGCCCCTCCCTTGCTCTCTTTCTCTCTCTCTTTCAAATAAATAAATAAATAAATAAATAAATCTGAAAGAATGAAAGAAAGAAAGAAAGAAAGAAAGAAAGAAAGAAAGAAAGAAAGAGAGGAGAAAAAAGTGAATGATTCTGGGTTTGGGATGGGAGAGATACCAGATTAGCCTAGAAAACCTTTTAATGCCAGAAAGTGTTCACTAACATGATGGAGGCATGCCTCAGGGACGTAGAAGCCAGAAAGAAGGGGCTTCATTATTCAAATGTGGATAATTTGAGCACTATAATAATTAAGGCAGTAAGGAATTATAAACCATTGGAAAGACAGAAATTCGTGACTTAATATCAGTAACAGATATACAAATTGTGATTAAATACAGGAGAGAAGGGAGTTCTTTTGCTTGCATTAGAATGCAAAAGACTGCCTGAAATATGCAGGGAGTGCCGGAGATGGAGAAACATGATTTTACTACTATAATGCATTACAGTAAAGACTGCAT
>NW_024424453.1:12450368-12591511 GCF_017311325.1 Ursus maritimus
AACATCGATTCATATTAAACCCAAAGGGAAATTTTTCACGAGGAGTTGCCATTATAAAATGGAGAAATGAGGCAACACCTTGACATGGCAACCTAAATTAGCATTACCAATGGGGCAGAGATGAGCATCCTGTGGCTCTAGATAGGATAGCGTGAGAGGATACATCACCTATGCAGTCTTCGAGCAAAAAATACATAACCACAATCTCACCATGAGGAAATGTCAGACAAATGCAAAATGAGGAACACTCTGTTAAAAAGAAAAGAAGAAGAGTTGATGGATAGACTTTAAAGTTTTCAATTTTATAAAAAACAAAGAAATTAGGTGGAAATGTTCCAGATTAAGGGAGGCTAAAGGGACACTGCAACAAAATGTAACACATGACTCCAAACTGGGTCCTTTACTGGGGGGGGTATTATAAAGGATATTATTAGATAAATAGCAAAATTGGAATATTAGATAAAACTATTGTATTGATGTAAATTTATCAAGTAGGTATTGTAACCATTACATAAGAGATTATCTCTATTTTTGGCAATTACAAGCTGAGGCCAAGGGTCATGTTTTTTATAACTTACCCTCAAGTGGTTCAGAAAGAAAAACATGGAGACAGAAAGATACAGAGAGAGAAAGAACAAAAGCAATTTATAAAGCAAATAGAGTAAAATATTAAGATTAGGCAAATCTGGGTAAGGGTATATAGGTATTCATTATACTATTTTTATTTTTACAACTCTTTTGAGCTTGAAATTATTTCTTAATAAAAAATTTTTTTAAGTAGATGAAGTATAATAAGTATTTCTATTGAGCTTTTAGGAAACTCCAATGGCATTAGCTATGATTTTTACTGAGAAGGTAGCCTAATTGCCTAGAGAATGTTCCTGCCTCTTCTCTAATTCAGATCTGTTCACCAACACAGGAAAAGCATAAAAGCATTCTGCTTCGATTTTTTTCTTATGCAAAGTGAAAATAAACTGAACTGAGGTATGATTAAAGAAAAATGCTGCTAATTTTTTTTCAGAATCAGAACTGTGGTGATATTTTCATGATCATATTACTATTTGTGTTGGTTTCCAAAGTGAAAAGAATTTTTGAGACTGTGATAACTACCAAACACTGAAAAAAAACGGAGAACTTACAATGAAATATCTGTAAAGTAGAATAATAATGAGCTGTGACATTTTATACTAGGTCGTGGAGTAAAACCAGTAAGCTAAGTTCATTTCTGATTTACTTTCCATGGTTCCAATATGAATTAATTATTGTAATGCCATTTTTCTTTCAATTTGGATATAAAACTATAAATTTGCTATTTTCCTTAGTAATACTGAAAAATGAAGACCCATTTTTGTACACATATAATGAAAAGACAAATCTGGAAAGTATTTAGAAAATATCAAATTTAAGTGCCTAATTTTAGTTCATATAAAATAATAAAAATATCAATGATGTTAGGGAAGTATTGGAAACAATTATATTCAAACAGCAAATAATTTACATTTTAAAGATTTAAAAATTAAACAGTGTTTTTATTTTCTGGAGTACAGATGTGTATAGTACACTGCATAAAATGTATCTTTTTAAATGAAAATATTTGGAAATGTAAAAGAACTTGCCTTTATTGTTTATATTTGCAGAAATTATTTCCTGTATGAAAATGAGATACATATTCTCTGTTACAGAGCAAATGTACTTCCAAAGCACATATTTTTGTGAAAACAATAATTTTCCCATTGAACAAATGTTTTTATTAATAGAATAAATATAAATATGTTATGTGTGGCAATTATTTGGAAGTCATATCCACTAAAAATAAATAGAAAGTCAATGTTTGTAAATGGACCCAAATTTGCATTAAAAAGGTTGAAGAGGCACATAATCCAGATTTAGAGGATTTTTGTTTCCGAATTCAAAACACGCCATCCCTCTTAGTTTGCATCCAAACCCTAATCTCTCTTTCAGGCAACAAACTCTACTTTTGCAAATGAGAAAATGGCCGAAAGAAGGGGAAACCAAACAAACAAGTGTTTCAGTGTCTCACAAGTTCTTTTGGAAGTCCAGTTACTTATGTTAAGAACAAATAGCATCATTGTTTCAAAGTGAAATTATTATTTGAGAAGTAACATATTTCCCAAGGTGGGACAGAGCCCTCTAGAAGCAGGTCATTCTCTTGCACAGGTGGGTGGCTTTAGAAAGGTCACACTGTGAAGGAAAGGGCAGACACCCACTAAACTGTGAGGTTCGTTGGATCAACCCTGGATTTCAACAATCTGACAGATGCCCAGCAAGATTATACACACATCACATAGTCAACCATGTCTTAAGACAGAAAATTTCACAATGCTATACAGCAGTCACCCAGTTTCAACTTATACTGAATGAAAATTTATGTCTTAGTGTGTCTCATGGATGTAATTTTAATGAAACAGTTGTATATCTATAGTTCAAAAGTAAAAATTCATATGCCTGTAATAAATTATTTACAATATTCTATCTAATTTCACTTCAAAAATCTGGATTTGGGGGTGGATTCTTTTTTTTTTTTTTTTTTTTTTTTTTTTTAAAGATTTTATTTATTTATTTGACAGAGAGAGAGACAGCCAGCGAGAGAGGGAACACAAGCAGGGGAGTGCTAGAGGAAGAAGCAGGCCCACAGCGGAGGAGCCTGATGTGGGGCTCGATCCCAGAACGCCGGGATCACACCCTGAGCCGAAGGCAGACGCTTAACCGCTGTGCCACCCAGGCGCCCCTTGGGGGTGGATTCTAAATGCTTTTTCTTATTACACTATGTGAAAGAAAAGAGTAAGCAATGCATCTTGCTATTCTCCCACGAATGGTAAGATCACCCCCTTTAACAATCCGTATGACTCAAGGACACTCAATCAGGTAGCACTAGTTTTTTTCTGGAAATATGACTCTGCCGTAGAACAAATCCTAAATTTATTTTCCATAATCTAGAACTAGACTGTTCATTCAAAGACTTTAATAGTTCACAACAACCACAACCATACCAACAACACACCCATCTTGCCAGCAAGATAGGATTTTCTCGCCTGCTTTGGCCTCCATTTGCCATTCTGAATTACAGTGTTGATCAAGTTAGATTGTAATTTCCCTGGGCTACGTTTTTTCTTCATTGTTATTAGTTATTCAGTGTAATACCACACTATGTATGACAAACACACAGCACTTGATAGTTTATATCAAAATACCTCATCCTTAGAATTCTGCACATTTAAAAATACGTCCATCATTTTTTTCTTAAAGAGGGACGTTATAGTGATGTTATTGCAAAGAACAATAACCAAGGTCTGGTGTGTTTAATTAGCGTGTGATACATAGAGATGAACACACACAATTTTAATGGATTCCTCACAACTATCAACTTAATTTTAAAATTTGGATCTAGTAAAGAATGTCAAACTTGAGTCAACAATTCATTGCCTGAATTTATAGCACTAACAATCTGTTATTCTTCTCTCTGTAATCAAAAGACAACTCCCGTCATAGCACATTGCATGAAAATAATTTTTAAAAACACCCTATTTTCCAGGTAATGTAATAGAACCAGTGTGATGGCATTGTTTAGCCAAACTGATTAAAATTAAGTCCATTAATTTATGGAACAATGCAGACTTTCTTTTTCAGAAGCCATGTGATTATTCTAAATAAAAAAACAAACCAAATTAAGTAAGCATACAAATATATTATTTGCTTAAAAAAAGATTTTAAAATTGCTGTATGATAAATACAATTCTATTAAATAGTTAATATGTATATACATTACTCTAGCTTGGCACAAATAAAAAGAATTCTGCTGGATTTAGATACTTTAGAATTGAAACTAATGAAATTAGTTTCAGCTTAGTTTGATCCCCAATTATGAATCCAAATGGCCTTATATTTCTTGCTCCAGTTTTGGGCATTACAACTGCAAATTAATCTTAAACATACATTTCTAAAATTTGATTTACTTACATTATTTACATTTTTAAATACGACTATCTACACTACAAATTGCTTTTTCGAAAGTATTTAAATATCACCACATTGTGATGATATGAAAAATAATACTGAAATGTAACACTTTAAATAATACAATATATTTTCACAGTAGGTAGAAACAAATGCAAGAATATCTTTTTTTCTGGAAAACGTCCAACTAGTAATATGCAAAATTAACAAACAAATATAGGTAGAATAATTTAACAAATGTTAGGCATTTACTGGAGCTAGGGGAAGAAAAAGTTTTCAAAATTTATATTAATGCAAAAGTTCTTTCAGCACTAAATTGTGTATAAAATTATGAAAAAAAGAGAATTTTTTAACTTTTCAGTTAAAATAATTTGGAGATCAATAAGAACTTTAAAATTTTCCAGCTTTTTAAAAGGTTGTACGTGAAGTTGAAATGGTAAATTTACTAAACTTCTTCATTTAAAATATTGAGTACTTACTTGAAAATTATCGGATTTATCTAATCTATTTTATAATCCAACCAGCATTTAAGTTGTTGTTCCACAAACAGTAATCCAAATAATAAAATGAAAAATAGCAAGTGAACACTTTCTTCTTACCGCAATGTCTTATTTTCAGTTGCTTGTTAAGCTGTTTAAATAGTTGAGTTAACCAGCATCATCTCAAAGGGCTCTGAGCCCACTCAGCTCTCTTTAGTCAATTTTTTTTTTCTGCAAAAGGACACTCTACCAAAAGAGGAAGTTGTGAAACACCAGAGTCATTTTGCTTTATAAATTCTATGGAGAATAGAAAATTCTTCACAAACCTTACGTTTAGAATCATGGTGACAGGCTACAATTTGTGCGTATATACATATATAATTAACGTATACACAAACTTATATGTGTAAGCAAGTTTTCAAAAAGTTAAGTTATTGAAATCTATACTTGGTTATGCAAAGCTCATTTACATAAGAAAACATCTCCTCTGTAGCCAAAAGATAATCAAAGAAAAACAAAATACCGCTCTATGCAGACAAAAACTGTCAAGCTGATACATGAGGAATAAACTTGCTTTTATAAGGCTAATTAATTTAAACTCTTTGGAATATGACCTAAATGCTAATCTGACTACAGACATATTGTAAAAAGAAAAAAAAAAAAAGAACTTCAGTAAACGGGCATTTTCCTGGAATCTGGGTAGTGGTTTTTTACCTACAAGCCTTAAACTTCCTTTCTCATGAATAGCTGCCTGTTACATATAGATAAAGCATTGCAAAACTGAAACTGTTTCTTATCCATGAGCTATGTTCTCTCTCAACTTCAGCCACAAGAATAAAAAACAGGTGCAGGTCCTGCACTGCTGAACATAACTGGTTAAGTTTCTAACAGGTTGGAACACTAATTGAAAATATTTATGGGACAGTAGGGACAATGGTAAAAAAAGGCTGTAAAAACAGTTGATCAAAACCAACACTATTGCCAATCTCAAATAGAAGGAAATACTCATACATATACTTCTCCCAGGTTACTGAATAGTAGAAGCAAATGAACAGCTGCAATTTGTATGTGGCAGTCCCTCCCACCCTCCCTTGCTGTTGGGGAAGGGAAGGGGGGCGGAGTGGATTGCAAGAATAACAGTAATTATGCAAACCTCCACACGCGGCAAGAACCACTTTCTGGACTTTGGAAACTCTCGTGCTCCCAGGGTATCACACTCTGCTTTTTACTTAACCATATTTTCAAAGGGGCAATAAAGAGCAATTAGGGGATAATGAAAAATGGAAACATTTTTCCCTTTCACCTAAACTCCTACGTGTTGTGAATTTGCAGGAAGTAAAAAAAAAAAAAAAGAACAAACAATACTAAGAAAGCTGCCACAACAGCAAAACACCAGAGCGTCATCAATATAAAATCGAATTGGAATTCTTTACTGAGATACTTATAAGAAAATCCTTGAAGAAAATTATTAATGTGATTGACATCACTCAGATTCTATGTGTTTTGAAAAATTTTAAATATGACTGTATTTGACTTTTGTGACAAAACACGAGGTCCATCTGCCCGCCAAAGACCCGGGCTCACTACCGGAAGCACAGTGCTGTATATCAGTAAAGGGTTTTAATGTGCGAGCTCAGTATTTGTGTCCCTTTCACCTGGATGGTGGATGCGTATCTCTGTTTCTCCAATGATCCTTTCCAGGATGGTGAATATGCTCAAAGGTCCTCCATCTTAGTTCTTCTCTGACTGACCTGCCCCTGTGACTTTCCAATTTGAGAAAGTTGTCATCATTGACTTCCTTAAAGTCCTCATAGCTGGGGTGTGTGTGTGTGTGTGTGTGTGTGTGCATGTAAGTGTGTGCATGCGTGTTTGTGGGTGTGTGGTAGAACACACATAAAATAAAATTGATAATTTTATCATTTTATGTGTATAGTCCAGAGACATTAATTATATGCATGTTATTGTACAACCATCATCACCACCCATCTCTAGATCTTTTCATCCTCCCAAACTGAAACTCTATACTCATTAATAATAATAACTTCCCATGCCTTTTCTCCCACCCCCACCCAGTCCCTGGCAGCCACCATTCTACTTTCTGTCCTGTGAGTTTGACTTTTCTAGGTACCTCATACAAGTAAAATAGAACATTCGTCCTCGTAGCTGACTTATTTCACTTAGGTGCATTCCAGGTCACAGCATGTGTGAGAATCTTCTTCCTTTTTAAGGCTGAATAATATTCCATTACATGTATGTGCCACATCTTATATCTCTATTCATTCTTTGATGGACATTTGAGTTTGCTTCCACCTTTTGGCTATTGTGAATAATCCTGCTAAGAACATGGGTGTACAAATATCTATTTGAGTCTCTGCTTTCAATTCTTTGGGGTATATTCTTTTTGGGTATATACCCAATATATAGAAATTGCTAGACTTAAGTATTCTTTATTGCTGGATCATATCATGATTCTATGTCTACATTTTTGAGGACCTACCATACTATCAAATTCTTCTGTCTTCTTCATGCTTCATCTCTCTGCATTCTGGTTTCTGCTTCTCCTATTCACTAAGACTCTCTTGCCAAAGTCACCAAATGACTATGTCACCAAGTCCGAATGATACTTCAAAGCACTCTTGACTTCTTCGCAGCATATGCCACTGGTGATCACTTCCTTCTTACAGAAGTGCTCTCTGTGCTTGAGTTCTTCACCCTCTCCTTCTGATTGTGTAGCAACTTCTTTGACTTTCTGATAGAGTTCCTTAACCATGTTCATCCATTAAATGTTGCTGCTTCTCAGGATTCTGTTCTGGGCCTGTTCCTCTTCTTATCCACAGTCTCCTCAGTGTACTTCCATGGTATCAATTGGCAAATAATTATTGCTCCCACATCTCTGTTTCCAACCTAGATATCTCCTTAGAAAAGTTTTGACCAGTACAAAATACAAGATCATTTTGATTTGTGACCTAGAGAAAAGCATCTCCATAAAGGGCCTAAAATCAACCAGATTTTTACTTCTATTGTTTAACCTTGGATAAGTCAGCTATTATTTCTGAGCCCTGTTTCCACATCTGTAAACTGGGGCCATAAACAACCACTTCGGAGGATTGCTGAAAGATTATCTTCTTAACATTCAAAAATTATAAAATAAAGATTACTTTGTTGTGTTTATAGTACAAAAAAAAACAGATAAAGCAAAAGTTCATACTATTTCCCTCTAGCATGATTTTCCATATATATATATATATATATATATATATATATATGGAATAATTATGAAATAATTTTGTGGGTCTTTATTTTATTTTTTAAAAGATTTTATTTATTTATTTTTTCAGAGATAGAGAGAGAGAGAACACACAAGCTGGGGGAGCAGCAGGCAGAGGCAGAGGGAGAAGCAGGCTCCTTGCTGAGTAAGGAGGCCAATGTGGGACCTAATCCCAGGACCCTGGGATCATGACCTGAGCTGAAGGCAGATGCTTAACCAACTGAGCCACCCAGGTGTCCCAAGGGTCTTTAAATATATATAGCATCACAGTATATTTTCACTGTGACTTTTTTTTAACTTACCAGGATACCTCGAAGATATCCCCAAGTTATTCTTTTGAACTAACTCATATGCACCTAATCCCCCCATTGACAAAATTTATGTAACTTCAGGGATGCCTGGGTGGCTCAGTTGGTTAAGCGGCTGCCTTCAGCTTAGGTCATGATCTCAGGGTCCTAGGACTGAGTCCCGCATCGGGCTCCCTGACAGGAGAGGGTCTACTTCTCCCTCAGCCTGCAGCTCCCCTTACTTGTGCTTGCTCTCTGTCAAATAAATAAATAAAAATCTGTAAAAAAATTATGTAACTTCACAATTAAAAAAGTGTAGCCAGTCAACAGCATTATAGATGCCTCCTTAAAAGTATGTGCAAGTCTTTCTTTAAGAGTAAGTATATGAAAGTAGAATTGTTGGGCCAGAGGGTATACACATTTAGAATGAAAATTGTTACTACCAAATTGCCCAGTCAAAAAACACTTTACCAGTTTGAACTTCCAACATTTCCTGTTTTTCCCTTCTATTGCCACTACTTGATGAAATCAAACTTTTAAAGATTTGCCAATCTGATGGGCAAAAAGTGGTGTCTTAATATTTTTAAATTGTATTTCCCTGATTACTATGGAGGTTGAACATATTTCAATGTTTGTGTCCCCTTTTATATTTCCTGTTTTATAAATTGCCTGTTCATTCATTCCAGACATATGCTTTTTGGTTAACTGTCAACTTTTTATTGATTTTCAGTGTTAAATTTACCTTCTGTTTTAATGTATTGTAATCATTGTTCTTTTTTAATGCTCCAGTCATTGAATACTGTTTGAGATGATCCCAGTATTCTTTAATAATATCCTTGCATTTTGGCACAACAAGATGTCCCAGGCTTATTTTATAAATTTTCTATTCCAGATCTAAACTTAGCCCTTTCTCTAAAGAGCCTTGTTTCCTTTTAGAAGGATAGGGTTTTTGAGACTGCAATTTAGACCTTAGTGGTGCTACTGGGTTATCATTAGCATTAGGAATAAACTGGGTTATTGTAAGCATTAGAAGTTAGTTAATATAATGTTAGTTTTTCTATACGTAAAATATATATATTTGGAAGATATATTTAAATATGTATTAGGAGTTTATAGCATGCATTAACATTACATCATATATATATTTTTTAAAGATTTTATTTATTTGACAGAGATAGAGACAGCCAGCGAGAGAGGGAACACAAGCAGGGGGAGTGGGAGAGGAAGAAGCAGGCCCATAGCAGAAGAGCCTGATGTGGGGCTCGATCCCAGATCGCCGGGATCATGCCCTGAGCCGAAGGCAGACGCTTAACTGCTATGCCACCCAGGCGCCCCAACATTACATCATATTTTGCATTAAAGTAATTTAAGAATAACAGTCTGATACAAGAAAATATTTTCTTTTAAGTAAAAAGTGGGCACTAGAAAGGATATTTTGATAAAGAAAGGCAATAACATAGTAATTGTCATATCTTGCATTTGGACCTTTCAAAATACCCTTCCAAAGAAATTTCAAAAATCATGTGGATTGGAAAAATATTACACAGCTTCCATATTTTTCATTTACATTTATCATTATGATTCTCAATCTGTTTCTTTTTCCTTTTTTCGCTATTATGCACTTACCACTTAAAAGTAAGTAAAAATCTTTGCATTTGTCCTTGAAAAAAGATTTCAATTAAAATAAAATAAATATATTCATGGTTGTAGCCACCATTTTTTCCCAAGACATACTTCATAGCCACTTTAAAACTTCTGAAGTAGCAACATTGATATTGCTATCTGCAGAGCTCAGTGGTGAGAGAAGTACTTCTGATTCACTGACTTTATTTTTAATTTATTAAAGAAATGGCTTTAATATTTAAGCATTTATATAATTGTCTTGTTTTGTTTTGCACAGCTAAAGAATTGAAGAGGAAAGTATTGTCTGATCATTCTTAAATACCTTTGACCCTCAGGTTCTTTATCTATGAGAGAATGAGAATACCAACTTCACTGGGGTGCAGTGAGGATTAATTGGCTATTATAGGTAAAGGGCCAAGCACATTAAGTTTCCTGATAAGTATGATGCTGATAATTCTAAATCTAATTTGAAACATACAATTGGACAAAAAAATTTCTTCTAATTTGTGAATTTATTTATTTGAAAATATTGCAAAAGGTTTACAATTAAATCACATCTAGTTTTACATTTATATTATATTTATTGTGTTTGTTAAGAAAAATGAATTAAAGGGACCAGGAGTATGGGAGATTTGTGGAGAGTCATTTACTCATTCATCCATTCAATATTTATTATCTGCTCTTTGTAAGGAGTTGTACTAGGCAATGAGAATACAAAAAGAATGATTGGACTCTGCAGATTATTCTGTTGGTCTTGCCCTTTCCTGTCCTGCTTTTTTTGCCTGGAGGCTGATCTCTACACACCACATACTAGGCTCATTTGCCCTCTCCCTTCTGGTTACTGTTAGCCAATGGATGCATAAGTGTGAGATGGAAAGAGAGAATTTGGAGTAAGTTTTTGTATCACTTTCATCCTGTGAGACCATGGTTTAGGAAGTGGCCGCATTGCTCTCCCCACAGCCATGGCTCCTCTCTGGGTGCTTCTCTTCTTCAACTATACCTCTGATCAAGTGCCAGTAACATGGTTCTTCCTTGCCTTTTAGATCTGGGGGTGATAACAGCTTTCTATCATTGCTAACCAATGGGTGCTTTACCGTACCTGGTTCGCTCCTAATCATTTCAACACCTCTCAATAATCCTATAACTTAATGCACTGTTTCAGGCATAACTTACCACACGGTAGTCCTGCCATGCAATCAAATCCTACATGTTACTTTGAAAGTGACGTCCTAGAAGTTTCAGAGGAAACACAAAGGTGGAAAATTATGGAAGATGTACTAGGCTGGGGGAAGCCAGGCTTGCAGTTCAGAGCAAGTGACAATTGAACTGCGACTGGAAGGATAAGGATAAGGAGGACTTCATGGGTATTTAGCAGGGCTGGGTTTGTGGGGTGGGGATAGGAAAGAAAGGGAATTGGAAAAGAAACAGAAGGGGATGCCTGGGTAGCTCAGTCGGTTATGCATCTGCCTTCGGCTTGAGTCATGATCCCAGGTTCTGGGCTTGAGTCCCACATCGGGCTCCTTGCTCAGTGGGGAGACTGTTTTTCCCTCTGCCTGCCAGTCCCCAAACTTGTGCTCTCTCTCTCTCTGACAAATAAATAAATAAAATCTCAAAAAAAAAGGGGGGGGAACCCCAGAAGTCAGAGAGAGAGAGCATCCTATTCATAGAACTGCCTGAAGCATGCTATTCAAGAGGGATAAGCTGGGGGGGGAGTTAGTAAAGGGGGTCATGAAGGAGCACATTAGAATAAGCCAGAGAGTTGACATCAGAAGATGATGAAGGGCCTGGTAAGGAATGGACCATGAAATATGACCACTGAAGAAACAAAAAAATACTTTCAGCATGGGCAATCAGGGCTTTGGGGTATCTGTACTTTTTCTTATTCTTTACTGATTCTCCTTCTTTTGCTAATAAGTATCATGATTTTTTCTCTGAGAAGCAAGCCCATCCTCAGTATCAGCCCATGTAAGGAGGCATTGATTATCCTCACATTCTAACTTGGTGTAAGCACATGACCAATGTCTCACAAATGAGTTTAATTCTTTTCCTTTGCCACAGTGATTGGTTTAAAGATGGGTAGGTGATTCAAGGCTGCCAGTGAGACTTATTTCTGGAAATTTTAATCTCTGCTTTTGCTGGGATTGGCTAGCTGTAAGACCACATTCTGATGACGTCATCGGAGTCCCTGAGTCCAACTATATCTGAACTCTTATCTCTGTCCTTTTCATTTACTGAGCCAAAAAATTCTTAGATTTCTGTCACTTAAAACCACAAAAGTCCTTTACATCAGGAAGAAAACTATGGAGGAAAAAGACAAGTTTTATTTGAAGTGTAAATATCAGTATCAAGAAAAGCAAGATTTTCATTGTCCCTGGAACAGCACTGTCCATTAGAAATACAATGCAAGCCACATCTATCATTAAAAATTTTTAGTTACTACATTAAAAAGAAACAGGTGAAATGAGTTTTAATAAACTTGTTTTATTTAGCTCACTATGTAGAAATATTACTATTTCAATATATAATCAATATAGAAAATTGTACCCTGTTTAATTTTTACATTTAAACTAATTAAAATTAAACCCAATTAAAAAAAAAAAAAACAGTCCTCAGTCACACTAGCCACATTGCAAGTGCTCAATAGCATCTAACAGCACAGCCCTAGACTAGATCCTAAAGGACAGGAGTTGACAGGAGTCCAGTTGAAATTGAGCCTGCAGTCACATTTTAGGACCTTAGAATGGGGAACTGTTTAATATTTTTGAACAGGGAAATGATGTAAGCTAAACAATGTTTCAATAAAAATAATCTGGCAGTTTTAGCATCCTTAAAGCTTTCCTGATTTCCCAGTCAAATTAATGATGCCTTTCTCTATAATCCTCTTGCACAGAGTCGTAAGGACCCATGTCAGACTCTCTAGGGACAGAAGCACTTATCCATTTTGAGAAGGCAGCCAGAAAAATAATCTGTTGTTGAGCAGGAATCTCTCAAGACCTTGCCTATGCATTCTTTTGTCCCTAATGAGATTTGGAACATTCCCATGGCATTAAGTAGTGTGCCAATTTCTGACTCCTGCTTCTAGATAATCAGGTACAGTGGAATGATGAAATCAAATGTCGGACGCAGAAACGATTAAAAACTTTTTTTCTAATGTATGCATTAACTGAAAGACCAATCCTGATTCAAGACCTTTTCAAAAAGAGAAACAATAAGAATCTTAGAGTCAAGAAAATATACCACATACCATCAGCTCCGAAGGGGGAAAATATGCTTCACTTTCTTCTTGTTCCCTCCCAGTTTCTTGCCCATAGTAGGTTTTTTAAAACTATATTTGTTTAATGAAACTAATGAATTTTAAAATAAAAATCATAGTCTTTCAATTCTTCTTGGATAACTAATATAAAATCTAACAACATTTTAAAAGTTTAATTTTTAATAGACAACATATTTGAATAACTTCTTGATTAAATTTTTCCGATCAACATTCCATTTTCTTTTTTTATAAATGTAAAATGATTTAAATATACACTCCTCATTCCTCCAACAGTCATTGCAATTTTAATCAAATGATTATATCAATTCTAAGAGTCTTCATGTCCTAGCAAATGAATCACGTTAACAGAAAAGATTTTTATAACACCCTTTTTCTGTAAGAATATTTTAAATTCCTGAACACAGGCATTTTATATGGTTAGCGAAACATTTTGTTTCAGCCAACTGGGTGAGGGCTATGTTTGTTATTTCTGTGGTGAAACAAAGAAAGGATATGTTCTCCTTCCACAGTACATAACTGCTACAACAGAAGAGCACGTTTCCAAATGGGGGTCAGGTCAGGGAAAAAGTCCCCAGGGGGAAAGTTGCTACAGACTGGCCACACCTAAACCTGGAGAATGTAATGCAACAGCCATAGGTGATGGCCACAGCTAACCATAGCCCCTGTGAGTTAGATGTGACTGCTTTGAGAACAAGACTTCTAGGGAACAACGGTGTTGGGTAATGTTGGAAGCTCTCAAAAAATTATACATTCACTTTATTTATTGGCTTTTTGTTTGTTTGGAGCAATGATGAGATGCATATTTAAGAAGGTTGTGGGGATTCACGGTTTTTGGGATTGTAAGCATCAAAAAGAGAAATGGTAGTTCTTCGGGGGGTTTAATTTCTGCTCTTGGAAGGCAGCTCTCTTTGTCAATAGACTTAACTATTTTTGACTTTTGAAGACCAGTTCCGACAGCTGATGGCAAGTATGGATATCCATTTGGCCACTACTGACTGAGCCCTTGGTAATCATTATTGAAAAGCTTTACAATTGTAAAACATTTGCATGAGTCTTAATGCATTCCGTTCTTCCTAAAAGCCAATTTTACAGCAGTTACACGGCTTTTAGAAGGCTTCAAATGAAGTCACTTATGTTCCACAGTGACTGAAAATTAACAAAAATATCAAAGCTCAAACCTCTTATTCTGTGTTCTCAACTAAATCAGTGGTTTGCAAGGTTTTCTGAGTGTCAGGGTATGATACGCTTTTGTTTCCTGGATATTCTTTTTTTTTTTTTTTTTGAGATACACACATACATATACACACATACAGATAATATATGTGTATATTACATAATATATATGTAAACGGGTTTTCCTGGTGAATGGGAGTTATAGAAGCAATATGTGATCATCATAAATCTACAAGGAGGACAATACAGATCACTCTTTGTTTCAATCAATTGGGGATTATTACTATTCAATTTTTACATAAATCCTTCCAGATTCATATACATATATGTAATTTTTTAAAAAAATGGATAACATAGAAATATAGCAGAATCCTATATAACTGTATTTCTATTTTTATCATTCACAGAAAATACATAATGACAAAGTTACTACCAATTCAGTAATACTTCTTATTCACATCATCACCTACATACATTTGAACAATAGTAGCATGCATTCTTACAGAACATACATATCCAGGGTACTGAAATACCTGTGGATGTATGATTTGGAAACCTTTCATAAAAAGTATATCTCACACATTTAGAACTGCTGATTGAAATCTTTTAACAACAAGCCCACTTGTGCGGCTGTTTTTGACTACTCTACATTCAAAGCAATTTCAACTGCCAGAGCTTCTGTTGTTATCAACAAACACACGTGGAATATTTGTTACAAACCAGGATAGGCCTCAACTTGCTTGGGAATCAGTTGGTCTGATTATGTAATTATGTGACTTCAGGAATTAAGTAGTAGTAGTTCTTATGCTGAAGGTGGTGAGATACATCAATAATTTTTCTCCCCCAAACCTGCAAAGACTTCTAAAAAGGGATAAGATCTGGAGGAGGTCTTTAAAGAGGAAGCTATAATACTTAAGGACGTTAGTTGGGCAAATGAAGTTTTCAGGGAAATGAGTAGTCAAAATCTCAAAGAAATATTAGGTGAGTATTGCATCGAGGAAGAGCAAGAGGTCAAAATTCACAAAGGAATTTATATCAGGAGCAGGAGAAGTACCATTTAGAAAATGAAAGATTCCTTTTTAACTTGGAAATAAAATTTTAAATAAAGGCAAGTTCAGAAAACAATATGATGAACACCTGTATACCCACTATCAGAATAAAAAACTACTAATCTTTGGGTATCTTTTTGTCGGGTATTTTCTTCTTAAATAGCTCCTATATCTTTAAAAAACAAACCTTGAAGCACAAGGTTGAAAAAGTGTTGGGGATATTGTAAAAGAGACTGAAAAGGGGAAGAGTACCTTCAGGAGAAGTAACTCCCATGTAATGTAAATGACACACACTCAAAAAAACTTTTAGAGAAATGAGTCATTGGAATTATTTAAAATTGCAGAGACCCATCAAAGAGGGGTGGTTAAGTATGACATGATTTAACATGTTCTAAGTAATTTGTTCTCCACAGTCATTTCATTACAACTCTTTAACTGATTAATTTCAGAAACATAGACATTGAGTTTTATTGGAATATGATCCAAAAGTTTATTTGTATCTTAGTTGTCTGAATTCCCCTGTAGTTATAAGATTATACTTTGTTTTTAACTTTCCCAAAGGGTTCATAAAAGCTTACTTACATAACATGGCAGGCAAGGTTACCTGCTCTTTTAAGACCCTTCACTCATCATACATAGTAAGTAGTGATTATTAGGTGTGATAATAGTATGGTGATTATATTTAGAAAAAAAGATTAGTTTTCCATGGCTATATAATAAATTACCACAAACTTAGCAGCTTAAAACAACAATCTCACAGTTTTTGAGAATCAGGAGTCCCACACAGAAGGGCCGGGTTCTCTCTGATCAGGGTCCCAAGCTGCTGACATTCTGGGTTGCTCTTCCCGTCTGAGGCATAGAGTCCAAGCTCATAGAGGCTGTGGACAGAATTCAACTGCCTGGGGTTTTAGGACTAAAGTCCCCATTTTCTAACTTGTTGATCAGAGGCTGCTCTCTGCTCTTAAAGACCACATTTTTTTGTGGCCTGGACCCCTCTATCATTAAGCTAGTTATGGAGAATATCTTGCGCATCTAGTTCCTCTCATGGGATGAATTTCTGACTTCCTCTGTCTCTGATCCCTAGACCTAGACTCATGTGATTAGGTCAGACCCACCTGAAAAAAATCTTCCTATTTTAAGGTCAACTGATTTAGGATCTTAGTTACTTTTGCACAATTCTTTACAGCAGTGCATATGTTAGTGTTTGATTGAATAACTGAGAGAAGATGTGTATACATAAGGGCCCAAGAATCTAGAGGGACCACCTTGGAATTCTACCTACCATAAACCCTATCAGTTAAAGATACATACTGACATGTGAGGATGGAATGAAATGATGTGTGGGATTTGTATTCAAATAATCCAACAACAACAACAATGAAAGAGAGTGAGGAATAGATGCAATAAATTGGCAAAATACTGAGTTTTGAAACTCAGTGGTGGGTATTTAGGGAGTTATTCTACTATTCTTTCTGCTTCTGCTATGTTTGAGAATGTTCACTAAAAATTTAAATAAATAAACAAACAAATAAATAAATAAAACATGTCTCTCAGCCTTAATCCTGAGACCCAAACTTTGATTCCATTAAACTTTAATCTTGTGATTATAACCTAATAGTTTGGGTCCTTCCTTTCTTCTAAGTCTCTCATCCAGTCTTTCTTCAGCCCTTTAGAGCCCTAAAGGAAACTGGGCCTGAGTAGATCCCAAGACATATCTGGGGTGGCCAGAATGGTGGATGTTAGTGCATGGACAAGGACTAGAGCATTTGGCATGGTGAAGATGAGGAGTATGTGTGAGACAGAGATCTCTTGCCAAAGGGAAAATTGTGATCAAGTGAGCCCTTACAAAGGTTGGAAGGGGTAAGGAAATAGGAGGACTGAAAAAGGGGAGAAGTGTTGGCAATAAGTGTAGAAAGAACGATAGAATTAGCAAATCACCATTATGCAATCCCCAATGTAACATGAGATTTAGACAAGGATAGAAGAGATATGCATATAACTTGGTGAAAGTTGATTAAAAAACAGAATTTTCACATAGTTTCAAAATAGCATCATACAGATAGTCTTTTTTAATTACAAAAGGAAAAGAGATCTTTACAATGGAAAGATCTTGTGATTACTACCTTAATTGAGCAATCTAATTTAAGGTCACCATTAGTGACACACTGTAACTTTATGTGACTCCGGATTAATGCAGTGAGAATTATATGCTATCACTTACGTAATATTTTGCCCCAAAAGTTTAACTTGAATCTGATCATAAGGAAGTAATCATCCAATCCAAAATGTGGAGCTTTTTACTAGACACCTGTCCTGAACTCGCGTAAAATTCGGTGTCATTAAAACAAAAACCAAGAAGCATAGGGATTGTTTTGGTTAAAATACTTCAATAAGACTTAACTAAATATAATAAATGAACTTTGATTGGATCCTGGTTTGAAGAAAAAACAGTTATAAAAGACATATTTGAGAAAGAAAATTGAACAGTAGATGTTATAATTGAAATACTGTAAATAATCTTGAGATTAATAACTGTATTGTGCTTCTGTAGGAGAATGTGCTAATCAGGATGTGCTCTAACATAGAGATGAAGTGGCATGATGTTCAACATACATACATACATATGTATGCACACATATGTGCGCAAAGAGAAAGAGAACAAACAAATTGGACAAATGTTCACAATTGTTGAAGAATATATTGGTATTTATTATACTATTGTTTCAGCTTTTCTATAGGTTTAAACTTTCAAATATAAAGAAAAAAAATCACACCACCTTTCTTGACTTTAGTTTCTGTATCTGTAAAATGAGGGGATTTAGAATAAATCATCTCTAAATTCTTGACTATTCTTTGATTCTATGTAAACTGGAACAAAGGAGAAGGCAACAGTAGCATTATTCAAGAATTTAACAAAATAGAGGGGTAAGAAAGTGCTGTGATGACCTGGGCAGTTAATTTAAAATGATTTTACAAATAACAGGTAGTCCACTGCCTTGAACATAATTAGTTTTGGTTTTTTGGTTTGTTGATGGAATTATACTAAAGCATTTTAATTCTTTCAAAACTTTAAATATAATAGGGGTGCCTGGGTAGCTCAGTCGTTAAGCGTCTGCCTTTGGCTCAGGGCGTGATCCCGGCATTATGGGATCGAGCCCCACATCGGGCTCCTGTGCTGGGAGCCTGCTTCTTCCTCTCCCACTCCCCCCTGCTTGTGTTCCTTCTCTCGCTGGCTGTCTCTCTCTGTCAAATAAATAAATAACCTCTTAAAAAAAAAAACCAAACAACCAAACAAAAAAACCCCAAAACTTTAATAGAGAACCCAAATTATTTCTACTTCAACAATAATTGTTACATGGTTGATATATGTAAAGATATTTATTTATTTATTTAATACCTATAGCATATTTTTTGAGAAAAATAGAAATTCATCAGTGATTCCCTATCAAATATTGTGGGCAATTTTCAAAACCTATAGAAAATATGTATATTTTATATATTATTCCAACATTAAACCAATTATTGTCTATTATTATTTCTCAAGGAAGAAATTTTATTTTTTTATTTAACAGACTAAATCCTTTGTTTCCGTCACCATGTAGTAAATTAGAAAAAATTGACAACCCTCAATTTATTAGCACTGATTAAAAATTATATCTTGTTAAGTTACATTTCCTATTAAAATAGTGGTAAGACTGAAGGATAGAAATATTTTAAAGTATACTCTAAATGCAAAAATTTCAGCTGTTTTATTTGAAGATTCTGAAAACACATAGAGTTAGAATAAAATGTACTAAATTGTCGATGAATCATCTTCTTTCTCCATGGTGACATAGAATATTATTTGGAGAGATAACAATGAAGAAGTTTCTTCTTCAGCTAGAAAGAAAACTTTCAACAAATAAGGAAATATTTCTTAAATGATTCCCTGCCTATATTATAAATATAAATCAATTTCTTTATCAATAATTTTTGACATCCTGTCTTTCCTTTATCGACTTATTTATATTGGAGTAATTTATTAAAAACCATCATGATCTAAATCTATCATAATTTTTTGTTTAAAATTATGTTGAAAGAGAAAATGAAAATTACTTAAAGTTCAGATTTTTTACTATTTTATTATTTATAAAGTAATGTCTAGCTAAGTATAAAAGGAAAATTGATGTAATAGGACATGATATACCCTGGTAAAGTTTTGGACAGAGTATCAATATTGAAATATTTGTCCAGGGCATTTTTTTTGAAAAAAAAAAAAAAACATTCTTACAATGAAAATGGCATGTGCTTCCCATTTAAACTCTCGTGGATTCTTGACAATGAATCCCAAGATCTTGCCAGTACGCCTTCACACTATATCTGGATTTTCCTGCTAAGCAAGAACATCACAGTCCATGGATCTAAGCATCAACTGGCTATTTTGTGACTAAAACAGTCTTGTCTCACTTGGAAACATCCAAACTTATGGATACATTAATTTTTTAAACATTGGTCATATCAGTACATTTTGAAATTATTCTTTATTCTTGTAAAACACAAATGTAAATTTATTGAGAGTTAAAAATAAATTCTGCTTGTCATGTACTGATAGTGTCTCACTCTTTTCTTACAGTGAATATTAAAATGACTGCATTTTGATCAAATGTAATTTGCAGCCCCACATCACATGACACATTAGTTTTAATAGTTATGATTATATATACATACATGTATATAAATACACACACATATTCAATATATATTTGTTGACTGGGTGATTCAATGAATGAACTATCCTGGTAACTTAGTAGGTGCTCAAGGTTAAGGGGTAAAGTGCTCATGTAATAAATGTTTTTCTAAAAAATTAACATGAGCATTAGCACTTAAGACTTAAATTGAGACCAGTAGGTCTTCCTATTGTCTATTAGATTTCCCAGATTTTAGTATCATATTTCTTTCTTACTTTTTCTAATGTTTAATTGATTACAAATGTCAGAATTACCAAAACCTAGCAATTTTTACTATGAAAGGATTACCCGTTGTTCACCATAACAGAGTATGTTTAATATTACTTAACTAAACAAGGAAGAAACATTAATTCTACTCTCTGATTAGTCATATGCCAAATTCACATCTTTGTCTGATTTGCTTACATCTGTTTTATTTTAGCTTGGTCAAGAAAACAATAAAATCTTGAACTGCACTACAAAAGACCAGAAATGTGACTGAATCAATGAACTACAATCCATGAAAATAGTTATACTTGAAAGGGATATGGTTACAAGGAAGTCCTATAACTAACTATAAGGGAGACGGGAATGTGGCGGTGCCTTCATGCACAGTGCTTACAGCTCTCCAATTCATAGATTTCATGTTGGATAAAATAATTAACAGCACCCTGACTCTTTCTAGGCAGTTTTCCAAATTGTCTAAGGCAAACTTACCACTGTTTATGCTGCTGAATGTTTGAAGTTTAAAAAAAAAATCACAGGGTTATTACACTCTGAAATATGTTGAAAAAAGGTCTTTGTTATTTACCTGAGTAAATTAGTAATATTACTCAGGATAATTTTTACTCATAAATGCATATATTTAAAAATATGATTCTATGTACTTACAGGATTTATATGACCCAACATTATTATTAAACTCTGGATGTCCTTGAATAAAGGTTTAGGTCAATACCCAAAATCATTTGAGTATTATTCTCCCTCTAGGGCCCATAGTATATCCTAATTCTGCATGTAAAAATCATTTTTTTTTTCAGTTAAATTGTATTATGGAGATATGGGTAACAATGTAAAATCACTGATACAATACAATCTTTGAACCATTTGCATCCCATAAAACCAGTGAATTTTCTGATTCAAACGGAACAAAGTTATTAAGTTATGTGTTCACTAATACTTCATGATGATGATTATATTAAGATCAGTTTTGGTAATAGTGCTATATTTCTCATCTTCTGGGGTAAAAGCTATGATGATTTCTGCTAGCTAGATCTGCAGTTACTTCCTCTTCCTGACTTGGAGTGAATAGTAATTGCCTAACTTCATAGTTATATTTAAAACCAGGTTTCAAAAATTTTTCATAACAAAACTTTCCGTCAAATCATCTTGAGTTTCATTGAAAATGTAGAGGTGCATAAACATCTAGAATAGGAAAGAAAAATCAACTACCCGGGGACATTTCCTTTCTGTTATATTATAATAAATTAATTATGATTAAAACCTATGTAATATCATACTTTTTTCATTTAAGTATTTTTGTCTGTTTCAAGTTTTAATTTAAATTCTAGTTAACATATAGTGTAATATTGGCTTCAGGAGTAGAATTTAGTGATTCACCACTTACATAGAATACCCAAGGCTCATCATGAGTGCCCTCCTTAATACCCATCACCCATTTAACCCATCCCCTTGCCCACCTTCCCTCCAGCAATCCTCTGTGTGTTCCCTATGGTTAAGAGTCTGTTTCTTGGTTTGCCTCTTTCTCTTTTTTCACCCCTGTGTTTATCTGTTTTGTTTCTTAAATTCCACACACGAGTGAAATCATATGGTATCTGTCTTTCTCTGACTGACTTACTTTGATTAATACCTTGCATAATACTCTCTAGCTCCATCCATGTTGTTGCAAATAGCAAGATTTCATTCTTTTTTATGGCCAAGTAATATTCCATTGTGTATATATACCACATCTTTATCCATTCATCAGCTGATGGACTCCAGATACTAGGAGTGAATAGAACCTAATTCTGTCCTCTCATGCATCTCCATCTGATTCTTTAAAAAAAAAAAAAACACTTGAATATTTTATTTATTTATTTGTCAGAGAGAGGGGGAGACACAGAGAGACAGAGCAAGAATAAGCAGGGGGAGCATCAGGCAGAAGGAGAAGCAGACTCTCTGCTGAGTGAGGAGCCTGATACAGGACTTGATCCCAGGGTGGGATCATGATCTGAGCCGGAGGCAGATATTTAACTGACTGAGCCACCCAGGTGTCCCACCACCTGATTCTTCATCTAGAGTACAAATGACTCTTATCCCAAAAGTGGTTTCATATATTCAGTCAAAAATTTAGATGAAAAATATCTTAGAAACTCTTAAGAAGAGAGAAGAGCAACAAGTTAAGAGAAAACAATCAGTTATTCAGGAACTTTTTATTTTGTATACACAAAAGCACAGTGGTGGGAGAGTATCTTATGTGTTAAAAGCAACTGAAGTGAAATAATAAACATAAAAGGAAGTCATGCTTGAAAAGAAGGATATTTCTGCTTTTGGCCATGAGGGAGTAACAGAGTCTAGAATTAACCTTAATCCATAAACAACTAGGACACTGGGCAAAATATAGAAAACATCTATTTTCAGAAACTGGAACATAGGCAGTGCAACTAATGTTTCTGAGAAAAGAAACAAATGAGTTGAGCTTCTTGTGTAAAGGTCATTTCTGGGCTGTAGTATAGAAATGGAGAAACCAAAATGAGCCTGGCAATCTCACTGAGTTGGGGAGGTATTCCAATTTGAGGCGGTTGCAGAAGTTAGTTTGCAGGACAATGTATCTGAGGTAAAGGAACTATGTAGAGAAGGAGCTCCAGCCTATGAGTCTTTGGCTGAATACCAAATACATATGAATAATATGAAATCCCATGAGTCCAGACTAGGAACGTCATCCAAGGGAAGAAAAATTATGTTGGAGCTGTAAGATGAACAATTCCCAAAACTCACACAGAGCTGGGAGTTATTTGAGTTCCCATCAGCTAAAGTAGAGATGCCTTCTTGAGCACACAAAACCTTCAGTAGAATCTACAGAAGGAACTGGGCATCTTAGAAATGGGGCTAAAGTTGCCCAGAGTAAGTTTTGATCTAGGTTTTCCCTAAAATGACTTGAAAACTCAAAAGATCAAATTTCCAAAATATGGACCACATCTAATTATCTTTAAAGGAACACAACAAAATCCAGCACTCAGCAACCTAAAATTCACAATGTTTGGCACCTGATTAAAAAAATTACTAGATATGTGAAAGATAAAAATTTGACCCATAACCCAAAGAAAAATCAGTCAGTAGAAGTAATCCTAGAAATGAAAGGGATGACAAAATTGGTGACAAGAATATTAAGATATCTATTATAAATATGCTCCATATCCTCAAGGACATAAAGGAAAATATGAACATAACAAGACACAAATAGAGGATATAAAAGAGAAACCAATGGAACGTCCAGAGAGGAAAATTAAATATCTGAAATGAGAAAGTCAATGGATAGAATACCAGTAGTATATTCATTTCAGAAAAAAAAAATCAATAAATGTAAACACATAGCAAAAGAAGTTACCAAAATTAAATCAGAAAAAACAAAGACTAAACAATATAAATCTTCAGTGCTCTGAGGAATAATATCAAGCAGTCTAGTTCACAGGCAACTGGAGACCCAGAATGAAATGGGGGGCAGCAGAAGACAAAAATAAGGAACAGAGTTTCCATATTTGTTGAAAACCATAAATTTTCAGATCCATGAAGCTCACAATTCCTAAACAAATAAACACAAAGAAAACTACCCCAACACATAACATAAACAAATTGTTAAAAAATGCTATTTTAGAATGAAGATATGTCTAAAGATAGGAAGAAGTTGGAGTTAGGGTCATGACTGAGAAAAGCCCCAGGAACTGAAGCATTCCATTGGCATTCTCTGAAGGTTTACAACAGGCAGGGATAAACTTTAAACACTGACTTTAATTATTGGCATAATTTTTTTTTAGTTTGCCATTAAAAGTGAACAAAATTGAGGATACTTGACATACAGTTAATAAAAACCTATAAACTACACATAGCCAAAAATATTTATTGGAGATATATGGGGGATGTGGGGTGAGGTCAGAGAGTAGGATGGAGAGAAGCTATAGACCATGTGTCACATATTGTAATTTTTCGCTACCCCATCAGGAGAGTCTTTCTTGAATATGCAGAATAATGCTATGCTCCTTTAGAATTACATTCACATTCATGGCCTCTCAATTGGATATTTTATCCTGTAAATCCTCTCTTCTCCATCTTTTTCTTTCCTCATCTGTTCTTTATTATGGGTAAGGCATAATATCGAAAAAGAAAAGGGAGGATACGAAATTCTACCCAACAGGAATAACAACTAACAGATCTTCTAGGGGGCATTCGAGAGTCAGAGAGAAATGAAAGGAGATCCCAAGGATTCAGACTCTGGCTGGGCTTCAGAGTTGAGGATGGGAGTTAAGTGAAATGATAAAAATGTATGTATAGATGGAAAGATCTCACAGAATAAAGGACTATGGCCTAATTCCCCACAGTTTATAGGCCATGGGCCACCAAAGAATATCTTTGCTCATGTAGGTGCTGTTCATACTGTGGGTCTGTGGTATAATTAAACAGAGATATCTTGAGTTAGAGTTGCCAAGTTTCCCTCACTGACAAATGGCAGGTATGAATCCTAAGGTTCTTTCATTCTCTTTGGAGTAAGAAGACACTGGCCATGAGGACGCCATGAGAGCTGAGGTAGGAATGCACTATTATAGTGAACAGATAAACTAGGAGTTGAATGGAGAGGGGGCAGAAACTTAGGGGGTCCATTATGATGAAGAGTGGTAAAGACAGGGGTTAATGGCAGCCAGGGAGAGCCACAAAACCCTAACAACATCAAGAGAGAAGACTAGTAAGTAGTTCACTAGCCATGGACTCAGCAGGAGCTATCAATAGGACCCTAACAGCCAGGTGTGTTTAAAGAAAAGAAGGAAGTTGACTATTTCTACATATTTGGCCTTCAAAATATTTTAATTGGATGAATAAAATAATCCTTGAAATAATCCATATTCTAGGAGTTTTAAGTGGCTCAGCATATCTTTGATAAAATATTTTAAAATAACTAAAATTAAGTTTGAACAGTTATAGAAAACAATTTTATCTGAACTATTTTATGTAACTTTATGATTTAAAAAAACTAAAAGAAATACAGGAAAGTTTTAAGAAAATATATTCGTTGTAGAATGTATATATCACTGATATATGTCATTTCTTCTATCTTTATGTAGCAAGCACTCAAACTTGGTGTGAGATGCTTACTCCTTAGTAGGGAGTAGGATGTTTTCCAGGGACAGACAGCTAGGAGCTGGGCAGTGTATTTAAGACAGGACATATTTCCGTACGGGAACCTGGAAAGACCATGTGATGAGAAGGAAAAGAACTCAGAGATTTACATATTCCCAGGTGCCCAGCATATGGTCTCGTTATCCACATGAGTATATTTATTCTTGCCATTTCAGACTCTGATGAAATCTCTTAGAGTATTAATTGTGGCTGAGGCATCTGCTTGGAGTGAGAGGAGCCCTGGATGGAGGAGCTAGGTGAACTGACCTCTACATCACTTTCTGCCATCAACCAACCATGTCATCTTCAAACCACTGAGGCTTAGTTCTTCCACATACAGAAGTTGAGATTGGGACTATTTCTAAGATCTCCTGATGTTTTTTGAACTTTTAAAAAATTACCTAGCTAATTTCACAAACCTAGAAAATCATATAATCAATATCCAGGTTTCAAAACTTCCAAAATATGACATTTAAGAATGAATGGAAGGAGAGTTTTTTACTTGTCCCTTGTTTATTTGTACTCCTTAAGATCCTACACTCTTTTGCCACTGCCCTAGAATTCTTTTCACTATATTAAAATGAAACATTAAATATCTAATGTACTTAAGTCTAATGTAACTTCCAACCATTGGTAGACAATCGCCTGGAGTTTAGAAGTAAATCAACCACTCACCCTTCTGGTAGTACTTTTATAAATATTAATAGAAATATTACTTGTGAAGATTGTCCAAGGAATATACAGGATCTGACTCTATTTTGTCCCACTTCCTTACTCATGCATCTCTAATTTCTTTTTTATCCTGTATTTTCTTTGCATGTTTGTAGCAGAAGACCTAAGAAAATGAGTCAAGGACATTGTCTGTGTCCTCTCCCAAACTCCCACCTCACTTAGAATTTTTTTTCTTTTTCTTTTTTTATGAGGGGGAGAGAGAGGGAGAGAGAGAGCGAGCGCACGTGCAAATTGGAGGAGGGGCAGAAGGAGAGGTAGAAAGAGAATCTTAAGCAGGCTCCATGCCCAGCGCAGAGCCCTATGTGGGGCTTGATCTCACCACTCTAAGATCATGACCTGAGGCAAAATCAAGAGTCAGATGCTCAACTGACTGAGCACCCTTGCAATTTTTTTCTTTTCAGATTTCTTCCCTGAATTTACATTGACAGAACAACTTGTTTTATCCATTTCCTTTCTCTTCTTAAAGGAAGGTATCCAATAAAGTCAGTAATTCTAAGATATTAGTGACTTTATGAGTAGTGTGATTCATTAAGAATGTTTATCCTTAAAAAGATGTAAAGCCTACCATCTACCCATACACACCAATTAATTCCTAGTGACATTTGCTAATTGTGGACCACTATAGAGGCATATTTTTAAACTACTGAGTGTGTTTTTCTGGCTCCTGAAGATTTTCAAATTTTTAATTTTAAAAATATCACCTTTTATTTTTATTTTAAAGCATTCAAATAGGAACCCAAGCAACCTATTGTAAAAGGAGCAATCAAGCCACTGTGCAATAAACCGTAAACTACATCGAAAACACAAATTAAAATGAGGATTGTCATCTCAGGAATTGGCACAATCAGAAGATTTGGAAGTTTTCACCATGAAGATATTGGGTAATTAGTTTTATTGTGTAAAAGTTTGATTACGTTCATTTATAGGAATCTTGGCATCATTCTTTCATTAAACATTCATTGAACACCTACTGTGTTCTTAGGCTTGTTTGCAGGTGAATATATGGTGGTGTTATGCAAAATGTAAAAGGCTTACATATTCCTAATTAGGTGAAGCCCATGATAGTCCCCTAAATTGGAAGCTCTGAGTTGGTGTGCAAGTAAACAGTAAACAGTGCTTTACATAGGAAAAAACTTGCACATATAATCTCCAAATCCCCATCCCATAAATACTTGTAGGATTTATAAAGTTATCCTTATGCATCAAAGCTCCAAGATACAGCATTTTGATTAAAACAAGAATCATTTTTTGCCTCCCTCCCCTAAGATCTGGACTGATAATCCTAGAATCAAAAGGTACTGGAATGTTGGGGCGCCTGGGTGGCACAGCGGTTAAGCGTCTGCCTTCGGCTCAGGGCGTGATCCCAGCGATCTGGGATCGAGCCCCACATCAGGCTCTTCTGCTATGAGCCTGCTTCTTCCTCTCCCACTCCCCCTGCTTGTGTTCCCTCTCTCGCTGGCTGTCTCTATCTCTGTCGAATAAATAAATAAAATCTTAAAAAAAAAAAAAGGTACTGGAACGAGAGGAAACTTCAGAAATCATTTAGTACAGTGGTTTTCAAACTCACTTGACAGAGGCCAGGTGGTTGCCCCAGGTGGGCTGGGGGAATACTGGTGGTTTTGGGGGCAGATTGGCTGAGCAGGTGGACCCCTGGCTTAACCAGAGCAGTAAAAATAACTTGGGGGAGGGTGCAGTGCTCTCTGCTCCACCCTTAGCATGGCTTTGCAAGTCACATATAGACATGATTTGCCTAGGCCTGGTAGACATTGAGTTTGAAAAGCTTGCAATGTAGCCTCACCTTTCTTTTTATTCATTCTATCTTTCCTCTCAATGTGCAACCACTGAGGAAGGAGGTCCACATTGCTGGCTGATGTTCTCCTAGATAGCCCATTCTTCCATGACCCCGAGGGAACCACAGTTTTAAATAATTTTTACTTTAACTCATTAATGCCCTATGCTATTTTATATAAATGAATTTCATGGTTTGTTTTTGAGTAGAAGTTATTAATGCATACTTTTGGAATTACTTTTAATAGTACTATTTGTGATAGCTGAAATTATGGATCTAGGCTTGGAAGTTTGCTTTAGATTTCTCACAGATAAAAGCTAAGTTGTACTACTATCTATAGAACCTCAAATTCTTTATAACACTTAGAAGAAATAAAAACTGAACAAAAACTTATCTGACAGAAATGAACGGTAGAGAAATGGTTCCAACTTCTGTTTTGCCTACTGCACTGTCCAAGATGGTAGCCACTAGCTATGTGAGACTATTTAAATTTAATTAAAAAAATTTTAAAAATCAGTTCCTCAATTGTGCTAGTTACATTCAAGTTCTCAATAGCCATATGTGGCGAGTGGATAATTTAGTAGACAGCTGAGATGTAAAGAATTTCCATCATTACAGCAATTCTGGTGGACAGCTAGAGAAATGGAGAAATACTGTAAATTGGAGAAAATTGCTTGTCAGCTATAGACATGAAATCTTACTTTCCCTCTGTCTCTTGTCATGGTAAGGAAACTGTGACTTTGTGAAAAGTAAGTCTGGTGTGTTTGTTTTCCTTCTGACATTTCTTTCGATTGTCATTTCCTTCTGTCTGCCTTATACCTCTAATGTTTCATCCTTCCTTCTCAATCTGCACGTTCAACACAGAGACATCTACCATTTCCATCCATATCCCTCTTCTCTGCTAAATAAAGCAACTTTTCTGCTGCCACTAATATTTGCTATAAATTGTCATTCTGTGACTAGAAATGATTGGATTATACAAACCTCAGGAAACAGCTTTCTGCCTTTGATGGGTCTCCAATAAATATCCTTGCCCCCAGATACCTTCCAAGAATCTGGTCCCAGTGCTTGAGATCACAGCATGTTACTGAAATTGTTTAGTTTTTTTCAAAGTTCACTACTAAAATGCAAGTTCCTGGTTTCTGTATACCAATCTGGTGTCCATATGCAGCTGTTAGTGCCGCTAGGTATATAGAACCTGGAAGGAAAGGGGCATTGGCAACTAGGGAGGGCAAAGTTTGTCAGCAGGAGCGTTCACAAAAATGCCAGGTTGCTTTTGAAGATAGACTTCCTTGCAAGAAAAAAGTGAGGCCAAGAAACATAGGGTGCTGCCTCCAGCACCACTGGACAGGTTAAAACTGGCTTTGATACTGGATCTATGGATTCTCTTTTGTGCCCTTGGACATATTACTTAACCTCTCTTAACTTCCATTTCCTGCCCTTAAAATGGGTCTAAAAGTAACTTAGGATAATAAAGGATGTGGACACGAGGGGTAGCTCTGTACAAAGTACACATTTTCTGCCCCAAGTACTTGAGAGTTGGTGGGTCAGAGATGGGGCTGCATCCAGGAGACTTCAAAGAAGGGACAGTAACAGAGTTTCCATGGTGTATGGTGATGAACACAAAGAACGGGCATACCTGGAGCAGAGAATCATTAAATCATTATCCAGAGGAGATTGGATAAGGAGATTGAAAGTTAGAAGAGAGATAAAACGTAGGGCTTGGCAGAAGTTGTGTTTTTGTTTTTGTTTTTATCTAGCAGATTTCCCCAAGGACTGAAACCAGAAAGAGTGAATTATTTCTCATTGCCTCAGTTTCTTGCATCTGTCTGGTTTTCTACTGACCTTAAATATTCTTTTCAGTTACAACTAGAAAATAAGTGCATACTGGGTAGATACTTGTGTCTATGAAATTGGTATATCTTTCCCTTTAGGGTTTGTTTGTTTGTTTGTTTGTTTTAATCTAGAGGGACAGAAAGATTTTAATTTTACCCCAAAATACATGAACCATGATATAGAGCAGTGTAGAGTGTCATGGGAATACAGGGGTATCTGCTCAGAAAAACAAACTTCCTTTAGCTGCTAGTAAAATATCTAACACAGAGCAAATGTATTCCATGCAGCCACGACTCTCAAGACTATGGTTAACTTATTTAATTTATTGAGATAGTTTCCCTATGTCCTTCCTATCATATCTTCTAACATAAACCACCTAGAATCAAATTAAAGCATTTAAGTTATGACTGTCTCAGAAAATTACAGCAATATTCCACTTATCAGTAATCATCATTCATTAACCTTATGTATTTGGAGTCAACATGAAGAATACCAGCAAAGTACTTCTGATCACTACAGAGCTGTCACAAAGTGTTCCTTAAGATCATCATTTATTTTTGACTTTATCTGCAATTGCAACAAGCTTTTTGTTGGTTTATTGTTTTGATGTTTCATAAAGGCTGACTAGTGGTAGCAAATGAGACACTTTGGAGCTAGAAATGGCCAAATATGTGCCAAAATGGAACTTGAATTTTGAAGAAGAGAATTAAGGAGATTTTGTTAATAATACTGTTGTTCCAATAGCAAGGCAACGTGGAATGCATTTTAAAAGACTTCCCACAACAAAATAAAAATTATAAAAAAAAAATTAGGGAAAAATAAATAAATAAATAAATAAAAGACTTCCCACAAAGTGATTGAAATGGAAAAAGAAGGCATCAAAAGTGATAAGCTTCCACTATTTTTCAGCTTATGGAATATTACTTTTATTGGTGATGATTGATAGATGAGGTGTTATAAAACCTTTAGACATAGTATTTATACCTTCAAAATATTGCCTCTGATTTCTAAAGCCTTACAGCAAAGCTATTATAAGCTTTCTTTTCTAAACTCTGGTGCCAATGTCAGATGAAAAACCTACTCATTAGGAAAGATTTTAAGGAAAATTAAGATCCTATCTTGTGTTAAGTTCATGTGACAGAAAATGGAAATAGAAATTAAAGGGTCTGAACTCATTTAAACCAAGTTATTAAAACTTGTATACATTTAAAGAGTGACACGTGATTTATATCTAATTTATCTCATAGAGCTAACGAATCAAAACCCTAAAGGAAAAACAAAAAAGAAAAACACTTCAGAGCAGCTTTTCCAACCAAACACTATTCTAAAAATCCACCTCCCAGAATAATTACAAAAGGTTCCATTTCTTATATAACATTTAATTTCCAAAGAACTGAAATTAAAAAAAACACAAAATTTGTATGTTTAATGTAGAAGTAATAATAGCAACAGTATCGTTAGGACTGTGAAATCAAAATAGAGTTCTCTCATTAGAAAATAAAACTCCAACTTAAACTAGAATGTTAATGAATACCTCATTCCCACCCCACCTCAATTTTGGGTTCAGCCCCTTTTGCACTATTTCGACAGCCTGCTCATTAAAAGATCTCCCTGTCTTTAACCTTTTTCTTCCAGTTTATCATTTTATAAGATTCATTTTACAAGACTAATCTTTCTAGAGCAGTGCCATCCTATCTCGTTTCACATTAAGAACTCTTCAAAGGCTCCCATAGTTAACCGAGTTAAGACAAACCTGTCAGGCTGCACTTCAGATTCCTCTATCCCAGTGGTTTTTCAAATGAATTATCTGGAATCCTAATGATGCAAACAGGTGCTTCAGGAGTTACATGAGAGTTTGGCCCAAGTGCAATGAATGAGACTGAAGCTATTGTCCATTATCCTGGGGTTCACATGTCTACCTGTCATTTGACCAGAGCATTACAGGAGGAATTGCACTGAATTTGAGTTTATGGATTAACTTTAATTATTACTTTGAAATATTTTACATACTAAGGTTACGCATAAAATTTTATTTGAAAAATTTTTTTGATTTACTAAAAAAGTTTGGGAGAAGTTGCTCTACAAATGCAAAATTTTAAAATTGAAGTATAATTGGTTTATTGTATTAGTTTCAGGTGTACCGCATAGTGACACAAAGTGACACTATTCATAGCGACACAATGTACACATTGTGTGCAATGAAATGCTCACTAGGATTAAGTGTAGTTTTATCACCAACCATGCCAGTCTCCTGTATGTATTACCATGCTGGTTCTTTACCAGAAATTCCCTCCTCTTCATCCCATTCCCCAGGTCCTCACATTCAATCTTTCCATGGCTGTCAGAGCCTTTGCTGATCCTTCCATCTGTCCAACTTTCTCTTTACTCTGCCTCATGTTGATGACACCCATTGAGTTTTTCTTCTCTGTTTCATCTGTACTCCATGCCAGGTTTATTTTTCTTTAGGACAGAATTGTCTTATTTTACATTTATTAAATGGTCAAATTTTTAAAGAAAAGAATTAAGGTCCAAGATTCTGAAAGTACAAATCACCACCATCACCATCACCACCATACAAATTCCATACATGCTAGGCTTTAAAAGAGCTACCTTTTGAGGCGCCTCATTCCAATGATAGGTGTTCTTTAATTAGGGAAGCATGTAAAGTATGATAACTTCAAAGAACATATGGAAAATCACCAATATTTTAGAGTAAGTTGACAATATGGTAAAATATGATTGCTATAACAGGGATAATGAAAACAATTATTTATTGAATGCTTATCATGTGATAAGATCTTTCATATTTTCTCCTATCACTCTAATAGTTCTCCAAAATGGGCAGCATCTTGCTTTTATAGAAGAGAAAACTGATACTCCAAGGTCAAGTCTTTTGTTCAAGGTTACAATGACGGTTAAAGGGGAGAGTCAGAATTCAAACGCTGGCTGTGTGGCCCAAGAAGTAATGTTCTTTCCAGTTCATGACACCATCACTCAGAATGGAAATAAGGAAAATAATAACAACAACGCATATGTATGAATTCTTCATGCAAAGAGATTCGAACATTACTATTCAATGCCTAGAGTCAGAGACTTTTTCATGTCTGTTACAAAATTCTTGCTTGAGGGTTTCCCACGATAAAACCCCCACTTGGACTGAAAACTGCCTTCTCAGTTACTAAGCATTTCACTCTTCCTGGCTGAGATGAAAAGCTTGCACCAGTACAAGTGACAACAAAAGGAAAAAACTGAAAAAATAGAAATGTTATATCCTTAGTTACAGATGTGAACTCAAAACAGGCTGCTTCTGAGAGTAGAGTAAGAATGATGAGAAAAAATACACAGCAAGTGTTAGTTAAATACAGATTGTGAGAAAGTCTGGTATAGGTAATCGAGTAGTGGTTAAAGCTAAGTAATCTAAGAGACGGAGACAGACTTCTTTTCATAGCAGAATGGAGTAGAGTTATTGACCAAGATACTCTTGAAGTATATGAGAGTTACAGACTTGCAGCTTGTGCCCCGGCTTACCTCTCAGTTTGAACCAATGCCAGCAATGTGAGTCTCCTTGAGAGACCTACTGCCTCTTCGCTAATGCAACCAGGTATCCTTTGTCAGTCCTGTTTTTACCTTCTCTTCCTGGTTGGCAGTCTTTCCAATTTCAATCTTAGCATGAAGCACTTTGTTGCCTCATTTGATAACACTTAACAATTCAAAACTTATTCTTCCATCATTGGGCTAAATTGTCATTTTGGTGGTTCCTAAGCAAGCTTAATATTTTTCATAACTTTCACTCTTTTTTTTTAAACAAGTTCAGTTGGTTTTTTTTTTTAAGATTTTATTTATTTATTTGAGAGAAAGAGAGACAGTGTGGTGCACGCAAAAGCCTGCATGAGTGCGGAGGTTGGGGGGAGCAGCAGAGGGAGAGGGAGAAGCAGACTCCCTGCTGAGCAGGGAGCCCAACGTTGGGCTCCATCCCAGGACCCTGAGATCATGACCTGAGCCGAACTGAGCCATCCAGGCGCCCCATGATAACTTTCACTTTTGTTATGTCTTTTTTTTTTTTTTTAAAGATTTTGTTTATTTATTCGACAGAGAGACAGCCAGCGAGAGAGGGAACACAAGCAGGGGGAGTGGGAGAGGAAGAAGCAGGCTCCCAGCGGAAGAGCCTGACGTGGGGCTCGATCCCAGAACTCTGGTATCACGCCCTGGGCCGAAGGCAGATGTTTAACAACTGAGCCACCCAGGCGCCCCTTGTCATGTCTTTTTTAACTGTGATCCTATAGAGTTTGAATTCCCAAATTATAAGTAGTAAAATGACAGTAGCTGCAGATATTTTGAAAGTAGCTCCTGTGAGCATCACCTTGAGACAAGCCTGAGGGTACTACTAGGGAGAAAAGACCCAGAACAGCAGCAATGCCCAGTGGAGGGTCCTCTGGGGAAAGGGGGGAGCAGAGGTACAATTGTTAATCAGCCCCAGTGCTGAGGGTTCAGTTCCAATTACCTAGAAACCAGTTATCCTAGACTGTTTACAAAGCCTCCCTCTCTTTTTCTTCCCCTAACTCCTTTTCTCGTCTGTTCCTCCCTCCTCATGCCTCATCCTTCATCCTGATTTTCATGTCCTCTCTGATCCTATATTGATTGATCCAAAGTATGACTTTTCATTTCATGAGAACACTCCTCCAAAGTCAGAGTGAGCAGAGCCATGTTAAACCATGATACTATCGAGACAATGTTTTTAATTTACAAATGAGCAACTCTGTGAATAGAATGATCACTACCTACTTACAATATTTCACTTCTATTTAGAGATTAAAGATGATTTATATCTATTGAAACTAGCCATCATTTTGTTTCAAAATGGGAAAACTATAACTAGCACTTACTGAATTTTCATTATGTGCCAGGTACTTGGCTAAGTATTTTACATGAATGTCCTCATACAATCTTCAAAATCAGTACCTATCAGGCAATAGGTACTATTATTATTATTCTTACTTGACAAATAAGGGAACTGAGACTTACAGAGATTAAGCCATTTATTCAAGGTCACACAGCCAGTAAGTATTTGGACTCAAGACTTGAAACCAGATGCTTCCAAAAAAATATAAAATTGTGCTCTTAACCACTTACACTGTCACAGATTTTCAATTATTAATATTAAGCCATATCTGATACCCTTTTTGAAAAACTACTCTCCTAAAGCTATTACAGAATAAACTGAATGAAACGCAAAAAGCAGGCTGGTCAGATTTCACAGAGAATTCGTTTGGGTCAATAATAAAGTCAGTTCCAACAATCAATTCTGCTTGCATTATATTTCACCATATTATGATCAAAATAGCTTTTTTTCTTGTAGAAATATTTTCATGTAGCATGGTTAGATGGTCCAAACACCTTCACCAATTCTCCAGTTAATTTAAAGTCTTTCTCCAGAAATGTTCTTACAACTGGAAAAACGAGGATTTGTTTTGTTTTGTTGGTGGGGGGATGATAATCTCCTAACTTTAATGAAAACATCTCTTTAAGGACATGGAAATGATATATTTACATTCAAAATCTGTCCTGACCTTTGTGTGTGTATTTGGAGCTGCAGTGCTACAGAGGATTTATTTATATTACATCATTTTATTATCTCCTGTCAGCAAAGGGTCTCAGACAATAAAAAGGTCACCTGGTCTAGTGTCAGACCTTACTTGCTCTAGCCAGGCTCACCATGATAACAGAGACTTGCACATGAAGATTGACCCCTCTGCTCCTGAAGCAGTCTGATTATCCCCCTACCTCATGTGGTGGTAGAGATTTACTTGTGCAGCCTCAGGCCAAACTAAACAATGGCTTTAACCCATGACCTCACAACGTATGTGACTTTAGCTGCCACTATTTGGGAACTCTTACTGCTGTTCCCTATACACTAGCTAGACTGAAATCCTATATATCTACACTGATCTAGTCTGGGTTTGTGACTTCTCTCAGGGCACTGTAATTTGGGGGCACTGAATACTTTTGGGGAACTCATCTACTTTGAGAATCAGTTCCCTTAGCCATAATCCCCGGTGGAGATCCCAGCATGTGTTGAGACGAATCCATTTAATTATGACATTTAATTGTTAGAACTGGAATGAAACTTTAAGATCACTTGGTGAGTTACTTGAATTGGTAGATCCGTTTCTTCAAGTGGAATTCAATGGGAAAGATCAATTTAAAAAATACGACTAAAGAGACGTGACGGGTGAAGTTGAAACAAGAGTACAGAAATGAGAACGTCTAATATTCCCCCATCCTCCACTCCCACCCTCCATAAACACACCTATTCAATGTTGTTAGAGCATAGCCTTAACATCCCTGATTTATTTCAACTAATCTGGAGTCCTAGGTACATTGTCCAAAGTCACTCAAAAGTCTGGGACTCAAAACTCAAACTCAGTATACCAGCCAAAGCCACATTTTTTTTTTTTTGAGAGAGAGAGAGGGTACATGAGCAGGGATGGCGGAGCAGAGGAAAAGAGAGGGAGAGAATCTCAAGCAGACCTCAAACTCAGCACAGAGCCCGATGCCGGGCTCACTCTCATGACGCTGAGATCATGGTCCAACCCAAAATCAAGAATTAGACGCTTAACCAACCCACCCAGGTGCTCCCAGGCCACATTTTTTTGTACTCATAAAATTAAACAATATATTCAGGGTTCTTAATCCAAAAACCTACACTGTTTCTGGCTTAAGATCCAACAGAAGAGAAAGGACAGTGTAGTATGTGCTGCTTGTTGCTTATAGAATACTCATTCTCCTTTTCTCCCTCCTAACAAAACATAACATTTTGAGGTGAAAGCCAATAAAGCTATCTAAAATATCAAACTTTCTAATCTCCTCTAGAGTAATTGTTGGCCAGTGAAATCTAAGTAGAGGTTACTGGGTGCAGATTGGGAAAAGCTCTTTAAAGAGACAAGCTGATTTGGCTGTTATGTGGCTACCTGGCCTTTCTGTGTCCTCCTTTGTCTTGCCTGGAATTTAGACCTGGTGACTGAAGCTAGAGCAGACATCTTGTGATCGCAAGTGTCAAGAGAATCAGAGACACCTAGGTCCTAACATTTTGGAGTAAATGAACCAGTACTAATAACTATGTCCAGATTTCCTGTTACACGAGAAAACAAAAAAAAAAAAAATCTTTTCTAAGCCTCCCTTAATATATGCAATCTAAATCCTTAATTGATACAGACAGAGACACAGATAACTACAATGAAGATCTTGAAAACTGAATAATGATGAGAACTTTTGAGACTGTGCCCAAGGAAGCAAGGCAAAAGGAACAGCATTGATATACGCTAGACATAATGAACACATCCAACACTATGGGAGACCTAATTAGGCAGGAGCACTGGGAGGCTGAACAGCTGCCATGAATTCAGCAGAAAGGTAAATCGACAGAAGTAGCTATAGGAAGAAAGGAGATGGACATTTAAAAGACCTAAACTTCCTAGCCACACGATGAGGAAGGGCGCTGGCATGAATTATAGCAAAAGCTGTGTGATTTTTTTTCTCTGAAACTTTCCGAGAAGTGAAAAGTCAAGAGAAGGGCAGGAACAAATTAACTGCCTTCATTAGCAATCTCAACTGTAAGATACCTCCTGACAGACCCGTTGAAGAACTTTACCCTGACTGGTTTGTCAATATAAGCCCCTCCTCATCACAAGGTTTTCGGCACAAAGACTTAGTTAATTAAACCCTCTATCTTGTGACTACAAATGCCCACCTTAGTACAAGAGCTGAATCACGAATCACTTTTAGACACTATATTTAGGAGAGTGGGGTGGAAAGAGAGATAGAACACACATCTCAAGCTAGTCTGCTTGAGATGATCTAAATTAACTCCTACCTTGAGGCTATGGGATGTCTGAACTTTCCATAGCCATCAACAATCTTTCCTAAAGATACCCTTCTGATGAGCATCCAGTTTTGTAGAAAGAATGAGGGGTTCCCAGTAGAGGAGAAGGTATAAAGGGGAGGATTTGTGATTCGAATTCTCCAGACAGAGTTGAGATGGGGAAGCTTAAATAGGTGATGGATGACCTGAAGCACAGAAGTAATTGGTGGGAAGTAAGCACATAGTTTCTTCAGGGAAAAGAGAATGGAATAAGACAGGTTTTAGTCAAGTTTAAAGCCAGAGATGTAAAGGAGGACCCACATGCATCTAGCAATACATGGCACGTCAGCAGAAGTCCTAAGCTGCAGGAAGAGAGATGGGTGGTGAGCAAATACAGGGTGGGAGTTGTGGCTGAAAATCCTGACAAAGGGAGATACAGCCTGTCTCCTTTTCTCCCTCCCTCCCTCCCTCCCTCCCTCCCATGTTTCTGGGCCATCAGAAGTACCTTGCTCATTTTCCTAGCCAAGCTTCTTCCCCCCTATTCTCTCAAAACCCAGGGAAAAATCGTTTTCTTTCAGAGTTCCCCTTTGAGAAATCTTTTAGGAAGCACAGAAATATAAGGCTTTTCCTCAAGCACGTTTATTACCCTCCTCTCATCTGCTGTCAGGAATAAGTTTACTTCATGCAAAAATGCAACATTAAGTGTGATTTTTGACAAGGAAAGATACTTGCTTTTAAAGTTTCCAAAACAATAGAACATGAGACTCAAATCTTATTACAATTATAATGTATCCATAAGCTATCTAAATTCTTCCAGTAAAGTGATAATTTATTAAATTAATATATATTCCTGGCACTTGTTAAATTAACACATATATACTTTAAATATTCTGGCAAGCGCCTATCTACTTCTCCGAGTAAAAGACATCTAAAAGACTTGATTGGTACCATACAACTATCTGTATTTTCTTTTTCTTTTTTTCTTCTATCCTTCAATTCCCTGTACTTTTGTGGCCTCAGTCTCCTTTTGGCCAAATAGTAAATCAGTTCATTGGAATCTAAAATTTGTTGAGAATCTACTGTACAAACACAGTCACATTTAATGCTTGAAATGAGCATCCCAATCTTTTCCCCCCCAGAGGTTTAGCCACTTGTTCAAAGACACTCAACTAGTAAAAATGGTAGAGAATTTTCATTTTCCTTGAATTCAATTAGCAACTTAAAAAAAAGGAACTTATTGAACAAGGATTAATCTGGATGCTACCTCAAGTTGTTTTCAAAGAACCTGGGTGGGGAAAGTATAGGCGAGGGTTAAAACTGAGAGTGTTTTAGGCAAAACTGACTTAAATAGAGTTGTTATGCCAATTTAATAATGAATACCTGGAACTAGAGGAACTTTGGTGGTAAAATAATCATAGAAAATGAAAAATTAGCATTTTTGTTTAGCAATTTTCTTTCTCTATGTGGAGAAATATTGCTTTACGCAACAGAATTTGTAAACATGGTAGATTCAATTTCCAGTGACCCAGTTAGCAGAACCAGCATCCAGCATAATCATGAAAGAGTTTCCTTAGCAGTCTTCACAGACCCTCACTACTGCTCCTATACCTCTCTGTAGCTCTTTATGATTTGCCAGCCACATACCTGTGACTTTCCAGAAAGGCAGAAAGGGGTTAATGAGCTGCTTGGTCATTGTTTAATCATGAAACAATTTTCCTGCTTTTACCCAATAGGACAACTGTAGGGAATAGGACAATGAGGGAAAGATTGCTTTCCATATTCAGCACAACAAAGGACTACATATCAAAACTGTTTTTTTCCTTTGGTGGTTCAATGAATTTTTTTTAAACTTATAATATCCTGGAAGCTGAAAATACATTAAATCTTCAGATATATGAAAATCACAAAAAATTATAGAAGTTTCATTTAAGACACTAGAAGTGTGCTCTGTGGTGCCTGGGTGATGTGGTCTGTTAAGTGTCCAACTCTGTTTTGGCTGAGGTCGTGATCTCTGGGTCATTAGGTCAAGCCCTGCATTGGGCTCTGTGCACAGCACAGAGTCTGCTTGAAATTCTCTCTCCCTCTCCCTCTGCCTCTCCTGCTCATGCCCTCTCTCTCTCTCTCTGTCTCTCTAAAATAAATAAATGAAACTTAAAAAAAATAAGTATGCTCTGCTTTCTTTCCAAAGGAACTCATTTCTGAATATTTGTTTAATTTATAAAACAGTAATAATTACAAATATGACAGACAAAAACTTCTATTTTCCAGATCTTCTCAGAGCATAAATACATATATTCAAAATGAAGTGCTTTGGATTTAAGACTTTTATGTGTAAGAATTCACAGACAACCTAGTTTTGCTGTATTTTAATGTCCTAAAATAGTGCTACAATCTTTTAATATTGTTTTGTTTGAGCCATTCAAATATGCCTATGAAAAATAAGGTTAAAGTTTAAAATAATCTATTTCTAAATGCCACAAAAATTTCTGATTATATTCAATTATTATTTGCATACTTACACAAAATTAAAATAGTTTGAAACCTCAGCATTCCTAAAAAAGAGTTTATTCTCTGATGACCCCTCTCAGCATCTTCAGTCCACAACACAGTACCCATTATATATTTTATACTCAGTAAAATTTAGTAAACTGCTAAATTTACAGAACTACCAGGAATTATTTTATTATAATCTGTTAACATTTTATATTGTATGTTAGAGGAAATCTAGAAAATTTTAAGCATATAAAAATTATGACCTAAATTGCAGCATAAGTCAATAATCAAATTAATCCTAGACTAGGACCTATTGGTTATAGGATACCTTCTGAGATGTAAAGTTAAAGTATTCCATGAATAGCAGCAGTATATTTAGCTACAAATCCTGTGTTTTCTAAACATCTTATATCTTAAAATGGTAACCTCTAAATGGGAAATTATTTCTCTTAGTGTTAGTTATATCCCCTTGGTACATATTTAACATTTGTCTGCTGTGAGCAAATTCATTCACGTTATAAACCTTGCCTAGGACACTCCCTCTTTCTTTATGCCTTTACTGGTTTCCCTCCATGATACTATTTCCCTTCTCAAAAGGACATCTCTACTTGTGCTACTCTCCCAAAGCGGAACCAGGAGGGTGAGATATTATTCCTGCCCCCCAATCCCATTCATGCTCCATGGTTCTGCAACCATTGATCACCAAGCCCTTGTCTTTGAAACCTTTGTGTTGTTACTACTTTCCTACAGTGTCCATTTACTGACCTTCAGGAGACTCAGTTTCTACAATTTCAACACTTGGCTTGAACTCTATCTTCAGTCCACTCCCTACCACTGCCATCTTCCATCAGTGTCCCTTCCAACTCCTTGGCCCAGTTGTTCAACTCCAGCAGAGACACCCTGGTCATTGTCCAAATTGTTCCTTCAAGATAGCAAATTCTGAAACCTGCTTCTCAGTCCACAATGTCCTCCTCCTCACAGCAGGAGCTGCCATACTTCTGTGGAATCTGTTGCTTTGTCCACAACATGACTCTTGGGTTCTAACCCCTTTGTACTGTCTGTAGGTATGAGAAATCCCCTGTTTCCTTAGCCTCATTACCAAGTTTAATATCCCACATATGCTTTCCTTTCCTTAGCACTATTTCTCAGTCCTGAATACATTCCACAATCTTTCTCCACTCCTATCCCATGGCTGCATATTGCTCAAGGATATCAGATAGCGATGTGTCTTGCAGGGACCATGAATTTCTGCACCCTGACCTCAGCTGGGTTTTCAGTGTTTTTCAATAATATTCCTGTGGTTTTACTGGTTTATTTTCTATGTACTTGCCTTTGCTTGTAATCTATCTAAAACTTACTTCTGACCGTCTCCTTGCCTGCAGATGATCTTTATACCCCTTTCATGGAGAGGATTTAGGCTACTGAATATGAACTTTCCACTTGTTTCCTGTAATGCCATATGGTCTCGTCCCAACTGACCTTTTCTTTCTGCTCTTGTTATAGAGGAAGAGAGATTTCCCCATCTTCCTTGCTAAACCTTATCACGTATATTTTTCAGCCTAATTCTTCCCATCTCCCAAGCACACTGTCTCCCAGCTCCTTTAATTTCCCCTCACTTGTTTTTTCAGTCAATCCCTTTCTGACCCCCTACTCCCGAAGGCAGTCCCAAATTGTCACTGAACTAAATAAACTTTCCTCGTTATTGTCTTCAATTTAAATAGCTATCTTCTTTCTCTTACTTCCTAGCCAGACTTCTTTAAAAGGTAGTCTGCTCCTTCTGCTTTCTCTTCCCGCTCTGGCATTCTCTCTCTCCAGCAACTGAGAGTCTAGACTTGGCCTCACTGGTGCACTGGAGCAGTTTTCCCCCAGAGAACCACACAAATCCCTACACCCAGTGTCTCTCCCTAAAGTACTCTTAAGTTTTAATCTAACATCACGGACCACTCTCCTTTTCAAATGTCCAAATCATCTTATTAACAATTATTTAAACTGCTATTACACACAGTACATGCGACACAAAGATAAATATTACATGGTCCCTTTCTTTAAGAAGCCCATAAACCAGAGATGGAACATACCACTGAAGTTATAAGAGCTATTATAACAGAAAACAAAGGGAGTGATCAGCTCTGCCTAGGAGAGCTGAGAGCAGCCTCACCAGTGTGGCATCCTCCCTCTGTGTGGGGACTGGTTCATCTTTGCTAGGTGGAAAAGAGGCAGGCGGGCACTGCAGACAGACAACATGCCCAAGGCACCTGCTTTGGAAATGGCAAACAATGTAGTATATTTCAGTAGCTGTAGAACATCAAGCCTTCAGGGTGCTGTACAGAAACTAGAAAGACGGTTTGAGATCTTACATTAGACTTTTTAGACTAAGTGGAAAAGGTTAAAATCTGTCCCATTGGTAATAGAGAGCTAAAAGAGACTTTTCAGATGTGAAACTTCATGATGTGATTTGTCCGAAAGAGAACAGACTATATAGAGATCCTCTAAAACTAACCTTCATTTACTAAAATTTTAATTAAGGGACCCTTTATCTTCCTAACCATTCAGTCTTTAAAACATATACATCTCTGTCTAGTCAGCCCCACCCGATCTCTCTCTCTCTCTCTTTGCTACCAAATCCTACCCATTCTACTCCGCATCATCTCCTGCAACTTGCTTTCCATTCCTTCCATCTTCCATGTCCAGATTCAAGCCTCACTTATTAGCTCTTGCCTAGATTTTTGAAGCCATCATACATTGGGGTCCCAGCCTCTAATGTCTCTCCTTTACTAATATATTCCCCACAGTAAAAGTGCTATGAAAACTCTGCAAAGAATAAACCAATATGCCAAACACTTTGTCCAGTTCCACCTGGTATGACAAGGCTTTTCTTTCCTTTTAGTAAAGTTGAGCACCTACTATCTCAGAAGCTTTGTGCCGGTACTTTGTTATCTTATTTTACATTTGCATCTAAGAACACAATTTACAATTAACACTAAACATATGTTGGCTGTATTTGCAAACTCTGCCAGCATCTCCCTCTCCTGAATTCCCTGCCTCAACTTTAACTTGGTAGTTTAGTCCCTAAACACACGGGATAGGTTAAATCCTTATTGCATGTCACCTGTAGAACCAGAGGACTTGCTCATTGCTGACATTAACTCAGAGGAAATAAGATTCCTCCTACCTCAAATAAACCACTGAGTTAGCTCCTTTGAGATGCTGGTACATGGTATAGATCAATCTGAGCCTAGAAGCCACTGAAATTTGTGCCTAACTGCTGAGCTATGGGAGCATTTAGAAATAGCTTCAGGCAGTGCTCCATTTTTATGACTTCGATAATAAAACTAATGTCATTACTATAAAGCACGGTATAACTCTCCTTCATTTAGACTTTTTAAATTAAGAACTCATGCACTGCCTATTATTTGATATAATTGATTTGTTATTGTTGTGCCTATGTGCATTGCCTCTAGTATCAGAAAAATCCGGAAGCACAAAGTGGTAGGTAATAAATCATAATCACCAAGTGTTAGAGTGGGGGCCATCTAAGTGAACATCTCCATGGAGCCTCCTGGCCCTGAAAAAAGTTAAGAAACAAGGTAGCTAGACTGACCCTTTGCCTTCAGGCAGAACAGAAAGCGGACATATTCTGATGGCAAGTGCCATTAGATAAAAGCTGTAAAATGATGGCCATTGGGCTAAATTGGCTCAAAGCTGTATTTCACTTAAACTGCCTAATTTAAGTACACATTTACCATTTGGGAGAATTCACATAGAAATTAAGTTTTATGGCTTCTGTTGAAATATAGACGAGAACACAGAAAACAAAGCAGGATCAACAATTAACTGGTCCTAAGTAGGGGAGGAACAAATTCTTGAAGAGGTACTATGTGTTCCTGCCTTTGCATCTCATTTGGATTCTGCCCCCTAGTTCTGCTCCAGGGTCAGGGTAGGGTGAGGGGAAGGAAGGTAGGCAGTAGTGTGTCATTCCCATGGGAAGAGGTCTTAAGAGTCAGAATTAATTTTTTAAATTATGATTGTGAAAGAATAGGGAATTTATTGAATACTTGGGTATATAGATTCACACCAGCTAGGTGTAACACCAATAATTCTCTTGTTTGAGATTTAAAACAACTCCTCTACTTGTATCTTGTAATCTCATCTTTTAAGGATCATAGGCATCTGATACATTGATAGATGCAGTGAAGAGTAAGAAGGGAAATATACAGGATATGGATGGTCTTTAATATAGAAATTCAAAGCAATAAATTAAGGAATATCATTGGTGGAAAGCCAAGGGAATAAAAAAGTTCATGAGCAACTAAGACTGAGAGAAAATTCTTAGTGTGAGGAGAAGCTAATATAGAACTGAAAACAGAGGTCTTGCCTTTTCAGGTGTTTGAAGACACCAGGAAACATCACAGCCTAGACTGGACAGCCTGTCAAAAAGAAGTCTAGAGAAGTCCTCAAACCCATAAAAGAACCTACTTCCCCAAATAGTTAAAGGGTGTTTGCCTTTGGTTAGCCAAACCACAAAATAAGGAAGTAGGCAGGGTAAAGATTTTCTCTTCTAGGTTCAGAAGAGCCAAGTTTTGCTGTTCTAATTCTGAAGCAACTGTATTTCCCTGCAGAACATGGAGCTGTGTGTAAATCCACCCGTTGCTTACCTATTCCGCAAACATGTAGTAACTCAGTATTTGAGGACAAAGAAGCCAGCTGGTTCATAGCATTGCATCTGTACCTTTTATTAATATGTACCCCAGAAACTCATTTGCATAACATCTCTATTGCCTTGTCCGTGAGCAACCCATAAGGCATCTGCAAGGCACTTGATCTAGGGAGGAAATAGTGTGTGGGTTTGTTGACGAGGGGCCCTGTGGAAGTGTATGCGAGTGAAGGCAGTGGAGAGGAGAAGAGTGGTAATAGTAAATCCAGTTAAGACAGGGATTCTTTAAAACTACTTTTCCCACTTTAAAACTATTTTGGGACATAGAGCCTTAATAGTAGAAATTGTTCTTACAGGGAACAAAGTTCTCTGAAAGAAAAAAAAAAGTGCTAAATGCATATCTTGGCAAAAGATTTAATATTTGAATTTAAATTTTAAGACAAATTTGTTTTTCAGATTGTGTAAGCAAGCAATCTCAGAGGAAAAAGTCAGAAAATTTTCATTTTCTTTATATTAAAACAAAACCCACGGAGATATAAATTGATTCATATTCTTGTTATGTTCCCTCGGATATTACATAGATTGAAAAATTATAATTAGAAAAGCAATGAAAAATAATTCCATAAATCTTTCACATTTACATTTGGAAATCCACAGAAATGTAATGACATAATTTAATAGGTCAAAACTGGGAGTCATTTTTTAAGGTGAACTGAAGTGTGCATTAATGCAACATTAGGAAATAAAACCCATAGCTGGCACTAATTTTTTTAGAGTTCTAGTGAAGTGGCATTTTATTCAAACTTTCCCTGTGTGCCTCACAATTCTATATACAGATCTGAATTCAAAGCTTATTAATTTTGCAGACTATGTGCAATCTGTACAAACGCATATCTGTATTTGAAAGGGTTACATTACTAAAGCCACAGTCAATGAGCCACTTTAAAAAAGAAGAATTCACTGCATGAATCAAGCCATTTTTTACTATAAGTGTGCTTTAGCTAACTTGTTCATGCTAAAATTTACTTTAAAAAATTCAGAATTTATGAAATCATCAACATATAGTTTTACTGCCCTTCTCATCCATCAACCGGAAAAATAAGTGAATTATTTCAAAAGTATTACTTGAAAACTATAATATCATACTTGAAAACTATCATTGCAAAAAATCTAATTCTCATCAGGGAGTAAAAAATGAATTACCATATTTCAACTTAAAGCTAAATTTTAAAATGCTCCATATCACTGTGTGGAATACATTTTGAGAAACATATTTAGATCTTACGATGCTACTTAATTGTTGTTTTTTGCTCTAAATAATCTTCAGCTAAACTAAAGTTTCAACTCCTATAAAACATAGTTAATAACACAGTAACTACAACATTTTTACAATAACTTACAATCTTCTGAGATGATGTTTCACAACTCCTTCGGTTAGAGCTGGCAAATATGATTTCTGTTACTATTCTATTTTAGCTTTTCAGTAAGTGCCAGCAAACAAAATTATATTCCTTCCCTTTTATGGCTTTCTGCAAGGCCCTGGCTTGTAGAGAAGGCATTTGCGAGGTTGCTTAACATTAAAGTTAATGTTAAACAGCTTATATTTTAACTACAGCTATTTCGCAGGTTGGATATACCCATGTTTTGATTCCTTGCCACAAATTTTAGTAGTTGGAAATAGTAAATGACCATGCTTTTTTATTTATTGAAATAAGCAGCTTCTTTATACCTTCAGAAACATTAGTTCCTATGAAAAGGTCAGGAATATCAATTGATGTGAAAATGGAAGTTCAAGCAGTCAACATTTATGTTTATTTTAAATAATTTAGAAGCCAAAAGATAAAATTAGCTCCCTTTGCCAAAATGCAAGGCATTTTAGGCTCTTACGAAAAAAAAGAGTAAACACTTACATGGAAATCAGCAAACTGCTTAGAAAAAAAATGTGAAAGGGTGGTTTTTGTTGGAGGACACGGTTGCTTGCCATTAAAAATGGTCACTGTTCCAAGAAGCCTGTTTGGCTAATGCCAGAGAGTCTTTATCAGCAAAATAAGAGAAGCATGCTGAGCCTCACACATGTTTCTACACATTTCTTGAAAAAGTCTGAGCAATCGTTAACACAGGAGTGAAGAGTAGAAGCCATTCTGGTCAGTCATGCTTGAAGTGATTCTCTGATTCTCTGGTCATCTCCGTCACCACTCTGACCACGCCTCCGGTCCCTGCTGCGTTCACGTGACGAAGGTAAGTGACAAAGGAGGCATTCCTCTACAGAATTCCAACAAAAGCTCTGATTCTCCTATGTTTTGGTCAAATATATTGGCATTATTTAGATATAACCAAAGAAAATGAAAATTGATTGATATTTATTTATTTATTTTTTTAATTGATTTGGGTGAGAGTCAAAAAGAAGCCAGAGAGGCACTGGGAACAAGTACGCACTTTATAATTTGCCTTTGTATGGTAAGATTGCAACTCTTAGAGTACTCCTCAAGAATAACTTTGTATGGAATCTGTTTATTGAGCCAACACAAAAAATTTTATGCTATCAAATACTCAAAACAATTAAAATTCTGGTAATGCATACTTTCCTATGCAACCCTTTATCTTACCAGATAAAGGAATATTTCCATTGGCTGTCCTTTACTGAAATGGCTGTCTTATTAAAGCTAGTGGTGCTCTGATAATAGGATTCTTTTTTTAACTAAACAAGTTTTTTTAAGAAAATGCATGTTTTGTGCCTATTCCCGATTGTGTATTAGATTAGAGCTATTTAATTAGACTCTGGTCACTGGCCAGTTGGATTTATACTCTTCCTAGAGTTTTTTGTTAGAACTCAATAAATATTTAATAATGATTGCTATAATGAATTATGGAAACACCAATAATATGGTTCTATGTAATCAGTGGCTAGTTAACCATGATACCTTATGTATTTTTTTTAATTTCTTAAATTTTAATATAATATGTAACAACATATCTGAAAAAAACCTAATAAATCTTTTTAAGCATATTCTTTTCCATTCTCAAAAACAAGGTGCTTACTATAATTTTATTATGCTTTGACATTAGAAATCATATCAATTAACATTTCAGAACACAGAAATTCATGGTATTAGGGCTATTATGGGCCTAAGAAATCTAGTCCAACTGCCCTTGTGGATTAGAAAACTGAGAGTCACTGAATGAAAAATTGCCTGGATTCATACAGCGGGGGTGAATAAAGACTGCATAGAGCAATTGGAATGTGAAATAATAAAAGAATTACAATCTAAAATCTCAAATTTTCTTTCAGTGAGTATATAAACCCCTATCCATCTATCATTTGTATTATTTTGTATAAGATTAGGAACTGGTATTTCCCTTCTTGAAAAATACTTTTTATATCATAGAAATATAAAGACACAAAAGTCATCTTTATTCTTAGTTGCCACAACAGGTATTTATAGAAGCTGATTGCCTTCCAAAGAATAACAAAAATGGTATGTCAGTGAACATTTTCATAATAATAAAATATAACATGAATTTATAAAACCATTCCTGAATCACTGTGTGATAACTGAATTTTTGATACTTTAATTCTTCTGTTGCCAAAGCTATAGCTGTACACTCCACACTTTTTCCAAATTATTAAGTAAACAATTATGAGATTGGACATGCATTCTCATTAGTCCTATTTTTCAAGCAATGGTGACTTAAGTAGATATTTATATTGTGGCTTCTTTCATGGGGAGACTATAAACAAACAGATATAGAAGGCAGGGCTAGCCATATGATAAACATTATTCAACCATTAAAAACTGCTAGTAAGTCATAATGACCAGGGGAAAAGAATATGGTATAATTTCAAGTGAAATAAGCCACAGGAACTCAATTATAAACACATAGACATACAGACACACAGGATGAATACAAACCTGTAAGAAAATATTTGAGAATATTAACAATGTAGGCTTTTTCCTGGGTTGCAGGATTTTGGAGGATTTTTCCTTTTTAAAATAAATATCTGTTTTTTTTAGTATTTTCTACAATTAGCATATTTACTTTTATACTCAGGAAAGATTAAAACTAATTTTGTAGAATATACACATAAAACTAAATTGGGGAATATGAGTATGCATGTGCAATTTCAGGCTGCTTAAACTTTGCATTCAGACAGCATCTTTTCTCCAGAGAATGTTACGATCTGGCTAGTGTGTATTTTCTAAGGAGGTAATGAGACAAAAGACATTTTTGCTCCCTGAAAGATTAGAAGCACTACAAAGCGGAAGAGACCAGCAGAACAGGAAACAAAAGTAAAAGAGTTAAGATAAGGGACTGCTGAGAAAAACAAGAGAGAGCTGCTAACGAGTAGCAAAAACAGTTTCTGAGTGTTTGGGCTTATAATATTAGTCAGAGAAAAGCAGAAGAAACCAGTATTTCTGTAAACTCTGCAAGATGGCAGGAATTATGCTTCTGTCACTTGGTTCTCAGCTGTGTCACATTGGTCTGATTATCCTCATATAAATTAGATATGATTTACCTCACCCTGGGTATGCCACCCAGAAAAACAGAGTGATAGCAAGTAATGAAACTAGGTTGTTCATCGAGGTTAGCTGGCCCTCAAAACTTCTGCTTTGCATTTCACTCCACTTTCTCCACAGTAATTTACATGACATAACTGACATATGGTCTCTCTTCTAGGATAGTCTGTCTTCGAGGATGGTAGTAGCTGTGTTATTTGTACGAGAAAGGGGAATTTGGTCATTTATTCTCAGAAAAGTAGAACCGAGGAGGGGTTTGATACAGAGACAGACCTCTCAGAGTTCTCAATTCTCCAGCTGAGGGAAAGGCAGTGATAGAATAAAAAACAAAATGGCCATCAGAGGAAAACAGACCACAGTTCCCAGATCCCACATTTACTAAATATGTGACATCTGTCATGTTTCCTAACCTTTCTGAGTTTCAGATTCTTCATCGCTAAAATGTTTTAATAATACCACCTTACAGTAGTTGTAGGATAAATGAGAAAAACATTCAAAGGGTACCTAGAAGAGATCATAGCACACGGTAGGCTCCCAGTAAATGTTGGTTCCCTGTTCCTTGTGGCCAAGCCATGAGCCACATATTACAATGTGCTACTCATTGCCCCGGACTTAGACGAGTTGTTCCTGAGCTTCCATTAGCAGGTGGCTGCCTATCCCTAGATTCCTAAGTCTGTGTAATTATTTTTGAAATCTCCCTCTTACTGAGATGTTTCACTATGGTTTTCCTTTTACCATTTTCTCATTTTCTCCACGAACTTCAGTTGTCTGCCTCCAAAACACAGAGACCAAATTTAATGAAGTCATCATCAAGTTTGTATTGAGAGTACTTAGAATCTCAGTAGGATATAGAAGGACCCTAAACGATCTTTGAGTGCCAGAAGCAAACAGGATGAATCAGGCTCATATCCTTGTAGTTTAGCTAGAACAGCACTCATTACTTTCTTTCCAACCTGAATGCTGTTGGGGCAGGGCGTTCTTTCTCTCTACTGCAGGCTCCATTGCTTTCTATTGTGGCCACTTCCTACATTTACTTTCCTTCGGTAGTCCTGATGTCCTTCAAACCCCTCTTTCGATGGTCTCATCAGAAACGGCGGGGCGGGGCGGGGCGGGGGGGTCACTTGAAGACTTGTTATTAATTCTTGGGTCCCACCCCAGACCTACTGAAACAGAAAATTTGCAGATGGGGCACCCAGCAATCTATGTTTGAATGGGTCATTCAGGATTACTTGCCACATTTTGAGAATCTGTATTATAGACAGTAGCTGAACCAATGCTAGCACTCAGCTTTCTTGATAATAACCCTACTCCCAAACCCCCACAGATCCAGCTTTTGTTTACAGTGATGTTTGACATCATTGCTTTGTTCAGGGCTCTTCAACAACCTTGTAATGTTTCAGGTTAGCCTATGGGGGGAGAGTTCATTTTTGCAATAATCTCGGAAAGTTGACGCGCAAAGCATGTCTTTATGCCTTTACAAGCTTCTCCTTAATCCGTTCCCTGTTTACCGCACCCTCAAGATTTCCAGGGAGGTGAGCAGAGCGCATAATAATGTTTAAACATTAACAGTTTAATCTTCTCTTTTGTTAGGAAGCGGTGACTCACTTTAAAGATTAAAAAATAAAAACAAAACAAAAACAAAAGCCAAACCTAACCGAAACAATCAAAACAAACAGAAACCCCTAAAACCAAGTCCTTAAAGTAACCGAGAATTTAAGCAGTATGTAAACGCTTAAGACCACTGAGGGTTATGCCTATATCACACAGGCATATTTGATGTCGACCACTTTTTGGTTTACAGAGCAGAGTTTTGTCTCCTCTATACCTATTTATAACACCAACACAAACACCAAGTGCAGCCAGCCTTCTTCAACTGCTAACATGACTTGTCAGTGTGAAATAAGTATGAATATGCTCCTAAAACAATAGAAAAGGAGAAGAGGGGGATGTTTCATTTAGATTAATATTTGTAAATGTTGCTTTGTTTCACTGGGTTTTGTTTCTCTTTCACAATTTTTTTTTCCAAGTCGGGGAAGCTGTTAACATTCCTGCTCAAAAATCCTATACGCTCCTTTAAGATGTGGGAAACAGTAGTCAAACTGTACACTAAGCACTCAGAAACCAAATTGCTCCACCTTTCTCTAAAGATTGATGTTCCTGTCGTTGATGCTGGTGCTCGTTAAAATTTCTGAGTGTTTACACATCCCACGTAATAAAATTCCTTTTCAACAAATTTTCTCCTTTATTGGACCACGAATATTTCTTCTAAGGTCAAACAGACCTTATGCCTTCTACACCCATTGTTTTTACCAGAAACCAAGGGGGAATTTAGAAACATTTTGCAAAATTTTTATGTCTAAATGAACAAATATTAAGTGCAAAAAAGTGAACTCAATGCAATTACTACCATTTAGAGAATTTCTTTGCAGAAGGCTATCTCTTCTTCATCTCTCTCCTCACTAGCTTGTAGCAAAACCAATCTTTTCCCTCCAGAGCTATGAAAAGATATCTAGGAATATTGTTTACATTATTTGTGGTGCCTATTTTGCTTTATTCAAACCACAGAAATAGAATGTATTAGCTGCTTAGTGTGAGAAGGAAAATATTTACTGTTACTTTACAAGGTGAGACGAACCAAATGTTTAATATTCTTCCAAATAATTATCAAAGCAGAAGACAGAGCACTGAAAATTATTTTTGGGCTACATTGTCTTATTATTCTTTGTATCATCTGCACTTGGCACAGTTCTAGTCACACTATAGACAATTAATGGATGTTGAAATCATGAGTGAATAATCACCAATATACATTGCCTTGATTAATAATTTGGGTAGTTTGAAAGAAAGTCTCAAAATGGATGAAGGATCTGAAGCAGGCTATGATTCATCTTCATAGATTAACTAGTAGGAGTTTAAAAACTGAACAGCAACAAAAAAATAACCCTATTAGGAATGACATCTGAGTCATAAACCCGGTAATAGAAGCCTTGAGTTTTAAAGCATGTGTTGTAATCATTAAGTTTCAACAATCTTTTTACTATCATTCAACTTCACATGCCATGTTCAGTAGCAATATGTCACGATGTGAAATGCTAGCCTGTCGTGGATAGTACAGAGATATAACTCCTCTTCCACATTAATCTAGAATTTTGTTTCCTTTTAGCAGAGGTAGTGGCTACGCATTTGCCTTACATCAACACTCGAAAGCACTATAATAAATATGTTTGATAGATGCTGATTGAATACACAACATTTTTTTGTGTATTTTAAAAATGGCTTATTTGGTTTCTGTTTCATACATCTAATTTAAATAAAAAGACTTTTCCAAGAACAGACATATTTTATTTTTATAATTTATTGTTGGGTCTTGAATTTTGGGGGGGGGGTGTGGGATTTTTTTTTTTTTTTTCTGCTTAAACTTCCATGTCAGAACCTCTTTAGCTGCTTCTGAGTGATATGAATTCTAGTAGATGGTGATTTTCTTCATAATACCTTAAAAGTTACCCCCAAAAGTGACAGTATTGAGGATTCAGCCTCCCTTTGTAGTTCTGTAAGTTAAAATGACTGAAAATGAAACTTTGTATGTGGTTATTGTAGACTGAGCTTACACATGTTTCTCAACTTAAGTTCCTTATTTTAGGCAAATGTACTACAGCTAATAGTTTCTCTATTAATTCAACAAGGGGTTACAAGAAAGGAGAACGCTTGTTTTAAAAAGTGCTTCTCAAGATCAACATGTTAGATGACTAACTTCACTCTATTAAAAAAATGTCAAGTGTTTTTCTTGTCTTCATATTTGTTTCCATATGTCCTCCCCAAATCCTCTCTATCTGGATTCATGCCTTAACTTTCTTTAAATCTGCTCTTTAGACAATCACCTCTTCCAAAAAACCCACTCCAATAAGCCCATAAGTTGCTTAGAAGCACTTGTGCTTCAAATGCTACTCTCTTTTCTATTTTCTTATATTCTACTAAAAAAAAGTTATTGGGTTAAAAAAAATCCGACAACCATCCCCATTACCTATACTTACACCCAAACTCGTCCATTAGGGTCTCAGACTTTTCCAAAATATGGCCCCACCCACCTCCCCAAGGGCTTCAATCCCTTTATTTCCTGCCATCAATCAAGCCCACTCTACAGCCAACGTGGGCTCTTTGTTGTTTTCCAATTATAACTTGTAGGTTTGTTCAGCCCTTTTATTTACATTTTCTCCCTCTCAGCTAATTATCCCCTACCTCTACCTCTGTCAGGATTGATAGTTAACAGGCATTTATTTAACAAATACCTATTAGGCATGACCATGTCCCTGGCCTCACGCTAGGAAGGAGGGCGATGCCAGTGAACAACTGAAGAAGAGCTTACAGTAAATATAAGCAAACTCACCAAAGTAAACATAAAATTAAAAATTTGTGACAAATGCTTAGAAGGAAAGATCCAGAAAGCCACGAGAGCAAAACAGGGGGACCTAATTTAAATTTGGGGATTTCTCAACTCGTAATACTGTGAGATCTAAAGTAAGAGGCAGGATTAGCCAAGCAAAGATTAGGTGGAAATCAGTTCAGTCAGAAGGAACAGTGCTTTCACCTGCACTGAAGAACATTCTGAAAACGACAAGTGTGACCATTGCATAATGTGAGAGAGGGAATTGCACTTAGAGAGTCACTCTTCCTGAGGAGCAAACACAGATATGCAACTCCATTCCCTCTTCTAATCTAAGCAGCGGACACATTTTAGGTAATTAGCCACCCTTGATATCCTTGACTTATGGATTTGGACATGTCTCATCTCCCCTACTAGATTTTAAGCTCTTTGAAGGCAAGAACTACTTCCTATTCAAATTTTGTCTTCTGTATTATTTGGTACAATGCCCAGCAGGTAATGAGCACAAGGCCTGAGCTTCCTGAGTGCAGAACATGTGCAACCATACAGGGACCTGCGCTTAAAAAGACTCACTCTTGATTTAATGCTTTGCTGTCACCATCTTCAGTTTCTTAATACTTTTTGAAGACAAGGCCCAGACTTTCATTTTTCACTGGAACTGCCAAATTAGGTAGTCAGTGTTGAATGAATAGAAACTTCCTGAGTGAATGAGTGATTCAAGGATTAAAGAGATCTAATTGGAATAGTACTGTAGGGCATTTTTCTCTTCTAGAGTCTACCTTATTTCAGGAACACCGTATGATTCTCAGTTATGTGATGGATGGTTAAGGAACGGGCAAAGTTTTCCTTTAAGAGAAGTTTAGTCTTCTAGTGTAGTTTCTTAAATACTAAATTGAACTTCATATTGACTTATTTAGATATTCCTAGAACCCTCTCCACTGAAGCGGATTCTTTCATGATCGTCACTTTTCAGTCTCCATCCCCAACATTAAGAAATGGGTAAGTCAAAGCCCAAGGCATTGTTTTCTAGGCCATTCATTTCTTTGCATTTTTTGAATTCTTTGCATCCTGCTGCATACCACAAGTATGCTGAGAGATATCAGTGTGAAGAAATACATGTCATTCAGGTCTCTGCTGATGAGTCTATAGAAGTTTGCAGAAAAAGCTGTAGCAGCAAAAGACCTTCAGTTATTAAGGATTATCACTGAGTGGCAATGAGTGAAACTGGACCTTCTAGAGCTGAAGACTTGTGACTTTGGGGACCTGAAAGACTAGCTAAGTTCTTAGTCTAGACAATACAGTGCTGTCAAGTATTTGTGAGAACCTGGGATAAATATTGAGTTATTTACTGACTTACTCTTCCCCACTGAGAAGCCCCTTTGAGAATTCAGAAGGATTTTTAGCTCATCTACTGGCTCACCAAGCTACAGTTAACACCTTTACTGAGCTTCCATAGGACAGGCTGAGTTCTCACTATCTGTCTGGGCAATGATCCATAGATTATGCCCTCCTTCGTGCAGATGACAACTTAAAACTATCTTAGCTCTAGAGTTTTATATATACTTACAGCAGTGAGTCAAAAAGGTGCCTGCAGAGTAAATAGGACTTAAACAACATACACTTCAATTCACCACCAGATGATTCAGTGTACAGACTCCAAGTTTATTTTACATAAGCCTTTTAAAGGCCTTGGTGGACGATCTCATGCATGCACTGAGTGTGGGCTTAGGTTCTTTCTCTCTGTTAAATGAATAATAAAAGAAAACTCTTCATTAATAATTATTGCAGTACTTTATCATCTTTCAGAAGAGCTAAGAACAGACTGTAAAATTAGTGACTAAAAATAATGTTTTGAGAGAAGGTGAAATTTAAACCTATGCAACCAAGCAAGACTGAATAAATCCAGTATCATGTCTACTGGTTGATTATTTAGAGATAGGAGTTATCCACTGGTGAAGAAAGTGCATTCACGCTGTAATGGTGGAATAGCAAACCTATATTATTATTACTTTTTAAAGATTTTATTTATTTATTTATTTGAAAGAGAGAAAGAGTGAGAGAGTGAGGGAGGGGGAGGAGAGGAAGAGGGAAAGAATCCCAAGCAGACTCCACACGTTAAGTGTGAAGCTGGACTTGGGGCTTGATCCCATGACCCTGAGATTACAACCTGAGCCAAAACCAAGAGTTGGATGCTGAACTGATTGAGCCACCCATGTGTCCCAATGTACCTATATTATTTATGAACAAAATATCATCCTTCAACCTTCTATTTTCTAAACCCCTCAGGGAGAATTCCTCCTTGGTAGCCTATTCATACATTGTAGATCTTTCATGGCACCTCTTAACCTTCATGTACTTCTTTTTACCATTTTATTTTTTTCTCTCTAGCTGAAAGTACTCAAGTGCAGGGACCACTTTGCAAGTGTAGACATGTTCTTGATATTTTTAACCACAGTTCCTGGTAGATAATAAATGCTTACTAAATGAATAATGAAAGAATGCATGGATCATTCTTCTTTTCTTTTCTTTTCTTTTCTTTTCTTTTCTTTTTTCTTTTCTTTTCTTTTCTTTTTAAAGATTTTATTTATTTGAGAGAGAGAGAGAGACAGCCAGTGAGAGAGGGAACACAAGCAGGGGGAGTGGGAGAGAAAGAAGCAGGCTCCCAGAAGAAGAGCCTGACGTGGGGCTCGATCCCAGAACCCCGGGATCATGCCCTGAGCCGAAGGCAGATGCTTAACAACTGAGCCACCCAGGCGCCCCAAGGATCATTCTTCTTTTAAATTACACTATGGTTCTCTGTACCTCCTTAGCCCTGACACCTAACCAGCAAGCCTATGAGAGGCAGTCTGAACTGATGGGAAATTTGTACCAGGCCTAGAAGTTGTAAAGACATATGAGAATGTGCCCATGTGTGATGGTGGAGAGAGCTCTGAAAAGCAGAGTGATTTCTGTCCTGGAGGCAAGACTATCCGGCTCATGTGGCAGGGGGAGGCAGAGTTTCAGGAGAGCACACAGCACAGGGCCTGCTTTGATGCCTTTGCTCCCTATGAACCACATCCTCCCCCTTGGGGTGAGTTGCTCTCTGAAGTGCCTGGCTTGTGCTTTAAGATCTGAAAGGAGGCACTCATTTTTAACTTCTGCTCCTCAAACACTGGGCCTGGAGGGGGAATGGGGGAGCCCAATTAGAGCCCCTATCAAACATTTCTTTGTCAGATGATAGAAACATCTGATTTAATGAAAGGGATTAGGAAGGATTCATTTCCACACTTACATTTCAAATTTACTACATTCTGTGGGGCAGAGCGCCAACACATTCATTTACAGAGAGAGAAATATTTCACAGGTGTGTATAAAAGGCATCTTGTAAAGAATGTTTTTTATAAACAAGATCAATCTAGATTGGGCTCTGCTTCTCTCCCGATTCTTTAAGAATCAGTATCAGTTCTTTCAAAAAAGTTTTTATATACACATATATTATGTATATGTGTGTGTGTGCATAATCTACTCATAAAGTAGCCAAATTAACTGTAGAAAACTTTAATCTGTGAATCTAATCAAGTATATTGTCTACATGCCAATTGGGGACCCATTTCAAAAGGCAGGATAGAAGAATGTCAACAAAATTGTGATAATTTATATAGCTCGCTTTCCCCCTAATTTGGCTGCAGAAAGAGATTTTTTTTCAAGCATTTCCTTTTGATTTTTAGTTGTATACGTTTTCCCTCAACATAATTTCTGGTAACAACATAAAATGCAATATTATTTATTTATTGACAATTTTTAAAGTAATTTCTATTTTAATTTTCCTCAGATTATTTTAAATTTATTTTAAATCATTCTTTTCTTTCTGTAATTGTGTAGCGGAAAATTTTATTTTCAAGGGAATTGTGGTAAACACTGCTGTTCCCTATTCCCACTCCTTCCATGTCCACACAGAAGCATGGTTTTATTGAAAGAGCAAAAGTTTACTCTATCCACTAAAGGAAGGTTAATACTGGTTAATTTAAGACATCTATTCATCTTTCTCATAATAGAAAAGGAGATGGACATGTGATGTGATTCTAGCCAAAGGAAGGCCTGCCATGAGGCCCCTGGGAAAATTGTTATTACCGTGAATAAGAGGCACCAGGAAAAGATATGGGTTTTTGTAGTCCTTTTGAGTGAGGATGCAATATTTGGGGCTGGTGTAGCCAATTTACATCTAGGTGGAAGAGATAAGCCTGAGGACAGAGCTGAGGAATTAGAAAGAAAAGATGGACAGATCCTGGGTCAATGATAAAATCTTTGTGAGTCACTGTATTATCTTAATTTGTTTAAGCCACTTTCAGCAGCATCCTCGGTTACTTTTGTGGAAAGCATGCTAACAGATCCATCACCATCTTGGGAGGCTCATGGCTTCTGTTGAGAGTGAGGCCAAGTCAGGAGCAGAAGGTGCTATTTAATTCAGTATCTTGTATTGAATGTGCAGACTCAGCCAATTAAGAGGAAGGCCACGTTAGGCTGAGGCTGAAACTTTACCATTCCAAATATCTATATTTCTGAAAATATTTCAGTGTTTAAAATTACATAGTCATAAGGTTAAGCTGTTATGGCCTTGCCTTTAGAACATCATTTTCATTTTGAAAACTTCCTTTCTCTGTCTCTCTTTTTCTCCCCAGTAGATTATTGTAAGTGAATCTGAAACGTTTTAATCAATTATCATATTGAGACCACAAAATCATCATGATGCGATGGCTGACAAATTGATCAGCAAGATATAGGTTTTGGGGGGACTTCACACAATCCTGAACATTTTGTCAGGCCCTGCTTATACAGAAAATGCAATTGATAGTCACATATCAATGATCTGCTGAGAATATTGTCATGAGAATCAACAAAAGGACTATTACGTAGAACATCTGGGGAAAAAAATCCTCAGAATATCAAAAAATTTTAAAAATACTATAAACTAGTTTTTCAATTTCTTTTTAAAAAGAGTTATTTATTTTTATTTGAGAGAGAGATAGTGAGGGAGAGGCAGAGGGAGAGGTAGAGGAAAAGAATCTCAAGCAGACTCCCTGCTGAGTGTGGAGCCTGACATGGGGCTCAGTCTCACGACCCTGAGATCATGACCTGAGCCGAAAACAAGAGTCGGACGCTTAACTGACTGAACCACCCAGGTGCCCCTCAACTTCTTTGTTAATGCTTAATTTCTCTCTTCAACACCATTATAAGTAATTCTAGCCCAGGAATTCTCCTACTGAGTATCTGGTGACTATGGCTTAAATTAATAAAAATAGAAAAATTAACTTCATATGTTTGATTTTCAAACCATGCTTCATTGAAATCTGCTAGCATTTTCTAGTGTTTTTCATAGTGAATCTTTACGAAGAGTATATTAAATAGAACTCCAAATTGAAGTAGCCTAAAAAGGAGTTTAATTGTGTTGTCTCTACTCAGGTTGATTTTACTATGGGGCAGGCCATGGCCGCCAACAGGTCTGGGTTCACATCCTTAGACATTGGTAAGCCACAAATCTTACAGTGACTAAAACATTCCAGAGCAGAAGGTAGTGTGCCCTGCTGTCATCCCTGGGTGAATAGCAGCTTTACCAGCTGCATGTGGAGTGGGAGGAGGAGTAATGCCCCACAGTGTGGATCCCTTACCAGAAAAGGATGGCAGAGAGTGAATAAGACAACACATGTCCTCTACACGGGGGATATTTACGGCAGTATGCAGAGTTTCCCAAACTAATTTGCCTGGAAACTCTTTCCACTCAGAACATCTGTTACCATTTCTGGGAAGTAAATTTTTGATTTAACACTTTGAAAAATTATTCTTTAGAGCATGCAAAACATTTCAATACAGATGAACTCCCTGAACCTTCATAGCAATCCTACTGGATTTGTCAGCCAGGTATAGCTAATTTGCCTTGGGAAACCCAGATTCAGAGAGATTTAGAGACTTGTGAAAAGTCACATAGATTACCAGGATAAAAATTCAATCCCAGTTACTTGTCAAATGTTGTGAGATGGCCTCTGGACTGCAGGGCAGCCAGTTTTGTAAGTTTTTTCTAATTTTTTTTCTCTGCACTATCAATGCCACATGATGGCTTGGTTACAATGGCATTTTATAGTCCATTAGCACAATTATACAATGCTGGCTCTGGTATCAGACCACTTAAGTGAGAATCCTGGCTATTACTTTTGCCAGAGTTGTGTCCTTGGGCAAGTAATTTTTACCTCAGAAAACTGTGTCAATGAAAAGGCTGGCCCTATACAGTTGTTTTTGTGATTAGTAAAGATAATGAATGTAATTGCTTAATGACTAGGACATCCTAATTACTCAATAGGTCTTATTTATGCTTTTAGGGACAGTTATCACAACTGAGTCATTGTATAGTACAAGATTCCAGAAAGTTTCATATTAACTGTTTATTTCTCTCTTAATAACATGTATTGAAATACAAAGTCTTATCTGCAAATGCATTCCCCCTCATCCCCTGATCTGTATTTTCTAATATATTTTGAGCCAAAAAAAAAAAAAAAAAAAGGCGGGAGAGACACACACACAAATGGAAATCAATTAACCCTAACTTGAAACAGATGTCACTAAAATGTGCTGTATGTACTGTTACCCACGAACAGTTAACACATCAATTATGGAGAGGGAGAAGCATCCAAAGCCAGATGTTTTGCATGTCTTTGGAATTTATACACTTTCTTAACTATGGCCAGTTGAGTTATTGTATGTTGATAACTGAAATAGCTTCTCCTTAATTGTACACCATTGTAAATTCAAAGACAGCTCCTGGCCTTTTAATAGTCACAGAGGTGCTTCTGCTCTATGTGAAGCAAATGCCAAGGTCAGGTACAGAACATATAGATGATATTTTTCTAAACTATTCCATCAGAGAAGGGATTCAAACATATTTCCTTTTGCCAGTCTTACTTTTTACCTTGGTACAGATGACAAATCTCAAAGGAGCTCACAATCATTCCACACAGAGACTTGTTCCAAGTCAGAAAGAAGCAGATACAGTCTATTATGATTTAGAGTCTGTTGCTGAAAATAGGATATTGTGGCTTAAAGAAATATTTAGACATTACTTAAGCTAACTATTATGGGATTGAAATGAAGGTCCAAATGTTATGACTGGAACTGCTCTCATGTTTTCAAAGCTTTTTAACCAAGCTGGTAGCTCGTAGAACAAACTTCACTCTGGAGTAGATAAAATGGGTACGGGTGTGCGCGCGCACACACACACACACGCGCAAAATCAGGCCCAAATAATAACATTAATTTATATGAGTACAATTTCTTAATCTTCTCTCAAAATCTAATTGGTACTGCTTAGTGCGTTAAATATGGATAATTCATATCTAAATATTAAAGAACTCTGATTGCCTCTGAGAATTTGAATCATGAATCTGCAGGTCAGATTGCCTTGAATGTACACTACGATCATACACTGCTTCAAATTCTGACTTACTTCATTACTGTACTATTGTTGTAGAAAATTTCCCTAGAGGAATTCTATTCTTAAATAGGATCACTCTTGAGTTTGGACCTATTCAAAGAACTCCAAAGCTTCCAATCTCTAAGAAACAAGGAAGTTTGGCAGTGGCTGGAGACAGCATGTGTCTCTGAGGAATGGAGAGAGCAGTGGCAGGGTGGAGAGTGTGGGGTGGTTTGGGACCATAGCTTGAAGTTGCCTGCTTTATGTATAAAATTACTTTGAAGTCCTGCTTTAGCATAAATTCATATGAATTTAATAGCGATTTTTAGTCAAGTCTTTTTAAGTGTTTTATTTTTGGGGGAAAATGTTAGTGGGAGATTTCTCACACTTGTTGTCCCACTCCCACATATGTAAAAACTCATGTCATATCCCAATTGAGAAGCATTGAAAAAAGTGGGAAAAATATTTACTTGATGGAAAATTTTTTATGAATCTGAAGTAAAGTCATATGCAGGATTCAACTCTTATGCAATTTTCCTCCAAGTTCTTAGGTAGTAAGCAGAGGACCATGTCGCCACACTGCTCTAATAACCAAAATCTTCAGGGAGCGCTCTTGGCTAGGTCTCAGAGACAAAGTGGGGCCATTGTTATCTCTCCTACAAGATAATGCCTTCAGGCCCTTTTAAGGACTTGGGGACCAAAATACATTGAGTCCTTAATTGGAGGAATAAAGATAATATAGGTAAACTTATATGAGTACCTTTCTTTTCTTTCTCTAACCCGGAGTTCGGGTTGTTCCATATGTGTCCATTCAGGCTTATGCAGTCCATCTCTTAGGAGATATAAATAGGGCAAGGGGTGAGGAGGCCGTAAGGACAAAAAACCCAAGAAAGCCTTGGCCTAGTGGGCCTCAGGCTAAATATTTAAATATAGCTGTGAAAATTTCTTCATTGCTTGGGCTCAGTTCATCAGTATAGCTAATGAGGATTTGGAGGCAGATTTGGTTATTCTTAAATACTAGTCCAAAGTAGTTTTATTGTAGAATATGTCCTGTTTTATTTCTTTTTCCAGGATGGTGAAATGGAGGAGCAAGTGATTGGATGGGATTTTGAATCCAATATATGACAGAGAAATCCTAATATAATGGGAGTCAAAACCTAATTCCTACTATAACTCAGAAGAGCAAAGATAACCTCCACCCACCAAGGATTGGGAAAAGAGATTACTAAATACCCAATCCAATTTAAAATTTAACCCAATTAGATATATATAATTCCTTTAGGTAATTAACATTCAGTTTCTCTGGAAAAAGGAATAGCTCCGTTTGAGTCACCCCTTTTCCTTTGCTTTTCTTCTTAAGTGACAACCAAGTGTCTGGGGTGAAGGGTGAGACAGGAAGGCATTGCTATCCTTGGGGACAGCTTGCACTGCCCCCATGCCCCCACCCTCAATCTCTGGGCGATGTCCTCTTTCTACCTGTTGTTGCTTATCCACTTAGCATCCGTACCAATTTGAGGTTGGGGTGAGGTGGTGCACACCCTAGTCGTCCTGACAGTTTAGTAAGAGTCTAGTGGACGGAATAAAGAAATGGATGAGTCAGCCCCACCCAGTCTCTGATAGTGCCACAGACACCTCTAATGTCATGCTGTGGTGCTTAGTTAGACTCCAAATGGTGATCTATTCTGTAGTTCTTTCTATAAAGTCACCTGTTCTGCAAAAGCCATCCCGTTTGCCAAACTCCGCATCAGATTCTCAACCATGTCAATGTCCTTTTTATGTCATATAGAAATCAGAGGTGATGAGGAAAGCTACATCTCAGGACCTCACTCTGCATGCCAAGATTCCAGTAGCTATGGATGATCAAGGCTCAGGGCTTAGAAACATGTCTGATAGTCTTGCTTTCAAGCCAATCCCTATCTCTTTTCTCTCCTCTTCTGTTATCTTTCGCCTGTCCCTCTTCCTGCCATTTCCTGGGAACTTTCCCCTCTAAATGCACCCTCTCTTATAATTCTGACCTCCTTTCAAGCCTTAGTAATACAGGGGCATATTCTCTACAATGGGTGAAAACTGATCCTCCAGATGAAGCTGATTCTCCAAGCTTGGTTATTGAAATGCAAAAGGATGAGGAAAACAGATGAAAAAAGTTTAGGAGGTCATTTTTCAAGACAATATCCTGGCTTGCAAGGCACTTTTCTACTGCATTATCCTATTTGCATATCAGAAGCAGAATATCTCCTTCCTTTTTTCATTCTCACTGTAATAAATGGTTTCCTTTTGTAATAAATTCTAATCTTCCTTCAGCAGATGGATACTTTAGGTCTATTAGTGCCAAGCTTATGAGTTCACGTATTTAGAAAGGCAAAAGTGGAAAATACATTAATGTTTCCAAGAGGTCAGATGCTATATCCAGACCTCTCTCTCTCAGCTTTGACCCAGAGAGAAGCAGTATGTTTGATAAATGATGGTAATATCAAGGTATTACCCTACTTCCCTTCTTGGTACCTAAGGAGGAGATTGCTGTGTGGGATATCTCATACTACCATTGGGCAGCCTGGTTCATTTAAGAAGGCAGAGGGTCATGGTCAGACACAGAGAATTTCTAGGGTGACTCCAGAACCTCTTTCATTTCCTGTGTAGTGTGGACATTGAGTTGAGAGCAGAGACATTGGTGGGTTGCCAATTAGGAGGCTATATTTGGAATAGGAAGATGGTGCATTTGAGGAGCTAAGAGGCAACCGAATCAAGAAGGTAGAGATATACAATGCTTCACTGTAGCCAAAAAAATTGCTATGAGTTCAATAGCTACAAGCTTTGGCCTTGAGAGCCAGCAAGATATCTAGATGACAGGATGTCAGGAACTGGGCATGGGAGACCTATGGATCTCGGCAAAGACCCACAATGAAGTTAGGGGATTGCACTCCCCTGACAGAGACACCAATTCACCCAAGCCACATATTTTTTCCACCAGATTGCATATCACCTTAGAGATAGAAGCAGAGGGAGAAATCAACTGTAGAAGAAACTGAGCATTTTTTTTTCCCAAGAGAAGATTGAGCATTAACAAAAGTGATTGTTTAGCAAACAGCCACATTAGACAAAGGTTTAAGAGAGATTGGTCATTTACTGTTATGTCATACTCTGCTTATCAGAGGAACTTCAAACCCAGAAAGGGCCCTACTTTTTACTTCTTTCATGAGCCATCTTTTGACCTTGAAAATTGAAGACTTACATTAAAGATGGTAGACCAAAAAATATAGGAGCCTGGGCTCCTGATGACTGCATGGAACCATCATACCCATCCTAGAGGGTCTGCTTCTGGACTTCTTTTAGTGAAAGAATAAAACCTCCACATTTAAGTCACTAGAGTCATTTCCTTGTTCCTGGCAGCGAAACAATTCCTAACTGAAACAATTAACTTGTTTTTTCTCATTGAATTTCTTCTGGTAAGAATTTATATCTGCCCCCCCCCAACATGTTATATACTCAGGGCAAAGATTATTACTTTTTCTGAGATAAAAAAAAACATATTTGAAAATTTTGAAACATTACCTGAGCAGCCAATGTGTAAGACTGAGAGTCAAAATTAATTGTCTTTATTCGTTTGCTTGTTTTGAAAATTTTTATGTCTAAAGGGCATAGAGATAGGTGTATGTGTGCACACAGATATGTGCTTCTGTTTTCTTGGTTCAATGAAATGGAAAAAAATAACAACAACTGGGGGAGATTATGGCAATATTATGAGTTCACAGATAAAATCACTGCATGTACTTATAAAAAATGTTTAGGCAGTGGTATTCTCATCAAGGGAAAAAGAAAGTTACTCTATGACTCTGAAACCTGATCATATTAGAATATGAGATAATGTTTGGAGAGGGTGGGTACCCAAATCCTAGCACATAAACTGTCTCTGTAGATAGACTCTATTCATGTCCACCCTCTAAGTACTGAGGACAAGGCCCCAGGACAGGGCCTTATCCTGTGAAGCTCCAGGGGGCACCCTTCACAAAGCAGGGAATGGAATAAGAGAGCTACAGCAGTCAGGAAGCTATTTTGAGACTCCACTGAAAACCTCTATACCCGGAGCTCAATTTCTTTCTTTTAGCAGAATATATGAAAGTTTTCCTACCCCAAATATCTATTCCATATTATTTAAAAAGTTTTACTTGCCCCATTATCTCTATTTCTTTTAAACAGTACAATCCATAATCACACAAACTTCTCTTTTAAAATGCAAATGTTCCTGGGGACAGCTAAAGTGGCTATATTCTTGGGGAACATAAATCTTCTTTGAGGAAATAGAAAATAGATGGTAAAATGGGAGGCATGTTGGCAAGTGGAAAGGTAATTTTAAGAATATAAGACCTGGAAGGGTGGGCAGTTCACTTAAGAACCATTAAAGTCCTCCTTAGGAGAGGTATTTGGGGCAACTTCTAACCTTTGTGCTAAAGAAGTCTGTTTCTTTGTTTTTTACCTTGGATCTTACCTAGGGTAAGATATATGCAAAATATAGTTGCATGTGGCAGGCCCAGTTTATACCAGTTGTTTTGTAGTAATTATTTTACTTTCTTTTTTCTTCATTTTTATGGAGAAATTTTATTTTCAAAATTGTCCAGAATGATGATAAATCTTATGGAAATTCCATTCTTGTCCCATTTTTCCTCCTTTAGATACGAGGAGAAAAGCCTCTAATATTCAGAGATACATGGTAATTCTGTGATTTCTTTCTCTAGGAGAGCTACCTGTTTCATTCTTCTTTCCTGGTGTCTCTGCCAAGTTAGCAAGGTTGTGGGAGAGAGGACAAGGTGTTGTCTTAGGACACTGTCCTCCCATGTATTGAGTGGTTAAGAGCCTCAGAACTGAAAAAGAATACAACTAAGGAAGTCCTCTCTCGCTTTCAACCTGTCCCAGCAAGATGGTACAGGGGGCGATGTGAGGGCGATCTGGCTGCGACATCTGTCACCCCATTGATCGCCAGGGTTGATTGGGCTGATCTGGCTGGCTAGGCGGGTGTTCTCTTTCTCCCTCACCGCTCCATATGCGTCCCTCCCGAAGCTGCGCACTCGGTTGAAGAGGACGATCTTCCCTGATAGAGGAGGACCGTTCTTTGGTCAAGGGTATACGAGTAGCTGCGCTCCCCTGCTAGAACCTCCAAACAAGCTCTCAAGATGGTACGCGGGAAGAGATACTTGAGGTGGTTTCAAAAGCCCAGGAACAGTGAGGTCTGTCCATGTACGGTCATAGTATGAATAATCACCACTGCACATATAAGTATGTTGGAGGGCATAATAGTTAATGAAAAGTGTCTTAAACTGGGTTTCCCCAACAGCAGACCCTGAGTACAAGTCGTTTATTTGGGAGATGATCTCAAGAAGTGAATAAAGAAGTGGAAAATGGTGAATCAGGATAGGGAAGGAAGCCAATACATGTTTATTATTGAGCAGGCTACCTTTGTGGATATAGTAGCTCAGTCTTGCTAGGGATCTCTGGTAGGCTGTGTGTCATCTCAAATAAGGTATGAGGGAACTAGGGTATTTATTTACCAACTTCTGACAGTCCTTAATTGAGAGCTGCTCCCAGGGGGCATAAAGTGCCCAGATAGTCTGGCCTACCAGCACATGAGCAGAATAGTCTTTAACAGCCTGAAGTCCTCAAAGAATCTCAGGTGATTAAATATGTAAGCCAATGGTTCTGCACAAATGTTACTACCAAATGTAGATAGGGCATTGACAGTGTCTGGGGCATAGTCACAGGGAAATCAACTACATATGAAATATGACTTCAGAAGTATCAGGAAAATCAATCAACACTGAATGATAGCTCCTGTGAAAACTTTTTATCTTTCCTTAATGTTGAAAACAATACTCAATTATGATCTTTTAGTTGCAAACTGATTGATAAATTAATACATAAATGAATTTACTAGTTCAATATAATAGAAAATTTCAAGTCTTTAGTTTCAGACATGACTGGATCCAGGCTTTCTAGTTATGCCATCATGATTTATTCTCCCTTTTTGGACTATTTTCCTATGTTTTGGCTTAATACTTAGGTAGGTTATCTTCATTAGTGGCAAAATGGACTACCAATTAGATTCAACCTGATTAGCAAGCCCAGAATAAATAAATCACATATTTTCTGAAAGCTCCAGAATACATCTAAGGAGGCATTCGCTATACTAAACCACATCACTTGTACATCTCTTTACCAGTTATTATGTATGGGCAGAGAAATGAGATTTGATGATTGGCTGGACTGAATTCATATAACCATCCCTAGAACTATGGGAACAGGTTACACCTTGCTTTCATCACATAGCAGGAGGTATGGATGGAGTAGCTCCTTAAAAGAAAATCAGGTTGTTATTAGAAGAAGGGAAAATGGGTTGCAGACAGATTATACACACTACTACTACTACTACTACTACTACTACTACTACACACACCACAGATATCCATATCCATTGCCATTTTACCCTTTATCTTTGATCTCTGAAAAAATGCAAGTTTCTCTGGAGATTTATTAACTTAATTTGTTTCCAGCTAGGTGACAGTTTTCTTTCTGGCTTTGCAACTAGCTATTTTTGTGATACTGCACAATTCACTAAATAGAATGTTAAAGTGGGATATTTCCTCTCTTGGCAATTTTCAGTTGAGACCTTCAAGCTGAAAGTACCAGGTACCAAGTACCCCTATGGTCTAATTAGAGGTTCTAGGCCATCTGAATAGGAGTTACAAATAAGGGGATTCCAACATCGGTTCTTTGATCTTTAGCCCAGGAAACCATGTGGACTCTGTTCGAGTTTATTAATGAGAATTTCTTTAGAGGCATTAGGGTCCTGGTTATTCTCCTCCTCCTCGTGGGGGAGAACAAGTGGTACTCTCCACTTCCACACAAATGGGTGAGGCAGGCCCCCATGAGGTCATTGCAGATCCTAGCATGTGCTCCTTGGTTGGGTTTCCCCACTTATGCTTGGAAAGGACTGGAACTGCCTCAGCTGAAGGGTGAGGAGACAGACTGAGAGGGAAAGAGGCATCCTAGGTTGTTCCAGTGTGCTGTAGTGATTAAGCACGTGGGCTCTGAAGCACTCCTGCTGTAGTTCAAATCTCAGCTCCACCAGGTATTAACTGAGTGTTTGTGGTTGTGCAACTAATTTTTCCGTGGCTTTGTGGAAGTAATTCAAAGGAGTATTGTGAGAATGAGATGAATTAAAATACATTAAGTGCTTGGAAGAGGATTTGGCACATAGTAAGAGTTAGCTTTGATTATTACTTCTGACTCACAGGCTGAGGTACATATTTCTGAGGCCCCAAAGAAGGAAATGGGATTTGAGTTATCTGGAAGGGGAGCCCAAATAAGGTCACTAGAGGTGACACAACAGGGAGAGTCTTTGTGGGACATTTGGAAGCAGGGACAGAGGGAGATGTCATACACAGTCAACTGGAGGAGACATCATACAGTATGGAGTCTTTAGCAGGATCTCTGATAATAGCAGATATCTTGAAAGAACCCCAAAGATACCCCGAAGTCAGTAACTTTTACAGATCTGCCCATAAGCATGGACAGCTAAGAGAACTACACGGTACCACTTCTTTTTTTTCCCATCCTTCCTCCACACCACAGACAAGAGCAACAGCTTTGTGAGTGGAGGAGGAATGTAAAAACCAGGAAGAATAATAGAGTAAAGCCAAACAAAGCTGATCCCTTCCAAAACCTCTAGCTCCCGAAGTAGATAAGAGAGTGAACCTTTGATATTGCTATGGACTGAATTGTGTTCCCCTGCCCCCCAAATTCATATGTTGAAGTATTACCCCCCTCCCCCAAGATGACTGTAGTTGAAGAGAGGCCTTTTAGGAGGTACTTAAGACTAAATAAGGTCATAAGTTTGGGGCCCTAATCTGACAGGACTGATGATTTTATAAGAAGAGGAAGAGAGAAAAGGTATCTCTCTCCATGCCATAGCAGGACACTTCAAGAAGGCGGCCATCTGCAAACCAAGATGAGAGCCCTAAGCAGAAACAAAACGGACCAGCACCCTGATCTTAGACTTTCTAGCTTCTGGAACTGTAAGAAAACAATTTCTGTTGCTTAAGCCACCCAATCCATCTTGTAGTCCAACTTGACTAATACAGATTTTAAGCTTCACAATGCCTGAAAACTTAGACACTCCATTACACTATTCATTAATATCTAATAACGACCAGAAAAGCAATACCTTCAGCCTAAGATTTCATCCCAGAACAGGGAAGAATATTTGCTATAATAGACTTCAAAGGGCAGCAATGAGAAGGAATGGACACAATTTCCATGAATCTAGCTTTTTAATAATTCGGTTGCATACTTAACTTCTTTGGACTATGTTTCATTTCTTTGGAATTGTAAAGGAGTTGGATTAGATGGGATTCAAGTCCCGAATGAACTCAGCTACATTACATTCAATGATTCATTTCCATTTATGTGAAAGAGCTTCAGATAGTTTCCTGAAAGCAGTTTCTAAAAAGTAAATAAGTTCAGAAACTTCAGAAGGAAAATGGAGAGAAAAGGAGTACCTTTTAGAGAACTAGAAGTCTTAAGGTTTCCAACCACAAACCACACTTCTCTGAGGCCCGACACTGTCGCTGGTATAGCCATTTCATTTAAAAGGACCTTACTAGAATGAATGTCGTTTAGTGACATTCCAATGATGCCTGACTAACAAGGAGCCACTTAGTGTTCTCAAAAAATTTTCTTGAGAGCCTAAAACTAATTTTAGTGAATGTAAATTAAATTACAATGAATGCATGTGCACACACACACACACACACACACACACACACACACAATGATCACAATGAATCTAGAACTCCAGAACATCTGGTTAATAAACAAAACTCCTGATTTCAAGTAAAATACAGCTAACTATCCAAGTTTTAAAAAGTTGCCGTGGCATGTGCAAGGTGTGCAGAGCATTCCATATTCACTCTCAGGCAACTCATCCTAGTAGCATTTCTTTAAAGGTAATTATTCCTTTCCCCCCACCACATATGTCCCTATGCTTGGGGAAATTGCAATTCCAATTTTAAAGGTCTGCCATGCACTGATGGCAGTTTTAAAGACATTCCCTTCCAATGTTTCAAAGTCTTAGGTTTCTGAGGAGGAGAAACCAATGAAAATGTACACTGTAAATTCCCAGTTAAAAAGCGCCTGCCTGCATGAGGGCATTTTCACATTTAAATGTTGCCAACGATACATAATTTGCAGCCTGCATGTATAGAAATTTTTCCTTGTAGGCCTGCCCAAACCAAGAGCCAGGATTATTCAAAAGTCTTTGTACCTTTTCGTATAAATCTAGTGCTTCTTATACAAACATTTTTCTCACGTTGGAGTGATTCATAAAGCTTCTAATCCCATGGGTGTAATAGGACACCTCTCAATTATGCATCCCAGGGATGAGTAATTTCACAAGCTGAGGGAAAGAGATAAATGCATTAAAATGTTCTTGCAAAACAAATTTCAGGGAGAGAAAAAGATGAAAAAGGAAGTGAATGTAGAAATTGAAGATTTACTTCATTGTGCAGAAAAGAATATTAGATCTGCCTTGGCAGAACTGCTTAATTCATAATTCTGCACAAACAATCCTGGTAACAGCACTGCCAAAAGCCTTCCTAATATGCATGTACCTACCAAAGCTCAGCTTTGTCTCTGGTAACTGCAGAGTATGAGAACTGTATAATAATCACATTTTGTAGTGAGTCATGGGTCAGAGAATCGGTGAGGAATTATCTCATTATATCATTTCATTCAGGATTTGTTCTATTCAGAGGCAGAGTGGTTGGTCACTTCTGGACTTTCTGGCCTTATCAGAAGCTATATATTGAGCCCCTGGTCTGTGGGAAGGCACGTGATAGCTAGATGTAAGCTGGGTTATGACCCTCTTCAGAATCAGGGCTGATAAAAGAAAGGACAAATAACCATACAAAGCAATATCGTTTGTCCTGGGTGAGAAATCTTAAAGATACACAGAGGTAGATACGGTCAGTCTGTTGGAATCATTAAAGAAGGCTTCATAGATGAGTAGAACCTTAAAAGAAAGGTAGTCTTTAGATAAGCAGAGGTGGAGAGAGGGTGTCCTGGAGAGTTAACTCATGTTGGGGAAATGGAACCATATATGTCCAGAGGTTGGAAGATTTAAAACATGCTTGGAGAACATTTATATTATTAGATATAGCAGCATGAAATTGTTTTTGTAGGTAAGAAATGATCAAGTACCCCCAGTTTTGTAAGACATAAACCTGGCCTACTGGAAGACAAATGTGGATATGTGGGTAGGAGCCAGGAATCAGGAATTGGGAATGTCCCAATCTCCTTTAAGCCTCATCAACAACACAGCACCTAATATCTAAAGAATTATGAATTTTCGAATTTTCTACGGAAGGATCCCAGGAAATATTTAGTTTAACTTCCAAACCCTGAATGACCCTTCATTGTCTGCTTTTATCATCCACCGACAATGAATGTACACCTAATTCAGTTAATTCTCTTTTGAGACAATTCTAATGGTTTATTTGTTTCTTTATTCCCGTGTGTGTGTGTGTGTGTGTGTGTGTGTGTGTTTATGTTTATTTAATGTTGAACCGAAGATAAAACATTTGAATACACCAGATTAAATACAGATCTTCCTCAATTTATGATGGGGTTATGTCTGATAAACCCGTGTAAATGGAAAATATCCTGTCAAAAATGCACTTAATATACCATATCTATCGATATCTAGCCTCACCAAACTTAAATGAGTTCAGAACACTTACATTAGCCTATAGCCAGGCAAAATCATCTAATACAAAGCCTATTTTATAATTAAGTGTTGAATGTCTTATGTAATTTATTGCATACTGCACTGAAGTGAAAAACAGGATGGTCATATGGGTAGAGAATTGTTGTAAGTTACCACCCTCCTGATGGTGGGGCTGACTGGGACCTGTGGCTCACTGCCCAGTATCATGAGAGAGAATCCTACTGAACATCACTAGCCCAGGAAAAGATCCAAATTCAAAAAATCTAAGCACAGTTTCTACTGAATGTGTATTGCTTTTGCACCATCACACAGTTAAAAAAAATTGTTAAGTCTAACCACCTTAAGTCAGGGACTATCTATGGTCCCTTTCTTACTGCTTTTATTTTTTTACTTAATTTCAGGCTCCTCACCTGGCTGGTCTCCTTTCGACAGGCTCCAATTTGTGAAAGTTTTCTCTGAAAGTTCAACGTTTAACACAACACAGCACACTATCTGGAAATTGTATGCCTATATCCACCCACCTTCTAGACATGTTTTCTGATAAATACATAATAATATAATTAAATTTTCTTGGCGATTGCTATGCAAAGCAGAATCATACTGAATTTACTGTCCGCTAAATCCTAACACATTTCCTACCCAGGCTACCAAGCCGTGAAACTCCTACTTTATAGCTGTACAAATGGGTTTTGTATACCACAGTTAGGACTTTTGATTAAATTCCTGTTGGATGACATCTAGGCATAGTTAGCCCCTTGTTTCAAGCTTTTAAGATCGCTATTTTTTCAGCCAATGTACTATCTACTACTCTCTAATTTTTCATTTACAGGTTTGATCAGCATCTGAAAAAGTCATTACAGTAGTAGTCTTTAGTAAAACTATTTAATTAATAAGATGGGGTTCTAAAGTACACCACCAGATCATTGGCTGGGTTCACATGAACTATTTAGAAAATAATGTTTATGCAATTCACCTAATTTTGCTGTATGTTAGCCAATATTTGTCACACTCAATTATAGGTATAACATGATCTATTTGTCAGATAGCTTGCTGAAATACCTGTGCTTTCAGCATTCTGCATTTTATAAGTTTGCTCTCAAAACTATTATCACAACTTTTGCTTCATGCGTTGTTTCTAAAATGCCTTTGTAAAATAAAAGTGAGGAGGAATATATACCTGTCACACAGTAGGACCCTTTCAAATCAATTACCACCTAAATTATGCCTATGTCCCAACACAAAGGACAGATCAAAACACAGGTCAGCAAACTTTTTATGTAAAAGGCCAGATAGTCAATATTTTAGACTTTGTGGACTACGTGGTCTCTGTCACTCTCTTATCATAGAGCAAAAGCAGCCAAAGACAGGACTAAATACTAAACAAATGGGTATGGCTGCAATCCAATGAAACTTTACAAAAACAAGCAGGAGTTTATTTGGCCCAAGGCAGGAGTTTGCTGACCCCTGTATTAATATATTAGTACTAACATATTGTCAATGATCATATCTGGAATATCTGAAAGTACAGAGGAGTCTCTAAAAAAAAAGAGAACTACAGATGGGAAAAGTCAGGAAAAGAATTTGAAGATTATAATCTCTCTGTGAAGAGAGTAGATGGCTCCCCACTTCAAGGAGCCACTCTGGACAGCTGAGGGCTTTAAAGAGGAGAGGATGGATGATAACATCCATCTGTAAGAGAGTATGCCTAGCAACAAATGCAAATTTAATCTATTTTGCACTTTTGCTGAGGTTTGGGACAGGTTTCAGTATTGGTATTACCCAACTATCACACTCTATTCTCTAGAGGCATGAGATGAAGCAAAAAAGTACATAACATTCAGCTACCACCAGCTTGGGGGTATTTTTTAACTTGGCTGGTGACAGTTAGAAGACCTTGACTGTATGTATGTAAAATAGCATTTCAGCTTTTTAACTGTTTTACTTTACTGTTCAGTAAAGCTTGACCTATGAACTCACAAAGTACAATTGTGAATATAAAAATAAACAAATGAAACTTCCTCCTCGGGGAAGAGTTAGCTTGTCACATGAACTGAAACGGGAACTGAAAGATTCTTTTGGGAAGGACATTATTGTTCTCTACATTGTATGGAGTTCGTATGCCATCTTTCTTCAATTATAAAATACCATAGATTGTAAGATGCACAACTGATTTAATAATAGCCATACAGGAAAGAAACCTAAGCAAACTAAACAAAACTCTACCATATTAAATGTTCCCATCAATTGTAGACTACATCCTGGCTTTAGAAATTTAAAAAGTGAAAAAAAAAGAGCATCATAAAATGGAAGAAATGTTTCACATTATCCCCTCCACTGTCCCCTTCCTGCCCCCAAAGCATACACACACACCTTGGCTTTAGGGAAAAATAAAACAAGCAAGAGCCTATCACTCATTCTTCAGGAATAATGCAGCATAAATGAACTTCACTGCTTTGTCCCAACTTGTCTATGCAAAGATGAGATAAAATCTTATATTTGGATTGTTTTTAAGTGGATATGAAACTATGAAGGATTTTGTAAAAATAAACTATTATTTTAAAATTGTTTGAGATTTATAGAATTATTTCAAGGATAGTATAAAGGGTTTTAATGTTCCCCACACCCAATTTTTAAATTTGGCTCTTGTTTGTAGTTGTTGTTAAGTTTTAGGAGTTATTTGTACGTTTTAGATATAAGTTCTTCTTTTTTTTTTTTTTTAATAAGTAACCTCTACACCCAACATGGGGCTTGAACTCATGACCCTGAGATCAAGAGTTGCATGCTCCACTGACTGAGCCAGCCAGGCGCCCCTGGATACAAATTCTTTTTCAGAGATGTGTTTTGCAAATATTTTCTCCCAGTTTGTGGTTTGTCTTTTCTTTTCATAACTGTGTCCTAATTTCCTTTTTCTGTTCTAGGATCCCATCCAGGATACCACATTAAATTTAATAGTCATGTCTCCTTAGACAGCTCTTGGTTTTAACAGTTTCTTAGACTTCTCTTGTTTTAGATGACCTTGACAGTTTTGCAGATTATTGGTCAGATATTTTATATAATCTCCCCCAAGTGGGATTTGTAATACATTTAAATTCTTTTGCCACTTTCTGCATTCCATTCTGGGATCCTCCAAACTCCGAAATGATTCCTTAAAAATTGCATGCATTAAGATTTATTCTTTGTGCTATAAAAGTCAGTGGATTTTGGCAAATGCTTAACATCTTGTACTCACCATTATGGTATCATACAAAGTAGCTTTACTGCCCTAAAAATCCCCCTGTGTTTTACCTATCGACCAGCCCTCCTTTGCCACCCACCAAACCCCTGGTAACCACTGGTAACCACTGATCTGTTAACCAGCACTACGGTTTTACCTTTTCCAAACTGTCATACACTTGTGGAAGCATACAATAAGTAGCCTTTTCAGACTGGCTTCTTTTATTTTGCAATATGCATTGAAGTTTCCTCCATGTCTTTTCATGACTTGACAGCTCATTTCTTTTCGTTGCTGAATACTATTCCATTTAATTGTATACCAAGTTCGTTTATCCTGTCACCTATTGAAGGAAATCGTGGTTGTGCTCTGTCTTTGATGAGCATAAATAAAGGCCTTCTAAACATTTGTATGTATGTTTTTGTATGATCATAAGTTTTCAATTCATTTGGGTAAATACGTAGGAGTGCAATTGCTGGATCTTATGTCAAGCCTATGTTTAGCTTTGCAAAAAACTGCCAAAGTAGTTTCTGAAGTAGCAGTACCATTTTGCATTCTCACCAGCAGTGAATGAGAATTCCTGGTGCTCCACATCCTCACAAACTGTTGTTGGTGTTTTGAATTTTTGCCAGTCTAGTAAGTTTGTAATGATGTCTGATTGTTGTTTTAATTTTTAATTCCTTAATGATAAATAATGCTGAGCATATTTTCATATGCTTATTTCCATCTGTATATCTTCTTTGGTCATATGTGTGTTCAGATTTTTTTGCCTATTTTTAAATTGGGTTATTTGTTTTCTTTTGTTTGAGTTTAAAGTTTTATTTGTGTAGTTTGGATAAGGGTCCTCTATCAGATGTATCTGTTGTAAATATTCTCTCCCAGTCTGTGGCTTATCTTCACATTCACTTGACATTGTCATTCACAGAGCAGAAGGTTTTCATTTTAATGAAGTCCGGCTTGTCAATTATTTCTCTCATGAATAGTACTTTGGTGTATATCTAAAATGTCATTGACATACCCAAGGTCATATGGATTTTCTCTTATGTTATCTTTTCAGAGTTTTATAGTTTTGCATTTTATATTTAGATCTGTGTTGTTTTGAGTTAATTTTTGTGAAGGGTGTAAAGTCTGTATACAGACTTTGTTTTCATGTCCATGCCCGGCTGGTTTTGCACCATTTGTTGAATGAACTGTCTTTTCATTCTCTCCATAGCGTCCTTCAATGAACCAAAGTTGTAAATTTTAATCAAGTCCAGCCTGTTTTTTCTTTTGTTGCCTATGCTTTTGATGTCATATTTAAGATTCCATTGCCAAATCCAAGGTCATGCGTATGTGCTTCTATATGTTCTTTGAAGAGTTCTATAGCTACAGATTTTAAATCCAGGTCTTTGATTCATTTCCAGTTAATTTTTGTATATGGTACATGATAAAGGTCCAATGTCATTCTTTGGCATGTTGATATACAGTTTTGCAGAACACTTTGTTCAAGAGACTGTTCTTTCCCCCATTGAATGGTCTTTTCATTCTTGTCAAAAATCAATTGACCATAGATTTATAGACCACTGAGTTTATTTTCTGTTCTTAATTCTATTCTATTGGCTTATTTGTATATTCTTATGCCAAAACGACTCAGCTTTGATTACTGTAGCTTTGTAGTAAATTTTGAAATCAGGAAGTGTGAGTCCTTCAAATTGGTTCTCTTTAAAAAAATATAATTACTATCTTGGGTCTCTTGAAATTCCATATGAATTTTAGCATGGGCTTGTCCATTTTGCAAAAAAAACAAAACAAAACAAAAAAAACGAAAAACAAACATCATTGGGGTTTTGAAAATAGTATGTAAAATGCTGAAATCTTGCTGCTGTTACTTAGAGGGCATTATAACTGGAATCCGGGGAGAAGGAAGGGTGTCTGTACTCAGATGCACTAGTCTGGAGTGGCATTTCTGTTTCACTGATCTGGGGGAGGGAGAAGGGAACTCATCTTGGTTCAAATAGCTCAGATTTTCACTGTTCTTAATGAGTTTTAGTAGATTTTCTTGAATAAGTGTTTCTTCATTTGCTCTATGCCCTCAGGACCATTTCCATAGATATTAAATGGTTATTTCTTTTAAAATATTTTTTTCCAGTTTTCCAATTTTCCATTTACTGGAGAGTGGGTCCACAATGCCCCTCAAACTATTGTGATGCAAGTGGAATTCTCTTTAAATATAATTTTAATGCAACATTTATAATTTATTGAGCTCTCTAGAAAGTCGACATGTCCCTTCACAGAAATCCAGTTTAAGTTATGAATCTGTTCTTAAAAGAATAATACACATAGCTCCTAAAATAATTATAAAGTGGTCTGTACCATCTTCCCCAACAAAATCGAAGCTTTAGGTGTTTGTAGTAAAATCTGTGATTTAAGATATGGTTTGAGTTTTGTAATTCAAAAATTTTAATTGAAGCACTTTCTGCAAGTACAGAATTGCACAGAAAAAGTAGTAATTTGATTATTTTTAGAAAATAATTTCCCTGTTTATTATATTTATAAAGCATTAACATATATTTGTTATTAAAGGTTTAAACAGTCAGTCCTATATCCCTACAAAACTTCAATGCATTTATATCTATTTACTCAATGTGTCATTTTAAAATAAATGCATCTTTTTTTCTGCAACTTCACTTTTTCACTTCATAATAGATCTTAGAAAACTTCGTTATTTACTATAGATCTTCCTCATATTTTTCTTTAATGTGGATTACCTTATTTTTATTTTTTATTTTTTCAATTTTTATTTAAATTTTTGTTAGTATATAGTGTAACATCAGTTTTAGCAGTAGAATTTAGTGATTCATCACTTACATATAACACCCAGTGCTCATAATAACAAGTACCCTCCTTAATACCCAGCCCCCTTTCAGGCCATTCCCCACCAACCTCCCTCCATCAACCCTCAGTCTGTTCTCTAATGTTAAGAGTCTCTTATGGTTTGTTTCCCTCCCTCTCTCTCTCTTTTTTCCCTTCCCATATGTTCATCTGTTTTGTTTCTTAAATTCCACATATGAGTGAAATCATATGGTATTTGTCTTTCTCTGACTGACTCGCTTAGCATAATACCCAGTAGTTATATCCACGTCATTGCAAATGGCAAGATTTCATTCTTTTTGATGGCTGAATAATATTCCACTATAGATATACAACATCTTCTTTATCCATTCATCAGTCGATGGACATTTCGGCTCTTTTCATAGTTTGGCTAATGTTGATAATGCTGCCCTAAGCATCAGGGTGCATGTACCCCTTTGAATCTGTATTTTTGTATCCTTTGGGTAAATTCCTAGTAATGCAATTTGCTGGGTTGTAGGGTAGTTCCATTTTTAACTTTTTGGGGAATACTGTTTTCCAGAGTGGCTGCATCAGTTTGTGATTACCTTATTTTTTAAAACACTCTCTATTGATGAACATTCAGGTTTCTTAAAAAAATAAAAAGCCTTTTAATTATAATTATTGGGAATTAGAATTTATTAAACACTACTCACCTCACTGTATATTTGGGTTCAGCTACATGTAACAGAAACTTTGAATAACAAGTTAAGTTCTAAATCCCTCCCCCTGCTTTACCTCCAGTATACACTTACCAAGATGCTTAGAGGGAGGGTAAGTTGATGATGTTCTTGTAGTTTGAATATGTCAGGGTCAAAGATTCTGAGATCTCTTACCTTTTCCTTTGGGGTCACAAAAAGGCTGTTCCAGCTTCAGACCTCTCATCCGCATCCCTGCCTGAACAAAGAAGAAATATAACATGAAAATAGGGCCTGTGCCCCTGTAAGGTGCTTTCCTGAAAACCCTGCTGTTGTTGGCTGAACTGTGCTTTCCCCTACAAATTCATATTTTGGATTCCTAACTCCCAGTATCTCAGAATGTGACTGTATTTGGAGATAGGGTCTTAAAAAGGTAATTAAGTTAAAATGAGGTCATTTTATTTATTTTTATATGAGTCATGTCCTTTTATGAAGAGGAGACTAAGATAGACACACACAGAGGGAAGACCATGTGATTGATAGAAGGAGAAGGTAGCAATCTACAAGCCAATGAAACAGGCTTTGGAAGAGACTAACTCAGCAGACATTTTGGTCTCAGACTTCTAGCCTCCATAATTGTGAAAAAATAAATTTCTGTTGTTTAAGCCACCAACTCTGTAATATTTTGTTATGGCACCCTAGGATCACATACTCAGTGATTTTTTTTTTTCTTACATTGCATTAATTAGAAGTGTGTCACTTGGTTATCCTTAGATGCAAGGAAGGCTTGCATCTAAGAAATATGTTTTTTTTTTTTAATTGAGTACATTGCTGCCCCTATCAAAACCAAGATTCTGATACTAAGGGCAGAGAGCCTAGTAAATAATGGATATCCTCCCTTCTGAGTTCTAAGCTCTTTACTTGTATAATCTTATTTAATCCTTATAATAAGTTTGAAATATTTTACAAATATATAAATTAAGAAGTCAAATAAAAAGTTACCTAGTTAGTACATAAAGCAACCTGACTGGACCATAAGCTATCTGACTCTAGAACCCACAATCTAAGTTATCTCAATATTTTGCTCCCTATTATAAGTAATACCATACTTAAGCTCCTAACACATATACTTTTTTGCATTTGAGAGATAATATCTTTAGAAACTAGATTTTTAGGATTCCTAGGATCATAGCTACTGGAAGTCATGCTGTTATTAATAGTTTAAATGAGAATGTGCTAGTTAAATTGCCTTCTAAAAGGCATTATCAAATGACACTCCCACCAACAATTTATATGTGTCCATTTTCTCACCAGTGCTGGGAATTAACAATCTCATAAGTATTTTGCTAATCTAATGGGACAAAAAAAATATAACATTATTTTTTATTAAAGATTTTATTTATTTATTTGAGAGAGAAAGAGTGTGAGAGAGAGAGTGAGAGAGCACAACTGGAAGAGGGGCAGAGGGAGAGGGAGAAGCAGACTCCCCGTTGAGCAGGGAGCCCAACCTGGAGCTCGATTCCAGAGCTCTGGGATCATGACCTGAGCCAAAAGCAGATGCCCAACTGACTGAGCCACCCAGGTGGCCCTAACATTATTTTTAAATCTCCCTTATTATCAGGGAGGTAAAACATCTTTTTATACATTTATTGGTCATTTGTATTTTTTTCTTTTATTCATTTTTCTATTTGGTTATCCTTTCGTATTTATCTGTAGGGGCTCTTTATATATTCTGGATATTAATCATTTTTATATTTGCTTTATACGTTGCTGCTCAATTTATCATTTGTCTTAACTGTGCTTAAGGAATCTTTTTCAAAACAAATATTGAATATTTTTACAATGATTTTTGACATTTACGTTTTTCGTAGGAAGATCTTTTCCGAAAGTCATAGTTATAGATATATATATGCTTATAGTTCATTTTACCTTTATAGTTGTTAGTTTGTGGGGTTTTTTTTAAAGCTTTTATTTTTATTTATTTGAAGAGATAGAGACAGCCAGTGAGAGAAGGAACACAAGCAGGGGGAGTGGGAGAGGAAGAAGCAGGCTCATAGTGGAGGAGCCTGATGTGGGGCTCGATCCCAGAACCCCGGGATCATGCCCTGAGCCAAAGGCGGACGCTTAACGACTGCGCCACCCAGGCACCCCTAGTTTGTGGTTTTTATTTGAGTTTAACATTTAGCTCTTTTATCTACTTGGAATTTTTTTATATGGATTGTGTGGGGCAGAAATCTAATTTTTTTTTTATTACAAACTTTGGGCTGATTGTCCTAGTATTATTTTTGAAATTGTTAATCCCATAATTTTTTACAAAAATATAAAGATAATTTTTTTGTCTACATAGCACACTCCTTTTGATATTTTACACTAAAACATCATAATCATATTTCATTTACATGTAAACCTGAAGATGGGAAACATGTTTTGGTAGTTTTATCACTAAAATATTTGTACTCTTTCCTCAGTTTATGGCAGTTGTTTTAACATTATGATTATACCCTTTATAAGATATGCATTGCCTTTTGGGGGATTCTCAAGTGGTTGGTGAATTTGACTCTTTATTTGGCTTTTCCACTGAAACTTTTATGCTAGAGTTATTTTTAGTTCCCATCTGTCAGCAGATTAAAATGTTTGATTGAAACTACTTTATTTCAAAGATTTATTCAAACCCTTTAGCCATTTGAAAAATAAAGGTTAATCACAAAACACAAAGAGTCAGTATAGGTTTATTACTTAAGAGCATACTGTTAGAAGGGTTAATATTTCCACATTACAGAAAAAAGAAGACTCATCATTCCCAGGGAATTAACTGAAAGAGAGGAGCAGCCCGACCCAGAGAAATTCCTCTAGGGTCCTGTAAAAAAGTTCCAAGCATTCTGAAAATTGGTACTCAATCTGCCTGTTTTCTTTTTTCCCCTTCCTTCCTTCCTTCCTTCCTTCCTTCCTTCCTTCCTTCCTTCCTTCCTTCCTTCTTTTTCTTTCTTTCTTTCTTTCTTTCTTTCTTTCTTTCTTTCTTTCTTTCTTTCTTTCTTTCTTTCCTTCTTTCCTTTTCCTCTAACTTGTTTTTCCAGCCAGTCACTCTGTGGAAGAAAATATTTTCTCTGATACTTTAAGTTGGAAGAATCAGTATACATTTTAATGCTGCATATACAAAAATACCTTTCAAGTTTACTTAGAAATTTAGGCTGGGGGATGACTTTTTGGGAGAGGGGGATTAAGGGGAATTCTTTTAAAGCAATTTGAAAAATGAATAGTCAAGTATAAATGTTCTTCAAATTTAACACTCACTAGGACCTTGGAAATTTGACTGCAAATATTCCTGCTTTCTTGATAACCTGAAATCTGTTTTAGCTATATCAGAAGGAATGCAACAGATGTTTATACAATGAAAATAAAGCATAATTTGTCCATTTTGTAAATTGAACATGTATATATTTGATTTTCTTAAGATGATATTTACTTGTATATATTTTTCTGTAAACTTGGGAAAATTGATTTATGCTGTTAACACTACTGGTTACAGACCTCACACTAGTCTATTTCTAAAGTATCTGCATTGTTTTAGAATCAAGGTATCTGACTGAAATATCGTGTGTTAAAACAAACAAATAAATATGAATCAAAGAATGTTATTAGATTGATGAAGCAATCACATTATTTATTTTTTTTAAAGATTTTATTTATTTACTTGAGAGAGATGGAGATAGAGAGAGAAAGCATGAGCAGCAGGGGTGAGTGGCAGTGAGGGGCAAGAGGGAGAGGGAGAAGCAGACTCGCCACTGAGCAGGGAGCCTGACTTGGGGCTCGATTCCAGGATCCTAAGATCATGACCTGAGATTTTGACCTGAGCCGAAGGCAGACGCTTAATGGACTGGGATACCCAGGCACCCTAGTAGTCACATATTTAAGAAATGAATTATGAACTATTAGTGTGGGCATTAGAAATTATATTATTTAGGTGAATTTACGTGAAATTCTGAATAGGGACAGATAACTATTTAAATTTTTAGCTAGCATTTCCCACTCTGCCTTTTGATTTCCTTGATTTTCTTTACCTAGCAGTTCATACTTTGCAAGCTCTCTTTTTATTGCTGGGGTTGCAAAAACTGTCATGAATTAAATATGTCATCTATGGAGTATAGCTAATCTATAAGCCAACATCATGTAATGCAGCTTTACTTTGATTTTCTTTGACAGTTGTCATAAAAATTGCTTTTGATTTCAATGAAGTCCTCTCTGATAACCACAGTCTGCACAGCTTCTTGGAGCAAATCCTTTCCTATGATCTGAGTAAGGAAGTTTTAAGCTCATTGTAATTGTCAGGTCTTCTATTTAGGTAAGTGAAGATAATAGCTATTATAAACTCTCTGCTTAAAAAACACTACATGTTCCTATACTTTTGAATGAAGGTCAACAAAACAACAACTTAACAATACAACTTTCTTCAGAAAACCCACGTCTCTGAACAAGCACTCTTGCAAACATTTTTCTAGAAAATGGCATAGTGGAAACATCCTTCAGGCTCCATAGATGTTGGGTTGAATTCCAGGTTCCCACCTGCATGTTAAGGGAATTTTGGCAGCAATGGGTTTAACTTTTCTGTATCTCAGTTTCTTCATCCTGAATGGCAACTGCAAATGCCCAAGGCATAGATTGTTATATGTAGTAGGGGATTTACCATATAGAAAGCACCAGGCCTATTACCTAGCAATAGAAGACCTTCCAATTCTAGAAAATCCATTCCCTAACAAGATTTCCCTCCCTAGGTTTTAACTTAACACTGAGTTTTGCAGTTTTTAATACTGCGAGTTCCCAAACTCTACTGAAATAGGATTCAGGATAGAGGAACACTAAGTTCCCAAACTCTACTGAAATAGGATTCAGGAAAGAGAAACACAGCCTAGGTAGGGAGAGTAGGGAGGGTTTAGCTATCTGGGGCAGAAACAGAGCTTTATGGAGTTTTCAAAAAGTGAATTTCAGCATATTGTTAGCAATCATGAACAATTCTAAGAATACTGGTGTGATGGTTAATTTTATGTGTCAACTTGTCTGGGCTAAGTGATGCCAATATACCTGGTTAACATTATTTCTGGGTGTGTCTGGGAGGGCGTCTCATGAAAAGATAAGCATTTAAATCAGTAGACTGAGTAAAGAAGATCACTGTCACCAATGTGGGTGGGCATCATCCAATCTTTCAGGGCCTGAATAGAACAAAAAGGCTGAGGAAGGGTAAAGTTTCTCTTTCTGAGCTGAAACATCCATCTTCTGCCTTTGAACATTGGCGTTCCTGGTTCTTGGGTCTTCAGTCTTCTACTGGGTCTTATATCATCGGCCTCCTCTATTCTCAGGCCTTCAGACAAGAACTAAATTATACCACCGGTTTTCCAGTTTGCAAATGGCAGATCATGGAACTCCTAGGTCTCTATAGCCACATGAACAAAAACCTAGAATAAATCTCCTTTTGTATAGATCTATGTATCCCCCATTGGTTCTGTTTCTCTGGAGACCCCTGACTAATACAACTTAGTTTCTGCTGTTTTATATTTTCAGATTATATTCAAAACATGAAATTTGGAGTAAGAAGATATGGTTTTATATCCTACTTCCACCTCTCACTACCTAGTTCTTAAAGAAATATCTTCACCTATTTAGACCTCAGTTTTCCCGTCTGTAAATTGGCAACAAAAATTGTTCACACTATTTTGAGTTCTTTTATCTGATTATTAGAAGAATCAGATGTATTAGTGTAGGGGATAAGGCTTTGAAAGTGTAAAGCCCAAACAGTTGTATATATACAACATATATCTATATATCAACATCTATATCTGTATCTATATCTACATATAACATATATCAGAAAGGGTGAAAAATTAAGGCAAATTGATTATATTTAAAAATGCTACATGAACTCCAAGGGAAAATTCTCAAGGAAATAAGTAGATATTTTCCATATATAATACCAGTTTATGTAGATCAGATAAAAATTCTCATAGATTTGTAGCACATTACACACACACACATAATATTCATTATGAAAAACTCAGGACTTCTTAGCAAATAAAACTAAACTGTTTCACTAGAAAAACTAGTGACTTAGAGATTTCATTACTAGATTTTGTACTTATTATTAATACAAAGTAATATATTAAAAATTTGATAAATTTTAAGCTGTTTCAGAAATTTAAATAGATAATTCTTTTTATAAAGTCATTCAATCAACCTCCTAATACGGAAATAAATTTCAGAGGTTTGAATTCTGGACCTTGATTCCTCAAAACAAAGCAAACAGTTCCCTACAACATGACCGTATGATTTAGCCGTAGGAAATGTGTTGCACAAAAAGCTTTGTGTTGTACAACATAGAAAACAAGCTCTAGTTAATGCAATAATATAAGGAAGGACAGTGCACATATATATTTAACTGTCCAGAGAAGCTCCTTAATTTTAAAATTAGGCACAGGAATCAGAACATTTAAAAACTTCTAATGGACCCCAGATGAAAAATGTTGACAGAAATTAATTAGACCTGGAGAAAGAATAATACCACTTACTCAAAAAGCATGTGCTAAGAATCCAAGGGAACAGATAGGTTATACATTCAGGGTTTGTTTAATGAGGTTTCAAGAAAGCACTCTAAAAATTGGTAGCATATTTTGGTTACATATGCAGAATGTAACTGCTGTTTTCCTTTTTAATCCAACTGCAAGTCTAATTTTTGCTATGTCAAAGAGACCCCCAAGTGTTTTTTAAGTCCTCTTATAAAAATATTTCTTCATTTGGTTGTAAATGTACAGTTGACCCTTGAACAACAGGGGTTCAAACAGTACAGGTCCACATAAATGCCGATTTTTGTGTGTTTTTTTTTATTAAGTATGCCACAATCAATGTATTTTCCTTATGATTTTCTTAATAATATTTTCCTCTAGCCTACTTTACTGTAAGACTACAGTGTACAATACATTTAGCATACAAAGTATGTGTTAATCAACTTTTTATGTTTTTGGTAATACTCCCAGTCAACAATAGGCTTTGAGTAAAGTGTTTGGGGAATCAAAAGTTATACTCAGATTTTTAACAGTGTGCGTGGTTGATGCCTGTAACCCCCACATTACTCAAGGGTCAACTGTATATCTAATCAACCCAAAGTACCTTGCATTTCAGGAAAAGAGAAATTAATAGTACCAGGATCTATTATTTTAAATCTACTGTATTTACCAAATATTTCTGACTCCTTAATATGTTTTTAGTCATCAGTATTTACCAATATGAAGTTTTATGTATACACTACTCTTAAAATTTTTATATTATGTTGCAATATGTTTGCATAATATTTTAAGAACATGAGAAAAGATTAAGACAGGTGATTTACTGTGAGCAAGTTTTCTCATTTCATATAAAGGAAAACTTTATGGAGGTCAAGCTTTTCCAAAAATTTCTTCCTCTAAATAGGTAATAGCTTTTCTGCAGTATGCACCCAAGTATCAATTCTTGAAAATAGTTCAAGACTGTTGAAGAGAAATTTATTATTTTTACAACCTCACCACACAGAATTTTATAGTATAACTCCATTACTTGCTAATAACCATATAGCATTAAAAGAAGAGAAGAAAATGGACTAACATTTTACAAATATTTTAATTAAAATTTAGCATGCTGATTTCTTGCTGGAAGAATGAAGAATGTGAGTTAGCAAGAGACTCTCAAGGAAGTGCTATTACCTCCTCCTCTATGTTCCCAGGGAATTATCTGTACTCTGCATCTAGAAATCATGTACATCGTACTAAAATTGTTTGTGTACATACCAGTTTCTCTTAAGAGAATGCTACATCCTCAAAGAGAGACAATTTTGTTATTTTTCTTAATACTTCCGGTATACTCAACATGTTGAATGCATTAATAACTCTACCTATGACTGAGTATAAACACGATTTTGGTAAATTTTAAAAAACTTTTATGACTATGATCCATAATAAAAAATACATTTCACATCAGGATGCAAAACAAATGTCTATATTGCTATCTCTCTCTGCCTATCTATCTGAAACAAGAGTTGCAAATCAATACTCCTCCTTACTTTGGGCACCATTCCCTGGTATTTTCTATTCTAATCTATTTCATTTTTTAAAGAGACTTGTCAATGAACTAAATTGATTTTATAAACCGAGTGAGTCATGACCTGCAGTTTAAAAAAAAAAAGCTGATTTGTGGGGAAAGAAAAGAAATGTAAGAATCAATCTATCCTTAATTTAACTTACATACAGGAAGCTAATAGAAAACAGGTATATAGAGGTTGGGCATTTCATAAAATGTTCTGGAAATGCTGATGGTACAGAAAAGATACTGAGGGTAAATTTCCGAAGAAGGCCTCAGAGCAGTTTAACCGCATTGAGCCTTAGCATTTTGGAATTTAGGTGTATAGAGAGAAGCTGAACATTCTAAGGCATAGCAGGTAAGAACACGAGCAGGAAAAAGCAGCTAGGAGTAAGCAGCTATAACCTGAGCAGTTGTGACCACAACCATAGGGCTCTCGGACAGATACGCTAGGAGAGAGAACATGGATTAGACACTAGACTGAGGACTCTATTAGGATTTCGAACCATGTACTTTCTGTACGTACCTATTGGCTATCTTTTTTTTTTTTTGGAAAGATCGATGTAGCATCAGCAAGCAGTATTTTCCCCTTTGGTGAAAAAGAATATATGCAGGGAATACAATTAGCCTATTAAAATGCCATGAGAAAGGTGACAAAGATCGGGTTAGTTTGGAAACAGCTGGAAAAAAAAGTGTCTGATTGTTTCCAAAGCTGAGCAATGTATAGAGTTTACCCTTTTTGTTGTGAGGCTGGCTAACCAGGGAAATATCGACAGCAATGACAGGAATGGAGAAATTGGGAATGATGATCTGTTTTAGTGGGCTGACTAGAGCGTTTTTGAGGTTCCCCCATTATAATTTCAATATCTAAGCTTATCTTTCTACACTGGAATGAGTAATACTTATTTTTAGCTAAAAGTTTTCAATCTCTTTAACAATTGGCAGTTTGTTCACCTCTGGCATGACATGACATAAAGATGGAATTTTTAGGCTAAGAATGATTTCTATTTGCACACTTGGAACAGTATCTAGGTAGTCTATTAGCAAATAGGCAAATTTGCTGAACCAGATTGCTCTTGACATGGCTCTCCAAATCTCATGCTTTACAATTGTGGAGATTCAGCATGTAATTCTAGGTTCAAACAAACATATTAACTATGAAAAATTAAAATAAACAATAAAAAATTCCTCCAAAACCAACTACATCATGGAAATATTTTGAATACAATACAAAAAAGCTTGACTGAAGTTATTTCTTTCTCTCACAATGAAAAAAAAAATTGGCCGTGACCCTGATTTTACAAAAACCATTAGGTTTCTATCCATTAGATTTTGAACTTTCTCAATAATGCTGTCTTCATCCCCCAGCACTTTCACCTCCTTCTTTCTCTGAGTCACTAAACTAAGAAAACACAAGAATGGCCTCTGACAGATAATTTTGGCAAAAACTAAATCCAACAGATACAGAAACATAACATGGAGCACTGTTTTATTTTAATTCTTTAAACACTCAAGTCAGTTCTTACTGAGCCACAGAATATTTACTGAGTGTTATTTTCATGGATAGTTTTATAATTTGGGATCCATGAATCTGAACATATCAGATGGCTTATAAATAATACCTTTCTATGATTGATTCACTTTAAAACCATGATTTTATGTGAAATGAAAATATCTATTTTGTTAGTTTGGTTTTATCTCAGACTGAGAAGATACCCATGAGGAAGGTAATAGTCAATACAATAGAATAAAACATCAGTATTTATAGGATTATTGTTACAGTGTGAATGGTAGTATTGTACACAGAGAAGAAACGCACATCTTACAACCTTAGAATGTGTTCAAATGTTTATAGCATACAGCACATCATAATATTTCATAATTACAAAGCACCTTTCTTGACAGATTCTATTTCAGATGTCTCATAGATTCTTTGGTGTTGATATACTCTGTTTATGAGGTGATGTGTACCACAGCAAATTCCTACAAAATCCATTTGAGTTGAAGTAAGGAGAACAAAACTAAGCTAGTTGAGCAGATGTTTGTGTATGAGAAGGCCTCTACTGTTGGCGACCAACAGGACTGGCGGAAAGAATTATTCCAGATACCAGGGCAGTGCTGCAATAGGTTCTGCCCCATTGCAGGAATTAATATTTCAAAATATCCTTATTGAATGTTAGCTGATGTTCTGCTAAGAGCCATTTTCTCCCCTAGGTCCTCTGAATGTAATTGCTAATAATGATAACCTTTAGGAAAAACTGAGACACAAGTCATGGATGATTAAAACATTGCAAGAACAATTTACTCCCTTCAGGTAAAACAAAATTGGAGCTCAGTAAGCGTTACTACTCCAGTAATCCCATTTAGAAATAACATCTTGTGGATTAGTAAGAACATCTAAAATATTATTCTTCCCACATGACAGTAAATCTTATAAAGAACTAATTATTCAGAATCTAGTCACTCTCTGTAAGTTCTTTGCAGTAGGTTTAAATGATAGAAAGAGAAAAGGTAGAGCTAGCTATGACAAATTCCAAGGCCATAATGTGGTTTAATTTTAGATAAGAGTCTGAAAAATGTATCCGAATCATGACAAGAGAAATAATTCCAAGGCGCTTGAAATGTGATACTACTGCTGATTGCTGAGAATGTAATTATTATAAAGAGTCAACAGTGAGTCTGCACTAAAATGTGATTTAGGTGATCTTTCCTTCTTAGTAACACAAAAAGAAGCATAATAAAAAATCAACTTTGCTAAGGCTCTTTGAGAAAATATTCAAATGAAGCAACAACAGCAGTGAGAAACCAAATAACAACAGGACAAGCCACAAGAGGATTTTTTCAAGTCCTTAGACACATGGGAATAGAAAGCATATGAAAACAACAACGTTAGCAGGGTTTGGGAAATCCAGCAGTGATGAAGTCCACATAAGTCAGAGTTCAATAGCACTAATAGCACCGGCTCTACAGAAAATTGGGAAGTAGGTGGATTTTGGCTTTGGTACCATCCAATGATTTTTTAACCCAAAAATGGTTGGGATGTATTGTAGGTTTGGATTGAGTAAAGGGAGAAGGAGAGTAGGGTGTGTTTTCTCAAATTCCTTTAAAATTTTCTGCTTTGGGCACCTTTATAAAAAATTTTTTTTGAAGATTTTATTTATTTGAGAAAGAGAGAGCTAGAGAGAGAGAGGTGGAGCTGGGGGGAGGGGCCAGAGGGAGAAGCAGGCTCCCCACTGAGCAGGGAGTGTGACATGGCCAGGACACCAGGATCATGACCTGAACCAAAGGCAGACGTAGACACTTAACTGACTGAACCACCCAGGTGCCTCTTTGGGTACCTTTCTTGACCACCACCATCATCTGAGTATCCATTCTATATGCCTCAACCCAAAACGCTACCATCAGGTCCGCTTTTACTTCCAAAGACTTTTCACTGTTCTTCTCAACTAATACTCCTCCATATTTCTGTCTCATAGGCCCTATGAGTAATAGGAAAACACTATAAAGGCTTCTTTGTGGCTTAGCTGGAAGATCACTTTTCTTCCTTCCTTCCTTCCTTCCTTCCTTCCTTCCTTCCTTCCTTCCTTCCTTTCAAAGATTTTATTTACTTACTTGACAGAGGAGAGAGAGGGAGAGAGCACAAGCAGGGGGAGCAGCAGGCAGAGGGAGAGGGAGAAGCAGGCTCAGCAGGGCTCGATCTCAGGACCCTGGGATCATAACCCGAGCCGAAGGCAGAAGCTTAACCAACTGAGCCCCCCAGGTGCTCCGGAAGATCCTTCTTTCAGATTTCTCATCAGTAAAATGGAGCCAATATACCAACATTATAGGACTGTGGTAAGGATTCAATGGAATTGCGTCTTTAGTAGCTGGCACCCAGGAGTCTGGCATAAAGTTTGGGCTCAAATACACTTCACCTTCCACATCATGCTAATATCGACAGCATTCGGTACAATCTGCAAAAATGGTGTGTAGTAATTCTAAAATATTATTTTTCTTTCTTTTTAAAATCCCAGTCCATCTGAAATATAACACTATATTCTTTTATTTATTTATTTATTTTTATTATTTTTTTTTAGAGAGAGAGAGCATGTGAGTAGGAGAGTGTGAGCAGAAGGAGGGGGAGAAGGGCAGAGGCAGAGGGGGAGAGAGAGAATCCCAAGTAGGCTCCATGCCTAGTGGGGAGCCTGCCACAGGGCTCTTGATATTGGGACCTTGAGATCATGACCTGAGCTGAAATCAAGAGCCGGAAGCTTAACTAACAGAGATACTCAGGTGCCCCTATAACACTTATTAGTCACAGGTATGTTCACTATAAAAAGACTCCTCAAGGTTGAGGTAATTAATTTCAAAATCTGGTGGGCATATTTCATAAGCAGATAGAAAAAGCCTTATAGGTGGTATGATGTATCTGGGAGATAAATCTTTGCCCTGCCCTGCAATCCCTATGTCACTGCTTTTAGGGGAACACTTTATATTTGAAAACTTCCCTGGTACAGATAAAAGTAGGGTGGCCTTGACCACAGAGAGATTGAGGAGGATCTGGAGTCCCTTCTGCTCTATAGTACCCAAGGCAGCACCAAAGAACACATGCAACTTGAAAAAAAAAAAAAAACCAAAAAAGTAAAATCATTTTTGATGTTGATCTGGAAATAATCATTCTTTTCTGAAATTTGCCTGTCCATTTTTTACAGAAATAAGATAGAAACCTGTATATGAGGGCAGGATCTCAATAGTCGAGCTTCTAGTTATAAGAAAGGAATTCTCTAGCTTTTAGTTGAATAAACAAAAGCTGGCTTTTCAAAAAAACATATGTATTCTGGTTTCTAAAATTTTCCTAGTAAATAAAGCCTTTGCTTTTTAAAAACATCTAGCATTATATGACTACAAAGCCCATACATCTTTTATACATTTGATATTTATATCCACCTAGAGTCCAATGTACATTAAATTTTATAAAGTAAAATATAGACATCATTATGAAAAATATTGTTATTCAGAAAACAAAGTGCTATATAATGAGGTTGGGATATTAAAATCACAGATTTCTTCAATTTTCTCCCACAGGCACAGGTTTTTGTGAAGGAATACACTATATTATAATTAAAAAATACTTCATATTTTTAGAGAAAAGCTTAAATATTCCCAGATTTGCAGATTTCTAATATACATAATTTATTAGTGAAATTTAGAGCATATGCTACTTTGGATATCTAAAATGCTATAATCAATAATAATGCTATTTGCCATAATAATAAAATCATGGAATCAAATCATTTTATAATTTAACAGGTGGCATTTCTGACAGTTAAATATGTCAGTTTATTTTTTATAAGTTTTAACTAATATTCTACAAATTTTGTGATTTCATATTATTTAAATTAATATCTTTCAACATAATTATTTTTTCAGTCAATTTTTTTGCTTTGCACTTCTAACCAGTTTGATACAGTGCCAGGCAAGCCTAGGAGACTAGGTCAGTGCTCCATCCTGCTGTGGGCTGTGTCAGAAAAAGGACGCCGGCAACTCATCTGGAAAGCGTGGTGCTCAGGTTCCTGCATCCATAAAAATTGGTATAAGTCACTCCTCCTTTTATTTAGCAGATGTCATAAAGAAGATAATTAAAGGAGCCTGAACATATGGGAATAAATATATAAACCTGAGACAGGACAACTCTCGCTATGATGATGATGATGAACAAAGATTATATTCAAACCTGAATAATTAATACAAACTATACAAGACCATTTGTTACATCGCATGCATAGAGAAACTGGAAACGGGGGAGGAATCACAAGCTGGGCAGCTGGGAACGTCTGAGAGCCTGAATCCTGCCAGAGGCGCTGTAGGGTGTGTTCACTTGCAACACTCTTGTCTGGCAACTCTCTGGTGAGTGCATCATGGATTTGACTCTTTCCCACCAGTCATGTTCCCTCTCACTTCTGGTAGGAGCAAGGGTCAGAGGCCTGGTGGAACAAGCAATTTTTCTTCCATGTTCCCAGAAGATGTCCATAGTGTTTGGAATTGAATATTGAAATGGAATCTCCTGTAGCATCTTAGCACCTCTAGCGCTAAAACACGCAGCCTCTGGCTTCATTATCAGTCAGATGCCAAATGGAAAAGACAGACATGCTAGGTAGCCCCTGAAACAAGGCTTTGTTTCTGAAGTGTTCTGCATCATGGTGAGCAGTCAGGCTTTCTACTGCTTGTACCATTAAAGTTAGACACATGCCCCTGTATATAAAATTGCCATTTAAATGTAACACTGTGGGAATATCTCTGTTTCCTTCCACATAGTACGTCAGGCCCATTGTCACTTCCACTTAACGAGTTTTAACTGCAAGTCTTCCCTGATGTCCCCTTCCTGGCCAGGTTTCTCTACGTTTATTTTCTCCTTCTGTAGCTCTGTACTTGTCCTTGGTAACTTATCGCAATTTAATTTTTTCATTCATCTACCAGATTGTTTGATTAGGATCTGCCTTGCCCACCGGACTTCAAATGATAACAGATCAGGAACAATATTTATTTTTACTAGGGCTGTCATATTTAACATGCATGCAAAATAAATAACATAAAATAAAATGATTACAGGATACCTGGTTATATTTAAACCTAAGATAAACAATAATTTTTACTATAAGTATCTTGTTGATCTAAAATTCAAATTTAACTGGAAATCCTGTATTTTATCTGACAACATTTTCTAGTTACAGTTGGACCTTCAATGCCTACCATAGTGTTAGGAACATTGTAAGAGTTTAATTTGTAGGAAGGAAAAAAGTACCATAAAATTTGAGATATATACTTGTAATCCACCCCCCCAAATTCTCTTGAAGTAATATTTCAAAGATAAGGAAGAATGTGTCAAGCTCATAGATAAAAGACTTTTACAGTTATTGATAAAAATGTCATATTAGAATTCTGTCCCTCTGAGCTTCGACCCATCGAGTCCCCGTATATCGGAGGTAACAAAAATCACATACACACCATAGTATGAACTAAAAACAGAATTTGAGGCAAAAAGGTTTTTCTAATTTTTTACAATGTTGATTTAAATATAGCAGATGAAACTTGTGTATTAGACAGAGGCTATGGAAAAATTCACTGAGATCAAGTGCTACAGAAATAGCAAAAGAAGCTGGCAGAGAGCCTTAATGAGGTCTTGGGGGAGCTCAGGTATTGTTATTCCTCAACATTATAATTGTTTGACATAATTGTTTCCTATAAATTAGAGAGCAGATCATCGTCTTCTCAGACCTTTTTTTATGCTTGTCTTTGCTTTCATGAATTTTAGCAAATACCAAATGCCTACTATTTGCAAGACAGTGTCTATAACAGATGATAAAAATCTGTCACTGTATAGAAGACATATATAGAAAGCATACTCAAGTGGAAATACATACATTTTTCATAAAAAGAAATTGATACATTTACAAAGCACAGAAAGAATCAATTTATGTGAATACAAAGCAGGTCAGACCTGTATTATGATAGAGTTAATCCCTCTATTATACATGTCATTTGGCCCCTTATCCTCCATGATCCATAGAGCACTAGCCATTTTGTTTGTTTGAATACTCTCTTTTAAGTTCTACTTAAGTTGTTTGAATACTCTGCTTTAAGTTCTACCATAGGTTTAAATTACTACTAACGTATGTAAGTACACTTCTACTTTGTTGTTTCTGACACACTCCTCCTTTTTACAATATTTTAGAAAACCACGTTGCAGCAGATTCAAGATAAGCTACAAATTCCTTGCTATTCCTTCCATGTAAAGTGGGGTCTAATTCCCCATCTCTTTGAATCTGGGCTGCCTTTAGTGACATGTTTCTTCTTTTTATATATAGACTTTGGAGCAGTGTGTGTAAGATGGAAATTTTTTTGTTGTTGTCGTTATTTTTCTTGAGTGATAGAGCTTACTGGAAAAGCCATATCTGGACTTCTTTCACTCTTTTTTTTTTTGGTTTGTGAAAAGTTTTTTCACTAGTAACTCAAAACACTTTAATAGTAATGGGACTATGATGTTTATCTTTTTGATTCAGTTTCCAGGAATTTGACCAACCATGTAAATATTCAAATTTATTGGCAAGACATTGTGTATAATATCCCTGTATTTTCTGTTTAAATGTTTGTGTCTGTTATGCCCTTCATCTATTTCAAATGGCAATTCTTTAAGCTCCCCCATCTCTCCTCACCACCCACTCTGTCCTCCTCTCCTTCTTCAACCTTGCCATAGTTTTCTCAAAGAAATAATTTATTTTAGCTTCATTGATTCTTTTTATGTGTCTTTGTTTTCTATTTTATTTTCACCATTTCCTTATCCGTTAATAAGGGCGAAGGGTAGAACGGATAATTCATGGTCAGCTCACAGCAGGTCATATACCCACTTGAAAACTGCCCGTATGTTCCACAGAGGGCTAAAAAAAATTGTAAATTTCATATAAGTACAACTTTAAAAATGAAATTCTATGCTTCAAAATGATATATTTTGTTGTAAAGAATTTGGGCTTGTGGAAAGAGGGGACTAGCCTTATCCCTGGCTCCAGGGAGGTAATCTCTAAATTCTTGGGACAATCCCCCAGAGATAGGAGTGTCTTTGTTATTCATGGTAGGCCTTGTGAGCCACATCCTCCAGTTTATGCCAGTGAGATGACTGGGGGAGCCCTCTGACCACACCTGAGAGTCTGTGCTAATCATGGTGACTCATGAGTCGGGGCTGGAGATTGAGTGCAGCCATGTGGGCACTCAACCAGTCAGACCCAAGTAATGAAACCCCAATAAAAAGTCTGGGCACTGAAGTTCAGATGAGCTTCCTGGGTTGTCAGTACTCTACACATACTGTCACATATTGATGCCAGGAGGAAAATGTGTCCTAAGGACAAGGGAAGTCTTGTGTTTGAAACCTTCCCAGATTCTGCTCTGTGTTTTTACTTGACTGATTTTAATGTATCATTTCCTTGTAATAAACCATAACTGTGTGTATAGTAGTTCCCAGAGATTTCTATGAGTCCTTTTAGCAAATTATGGAAACTGAGGGTGATTTTGGGAGACATCAATTTGGACAAACACATTCTGTCAGACCAAGGAACACACTTTGTAGCATGTTATGTCTAACAATGAGCAGAGAGCTAGTATCCACAGAGCAGTGGTTTGACAGAGAATTAGAATGGGAAATTAGAACATTTGTTGTTTAAAATGCGGTAGATAAAAGCAAGAAGGATCAGCTTATGCACCTTCATAAGTGTGTTCTCACATTCAACATAAGAGAGGCCAAGGAGGGGTCTCCACTAGATAGATTCCCCCAGTTTTCTGAGTAATCGGATGGAGAATAAGGAAGCGGGGAAGTATTCTGGTATGACTATGCAATTCTTCCCACAGGGGGAGGACCTGGTATGACTACCCTGTTTTCTTTTTTTCTATTACCTCAACATTTTTTCTTACCTAATGCAGTTGCCTAGGACCAAGCCCGTGACTATTAGTGCCAGAAAAACAGGGATGATCCCTAAACAAAACACCTATATCTTTAAATCTTCATGTCAGAATTCCTAAGGGCCTGGTAGGTTGAATTGTGCCTTCACCCCGTCTGGCATAATTGGGGTTGGTGGGAAATGTAACATACGAGTTGCTTAGTGTTTGAGAGCCCACTAGCTATGTGCCATGTAATCCTACCCTGTATAATGGGAGTATGCTGAAGGGAAATACTTGTTGGACTAGTATTACTACTGGCAATCTGGACCTCCTCAGGGGGCAGACCCCATGTCTTTTCCAAAGGTGAAAACGTTTGGGTAATACTAGGCATTTCATGTTGCTGGGGAAAACAGTAGATGACTGTGGGAGGGAATAAATGGGTCATATAGTGGGGGAAATTAAATATTATGTTACTACTTTGAGAAAGGCTCAGAACAAGAGATGATATTGTCCTACAGCTCAATTTTATACCAGATGCTTGAAAGGGTGAAGACCACATCTGCTTTTGCACCCTGACAAGGTTGAAGGGAAACCTGCAAACCTGAGTGGCATCACTCTGGACGACATTTTGGTTATACGATCTGATGATGGATTGTACTGTTAACGACTGAGTGGGACTCTGGTAGTGTGCCAGTATGTTTCGATTCTTATATTTTAGTCACATTTACTGCCAGAGTGTGATAGGATATACACTGGCCTTGTTAAGGTTATAATGTTGATATTGATAGTCAAATTGGGAAAATGAGTTAAAGGCTCCTCAAAGTGTAATACTGATAGAAAATGACTGGCCTAAGGAAGAACTGAATTTAGCCAGTCATCAACTAATTTCTATGCTAAATAACATTGCATGAGTTTATCATAAGGTACATATAATGGTAAATCAAGGAACGAAAATATAAATGTAATATATATGATGACTTTATAGGATAGATTAGTTTTTTCTTTAGAACTATCCCTTCCCCCACAGTGGCTCCTCCAGATGTGAAGCACATTCATATGACACTATTGCTGTGTCTACTATATAAAAGCTATACTAAATATAGTTGCCTAGATGAATATGATTGTTTTGCTATAAGACAGACTTGGCCAAAGCCAGAGGGTAGCCAAATCATGTGATTTGGCCAAAGGAAAGATCTGGCCTTTATCCCCAGCCACTGGGAGGTAACTTTTAAACTCCTTGAATTTCTTAGATGATAGGAGTATCTTTGTTCTTCTGGACCACATCTGATACTTTATGCTTTATTGAGGTGACACATAGTAGTCCCCTTGGGCCACATGGTATCAACCCAACCTCTGGGAAGTAGGGGACTAAGAACCGAGTGCAACCACATGGGCAGTAAATCCATCATGTTCACTTAATGAAGTCCCTATAAAGCTGTGGACACCAAAGCTTGGGTGAGCTTTCTGGTTGGCACTAGTGAATGCATATTGTCACACATCAATGCTGGAAGCGTAATGCATTCTGAAGACAACAAAAACTTCACATTTGAAGTTTTCCCAGATTCTGTTCTGTGCATCATTGGCTAATTTTAATTTATTCTTTCCCTGTAATAAGCCATAACCATGTGTACATTAGCTCTCAGTGACTCCTATGAGTCCCTCTAGTGAATTATCAAAACTGACAGTGATTTTAGGAATCCCCCCAAACTTGTAGTTGGTGTCAGAAGTCCTGGAAACACTTGGCAGTTCAGAGGACAGTGCCCTCACACCTCACATTTTAGCTAACTTCGGAAATTGTATATGTATTTAAAGTGGAGAAACTGGACTAAAGAAAATACTCTGTCCCCATATACCTCATTTAGAAATAACTGTAACTATTGCAGGAAACCAAGATACATCATATTATTTTTAATAAATGCCACAAAACAAATAAGTCACACCAAGTACTTTAAAAAGAATAAGGTTTCTGTTATGCAGCATATTTAGGCAATGACTTCACTCCTCTATTGAAAGGAATTTACATGGTTTAATAGACCCCTGTGGCTGGGCCTCCACTTCCGCCTCACCTGCAGAGGTCTGGCACTGCTGCCTTGCAGGCCTTATATGAGTTCCCTAAGATGTCATGGTCTCTCAAAATATAGGGCATGGATTTTCTCTTGCCCTGAATACTTTCCATCAAACCTTCACCTGACTTATTACTGTTTATCCTTCAGCCCTCAGCTTAATTCTCAATTTCCAAAGGAAGCTTTTCTTGCTGGCCACAGAGTATTCTTACTCACACTTGTATAAGAACATGTAACTTCTCCTTTACAACATTTGTGACAGTTGTGACAATTTGTGTCTGTCTCCCTTTTTAGACTGTAAGCTCCGTGATAACGGGGGTGCCTGTTTTGCCCACCTTTGCTGAGTGGTTGCTATGAGCTAGGTTCTGTAAGGCGAAGTTATCAGTTTACTCCATTCATACTATTCTATGAGTCAGTTGTCTTCCCTGTTCCCTGTTGGAATCCATGAATTTTTGACTTTAGGTCCTATATTTTAAAAACACCATATTACAGTAGCTGGTCAATAATACTTGTCGAATAAACAACAAAAATTAATAAAGTATGTGGGTGGTAGAATACTCCGCTATGCTTTACAAATACTACCACTTCCAAAAATTTAGATGATAATCTTTCATACTGTAATTGTATTTTATCTTTTATAATCAAGAATATACTCTAGAATCTTACTGAGCTGTAGAAATATTAGTGAGGGAATCACTTATTCCCAGGAGAAGTATCAGGAATACATTAGGTTGAATCATATAAAATTATAATTTTGAAGGAAAAAATAGCTCAATGTCAGTAATTTTATATAGTTCAACTCAATAAAAACGTTTTTTTGTTAGTAAAAATCCAAATAATCATTTTTTTCCCCTAAATTCAACAACATGTGAAGCTGGCCTGGGATTTCTACAAAGTGAAACAAGAGGACAACATTTATGTCAACAGGAAATTTATTGCCAGATTAAAATACAAAGAAAACCCGCCAAAGAAATTTTACAGACAAAGTATCTGAAAGGAAACCACTTCCCCTTGCTCCTTTGTGCTTGCCGAGACAATCAAGATACTGTTATTGGATACAGTTGCACACTCCCAACACGGGGGCTTCTCTCTTCTCCAGCACCTCAGAAGAAATTTTAACAGAGGATCTTTAAACCTTGATCCCACTCACTTAACCTATTTGTATTTCCCAATGATGGAAAATAGTAAAAACAAATACACAAACAACCTCCTCCAACTACAGTAATAACAAAAATCCCAAACAAACTCAAACCCTTTGACTGGAAAGCAAAACAAATCAAAACTGAGATGCTCATCTATATCATGCAGTCTACCTAAATTCAAAAATTCTTTCTTCTGTGGTCCATACTAGATTCTTTGTTGAAGTAGTTTCAATGCAAAGTTGAACCAAACCAAAGTGAATATATTTTCATGATCATTATTTCCTCTGAAGTTACTGCTGGCTTCAAAGCTTTTACCACCTCACTTTTCTTGAGAATCTGAATTCTAATGTCACTTCAGAGAACCTCTCATGCAGAGTTTCTGGAATCTGAAATTGACTTGGACATCTGGTGTGGGACATTATTATTATTATTTTCTCTGTTTTGTGGAATGCTATGAAGTTTTATCTTAATAGTGAAGATACTTTTAGATGGGTGAAGGCAATTGATATTTCCTCTCCTGCTTTCAAATAAATGAAATGACCAAGACCTGGTAGCCATAGAGTTAGAAGGCCTTTCTCATCCTTGCGCACTTCTGCAAATTTTTCAGCAGTTTATTCATAACATCTGGGTGTAGTTCACAGCTCATGCTTAGGGATTGTATGACCCTCCCTCCTTTTAAACTGCCTGCAAAGAGCATGGATTTGGGAGTGAGATAGATTAGCATGATTTAATGGATAATATTATTCAAAACAGTATTGTGAGGATTAAATGAAGGTGCTTTTGCAACTTTTTTTTTTTTAAAGATTTTTATTTATTTATTTGAAAGAGATAGAGACAGTCAGCGAGAGAGGGAACACAAGCAGGGGGAGCGGGAGAGGAAGAAGCAGGCTCATAGCAGAAGAGCCTGATGTGGGGCTCGATCCCATAACCCCGGGATCACGCCCTGAGCCGAAGGCAGACGCTTAACCGCTGTGCCACCCAGGTGCCCCTGCTTTTGCAACTTTTAAATGCAAAGTTTTGAGGCCCACATGAGACATTCAGTAAGCATTCATTTTCTTCCTCATCTCCTTCATTCAGTGTAGTCTACCCTCCACGATGGTCCATCGCTAGCTCTAATTGCCTGTTGCGTGGAATACTCAGTTTCTTCTCTCAGTACTCACCTCTATGATTCTGTGTTGTGTCTGTTCCACAGGCATAACGAAAATTCACTGGCCTTCCTTTAGCTTTCTGTTCCTTGGGGAGTCTTCTGGAAATCTTCAAGTATAGCTTGGTTTCAAGTGGTACCATTCTTAACCACTGGCACGATCTCCTGGCATTTAGGGTTTCTTCAAAAGCCAGCTGCCTAGACTTTGATTTTCTTCTGTTTTGCCAAGAAACTTCATTAATTTTATTCATAACTGAGCCTCCTATGAGATGTGAAAATTACCCAAGAGAATGTGGAAATTACCCAAAAAAATAGGCTTGTGAAACTCTATTAAATTATATTTCAGATCCTTCAAGAAGCAAGCTTAATCACTGGCCCCACAGTAAACTCCATCTCAGGGTGATATATTTCTTCTGGGTAGTCCTAGAGGACACTGGTTAGAAGGGACTAGTCTGCTTCTCCCTGTGATACACACTTGTATACCTCCAAGAAGTCTAGCAACAGACTCAAAAATTTTTTTTGCTCTACTCATTAAATAAACACACAGCACCTACTACTATTGTTCAGCTCAGTGACAAGCACTGAAGTTCCAACAAGAAACAGACTATGGTTTAGATTAATAAATTTATTATCTTATCTCAGATAACAATAAACAAATAATTTTCACCATATGAAAAGGAGTAATTCTAATTATTATACATAATATCTCGGATAATATATGATACAACAAGCCTATGAAGTAGGTAGGTACTATAATTATCTCCATTCTACAGGTGAGGAATCTGAGACACAGAGAGGCTACGCACCTTATTCTAGGTGACACAACTGGTAGGGGGAAGACCCAGGATTCAAAACTTGGCTACTAGAGCTCTTAATGTCCCACCACATAGTCCCTTGGCCTATTTCTGAGTTCATCTGCAGGGAAGTAGTCAGTTTCCACATACTTATAGCTTCCCACCACAGGCACCTGGTATTTATACTTGTCAGCCTGAGACCTTTCTCTGACTCTTGTCTGGGGGCTTGCTCAGCTTTTGCAGGGCGAAGCTTAAAGGTGCCAGGTTTTTAAGGCCTCCAGAAAAACTCTCTGTGGGAGATGGATATGGTGGGTAATCACCTTGTCCCTCATCTCTTGGAGGAAGGGGGAGTATTCTGACACATGCTCCATAAAGTTCCTCAGGGGTTCTTGAAAGGGTTGGAGCTCCTGCTGCTCTTAGGGGTAACCTGCTCACTGGCATGCTTTTATCTCTTTTTTCCCCTTTCTTTCCCTACTCCTTCATCTGTGCTTCCTGGGATTGCCTCTCAAAATAAGTACCTACCCCCAAATTTTAGCTCAAAGTTTGCTTTTGAAGCAATCCAAACTAGGGCATATAAAACTCTCAACATACCATACTGCCTCTGCAGTCTTTGCTTCCTTAGTCCATTTGGTTTCTGCTCAGAAAGGCCTGCCTTGTCCATGTAACTTAAAATACTTATTTGTTAGGTTACAGGCTTAGCTGCCAAAACAAAGAGACCCAATATTGAGATTTAAAAAAATGAATTGTACTTACCTCTTGTATAACATTCCAGAAATAGATAGACAGGGAGGTACCTCCTCTTCTGAACATCTTTCAGGAATACAGATCGCTTCTATTTGGAGGCTCTACTCCCTAGAATCCATGTTCAAGCTGGTTCACATTCCTGCCAAGAGAGGAAAAAGAAAAAAGGTATCCTTTACTAAGTATGTGTCTTAGAATCAGCACACATCATTTCTCTTCACATTCTATTGGCCAAAACATTGTCAGATGGCCTAACTACAAAGGAGCCTGAGAAATACAGTTTCTACTCAGGGAGCCGTTTCCTTCTGTCATTCAGGAAAACGGATATTGAGGATAATTAAGAGTCTTAACCAAAAACAGCATCCCCCAAATGGCATCTATGCATTCTTCCTCCTGCCTTTTTCCCATTTCACATCTCACTATTTGATGATAGGTATTAGTTTCTCATCTGTCTCCCCCACTAATATGTAAATGCCTTGAGGTGGAGACTTTGTTAGTTTTGCTCACCAATAAATCCAGTGCCTAGAATGGTGCCAGAAGTCTGAAATCCCTAGGGCTATACTCCCTCTGGGGGATCAAGGGGACAACTTGTTTTTTGTCCTCCAGCTCCTAGTAGCTGACCTGGCATTCCTCAGCTTGTGACCACATCACTCCAGTCTCCAACACTGTCTTCACATCACAACACTTCTTTGTGTTTATATCATCTCTTTTTCTGTCTGCCTTAAATATCCCTCTGCCTTTCTCCTTACAGGAAACATGTCATTCGATTTGGGCCCACCCAGATAACTCACAATTATCTCACCTCAAGATCCTTAATTGAATCACAGCTGAAAAGGCCCTTTTTCTGAAAAAGGTTTCCAGAGTTTTTCTGTAAATATTTTCTTTTTGAACTGGGGTGGGGTGGGGTGGGGTAGTGGGTGGGGTAGTGGGTGGGGTGGTGGTGATGGTATGTTTCTCTGCCTGCCACCATCCCTTCTCTGACCCCAAATGCTCACATCCATCTCACATGGAAAATATACTCACTCCATCCTGACATCCCCCAAAATCTCAATGTATTACAGCATTAACTCAAGTGCAAAATCTCATCTAAGTCTCATCAACCCCTAATCCCAAATATCATTATCTAAATCAGATATGAATTAGAGTCTGGGTATGATCCACCTAGAGCAAAATTTCTCTTCCATCTGGACCTGTAAAACTAGAAAGTAAACGGCTTCTAAAACACAATGATGAAACTGGCATAGGGGAAAACAAACAAACACAGATTCTGCAGAACAAGAAAGTATGTCTCTGCATCAGATTAAATCCTTGGGCCACCTGGTTGTAGACCTTTGCTAGAGGCGGACTGTGGAGTTCTTAGAAATGTATATACATTTGACAGTGATGGGGAGGAGATCATAATGAGACATTTTGTTAGGGAAAGTAAGACTCAAGAGCCTGATTGAGAGCTTTCAAGGAAAAAGATGGAGTTATTGAAAATAAGTCCTATAATTTTTCTATAAATTTAAATAGATATATGGAAAAATATTGTTTATTTATTATTTCAGCCCATTCTGATCATTTTAACCCTTTTATCTAGATCTAGCTATCTACCTATTTATATTTATTTACCCATCTATCTAATGAAATTTATAGAAAAATTGAAAGTATGGTGCAAAGAACAATTTCGTTTTTCCTGAAGCACTTCAGAGTAAGTGGCCAAACTGGTGGCCCCCATCACCCCTAATATTTTAACATTTCCTATAAACCAGGACATTTTTCAAGGTAACTACAATATAAACAAAACCAGGAAGTGGATTTTGACATATTACTACATCTAATCAGATTCCATTCAAGTATTTTCAGCAGTTCCAATAAGGTCCTTGAGTCTAATCTAATCCTCACACCACACTCAAACTTGCCAACTGTCCCAATGACACCTTTGTAGCAAACATACCCAGTTCAGTGTCTTTCTTCATATTTAGTTGCCATGTTTCTTCAGATTCCTGGAAGAGTTCCTTGTTCTTTCTTTGCCTTTCATGGCACTTTTATAGATTACAGGCCATTATTTTATAGAATAGATATAGATAGATCCTTTGATATTGGTTTGTATTTTCTAGAATTTTATGTGAATAGAATAATACATTATGTATTCTTTCTTTCTTTTTTTTTTTTTTGGCCTGTTTTCTTTCACTCACCACAACAATTTTGAGATTTAACCACTTCTGTAATTCATTATTTTGGGGGGGGGTTACTAAATTACTTTATTTGAAGACATGGTACAAATGAAAGAACTTGAGTAGATATTTTGGTAATTCATTCTCCTTTTACTGTTGAGCTTACTCCATTATACAGTTATACCACAATTTGTTTATCTATTCACCTGCTGGAGAACATTTGGGTTGTTTCCAGCTTTAGGCTATTACAAATAAACTGATGTGAAAATTTGTGTACACATATTTGTATGGACATATGCTTTCATTTTTCTTGGGTAAATACCTTGGAGTAAAATAGATTGGCCCTATTAATTTCTAAAAATGTGTTAAACTCATTTCCAAAGTAACTGTGCCATTTGCATTTCCACCAGAAATGTGTAAGAATTCTGATCGCTCTGTTCCACTGAGTATGGTCAGTATTTAAAGTTTTAGCCATTCTAGTGAGTGTGTAGTGTTATCCTTCTGTGATTTTTATTGACATCTCCTTAATGATGACTAATCATGTTGAGCATCTTTGCATGTACTCATTTACCATCCATTATCCTCACTGGTGAAGTGTCTGTTCACATTTTTTTTTCCCATTTGGGTTGTCTTCTTCTTCTTAAGTTGTAAGAATGCTCTATATATTGTAGATGCAAGTTCTCTTCAAAATTTTGAAGAAAATTGCTTATAAAGCCCAAAATGTTAAATGATTATTTGCTTTGCTTTGTATTTAAAAAAAAATCTTCACTAAACCAAAGTTCACTAAGACTTTACCCTATGTTTTTTTCTAGGAGTTTGACAGGTTTTGTTCCTACATTTAAGTGTATGGTCCATTTTGCACTGATTTTTAAAAATATGATGTGAAGATGTAAGAGTTGAGTTTTTTTTTTTCTTCCATGTAGCAAAACTGTTTTAGCATCTTGGTTGGAGAAGTTATACTTTCTACCTTTCCACACTGAGTTATCTTGCAATATTGTTGAAAAACAACCAACCATGTATGTGTATATTGGTTTCTGGGCTCTTTATTTGTTCCATTGACCTGTACAGCCATTTTTATGCCAGAAGCACTTTTTCCCAGTTGGTTTAATAAATATCCTTTAAATTACGACTGTGTTCTTTGGATATGCTGCCATCACTTTTTGAGTAATTCTTTAGTCTCTGGCACAAAGGGATAGTCTATGTTCATCTTATATTGCCTTAAGACCTAAAGTCAGGCTTTTCTCCAATAAGCTCTACTTCCTATCAGTAAAGAATGGTATTTAGAAGCCAAAATCTGAGCGCTGGTCATGAGCACTCATGACTGGTAGAGTACTACTACCCCATACCACTCAGTGGACCAGCTAGAGCATATATGTGTGTATATACACACACATAATAGACACATAGACACAGGATACATACATTTACATCTATCTTATTTCTCCATCTTTGCCTACTTATTAAAAACCACTATTTCACATCAACACCACCAATTCCAAAAAGAGGTTAATTCTAATTTTTTTTCCTTCTGTATTTGAACTGCCTTCTGTGACAATGAGAAAGTTGGCTTCTAGTATTTTAAATATATTATTTATTTGGTCAACCTCCCTTTATGTGATTACTCTGCTATCACCACTGCCACCCTTCTTCTGCATAAATATCCTCCTTACCTTGCTAGACCTCTCATGCTGGACTCTCCCTATGTGAAATCCTGTTTCACATTCTTGGGTTATGATACCTTTTGCTTGACTGTTTTCATGGAAGAATGCCTTCCCTACCCTGCTTAGACTTGGGTACCCCAAACTAGAATACTCTTCTTCAGGGAATTCCCCTTCCTCCCCACCCCTGAAACCTGTGCAGATATTTACCTAAATTAGCTATATTGAATAGCCTTACGATTGAACTGTTTTGGAAAGAAAAGAAGAGAAGAAGAAGAGGAGGAAGAAAAAGAAAAAGAAGAATAGTGGGATTGATAAAAAGTAACTACATTTTGGGGTGCCTGGGTGGCGCAATCAGTTAAGCATCTGGCTCTTGATTTTGGCTCAGGTCATGATCTCAGAGTCATGGGATCCAATCCCTCGTCAGGCTCCCTGTTCAGTGGGGAGTCTTCTTGGGATTCTCTCTCTCCCTCTGTACCTTCTGCTGCTCTCTCTCTCTAAGTGAATAAATAAAATCTTTAAAAAAAAAGTAATTACATTTTGTCTTTAAGTGAGTGATAGTGCAGCTCTACTATTGCTATTGCAGGAAAGAGTAGCTTAAGACACAAGAGGCCTCAGAGACATATAAATTACATGTAAATAATATATTGATAATTTGTACTCTTATTTACATTGTACCTTTAAATTTAACTTTGTGGAAGTCAAGACTGCTACAGTTGTCATTTCACATCCTCTCCCCTCTCCTGCTAGGGAAAGACAAATAACGCATTCATTATTGTGATTATATTTTTTAAACTCCAACACGAGTAATAGTCGAGGAAATTAAGAAGTGATATCTGATATTCACTTTTAAGTTGTATTTTTTCTTGAATCTTTAACAAAATCCAGCCTTTTGAGATGATTTGCTCAATAAATAAGATGAGTCGCTTCAGTGCTTGGTCAAGGGACATAGAGAAGGTTAGTAGTTGGAGAGGACGGACTAGTGTGAGGGGACTGATAACTGAGCAAGTAGGGGGAACTTGTATACAGATGAAACCATACACACAGTCAGTAGAAGAAAACATCAGCAGTCAGAAATGAGCTATGGAGGTTAATGTTAACACAAAGCTCTATGAAATTAAATTGCATTCATTATTTTGGCGTATATGTATAAGTTCTAAAAAGGTTCTAAGCTCCAGGTCTGAGCAAACCAAAGCAGGAAAACTTTCTGAAAAATTTAAAGATTTTTTAAATTTTATTTTATTTATTTATTTGACAGAGATAGAGACAGCCAGCGAGAGAGGGAACACAAGCACGGGGAGTAGGAGAGGAAGAAGCAGGCTCATAGTGGAAGAGCCTGATGTGGGGCTCGATCCCATAACGCCGGGATCAAGCCCTGAGCCGAAGGCAGATGCTTAACCGCTGTGCCACCCAGGCGCCCCTCTGAAAAATTTAAATGATGTAAGATTTTACTTTTATCATTTTAATATTAATGGTTTCATAAACACAATGAAATGCATCATTAAATTATTTTTAACAAATTCTAAAAGTCCTAGGGAGTAATCTCACTTATTTTGTCCTCCAAAGTATGAATTCCGGTTTTCGAAAAAAGTAATAAATTCTTAAAGCCAAAAGCTACAGAACACCCACAGAATACCACTCTGTATGTAAATTGAGGCATCAAGTGTAAATAAATAGAGATATTAAGTGGGAATTGTCACATTCCAGGGGGCACTTCAATACTAAAAAAATTTCATGTCCCATTTCAACTAAAATTCCCAACCATGCAGATCTAAGTTTCTCAAAGGCTAACTACATGGAACATAAAGTTTTTCTTTAAAAGTAACTTTGACTCTAGAAAATAAAATGTATATTTGTAATAACAAAGGTATATACAGTTAAAAATCAGAAGCATCATAGACTATTTGTACATTTATTCATTTATTTATTTTACAGATAAAATGCAGATCATATACATACATATATATTTATATATTTGTATATATATATGCATATATATGTATATATAAGTTCAATTAGCCCACATATAGTACATCGTTAGTTTTTGATGTACTGTTCAATGATTCATTAGTTGTGTAACACTCAGTTCTCATCAGATCACGTGTGCTCCTTAATACCCATCACCCAGTTACCCCATCCCCCACCCCCTCCCTTCTGTAACCCTCAGTTTGTTTCCTGGAGTCCAGAGTCTCTCATGGTTTGTCTCCCTCTCTGATTTCTTCCCACATTCAGTTATCCCTCCCTTCCCCTATGGTCCTCTGCACTATTCCTTATATTCCACATGTGAATGCAGGTCATATATATTAATTCTCACACTTATCTCAAGTTTTCAGATACATTTTAATTATATTTAATTGTAAAATATATATCTACACTCTTCTCTGAGATGTTAATGTAGTCAATTCATGGATTTGTCACACCGTAATATTAAAAACCACAGAAAGAAGAGGATCTACAAGGAACTAAAAGTATCAGAAGACTATGTTATCTCAAATCTGATAAAAGAACTGTCATCAAATTCTTTAGGTTTGACTATTAAAAGTCATTCATTCCAAAGCAGTTTTGAATATGCACCGTAAACAAAGAACTAGGGCAAATCTTTAGTGGGTGGGTTTACCCGTGTTATCTCATTGTTTACTCTCCTTGAACCCAATCTAAAAAAGAAAAAAAAAATATACCACCGAAGGATTTTTTTTTTTATGTTAAAGAACAGCACAGTGCCCAGCACATGGTAGATGCACAAAACATTATTTTTTCTTAACCTCTTTCATTTACTCTTTAAAGCAAAACGGCAAAAGAAACTTTAGAGCACCCACTGACAAATGAAGAAACTAAGGTTCAGAGAATTTAAGCGACATGCTCATGACCAGATAGGCAGGAGAATTTGAAAGCAAGTTGAACACCCCAGTCTCCTGATACCTACTTAAATTATTTTTCCTTTAATATAGTGCTGTGCATGTATTTATTGTAAATGGAAAAATTGCTCTTTAGTTATTATAAAATGAACATGAATTCTCCATTAATTGTTTAAGGGTCCACAATGTAAAAATGTAGAGCAGCTACAAATATAACAAGAAAACAATACAATTCTGTTATCTAAAGCCATATACGCTGGTGTTATATCACACATGCATTCATGTTACGTGAATTCAATAGTTTATGCTCATTGAGGAAGAGAGACAAAAAAATGTAAATACTCTGGGTACACCTGCCAGCCAGAGCAAATAAAGGCACATGTACTTGAAGTGACCATGAGATTGGAGTCCTGAATCAGTTATTCCCTTAATCATCTCAGTTCCCTCATACCTTTCAAAGTGTGAGCATCTCATTTTACATAGGATGATTCTGGCCAAATATATATACTTTTCAGTGATGAGATTCCTATATGCATGCCAACATTTCATCTGAACCTAATAAAAGTAATGTGCATCTTTAAGCACTGAAGTATAAAGTATAAATCTATTATATATAATAGTATACTTTTAAAAAAGAACTTCTATTCTGGAAAATAGCAAACACACACCCATATGGAGAGGATAGTGTAATAACCCCCCATGTGCACATCACCAAGCTTCAGCTATTAGCAACTCATTTATAATCTTGTTTCATCTCTATGAAACTAAGCCCACTGAGTGGGGATCCCGTGGAGCTTGATCCTACAGACCCCGAGAGCATGACCTGAGCTGAAATCAAGAGTCAGATGCTTAACCAACTGAGCCACCCAGGTACTCCTGCCTTCTCACTCTTTAAATATGATAATATACTTTAAGCTATAAGCTTTAGTCATCAATTACTCTGTGTTAACTTTTTTACTTTTAATTTCCCTTCAATTACTATCCTTAACACTTTACTTACTGTTGTTGCTCTTCTGAAATTACAATAAGTAATCTATCTTGTTTCGATATTTGGATATTAAGATCTGCATACCTAATTTCATGTAATTTTCCAAGTGGTATAAGAAAATGCATTACTATTTGCAAAAATTGTAGAGATTTTAAAGCAAAATTTCTGAATAGACTCTCTTAATATGTTACTTGCTAGAAAAGTATTTTTCTTGTTGAAGAACTTCTCTGTCTTTTGTGAAATCCTCTGTGTTATATGGACTGTGGGTGCGACTTCTACTATACTAGGTTCTTTTTAGTTCCAAACGGCCAGGTATATTTCTTTTGAATTTTACAGGAAATAACTAATTAGAAGACATTTTATTTCTTTCATTTGCATTCAACCAACATCACAGATATGTATGATTGCACACCACGTATCATGTATTATGAATAAGGCACGTTGCTAAGTATTGTGGGTGAGAGCAGGGTGAATGTTCACAGTTCATGCCCTATAGCCACTCACTTGAGTGTGGGAGAGAGACCCATTAAGAAGAATCTCTAATTCATCAGAAAAAGAAATTGTTATTATGGAGATAAAATATATGATAGAGCATGCAAGAGTACGTGATAGAGAGTTACCAAAATTGCCTGACGTCATGGCAGAGATGAGATTTTAGTAGGCCCAAATGAATGAAAAAAGAAGGACCTCCTAGGCAGTGAGAAAGGCTTGAGCAAAGATATGGAAACAGAAAAGTAAACATTGTTTAGAGAAATAATGATTAATCTGTTGTGTTTTAAACATGTGTTTAACATATGTCTAAAGAATAGTTCAAGAGGAGATTAATAATTTTGTGGAAAATTCAAATGCCTGGCTGTTAAGTTTTGATCCTGTTAGAAAGGGACACTATAGAACAATATTAAGCAAAGATGTATTATTTTTTTTTTTACTTTTCTCCACGGTATTTATAAATGAAATAACGGTAATACATTTCAATATGTCTATTCACATGATTTTCTCTTTTTTAATATATAATTCTTCATATTGCTTTACTCTGCCTGGAGGAAGATTAGCATTGCTACATCAGAGAGTAAAACAACAAAAGAGTGAGAAAACATCAGTACTAAGTTTTGAATTGCAAAATTATATTTTTTGTTCTTAGCAAGACAATAGCTTAAAATTTTAGTACTGCTGCAATATAAAGGGCATTTCCAAATTTCTATAGCTTCCACTGAGGGATCTGGAGCCAGAGGTCTGACTAGATCTTATTGCTTCTTCCCTGGTGTGTGGAATGGACTCTGTCTTGAGGTTAAGTCCCTTAAGAGGAAGCAAGATATGATGAAGAAAAGAGGAGGAAGTGGAGAGCCCAACCATATGCTTCATCAGATTGTGGAAAGAGATGACAAAACCTGATCAGAAGAGAAAAGGACATCTATGGCAGAGAAATATTTTCCTGAAGGCATTGTGCCCTTGAGTACCCTTCTCTGTTACCTCTGTCTGCCTAAGAAAGCTCATTTATGCTCACATAGCATGTCTCCAAAAAGCATAGAGGAAGAAAGGGCATCTGCAGGATTTACCTGAGAAGGACAGAGTCAACGAGAAGACACAGTTTAATAGGGAAGAAATAAGAAATAAGTTAACAGAGTATTTTGTTTTCCCATTCACCACTCAAAGAGATGAAGGTCTCAAAGGAAAATCAGATCAGTCACAGAAAACAAAACTACATTCACTTTAAGTATCTGAATGTTATTGTAATTTTTCTATTTACCACTCAAAGTGTTTCATCCATTTACAAATCATTATTTATTTCTTTTAATTAAACCACAACAATCATATAATAAAGAACTAAAAATATTTCACACTGTTTTGTCAAGACTTACAGCAACTTGGTTCTCTCACTTGCTGGCTGAATCACAGGTCAGAACAAACGGCTCATGACCCAAGATGAAAGGTGTCTTGGAGAGTCTTATATCCCCCCCACGAGGAAGGTAGCTGAGAAGCTGATAGTCAGAACAGTAGAGGAAGCTAAAAGTATCATGTCTGGCAGACAGAAGCCTTATGATTCCATGGATCTGCAGTCTAGATTATCTGGACCTAGTGATTATCCCTTCAAATCAGGTACTATCAACTTTGGTGCATATAAGACCATATTAAATCTACGTATTCTTTCTTGGATTAATTTTTCATTTAGTCGATTTTACAAAATAAATTTATATGCTTTTTTCCTCTCCTCCTTATATCCATTGATCCTTTAGTCCCTAAACTAATTGCCATATTATCTGGTAAAGAATTAGATTTGGTAATATTAACTGATATTAACAAAGTAGCACATCACTTCAAGGTACCATAAAAGATGAAGAAAAGTGCATCTGGCATTTTGTGTAATATTGTGTTGTTAAACAGAACATGCATGTAATAAAATAAAAAATTATATCTAGTGATAGAAAACATATCAGTGGTTTCAAGGAAGAAGAAGAGGTGGGATATTGGCACAAAATGGAACTCCTCAGGGATGGTGGAAATGTTCTGTATCTTTCCTGTAATGGTGCATCCATTTGTCAAAACTCATTGAACTGTACACTTAAAGTGTGCAGAGCTCATCATATGTAAATTATACTTCAATAAAGTTAATTAAAAATATATAGTAAGCATAGTAATTTTGCCAAGCATTAAGGAAGTGTGCCTGCTGGGCCCCTCATAAGCTAAGTGACTTGGGGTAAGTGATTACCCCTCCAAACCTCAATTTCCTTATCAAGTAAGAGTAACAGTAATATCTATTCCCTAGGGTCTGTATTAAGAAAATGTGGTAATATATGTAAAGAACATAGGAAAAGAAGAAGCAGATAGGAAGATGCCCACGAATGCATATCTTTACCTATACTTCTATAGCCAAGTGAGAGCTAATAAAAACATTTTTATTAATAGACCTGAATAATGCAATCCCAATTATAAGAGGAAGTTCTCTGATAAAACACCTAAAGTCAAAATATGTGTTATTCTAGTTTTTTCTAATGTAAAAGTATTCTTTCCCCATATTTCATTATTTCAGGAGAAAATATACTCAGTTCTTCTGACAAAAATTTTGAGGGGAAAAAATTTTAATGTACTCTTAATAAGGAGGATAACTACAGTGTGCTAATAATGGTCATATTGCTTTCTTTCATGCTGGGACTCTAAAGTACACCATACCAATAATGTTAGACCAATAACAAAAACCATGAACTTTATTGGCGAATGCTATGAAGAATAACTTCCTTTAAAAGTAAAAGATCTCAGTCTCTTTGGCTCTGTAACCACTTTTGGAATGTTCTGCTGAATTCTTTTAAATCAGCCTAATTTATGGCCCAAAGTATCATGGTTACTTCAGTGTGAAGTTAATTTATTTAAACACAGACTAGCTTCTGATTCTGAGATTTACATTGCATCCAAAGATGGTATAAAATAGATTCACTCCCTCAGAATAAAATGATAAGAATTATTGCTCTTGGCCTCTCTATGACTGTTCTAGTCAACAAACGTGTTGGCCTTGTAAAATGATGACTAAAAAGCTCACCATCTGAAAGCTAGGAAAGGAATGGCTGTACTGCAAAATATTTAAATGAGATTTGCCCAGAATCTGAGGAAAACCAGAGAAAAAGAAACTCTCTTCTTTCTTATTTATTTGTTTGCAACTTATATCTCACTTCCACTTGCTAATGAAAAGAACTGAAGATAAGACATACAGTCTTGCACACTGTAGACACTTAAAAAGGTTTAGAAAGAAAAAGAGAAATGGATTTAGGGTGGGTTTATTTAATTACTGTAATATATGCTAAATATCTTTAATTCCTTGTTACTGAGCAATGGTGATTAAAGTTGCATTGTAGTGAAATGTGAATTATAATTTGGAACACATTCAATTACCATTTTGTACTCCAGCAGTAAGACTTCTCTAGAGCCCATTGATTTTAGTGAAGTTTACAGTACAGTAGGTAAGACTGCATGTTCTAGAATCAGGCAAATCTGAGGTTGAACACTGGCTCTCCCATCCAGTGGATGAGTAGCATGGACTCTATTTCTGCCTCTCCAACTTGACGATAATTAAAACCACCTCATAAGTTTTTGAGAGGATAAAATTCAATAGTACATGGCAAACACCTGTTTCTACCCCTGGCATATAGTAGGCTTGACCAATCACCATTGGCCCCATTCATACAAAGAGCTTCCGATGTCATGGGTAGTCATTACTATTGTAAATACTACTGAGAGTAACATTTAAAATCTTGTCCAGGTGATGGGTATTTGGGAGGGCATGTGTGGTGATGAGCACTGGGTGTTACATGTAACCAATGAATTGTTGAACATTACATCAAAAACTAATGATTTACTATATGCTGGCTAACTGAACATAATAATAAAAATAAATTAATAAAATAAAATCTTGTCCTTTTGTTTCTTCTATGGAAGATGGATGAAGAACCAGAACATCATACCTTTACACACTGAAATATATTTCTGTTTTAGCCAGCTCCTTTTCCTTGGCCTTCTATACTTGAATATATATGCCTTCAGTAAAACTCATTTCTTTCTCTAAATGTCCCTTTTCTGAAGATGTGACTAATTTTTCTAGCCTTTCCTGATAAATACCTGCATCCTCTTTGGTAATGGATTACTCCGGGGCATCTTGTCTCTCCATTTTGCTGTGTTTTGCTGTCACCAGGTGTCTACTGCACAACTCCATCTGAAGAATAACTGAATGTGAATACTGCATATTCAACACTAAATTCATTGTTCTTTCCCTCATCAGTCCTCCTTCCCTTGCATTCTTCCTTTCATATTCCTACTCCTGGGGGATGGCTTGACCAGACACTAGGTTTTCTTATTATACATCTTGGAGGCCTTCTCAATGTCCCATTTTTTTATCTTACCATATCTTACCGATCCAGTTCAATTCTCTGCACTGCTCAACACACAGCTTTTCTCTGATATTGCCATTTACACACTTTTCCAGCCATATGACAAGATGATTCTTTCCTCCACATTTGCATTCATGCTGTTTTCTATATTAAAATGTTCTCTGAACAAACTACCATTTCAAAGCTCATCTACAATGTCAATTTTTCCTTGAGGTCTTATATCTTGGCAAGGCATTTGGACTTTGTGCCATCAGCTCCCTTACTTTCTGATATAACTGCATCACATATATGCTTTGCCCTCCTTGAGGAGATCAATGGAAGGCAGACAAGCTCTGTGTCAGATGCCCTAGATTCCCAAGAAGTGCCATAACTTATCAGTTTCCTTTTCTATAAAATGGAGTTAATGTAATACTAAGAAGTCATTGATATAATTAAATAAAATAATGTAACAGAATTCTTTTATTGAAAATTGGCACATACATAATCGTTACTTTTATTATATTTTTCAATTTGAATCTGCTATGGCCTAAGCCAAAAGAAGTTACCTGCATTGTTCAAAAATTGCATGTTTATTGACTGACTGGATTTGAAATTTAAAAATACCTTTATTTGCTTCATCTAAAGAAGAAATATTTAATATTTCTGATGAAGGATACATGAAGTCATATTTAGGATCATGATTTTTTTTAAACTTAGAAATAGTTTAGAAAATGAATACCCTGAATAAAATGCCTCTATTTACTGTGGAAATGAAATTAAGGGTAAAACCAAGCAAGAAGAGACTAAACTAGCATATAGAGACTAAACTTGGCATATAGTCCAGCCATATTGGCCCATTTCTATAATCTCTCTGGTTCCTTTGCCTCCAGACTTTCCCCTCTTTGATCCCTTCAATGTCCAACTTGGAGATAAATCTTCTAAAAATACCATTCTCATCGTGTTGCTTTCCTATTTAGGAACTTGCAAGGTCTCCCATGGCTTACTGCATCAAGACCCTAATTCTCTGCCTGAAATTCAAGGTTCTACCTAATCTTGCCCCAATTTATCTACCCAACTTCATCACCTATTATTCTGGCAGATGTGATCCATAAAATCTTTCTATCATACAGAGTCAGTAGTTTATGACTTGGGATCTGATATTTATCAATGCCTCTAGGGTCATCTAAATAAAGACTTCTTTATTGAAAACTTCCTTAACTATTATTAGTACCTGTTAACATATTACTAGTACCTGAATTATATCTCAAATCAAAATACACTCATTGTTGCTTAGAAAGTGTCAAGATCTACAACAGAAACTTTGAGGGGCATAAAGATGAATTAATTAGAGTCTTGACTTCAGTCTATTAATACGTTTAATGAAACCCATAGAATGTGCTATGAAAATAGAGGAGAGAAAAAGTAAGCACATGGTGTGTGTGTGTGTGTGTGTGTGCACGCACTTGCACATGTGTGTGTTGTGGGGCGTGTGCTCATAAAAAGTTTCCCGAATAAGTTGATATTTAAGCTGTGCTTGAAAGAAGAATCAATGAACCCAAAGGCACAATAAACATAGTGTCTAGGACCCATGATACTTTTAGGGGCCCACAGGTAAAATGCTTTAATTTTAACTTATTTTAATATCATAAAAATTTAATATACAGTACTGGATATAGAAGAATGAACTCAACAGGATTATACTGTTTTTATGCCAATACAATAATTTTTATTATTTTGATGGAGGAAGGAGTGCCTGAAGACAAAGTAACTTAGGCTCATGAAAGTCACATTGTCATCCTGCCTGGAAGAATGAATGTGATCTTAGTGGGTAGAGCTGGAAAGAGGAAACAAGGAGCAAAGGTCATATTGTAGGAAAATACAGGGTATACATGGGAAATTCCTGAAAAAAGAGTGCTTAATTAAACATGACAAATTATGGCTAAGACAGGCAGGCCAACAGGTAAATACAGAAGGTGGAATGGAACTTATGGCTATGGAAGCATTATTGGTGGCAGTTTTAAAGAGATTTGAATTTGTTGATATTTACATAAAGAGCTGTTGAATAAGGGAGTGACATGATAAGTTTTTTATACCTAGTGCATTCATTCAACAAATATTTACAAAGCACCTAAGATGTGCTAGACATTTTGCTAAGTACTGGGGATAGAATTGTATAAAAGGGAGTCCCTGTCATTATGGAGTTAACATCCTAATGGGTTTAAGAGACAATAAACACACAAACTATCAAATCAATAATAATTTCCCGAAGTGATAAGTGCTTTGAAGATAGTAGAGGAGGAGAATAAATAGAGTAAATGTAGAGTACTGTTGTAGTTGAGAGGGTCAGCATTCCAAGCGAGAGGAACATAGCAGAGAGAAGAGCGAAGTTCCAAGAGCTGGCAGGTTGACAAATCTGAAATGAGGCTGGTGTGACTGGAGTGAGTGAATAAGAGAATGAATGTGTGGAATGATGTTGAGGAGGAAGTTTACATTTTTGTACTTGATTATATAACACCTTATGTCCCTTTGTCCCTATCCTTTTTAATAGTTTTTAAGATTTATTTTTAATTTATAATAACTTGTTTCTTTTTTTTTTTAATCTGTGAAAAGGCATTTTGAATCCTTTTTGGAATGCAATGGTGTGCTTAAAATTCTCTTCTATCCTGCTCAACATCTATCAGTGAGTTGAGATTATGAAAGACGTTCAATAAACATTTGTATGACTGGTTTGTTAGACAGCAGATATATTCAGATATCATATGAAATTCCACTGAAAGGAGCGAAGAATTTACTTTGGTCTTAGATAAAATAAATTGTCATTTAGTTTACACAGTCCTATGAACATCTAAAATAAAATAAGAGGTATCACATGGCGCTTTAAATAATGTTGGCCTGCTTCTTTGATAAATTAGTTTAGTACTATTATAAGAGAACATCATGGTCCATGATTCAATTTGGAATTTTATTCACTGTCATGGTTAACCAAGAAAAACGCTATCTAAAGGCAAAACGTAGAGATTATTTTTGGAAGTTATAACATATATACATATAATTCCCCCCAATGTTCTCCAAATAAATTTAGAAAAATTAAATGAAAGCAAAAATTCAATTGGGAAGAAAAGTTTCATTAATTGATATAAGCTTTGGACGATTCAAGAAGTTGAGTTCAGAGTAAATATCAATCTATATTTATGGAATAGTTAAGAAAAATAGCACAGTATTGTAAAATAAGGATGCAGCAAGTCTTATAGTTTTTGGTATATTCTGTCACACTGTAATATCTCTAGTTAAAACAATTTACTAAGTATTAAGCATTGTATGTATTTGTCATAATCTTTGATTTTAACTGCTGCAACTTTGGAGGGATTATTGGACTCTTACATTTTATTTCTTTATTTTTTTTTTTTTTAAGATTTTATTTATTTATGTGACAGAGAGACAGCCAGCGAGAGAGGGAACACAGCAGGGGGAGTGGGAGAGGAAGAAGCAGGCTCACAGCAGAGGAGCCCGATGTGGGACTCGATCCCGGCACGCCGGGATCACGCCCTGAGCCGAAGGCAGACGCTTTAACGACTGCGCTACCCAGGCGCCCTTACATTTTATTTCTATTTTTGTTAATAGAATTAAACTGATCCCACTTGTAAATGAAAGGTTGATTAAGGGGAGTTTATGTTTGTGATGGGTTTAGCTTTTGAGAGTGATAAATAAGTCTTAATAATATTGTATTTGGGCAATACTTAATCTTCAAAGGACGAAACAAATAGAAATTAATCCCTTAATTATTCTGTCCTTCAATTAAAACTTCCATTCTCCAGAAAAGCAAAATGAGTCAAGGAAACTTAATCTTTTGATTCTGTGTAAATTTCATCACTTTCCAAAGTAACATTAAGATGTAGTTTAGAAGAATGGAGATTTTAAAATGCAAATAGTTTTATGACTCTTGAGGGTGGAGTGATTTATTATTAATTACTTTCCTCTTATCCTTAAGTATACATCAAAGCATTACCCCTGTACTAAAATCCAAAGAATGTTTATATTAGATCTTCATTTATAATTAAGTTTCGTAGACTTAATTTGGGAATTTTATTACATAAATATGTACAGGCCATTCAATTTAGCCAAGTATTTTTCAGTATAATATCATAGATAGCAAACTTAGAATTAATGAGTAAGACAGAATTCTGTATGGGGAAACCACTTTCCTAATTTTGCCCACTTGGGGCTTATGTATGACCCTCTGGTCCAGGAATTTATATCGAAATATATGTTTCCATGTAATCTGGTAATATGTTCACCTGGAGGTTTTGTGGAGGGATCAGGACTTTTTAGGCAATAATATGGCTTAGAATCACTGCACCACATGTTTTAGGAGACCACAGAATTTACAATAAACTCCAAAATCTATATGGTGGGATCCAATATTAATTTCCAATTCCTTCACACTGTGGATTAAGGGCTCGCTTGGGGACCACCTTTACCAGTATTGATAACAGAATGATATCAGAGTAAGGTTTTCAGCTTTGGGTCCCCGATATTCATTTCATGACACTTCCATGGTTTGTGCTGAGATAGCTTCTTGATGCTGCATAGCTCTAATTACTATTCATAATTCTCACTCTTATTATCATTGGGTGTTATTGAATGATTCTGCAGCTGTCACTTAATTTTTTAGAATGTTTTTATTTCAGAACAATCTCAAACTTATACAAATTTCAAGAATAATCCAAATAACATTTTCCTGGGCTGTTTGAGTGTGAGAAACTAATGTGATGCTCCATCACCCCGGAACACTTTAGGATAAAACAAAGACCTACTCTTATGGAACCCAATACGACCACCCAGGAAATTGACACTGACCCATTACTACCATATAATCCTGAGATTCTATTCAAGTTTTTCAAATAGTCTCAATAAGGTCCTTTTAAGAAAAGGATCCAGTCCAGAATCATGCATGATATTTAGTTGTCATATTCCTTTAAATACCTTCAGTCTGGACTTTCTGAGACTTTCATAACCATGACATTTTTGAAGATTATAGCCAGTATTTGGTAGAAGTCCCTCAGCTGGATTTTCTCATGTTTCTCCATGATTAAATTTAGGTTTTTCAACTTGAGTAGGTATATCACAAAAGTGACTCTGCATTATTTTTCTTTCATCCTATTAGGTGACACTTGGGTTTGATTTGTTCCATTACTGGTGATGTTAACTTTGATCACTTGTTTTAGGTGGTATCTGATAGGCTTCTTAGCATAAAGTCACCTTTTTCCTCTTTATAATTAATAATTATTTTGTGAGGGAAATACTTTAAGGTTAGATAAATATCTCATTTCTCATTGCAATTTCAATTTATTCATTTATTTATATCAGTATGGACTGCTAGATTCCTGTTTTATTTAATAAGTTGCAGTCGAATATCCCCATTATTTACTTTAATGTTAAAATTGTCCCAGATTTGGTCATTGGGTCCCCTTTGAAGTTACCTTTTTTGTCCTTTTGACATTTCTCCATCCTTTTTTGAGAATGTCTTTCTAATACAACAAGATTGTCCAGGCTCATCTTCTAATATGCCTGCCCAATCATAAATTATTTGTCTAAGGAGTTCGGCTTCTCATAAATGGATAGTGGTATTTAAAAACCAAGATCTGAGTGTTAGGTGTTCTTACTACTATTAAATCACTGATTTCAAGCTTCTCAGTGGAGAGAGATATTTCTATATATTTCTGTATATTTCTCTATATTTATTTAAGTAGGTAGAGATATATATTTACATTTAGATTCATACTTACATCCATATGTAGTTTACCTATCTAGAATATGAAGAGTTCATATTAATATCTCCACTTCAAATACAACACCATAGAATTCATTCTAATTTTTGCCCTTTCCCTATTTGTAACTCCTTAGTCTGACATTGAGAAACTAGACATTGAGAAACTAGACACTGAGAAACTCTTACTATCTTCAATATATTTTATTAGATCAATTACCCTTATGACCAATCTCCCAGTACTGCCCCTGCCACACCCAACCTGGATGTCCAGCAGGTACGTACTTCAGATGACTACAGCCCCAGCTGACATCTGCCTAAAACTAAATATAAGGCTGCAAGTGAGAACCACCCAGGTGGACCGAATAAACCCACAGAATCATGAGAGATAGTAATACATTATTGTTTGAAGCCACTAGGTTGTGGTGTGGTTTCTTGTGCAACCATAGACAATCAAAAAAGTGGGATTGGAAGGATAGGAAAGGAAGAGAGCAAGAAAGCACCTAAGAAAATTACTTAACAGAGATTGGAGGAGGGTAAACACCAATATCTTTTCATTTTACATTGCAGCTTTGCCTAGTAGTAGCCCTAATACTACTTAGAGGACAATACAGACAACATTCAACTGCTTGAAGTATCACTTCAACAAATGATTTCATAGGAGTTTTGGCTGCATGATCTACACAAATCAAGTTTTGTAAAGATAGATTAAATTAAGAAATCAGAGCTAGTTTTGTCTTCTTAATTCTCTAAGGAATCTTGAAAGGCCAATTGAATTTTACCTCATTTTTCTTATATACAGGGTCCCTTTTTATCTGTGTATTTGCCTCCTGAGAGGCTACACTATAAGATTACACAGATAATTTTAAAAAATCATGAATGAACAAGCCACATGGAAATTTAGTTTTCCTTCAGTCATCCTTTAACCTCCGTCTTATTTTATTTTTTTAAGATTTATTTATTTGACAGAGATTGAGAAAGAGAAAGAGCGAGAATGAGTGGGAGGGGCAGAGGGAGAGAGAGTCTCAAGCAGAGAGCCCAATGCGGGGCTCGATCCCAGGACCCTGAGATTATGACCTGAGCCAGAACCAAGAGTTGGATGCTTAACTGACTGAGCCACCCAGGTGTCCCTACCTCCTTCTTTTTTTAACAGTAGAATCTATTTAGTCTTCTGCAGCTTCCCTTCTCTTTGCGGCTTGGCCTGCTTCTATTCTTGGATATTTGGAAAGACAATATGTTGCAAATTTATTGCCAAATGAAACTTTAAGCTTTGCAAAAGGTAACAGAATTCCAAGGAGATAACGAAAAGGATATTAGAAAAATACTTAGATCTCATTTGAAGCCATTGGAAAGTAAGCAGTAAACAATAGGAGGAGAAAAAGTTAACACAAATGAGGACGGGATAGAGGTTTCAAAAGAGAATGATTTTAAAAAATCAAAGACTTAAGAGAGATCTTTACAAAATTGATTAAGCACCTGTATATTTACAAAAATAATCCTCCTCATTATCATACTATAAAAACCACATTTTGTGCCCATACGGTATCATGCAATAGTAAATTACACCAAGAAGAAAGCAATGTTCTTTGTCTTTTCTAAAAATTGGGCCATGTTTGCAACTGTAAATTAAATTTAGTTAATATTAGATTACATTTTATCACATTTTTACAATTTTGGTTTTATTTTTCAAGATAAAGTTCCAATCAAAGTCTTTTCCTCTATTTTTACAAATGAAATTGCAGTGCCAATTTAACGCTGATTCATTTTAAGTGCCTTTTCTCCCTATATTAAACATATTAATTATCCCCAGATGAGGAAGTAAAACAATAATTACCCTCCCAGATCAGTGAGAAATAATTTATTTGATAATGGTTTTCATTGTCAGTTAATGGAAGATACATTCTTAAGTAACTCAGAGCTCACAAGCTATGGGTAAATAGACTTTAATATAATAAGCTCAGGTATTAGTTTACATGAAATAATCAACATTATGATAATGGAAAATATCAATTTCTTTAAGGAAAGGATGTGTTTAAAGGAAATTCTGTATTTGATTTTAGATATTTTAAGAGAATATTAAATACAGCACAGAATGGAAAACCCCACTGTCTTTCTATTCTCCTTTCATTCATCCAGGCAACCAGCAGTTAGTTCATCATTTTCTGAGAAAAAAACAAACATCAGACTATGAGACAGAGTCCCACCCCTGTCCTGGGTGGAGGAGATAAACTAGTGCTATTTAATCCTTGTGCTGTGAAAGGAATTGATGGTGATTGGTTACAAGGTTGTTGCTTCAGGGAGAGAGGAAGAGAGAGCATAGGGCCATCAGATGGGAGGTTACTAGAATAGGGGCTGTGGTAGTTCCTGGAGAAGCAGAATAATTCCTACATTGGCTGCACAGCAAGATTATTCCTCTTCAGAACTCCTGGGTAGCTTCAGAACTATTCTTGGGTGTTCCATAAAGTATTGTAGTCTTAAGGGAGAGTATCCAAAAAATGTTCCCTAAAAGAACCCTTTATAGAGAGATCTTAATATAAGATTAATGGGAATTTGGGAAGCTATGAGAGGTAGCATTCTATAATCAAACAAATCTGATACTGGGTATCCATACACCCATATTCTAGATCCACTTCTATTTTAAGGAAAAGATCCTGCTTAGATAAAACAGAGAGGATAAAAATACATAAGTGATTTCAAATGATTTTTGGCCACAGAACTCTTCTCCCTTTTCTTCCCTTCCTCCCTTCTCTTCTCCCACATTCTCTCTTTCTTAAACTCTCTTCCTCTGAAGCTTACAGGAAAGGGGAATATATGAACATATACAAGTGGACAACTGTAGGCGAAACAGGGGTCCCAGACCCAGAGTCAATTTATCCAGCCTCCACTTACCCTCTTACTGTGTTGGTATCTATGGTTCTTCCATGATTCCCTAAGAGTTAAACTAAAGATAATGTAAGCCACTGGACTATCTTCAGGGTTATATCAGTTTAGAATCCACAATTCTATCAAACAAATTATTGATCATGGCACTGTGTGGTCATATTTTACAGTGTTTGTCCATATCATAGGGCTTGTCTTTGTCTTAGAAATTCCTTCCTGTGGTGGGCCATAATAGTCATATTTGATCAAATGGCTCTTAAAGGTTTGTTCTTATCAATTAAATGAAAAGACAAGTGGCCTAAGAAAGGTCAATAAGGTTTAACTCCTAGGAATGTGTTATATGAATCAAAGATGTTATGTTGATTTAGACTCATCACTTGAGTGGAGATATAAAATAATCTGTGTTGTGGATATTTTAGACCATGGAAATTCCAAAACCTGAAGAGAAAGAAGGAAGAGGGAGAAAAGGAGAGAGGGAGAGAAACAGAAGGACAGAGGGAGGGAAGGAGTGATGGAAAGAAGGGGAGGCAGAGGGTGAGTGAGAGAGGGAGAGGGAGAGAGAGAGAGGGGAGAATAATATGCAAATTCAGAGACAGGTAAAATTTTATTACTAATTAATTTCCTAATGACGTTTGAGTTCCTTGTTCCATTTCTTTATAGTCTTGAGTGCCTAGGACTCTGTGATATTTTCTTATATGTTTCAAACAGGTACACACACATATATAGATATTTCTTCTTATTCAAATAAATTTATTTTACTTAAAACCAAGAGAACTGTGATGGCTTAAATACAGGCTTAAATGAGAGACAAGAGCCCATAGTAATTAGTCTAAAGAATTTGTCATATATTTTAGCATATATAATTAAGCTTTAAATTGCTTATGTTTTGATTTTTATATATTATACTTGAATGAACAGAGAATACAAATATTTTTGCACAGATAATTTCACATAGCATTATTTATAACATCAAAAATGGAAACAAGGTAAATATGCAATAGTAGGCTAACAGTTAATAAAGAATGGCATAGTCATGTAATGAGCAATTGTGTAGCCATTTCAAATGTTTTTTTAGGAATGCTTAATATAGGCTATCACATTATACCACTCCAGGAGGTGTGGCATAGTCTAGGTAAATGATGTCCTTTAGACTTGTGTAGTGTCCAGCCTATACTTGTATATACAATACATGACATTTTCGTGATATATTAAACATTAAGCCAGGTTTGACATTATGTTACTGTTAAATAAAAAACTATGCCTTTGGTATAATCCTAAATATGCAATTTATAGATTTAAATGAAGAGAGAGAGAGAGAGAGATTATGGAGATGTATGTCAAATTATAATAAATTATCTCTGGATGTTGGAATTATGAATGATTTAAAACAATCTCTGGCATTTTCTTTTTTCTTTTCTATAATGAGCACATATTGTTGGAATCTGAAAAAAATGATAATTACAATTTTTATGCTACTATCTATTGGTCTGTTAAACTAAACATCAAATACTGGATTTATAAACAACAAAGTCTATTATATCCCACACCTAATGTACTCAGGCATCATCTTCATGGCAATTCTATGACTATGCTTCACATTATCACTCAACTATTAATTTTTCTTTTATTATTCAATACTGTCTGAGATATCTGCTTTATTTATGGATTGTCAGACTGGATACTATTCTCTAATAAGGATCTAACCAGACTTGAATATACCGAGAAACAACTTCACGTTTATTGCAGGCAATGATTCTGTTGACAGCATATAATTTTATTTTGCAAATTCCTAAACTATAGAAAAGACAGAATTCTCCAGGGATATTCCAAATCAATAATAAGCTTTGATTTTTCCACACTATAAATGGATTTGACTTCTAGATGTACTGGTTTTCCCATTTGCAAACTGATGCTATATAAGTCTGCCTAAATGGCCTCTGGGGATATGATAAAGATTGGTGTAATTTAGACTAATAGAAAATATTAGACTCAACTGTGGCATAAACAGGTAAACAAATCTGTGAAATGCTTTAACACCCTTACAGAAAGGGGCATATTAAAGAGGTCTGGAGACAATTGGTTAAATATTGACAATAGAAAATCCCATTATGGGGAAAAACTGACTTAGCTACACATTGAATACATGTATCTTCTACTTAGCACAATATAATTTCCCAGTGAGTTTCAAAGAAGGACCACAAGCAACCTTTGTATGAGAACCTGAACTATGTGGGGCCAACCAATCAATTAGAACAAGCAAGCGGTCACAACCTGGGTTCATACCCAAGCATCATGACAATATCAAAGGTATCTATTCCTACTGCTAATCTGCTCTTATATCTTGAAGATGAATGCTACTAGTGAAAGAAATAATAACCATGTATTATTGAGCTCCAGCCCTGCATGCTCATTCATGGTTTTAGTGTTTGACATGTATTATTTCTTATTCCTAGAAAACTCTTTAAGTAGGTGTTCTTATCTCCAATATACAAAAGAGGAAACAGAAACACATAGATTTTAAGTAATTTGCCCAGGGTCATTCAGTTCATTGGGGTTGACTCAACATTCAAATTCAAGGGTTTGAAACACAAATTGTTCTCTTTGTACTTTGATGCTTCCTTCCTGTTCCTGAGAATATAAGGGTTGAGACTCACAGTATTAATGAAATTAATCAGTATCTTATCTAGAAAACAATTCATAGATGGTCAATAGCTTTATCTCTGTTTGTAGACAATATATGATAGTGTATTATGCTATATAATACTGTTTTCCAATAGCTTTAAAGATTTATTATTTTTAAGTGGTTTATATTAGTTATCTATTGCCAAATAACAAGTTACTCTAAAACATAGCAGCTTAAAACAACAACATTTATACTCTCATAATGTCAGGGCATCAGAAACCCAAGCATGGCTTAGCTGGCTGCTTCTGGCTGAAAGTCCTTCATGACACTGCATCAAGCTGTCAGCTTGAGGCTGTGGTCTTATTTGAAGGCCTAATTGGTTTGGGGAATGAAGGGAAGATTTGCTTTCAGTCTCACTCATGTGGTCCCTCACCAGGTGGGCCTCATGTCATGTTGCTGGCTCCATCCAGGGTAAGTGATCCAAGGAGAGCAAGACAAAGCACCAAAGACCAAAAATGCAATCTTTCATAATTTAATCCAAGAAGAGAGATCCCATCTCTTCTGCTGCCTTCTTTTCATTAAAAGTGAATCAGTAAGTTTAGCTTCTACTTAAGGGGAGGAAGTTGCATCTTATACCAGAAGATGAGGATCACCGGGGTCTACATTAAAAACCTATAACATGATCTAAGAGTATTGCTCTGGCAAAAGAAGATTATGATATATACTTACAAGTTTTCTACAGCTCTAGAATTGTTGTAGTCAGGACTCTAATATCAGTAACAGAAAGCCAACTTAATCTGGCTTAAACAAAAAATAGGAAATTTATTGACGCAGGTAACTCAAAAGTCTATGTATGGGTCCAGTCTGACAGACTGCATTGAGTGTTTGAATATTAGCGGATTCTGTCTCTCCTCTCTCTGGCCTTACTTTCTTCTGAGTGTCTTTATTTTCTGGCAGGCTCACTCCACATTGTGTAAAGATTAATTCTGGTGACCCCCAGGGAAACATGATCTATAGTGGCCACTATCTTTTTGCAGAGGCCCAATGAAGTTTTTATTTGAGTTCCATGCTCATTTCTGAATAGGAAGACAAAGTTCTCTGAATAATTGGGAATATGGCATGTGCCATCCTGGGGTTGTGGTTACCCCTGTATGAATCATATGAACAAAGTGTTTTAGGGGAATTTGGTTCTAAAAAGGAAAAGGTTACAGGAATAAGAGGTCATATTATGGGAAGACAAAAATTTTTAAAAATATTTAAAGAAATAAAAACGATCACGATGTTATAAACTGAATTGTGAGCCCCCCGAAATTTATATGTTGAAATCCCAACGCCCAATGACTGCATTTGAAGATAGGGCCTTTCTGAAGGTAGTTAATCTTTAAGATTTATTTATTTATTGGGGGGAGGGGCATTGGGAGAGGGAGAGAGAGTCTTATGCAGACTCCACAAAAAGCCTGATGGGCTGATCACATGGCCCTAAGATGACCACCCTGAGATCACAACCTGAGCTGAAACCAGGAGTCAGTTGGATGCTCAAACAACTTCACACCCAGGTGTCCCAGAGGTAATTAATGTTAAATGAGATCATAAAGGTGGAGCTCAAATCCCCTTACCATCTACATAAGATCCTGAAGTTGTCAGCATTGTATTTGTTTCCTGGGGCTCCCATAACAACAAACTGGGTGACTTAAAAATGACAAAAATTTATTCTCCTACAATTTAGGAGGCCAGAAGTCTGAAGTCAAGGTACCTTCTAGAGCACTACTCATATATAGGTAATTACAAGCAACCTGTTAAATTGGACTGAATAGGAATTATAGGAAATTCCTTAAGGGAAAGGAACTATTTTTTTTTCAACAACATGTTCTACATAAAGTTCAAATGTAAGCCTTAAAGTTTCTTTAACTTAGTGTAATTTGTAATAATATCAGAAAACAAATCTTCATTAATGTCACTGAATTTTTATAAAACCTATCACATAAAAATAAAAAAAGTCTTCTAAAATTTATAACTAAGTATATTAGTTTTCTAGGGCTACTGTAACAAATTGCCACAAACTAGGTGCTTTAAGACAGTGGAAATTTATTCTTTCACGGTTCTGGAGACTTGAAGTCTGAAATCCAGGTGTCAGCAGGTCTGTCTTCTCTCTGAATGGTCTAGGGGAGAGTTTTTCTTTGCCTCTTCCTAGCTGCTAGGGCTTACTGGTGATTCTTGGCTTGTAGATGCACCTGTCTGTGCCTTTGTCATCACATGTTGTCTCTATGTTTCAGTATCTAAATCCCCCTCATCTTATAGGGACACCAGTCACTGGATCTAGGGTCCACCCAAATCCAGCATTAGTTTATTTTAACTTGGTTAATCTACAAACACCGTATTTCCAAATAAGGTCACAGGCATAGGTACTGAGGTAGGACTTCAACATATCTTATTGGGAAATAGAATTCCACCTACAACACTAGGTTTTAGGATTGTTTTACATAAATTGCACTAAAAATGGAAAGAATTTTAGCTCCCCTTATTTCACTTTATTGGTTTCTATGATTAAACAAGAATAATTTATAAAAGGAAGGTTAAAAATCATACTTTGGTTAGGACTCCCACTGTACTAATCTAGTATTTCATGAATAAATCTCACATTATAATGGGTTTCTGATGAAAAATGTGCTGTCTACATAAACTGTTAAAACTTACTTATTCACTTTCCAACTCATAATCACCAAATGATCTTTTCTTCAATTAATGCAGTCTGTAACTTTGGGTTAGGAGTTACATGCTTAATATCACTCCACTATGCTGAGGAAATCTGTTTAAACAAATCACAAAGCTGTGACACAGGACAGAGCGCCGAGGCAAAACATTTTTAGCTCCTTCTGTTTAAAGTCATCCTGGTATTTACAGATGCAGGCAAACTACAGGTTGCTTCAAGTGTTTAGATCATCATTCTTCCACAGACCTTCCAAATCATGTTCTAGATAAGAGCTCTGAAATTCCAGCATTCACAGTGACATTGCACCTGCATATGGAATTCTCAGCCTGCCCTGATTTGGCAGCTGTTCTAGAACTGAGGGTTCATGTTTTGTTATTTTTCCTTCAGCAAGATCAACAGTTTCAGATAATATTTCTCCCAGCTCCGTAAATTTGGGTTAAATTTTTCACATGTTAAATTAAAGTATTTTTGTTTTTTCATTTAAGATATCCAGAGAAAATTTTACATTTTTTGTATAAAAGTGGAACAAGTAGATATTACATAATGGAACAATTATTGTCTTTCTTATATTCTCTTATTTCCCCACTCTCTTAGCCTGAGTACTCTAGAAAACAGTCTGAACCAAAATGGACACACTAATGCTCTTTGGTAGGGGTGAAATAGTATGTGCAAGGGCAGTGAGAGTGAAGGAAAAAGGAAAATGAATCAGGAAAGAGGACCGGAAATGAATCCAGCGGTCTGTGATTTCACAAGAAAATATATTCAGTTATTTAATCGCATGGGATATCTCTGGACAGGCTTCATGAAATCACTCCATCTGGGAGTGGGCATGGGGTTCAGGTAGAAGAGTAATTCATCTGACAGTTCTACTGTTTCTCACTGGTCAAATCCACTCCAGGGACTATGACATCCCCATACTCCTGGGTTGTATGACCTAGCTCTTCCACACAGCCGACAGAGAAGCCACAGCCTTTGCAGCTTTGACCCAGCCTGTGGTTTAGAGACAGTGGTCTCTACCAGTTGGGGGTTTCTAGATCTATAGTGATCATAGAAGTAGTTGGTCTTTATCATCCTCAGAATTGTGTGAGTCAAAGCCAGGGCTGCTCAGGCCAAGAACAAAGTCAGGAAGTTGAGGTCTAGAGAGTCCAGTCAGAGGAGCCTACTGGGCAGTACATAACTGGGTCTGATGATCCAACACAGATATGAATATTCTGACCTATGAAAGAATTGCTAATTTTTACAGCTGGGTTGATCTTTAAAGATCATTTGTTCCAAATGTGACTTTAAAAATATGAGGAGATACTTCCGTTTTCAGTTACAATGGAGTAATAAAGACTGGATTTACCTTCCTATTTGAAACAATTCCCCCCAAAGGCAAAGTATTTAAAACAACAGTTTTCAAGACACTAGATGTCAGATGATGAAGGAGAGTGAGACCTGAAAAGTAGGAAATAAAAAGGTGAGCCTAATGAATGTTGCCCCTTACTTCCTTAAGAGTTTCTAGGCCAAGAAAGAGAGATTCGGTAGGAGCCCAGTAGATGGAGAAGATGGAACTGTAAGTGGGTGTAGACTGAGATAGCTAGAGCAGTAAAGAGTATCAGGAAGAAGAGAGCAACAGAGAGAGAGAGCCCCAGAAACCTGGCAAAGACACCCCTTGAGTATACAGCTGGGTACTAACACATGCATACAAGGAGACTGCCTCGGGCTGAGGAAAGAACCACCTGACAGTATTAGAAATAAGAGTGCCTAGCACTCACTCAGGATTTGGAGTAATGCTGTTACCACCAGTGGAATTGGAAAACCTCATGACTCAAAGGTCACTGGCTAGAGAAAACAAGAAACTTGCCTGAATAGTGGGAATTTTTCGTCTTGAGTAAAAATGCTCTGATTCTAACAAATATAAAATCAAGACCCCAAAAGAACAAACTGTTTACAAGTAACTTAGATGCATCCTAGAACAAACCTCAGGAATATTTATATAAAAGCAGAACTGTCCAAAACTCAATTGAGTAAAATTCACAACTGGCTAAAAACAAAACCAAAAACATTATAGGCTTGCAAAGTAATAAGAAAATATGAGCCATATTGAGGAGAAAAAACAAGTTAAAACTGGTCTAGAACTGATAAAATGTTAAAATCACAAACAAGGACATTGATGCTGCTATTACAACTATATTACATATGCTCAAAGGGTTAAGGAGAGACATGAAAAATATATAACCACCCAATTAGAACTTCTAAATATAAAAACTTTGATGTGTGAGATGAAAAATCCTGATGAAATTACTGAATGAAATTAAGCAAGTTAGGAAATATTAAGAAGGAAATATTTTAGAATGGCTAAAATTGAAAAGATTGAGCATACCAAATGTTGACAATGAAATAGAGAAACTGGAAATCTCATAAACTGCTTGTGGGAATGTAAAATAAATCAACTACTTTGAGAATTTAACAGTTTCTCGATGTGTTTAACATACACCTATAATATAATCCAGTCATTCCACTCCTTAGCATTTCCCAAGGAAAATGAAAGCCTATGTCCCTGCAAAGAATTGTACACAAATTCACATAACAGCTTTATTTATAATATCCCAAACTAGAAATGACCAAAATGTCTAACAGGTGAATGGATTAGCAAACTGTGATATGTCCATAAAATGGATACTTGTGAGCAATAAAAAGGAATGAACTATTGATAAATGCTACAGAATGGATGAATCTCAACATCACTATGCTAACAGTAGAATCAAGACAAGAAAGCATATATACTGTATGATTCCAGCTGTATAAAATTCTAGAACATAAAAACTAATCCATAGTGACAGAAAATACACCAGTGGTTGTCTGGAGATAGATGAGGGACAGAGAAAGTTGAGTGGGAATGATTGCAAGGACCCCTGAGGATTATTGATATACTCATAATCTTGATTGTGTTGATGGTTTGTGGTGTGCACAAACGTGAAAATGAATCAAACTGTGTACTTCAAATATGTACAGTATATTGTACATTGTTAATAAAAAGGAAGAACCTGGAGAAAAAAGTCTCACAGGGAGTTATAGGTAGAACAGATAAAGTCATATTTTCTTTTTTCTATAATGCATTTCCTTATTCTTAAAAAGTATTTTAAAATAGCATCTATTATTAGATGTAGTGTTATGTGTAAGTGCAGTCTATAATAATTCACAGTTTTGTCTTACTTCTTCCAAAATCAAAGCAGCACAACTGCAACTGTTACTCATGTGGACCTTGAAAGGCTTGGAGTCCAAATACTGAGAACCACCATAACTGTGGTTACACTATTGCTTACTGGGACTTCCTAACAACAAAGGATGTGGGATGACAATTCATTAAATAGTTTATTTACAGTAATCTTCACTTCACTTAGTATTTGGAGTTTCTCACACTTTACCTTGCCTTAGAATCACCTGCAGGCTTGCTAAACACAGATTGCTGGGCCCCATTCCCAGTTTCTGACGGAGTAGATCTGGTATGGAGCCAAAAAATTTACATCTCTACCAAATAGACAGATGATGTTGATGCTGTTGTTTGAGTGACCACACTCTGAGAACCACCAAGATAAAGGTCCTAGACTGAAAGAGAAAGAAGTCCTTTGTGCAGTTAAATTTAATTATTCATTTAGGTTTAGATTTAAATATGTCCAGGTAGCAGAGAGCAAGCTAGCATCTGAGCATCCCAGTGGGAATACCCCTGCCAGGTCCTCATCTCTCGCTTCCTGTTTCCTGGATATACTCAGCTCAAAGCAAACTTGTTTTTGTGGATGTAGGAGTCACAACTCCGTCTGCTTTTCAAATTTAAAATGTTTAATGATTGTCAAAGATAGCACTGTTCACAGTTGAATCCTTGAGGAACCAATGCAGATCATTGTTCACTTACAAGTTCAACAAACTATTTAAGTACCTACTCTGTGTCACACTGTTTTAAGCACTGGGGATTCAGTGGTGAGCAAGTCAGGCATGGTCTTTACCTCTTGGAGATTTCTGTCCTATGGGAAAATTGTCATTATACAGATAAACATCCAAATAATAAAGCACAATTATGACAAGTGTACAGAAAGAGAGCTATAAATATTATTGATGATCAGTACAAGGATAATGTTCATATTCATGAAGAAAATGCATATAATTCTATTACTTGATTGGATCTGTATGTGCCTCCAATTCCAATGATAATTTCTGATATAATTTGTACTAGACAATTCTAATAGATAATTTTAATGAGTATGGCACTGTTTCCCATTTACACTTTCATTGCTTTGGTTTTATCTCTGAATTTGTGTCTTCTTTCTCTAGTAAATTGATTTAATTTCTACCTTTTATCACTTTTCTATTTTTAGAAGTCATGATGTCAGTCTATTCAATATTTTCTTTGACTGATTTCATCTCAGCAAAAATAAACCTTTGTTTAATATATTATTGTAACTTTCGAAAAGAATCAGATTTTCTTTCTTTTTAAAATCTTTTTTAAAAAATTTATTTATTTGTCACAGAGAGAGAGAGAGCACAACCAGGGGGAGTGGCAGGCAGAGGGAGAAGCAGGCTCCCTGCTCAGCAAGGAGCCCAACACGGGACTCAATCCCAGGACCCTGGGATCTTGACCTGAGCTGAAGGTAGACGTTTAACAGATTGAGCCACTGAGGCGTGTCAAGAATCAGATTTTCTGAGCTTCACTGAATTACCACTTCTTTTGCAAGACAAGTGCTTCACAGGAGACCTTAATGTGAATGTTCAATAAATGCATTTCTTCCATTTCCCAGATCTTTCCCTTTATCCCTTTATTCTTTCATGCATAGGAAACTTGTGAGATTCATGAATGATAAAAACCTCAAAATTGTCTTGAAAGTTCAAATTTATGTATATCACAATGTTTTCACAGGCCCCTGGTTCTCACCTAAAAGCCAATATGGTTTCTCTTCTTATCATCTCACATTTTTAAAAAAGATTTTATTTATTCATTTATTTGAGAGAGAGAGAAAGAGAGAGTGAGTAGGAGGGAAAGGGAGAGAGAATTTGTAGCAGACTCGGTGCTGAGCTCAAAGCCTGACATGAGGCTGAATCTCACAACTGGAAGATCATGACCTGAGCTGAAACCAAGAGTTGGACACTTAATCAACTGAGCTACCCAGGTGCCCCTCATCTTACCTTTTTAACTTATATGAAAGTTTTCATGCAATGCGATGTTCACACTGAAAGGAAAATTTTAATCTCTTGTGAGGGTTACTGTGTAAGTGATGATGAGCAGAAAAAAAATCAAAATTGCCCTGAGAAGTAGATGGTGAACAGTTGACTGAATTGGTGCTTTCTCCCTTTTTTCAGGTCTCAGGACATATCGAACTTTACAGCCTCAGAGTTGAGAGGGCCAAACTCTCAGGGCTCACAGCTGTAACAAAACATTGCCTGGGATGTTCAAGGCTAGGCTCCATTACCAGCTGACTGACTCACCAGCTCATGCAGAATACATGAGATTCAAATTTGTGACCGAGCAAAACTTCAAATAACTTATGAATTATGAATGTCAGGGTTCATGGGGAATTGTTCATTCTGTCTTTCAGCATTTGCAAAATATTTTTTCAACAAATTATAAGATCAGGGCTAGTAATGAATACCAAGCCTCTATACTTCTTGTTCTATAATTCTGCCAGGTTGTATAAAATCATGGACCTCAAGATCCTATGACATTATTTACAACTTGTTCCTTATTTCTCTAGATACCACACCATTTTAGAACCTTATTAATCCATTTATGCATTTTTTTTTTGAAATTTACAATGATGTTTGCACTGTGCCTACCTCCTGATGTAAGATAGGCTCTACTCATTTAAAAAGTCTACAGTTCGTCTGGGTAGAAAGAAACACAAAGAGACCATTACGATAAAATGTGAAGAGTGCTGTATCACAGAGAAGCCCAGAAAAGGAAAGGACAAAAAGACACATCAAGTTTTCCTCTTATTGTGATGTTTAATCCAGCAACGTTTCCCATTGGTTTTCCTCTCATTCTGAACATGGTTCATGAAATAACATCCTGAATATGTCCAGAGTCAGTGAGTAGCACTCAGCATCTATGCTTTAGTCCCACTGTAGCTTTCACTGGAGCAGATCTGCCACTTGCCTGTTCTAGTTTAAGTTATTATGGTTTCTATCAGGACATCCATGTGAAAATAGATGTGATGGACTTGAAATAGAATTTAGTTGTGGGAAAAATGTCTGTTTTAGGCTAAAATTTCATATCAAATAAATAGTTGCTAGGTGACTACACAGTGTGATTCATATTCTGCAACTGATATCACTGTAAAAAATTAAAAGTTAAGTTTTCTTTAAAGTATTTTCTCAAATCTCTAATGATGCTAGCTAGGCTGGGGACTTCTAATACTACAGGACAAACTAAACACAGTGACCATTAAACTCTGATTTCAGTAGGGAGTTGCTGATATCTGAAGTCCCTGCTGAAGATACAGTAGGGTTTGGTGATCTGAGATTTGGTAGATTTTCCCACAACTTTCATTGGGTCACCTTACTCCAAGAAGAAAAAAAAAACGTGTTATTAAATAAAAGCCCAAAGAATTATTAGTATTATATGGTTCCAAATGGTCAGAGAGTAATATAAGCAATGGGAACATATATCAGTAGAAACTTACTTTTTCTTTTCTAACCAGTAGTGTACCCCTGTAGGTAGAGACTATCATTTCTTTTTGGGGCGGTAACACTTAATTCTCTGTTCTACTTGGTAGGCCCTCAATAAACATTCGGCAATGATTATAAAAATAATGAAGATGAAGTTATTTTAATTTTAAGTTAAATTCTGGGAAGATTTTGTAATAAAAGTAAATTTAATATTTCTCCCTGTTCTATTCTTTGTTCTTTAGGACATTTCATAAGTATGTCTTGACTATTCAGAATGACACTATGCATTATTCTCAAAAGGCATGAATTTTTTCAATCTCTTGAGTCATATTGATTTGGAATAAACATGTTTTAAAATTCTAATTTAATGTTCTCAGAAAATTTTGCCTTATGGAAGTCACTTTCATATGTTCCTGTGAGAGGGCAGAGATTTGAATTTCTACTTGATTTCTTGCTTCTATTCAATTTCCTACCCAAGATGTCAAATTCATCTCTCACTTCTGACTTTCATAGGAAGATATGATGGCTCCAATGGCAGAAGGGAAAGGACTATATTTATAATTGTCAGTATTTTTATACCAACAAGCTGCTGGATCAACAAAAGATAATACAGATTGAGCCATTTGTATCTTTACTGCTATGATTTAATTTTACTTAGGAGCAATATATAACTTTTATTTTATGTTTATTTAGCTATCTGTGACTTGGGGCCCCATTGTTGCCTTTGAATTGTCAGTTATTCTAATACTGTTTTTATCTCTTTCTTTTTCCATGAAAGCAGAATTTTTTTTTTAAGTATAACGACTATAAAAGGAAATGACACTGTATGAAAGGTATTGTTAAAATGAAGTGCTAAATGTCAAGATTCTTAAAGCAGAGGAGAAAATTTACATTAGATTCTAATTATATTTTAGCAGCAAATTAAAAAATATAAAGAGAATCTAAAATTGGAATAAATCTACAAGTGAACCAAAATTGCTTTTAAAATGCTTTTTTTTTACTAGATGATCAAAGTACCTATTTTTCTTCTGTAAGTATGTCACCTGTTCTAAACAGTTTTCCTGACTGGTTGAAAATGAAATTGAAAATTCTGTGTGTTTTTTTCACAATGGCCTCAGTCATATATCTCTTCATTTTGCATTTTATCGTTTCTCATATTCTCTCTTTTAATAATCAGTTCCTTATCCATTTAGATGTATATGTCCTGTGACAGTCTTTGAAGAATATATATACGTTATTGTAGTAGACTGAAAACTGCTATTACAGTAGGTAATCACCACTCTGCTTCACTATTTTCCTTAAGAGTTCATAAAAGTGAAAAGAAGACAGATATTCTTATTGATCAAAAATTACACTAATAGTTCATCAATAGAAGATGAGCAAAGGTGAAATCATATAATTTTTATTAATCTTTCCATTTCTTTCTTCTTTCTTTTTTAAATTTAAATTCTATTAGCCAATATATAGTACATCATTAGTTTCAGATGTAGAGTTCAATAATTCATCAATTGCATATGTATAACACCCATGGTCATCACTTCACATGCCCTCTTAATGCCCATCATGAAATTACCCCATCCCCACACCCACCTCCCCTCCAACAACCCTTAGTTTTTTTTCCCAGAGTAAAGAGTCTCTCATGCTTTGTCTCCCTCTCTGATGATTTCCCATTCAGTTTTCCCTCCCCTCCCCTATGATCCTCTGTGCTGTTTCTTATATTCCACATATGAGTGAAACCATATGATATTGTCTTTCTCTGATTGACTTATTTCATTCAGCATAATACCCTCCAGTTCCATCCACGTCAATGTAAATGGTAAATATTATAATCTTTCCATTTCAAAGCAAGTTTGACTAAACTCATAGTCATACTGAAAATAAAATCTGTTTTGTTTGATTATTTTCAGTTGCTAATTAATAAACAATGGAATTTAAAAAGATAGTGGACAATAAGTTAACGATTGAGCCACATTCCTGACTTTGTATATGACCATGAAAAAGTCAACTCTCAGTTATCCTCAGGTGAGTTATGAGGAAATAATAAGCCTCTAGAATTTTCTGAAGCTTAAAAGCAATAACGATCCCTCCAATAGTTTTTTTTTAAGTCAAAAGAACATAAAATTGATATGCTGCTAGACATAATGCCTTATTTCAAGCTACTACATAGCTAGTGACATTGTTTAATTAAGCTATGTCTAATTGGAATTTGATTGTTAACATGAAGATGAACATTATTTTTTTCATGTGTCACTAAGACCATATATTTTGAATCTACTCTTTAGTGACTCACCTTAACAGTTACCACATAAGAACAAAGAACAAAGAAATTTCATTTCTGTATTTCTCCATTTAGAATTATTGAGGAGAAAGGTCAATAACCACATCAAAATACAGTTCTTTGAGATAAGTACCTCAGTATTGTCAGCACAACATGAAATATTTAAGATATCTGCAACACGAACTACAATAGGCATTTTGTTCTTAGATTAAGCCACACAATACCAGATATGCCATTTCAGTTGGATTGCAAAGAAGTAAAGCATTAAATACACTAGGTAACATTATGAAACTATATTCTCATATCTGAGTTAAAATAATGCAAGGACATCTACAACTTGTACTCCTAAAATTCTGGTAAAGAATTTATCTTGTTTTATATTCTTCACCCATAGTTCTTCTACATCTTTAAATGGTTTTCCTTGCAATCTGTGTTTCATAATTATTTATTTTGTATTGCATGTCATTTTTGAGATTCCAATAAATGCGTACACATTCCCTATCCCACTGCCCCACTGTTTCTTTTGATATAGTATGCGCACTACATTAGCAGAAATAAATATTCCTTCCTTTGGATCTTTTCTTCAACACTCTGGACATTTTAAAATAAGGATTTATCTTCTATAAGACAAGTCATCTGTTAAAATATACAGATAAAAATAATCTATTTGTAGACAGGCTAATTATATCAGTCCAAATAGAAACAAAATTCCTTCATATTTGGATTGGTTCATTGGCAAATATATGTAAGAAGCCGGCCAAAATATAATTTAATCCCACTGGGATTGCTATTTAAGGAAAAAAAACAAAAATGCTTAACTTGAACCAATTTTCTTCTATACTCTTCTCTGGGCACATAAATAATAAAAACAACTAATCCCACAGGGATAAATCCATGTCCCTTCCCCAACTTCTTTTTCCTCTTTGATTAGGGACAGACAACTAAGTAGCACAGTTTTCATATAAATTTGCAATATTTCTAAAGTGTTACATAAGAAATTTTTCACTAGTATATTAAGAAAAATTCCAACTTGGTACAACATAATCCACATAACAAAAAGTCAGGCCTAGAGGGAAAACAAAAGGTCAAAAAATTGGTTCTAAAAAACTTCCAACTCTAATGGAATAGCTGGTATTACACAAGTTCTCCAGTCAAAAGCTACCATAAACTCTCATTTTAGATTTTTTTAAACTTATTTTGGCATTACAAAGCAATTAAGCCTGCCAGAATTAGAGGCACAGATCAAAAAGAGAAGGAAAACACACTGAAGGGAGCTATACTTGTTTAGCTGCTTTTCCCCAGTGAAGCACTTGCTACTATTTGCCATTTCATAGTGAGGCTCAGAGTTTAAGTAGAAAGTGTCTGCCTACAATGTCTGTCAATCATGGGATGAAAAGGTAAAAATATAATGGCTATCAAGGCAGGTCAGACCCAAAGCAACAAGATCTAGAGAAAATGCATTTGTAAAGAAGTGAGGGAAACATTCTTTTCCTTGAGGCATCTGTCAAGCATTAATCTTCCAAGGTGTAAGAGACTGAAGAACTAAGAAGAAAGTAAGCAAAAAGGTAAGGAAAACTTTTAGCAGTCTCACAACACCAGAAGAACACAAATTAGAAACTAGAATTTGCTGAGCAAGAGAGGCAATGGTAACACTCAAAATTTTCAGGAAGGGAAAAATAAAAATATTACAGCTCTTATAAAGCTTGAAACCTATTCTCAAAGTCCCTGCTTAGACTGATAAAATCTCCCCTTACACTACTTGCTAGAATAATTAAATATTCTTTGAGGAAGATAATGTCATATAGAGCTTCTTATCTTGGTAGTCTTTTATATACAATGTTTAGAATTTTAAAAAAATCTACGAGAGAAGAGTACCAAATGTTCAAAAAACAAGAGAAGGAATAAGTGCTAGAAACAGACCCACAGATGATCTAAGTAGTGAAGTGATAAAACAGAAACTTAAAAATAATTTTAATTAATATGTTTGATAAAATAGATGACAAGATAAAGAGTTTCAGAAAATATGGGAATATATAAAATAATCAAATGGTAGTTCCAGAACTAAAGGATACAATAACTGAAATTCAGTTTTTAGTGGGTAAATTACCAGCAGATTAGATATAAGAAAACAACAAAATAGGTCAGTAGAAAATAACCAGACTGAAAAACAAAGAGAAAATGCATGTGTAGAAGAGAAAGAGAGAAGAGGGAACATGGGACTGAAGCAGTGGTTGAAGAGACATTGGCGAAGCATTTTCCAAAGCCGTAGAAAGATATCAAGATGCAGTTTTACAAAGAACTACTGCTCTCCAATATTATAATTACTAAAAATATCACATCTAGGCATACTTCAGTAAAACTGATAAAAAATAAAAGGAAGAGAAAATCTTAGAAACAGCCAGAATAAAGAAAAAAATCCCACATTATTTGACTTTTTTAGACTAGCAGTAAAAGACTTTCATTTTTTCATTTTCTTTCATCCTTAGAATGATATGCTTCTCTAACAATTTATCCTATCATCCCTTATCTGAGAAACTTGTAAAAAATATAAAAGTAAGTAACGGAGTGGGAAGTCATCAGAGAGGGAAACAAACCATGAGAGACTCTTAACTCTGGGAAACAAACTAAGGGTTGCTGGAGGGGTGGTGGGTGGGGAGATGGGGTAATTTCATGATGGGCCTTAAGGAAGGCATGTGAAGTGATGACCACTGGGTGTTATACATATGCAACTGATGAATTATTGAACTCTACATCTGAAACTAATGATGTACTATATGTTGGCTAATTGACCTTAAATAAAAAATGTGTATGGCTGGGTAATTTGAATGATAAATAATTACATTTTTTAGGGGCGCCTGGGTGGCACAGTGGTTAAGCGCCTGCCTTCGGCTCAGGGCGTGATCCTGGCGTTAAGGGATCGAGCCCCACATCAGGCTCCTCCGCTGTGAGCCTGCTTCTTCCTCTCCCACTCCCCCTGCTTGTGTTCCCTCTCTCACTGGCTGTCTCTATCTCTGTCGAATAAATAAATAAAATCTTAAAAAAAAAAAAAACATTAAAAAAAAAATAATTACATTTTTTAAAAATCAGCTTGAGGACACTTAATCATTTCCCCTTTCCTAGCATGAATTCTTCTCCCATTTATAATTTTACTTTGAAAATTAGGAGGTGACTTTTGTTTCTTAATTCATTGGGAATTTTAAACTTTGACACCAATTCTTCAACTTGATTGTCATTGTCCCATGACTTTTTAGACCTTCTTGCAAATATATCCCCCACTGCTTCACTCAATATACAAGCTTTGAAGTTCCTAAATTCACAGTGACCATGAAACTTAAATCTTTGTTTTAGGTCATAATACCATTATAAAATATATATAAAGATTTTATTCTTATTTTTATTTTACACTTAGGAAGATAAAACTATATTTTTAAAGTAGGAATATTCTTTTTTTTAAAGATTTATTTATTTATTTATTTGGGAGGGGGAGAGAGAGAGAGAGAGAGCATGAGTGGGAAGGACAAAGGGAGATGGAGAGAGAATCCCAAGCAGTCTCTGTGCTGAGTGCTGGAGCCCAATGTGGGGTTCAATACCAAGACCTGAGTCAAAACCAAGGGTCAGGCACTTAACCAACTGTGCCAGCCAGGTGACTCTTAAGTAAGAATATTCTTAAAGAATTATACAGTCACCCATCATTATGGTTTCTATTTAAATCAAATTTGAAAGAAAAATTGTCATTTCTTCTGGATTTGTATTTTGCTAATTTTTCGTTGAGACAGACTTCCATTTAAATAAGAAGGAACAAGACAATGGTCAATATGAGGAACAAAGATTGGTGGAAGAGTAAACAAAAAGGCAATTGAGGAAATAATTTAGGAAATTATGGTAGGAAAAGTAGAAAAGAGGAGAAGTAGAAGGGAGTTATTCAAGTACAATATAAAAGGGAAA
>NW_024424453.1:12591517-12623024 GCF_017311325.1 Ursus maritimus
GTCAGTAGTAGGCATTCAGATCCAACAAATAGTTTTGAACCTCTATGGGCTTGCCTGTGTACTGGGCTCTGAACAAAAACAAAAAAGGCTTCTGCTTTCAAGGAACTTACATTGTAGTTGTCATATATCAGTTAAGATTAGTTGTCTGCATTAAAAATGTATTTAATAAGATTTTTAAAATCACATTGTTTTTCTCTAACGCAAAATAAAGCTGAATTTAACTCAGTACTGGTTAAATTCCACCCTCAAGGCAATTCACTGTTCAAAAGAGCTGCTGTGGCACCAGCCTTCACATCCATTAGCAGACAGCAAGAAGGGAGAAGAGGAAAAAAAAACAAAAGGGAAGTATTATCCCTTAAAGAACTAACCATACTAGAGGCTCTTCCCCAAACTTCTAACTTTTAACTCATTAGTCAGGACACAGTCATGTTGATGATGTGGGAAACAAAGGCAAAAGAAAAAAAATTTCATTTCCTTACTCTTTACAGCCCATCAACAAGTCCTTGAAATAGGTAGAGTGACCTTCCTCTGGGAGCTCAGCTGTCTCAATGTTAATACTTTGCTAAGGGTAAAAGGCAATCTTAGCTTAACAGGATCACAACTCCCCAGGATCCTATAAGTCTATTTTAACATATAAAAATTCCTTTGGAAACTTCCTTTATCTCTACTCCCCAAGATATATGTTAGCAACCATCCCCCAAGCATATGGCTCACTAATATATATCTGAAGTCTCATGACTAGGGTTTAATTAGACAGTAATAAATGATCTTTTCCTAACAATAGCTAGTCCCTTCAGAGTCCTAGAAACTTTGCTTCCAAAATTTCCTTAGAAACTTACACTATCCCTAACCCCTCCCAACTTGAAAGTATATAATCAGCCATTCCTCATGACCCCAGTGCAGTTCTTTCTATTCACAGGTCCTGTCCCCATGCTTTAATAAAACCACCTTTTTGCACCAAAGATGTCTCAAGAATTCTTTCTTGGCCATCGGCTCCAAACTCCAAACATTTCCTCACATCACTGACACCTTGTAAGGAAGAGTGGGAAATAAAATATTGTTGTCAGGCATATCACTGCTCCAAATACTACTGGATTGTTTGCTCTTAAAGCAGAAAGGGAGAATGGATATTATGTAGGGATCCAGTTGGCTCTGTCATGGATAAAAACATGTGAACATGGTTATTTTAATAATATATTACTCAATATCATATGTTGGCAGAATTATAAGTAGCTCTATGTGGTCTCTGGTTATTATTTTATATTTGTTTGCTTCTTATGGTCTTCAAACCATGGATATATTTATAATGATAAGAAAAAATAAAGAGACTTATGTTGGCTGAGAGAGTCTATTTTCTCCTAGTTGGCCCTATCAGTTACTGTTCAACTAAATCCACTTTTATTTTGTTCCATTCCCTAAAAGCATACTTTTTTGGGGAACTAAGAGAATTATTTAAGCTCCAACTTGACTCACAGAACTACTTGCAGATGTTGCCTTTGAACATTTAGGAGGCTAATGAGAGCTGCACGCTAATCTCATTAGATTATTCACACATAAGAGCAATAAATTTATATTCTTAATAGTTTAAGACCCAGAGATTTGGCATAACACACCGCCAACTCAACCATATTTTCAATTACTCATATTGAGAATGTATCTAAATAAGTTCCAAAAGCACCTTAAAATGTCAATCCCGTTACAATTCTTCCCTGTGGTTAATTACTGGTAGCAGAAGGACTGAGTTTCTCTTTTACATACTAGTTTTGTAAAGTTAAACTCTGTTAGAGTACTAGTAAGGAGTATACTGATTGCTTCTCAGCTCCTACTTTCCTCCCTCACACTATTAAAAAATAAATCAATGGTTAACTCTTCTCTGAATCAATCATGCAATTTCCTGAGTACAGGAGTATTACAATTTGCAACATGCTTTCCCGTGTAGTATCTCACTTTATTCTCACAATTGTCCTATAAAGTATATATATATAAAGTATATATTTGCAGTTAATACTCCCGTTGTATTATATCTGAGGTTCTGAGAGATAATATGAATTGCTCAAGTCACTTGGCCTATGAATAACAAAATTTGAACTATGGCTGATTAAAAAACATTTTTTTCACTGTAATTATTGTCCTTTTTATCTACCCACAAATTTTCAGTAAAATTATTTTCCTATGTTGCTATTACCAATACAAAGGAAAAAAATTTTTTTTTGATGTTGCTTCTGCTCTCCCCTTTTTTAATTACATTCACACACATTCTCACATCTCTCCCTTTTCTTCCCTTCCAGAGCAATTTGTTTTGTAGCTATCCCTTAATTAATGCCCATTCTTCACTCATTGGTATAAAGGGCAGGAATGAAATATCAAAACTTGCTTTATAATTGTAGATTCACTCCTGCTGTGAGGCTCAATGAAAGGAATAAAATTTCAATTAAGCAATTACCAAAGAGTGCCACTGAAAGCCTCGGGAGTGCAACTGTTCCTCTCCATGAATTTTGCAGCCCTCATTGACCATATGTTGAATTTCCATTTTCCATGGTTTCCTCTCAGGCAGAAATCTCCACATATTGACATGTGTGTAATGGAGGAGCACCACGTGAGGCCCAGTTTTGTATTTATCAAAGCCCACTTGCTTCAATGTCTGTGACAAGAGTAGAATGGGTACCAGCAAGAGGCCGGACATTTTCGATGCCCTGTCAAAGCCTGGCTGCTCTTGGTCCTGTGATGATATGGAAATGGCTCCCTTCTTATGCAAGCCAAGCTCACATGTGGATTAGCCCTTTGAACACCAAGTCCATTTCTTTGCTTTCATTGTTAGTACTTGTAAACCAGACCCTGCGTAGAGAGCAGGCACTCCAGTTTCTGACCACGTAGACCAATTTTGGAGAGCCTAAGAGAGGAGAGCACATAGAGTCAGGTCCCCTTCAAGATACCAAAGAAGCCAAGTTTAATCATGTTTTCCTGTCTTTAAACTCACAGACTTCAGTTTCCAGCAAGTTGTGAGCACAAACTATCACTCTAAGATACTCAAGGCACTTGGAATCCGTCACCACATGTCCACCCACTGGAATTAATTTGGAGTAACAATATGTTCTCTGGATATTTCTTAGTTCTTTCCAGTGCCTTTGCTCCAAGATTATAAAGCACACATTTAAAAAACACAAATAGTTCTAAAGGTGAATGTAATGCTTTAAGACTAATGTAATATGCTACTACTAATAATATGCTACATTTGCACTGTGATTTAAATTTGTTTACATACTGTATGGTTTTAAATAATAAGTACATTTATTTTCTCTGCATCCAATGAAATTTGAGTTAAGATACAGAAAGTTTTATCAAAAAGGTTTAGTATTTTCATATCATTTTTCTTTCTTTGCATTGCTGACTTTGATGTTTAAGAAACAGACACATGTGGAAGCCGTAGTGATCTTTTGTATTCTTCTTTTATAAAAGGAGATCTAGTTTTCTGAAGCAGGAGTACTCAGGAGTTTATATTTAAACAATAACACCATTGGAAATAGCTTGGAAGAAAACTCAGCACTACTGCAGACCTTAAAAAATGTTACAAAGAGGGTTGCAGAAAGAACTTGATTTTTAAAAAGTATGAACAAGAAGAAGATATATTAATTGAATCTTCTCCAATCCCTATTCAGAATACCTGAGCCTGCATAAGTAGACACAGACCACACTACCCTTTGCAAACAGGATTTTGATGGCTCCCTGTAGGATAGGACCAAGCGCATAGTCTTCACTGTTGCATTCCAAACCCTAATGGTCTGAACCATTCCTAGTTTAACTTCTCCATTTCCACCCTATCACTTGAAGTTCTAGTAATAACATTTTACTAGAATTTCCTGAATAGTTTTAAGCATCTACATCATTTTTATAAATTCTTTTAGCCTACAATAATCTTCCTCTGTTATTGGTTGAGTTGTGTTCCCCCCAAAAGATACAAAGTTGTAACCCCCAGTATCTCAGAATGTGACCTTATTTAGAAATAAGGTTAATATAGTTGTGATTAGTTAAGATGAGGTCATACTGGAATAGGGTGGGCCACCAATGCAGTACGACTGGTGTGCTTACTCAGAAGATGACAGCCATATGAAGATCCAAACACACAGGGAGAGGGGATGTATCCACAAGGACTGTCTACTGTCACCATATGCTAGGTGAGAGGCATGGCATAGATTCTCCTTCGTAGGCTTCAGAAGAAACCAACCTTGTTGACACTTCAATTTTGGACTTCTAGCCTCCAGAAATATGAGAGAATAAATCTTTGGTATTTTAGGCTACCCAACATGTGGCGTTTTGTTACAGCAGCCCTAGAAAATGAATATATCCTCCATCTCCAACTGCTATTGTCTGCCCATTCTCTAGAACACTTTAAATGTAATTTCTATTTTCCCTGATTCCTCCCTACAGGAACTGTTGCTTCCTATATCAGGAATCTCTTATGCCTACCTCATTTCCTCTCAGCCTATGGTGTTACTCTAGCCATTTCTATGGTAACCAGCTGTCTACAGATGCAACCTGACAGCACCTCATTTGATTGCAGTGTGTGCCTTTGCTTTCTTACCCTAACCTTCCCTGCTCCCACAAAGTGGGACGTCTCCAGGCTGTGGAGACTGTTCAGCCCTACCAACACGTGTACAAATCTAAAAGAGCAAAGGAGTTAACGCACATAGGAATACTGGCCAGCTGTGAGCCAGTGAACTTATACTCTGTAATGTTCCCTGGATGTTCTGAGACACATTTTACACAGTAGTTTGCAGGACTGAGCAGAATTGAGCCCACAGAAAACCAGCTCAGCAATACAGCTTTAGATTGACTTTCACTTCACTTCTGTTTCTTTTCCTTTCTTTTTTTTTTTTCAGTTCTTTACTTTTTGAGGTCATTTTCTGAAATAATTCAGGGTCACAAAAGCTTTAGTCTTAAATTCTGCTTTGGGGGGTAGAAGGTAAGCATGCTAAGACATTTTCCCACCTTAGACTGCCTTTGCACTGTAAATCTCCACATGGAAAACTCTGCTTTGTACTTGGTTATTTGTATATGCATATGAATCTCCTGAATATTCAATTATCTTGTGAGGCCCCGGCTGCTGTGGCTATGAGGGATGTTTTGTGACCTAGCTTCATCTAATGTAGGGCCCAGGGCAAAGAAAAAAACACTAACAAAAAACCAGCAACAGCAGGCTCTAATGCTACATATCTAAATATTTAAAGGTGACAATTCAACCTAATAAACTGTTAAAATATGTACCTTCCTTCTACTTTAACAAATGTATCTTCGTAATGACCTGGAAGGCCAGGTTAAATTCAAGAAATTTGGATTTTTTTTTTTTTTTGGAGTCCCATACCAGAACATGGCATGGAGAGAGAGAGCCAGCATGTGGTCTGTTCCCCTTTTCTTTGTATCATACCTCAAATACCATTCCACTTTGTCTTGTACTGTGCATGCATGTGGACTCACCATCCAACTCTCCCTCCTTGGGTCTAGGGATATACACACAATGGTTCAGTCTGCCCTCGAGAGAATAGAGCTTGGAAGAAAACTCAGCACTACTGGACATGGAATTCTGAGATCCAGAGGGTCTAGATCATGATCCAAAAGGGGGTACATGATCTCTGGCTGGGCATATCACAAAGAATTGTCAAGAAGTTTGTTCAATAAGGAAGGTTTGTTTCATGAAGAATTACTGTCAAGCTAAAAAGGGTAATAACAAATCCCTGAAATCTTAGTGCTTGTGACCAAAAACCATTAATAAAATAAATAAATAAAACCACACTATTCAACATAAAAAGATCTTTGAAAATAGGGGATACAGCTTTTTCTTAGGTAAACTAGAACAATATCATATAGTGCTTCAGGGAGCACTGAAAAACCTGCTCACTGCACATTGACATAGTTTTAGGTAATCCTTTCATTATCCTTGAGCATTCCAGCATTCCAGATCAAATACAGAGTAGGATAATCTCAGAACCCCTGTGGTATAAAGGTAACTACAAAGGGCAGCCCGCAGGCTTGCCTCTATCTCTGCCATCTCCCAATGCTGTCCCAAACCTTGGCAAGATTAGCAGGATTCGATTTTCTGACTCTGAACAATTTTTTAAAAGATTTTATTTATCATTTGAGAGAGAGAGAGAGCATCACAGGGAGAGGCAGAGGGGGAAGGGAGAAGAGATTCCCCGCTGAGCAAGGAACCTGACGCAGGGGTTGATCCCAGGACCCAGAGATCATGACCTGAGCCAAGGGCAGACGCTTAACCATCTGAGCCACCCAGGTGCCCCGATTCTGAACAATTTTAATGACGTTTTGTTTCCCTCCAGTTAAAAAGTTTACCATGATGAGCAATGGGTGTTAAATACAACTAATGAATCAAAAACTAATGATGTACTACATGTTGGCTAACTGAACATAGAAAAAAAGGATGGAAAAAGATACACTATACAAAAAAAAAGTTTGCCATGTTTTATTTTGTTTTGTTTTTCCAATTTGTGTATTTATTTATTTGAATGTATTCTTTATATACCTTATCGGTAATTTGAAAATAGCTATCTGTATACATTATTAAGCAACCCCATACACTCAGTTTTTTGATAAGTGGTATATAATAAACAAAATTTTAAAAAGGATTTTGTCTTGCATTCAAAGGATACACCTTGTAAAGCTATGTAAATTCAAAAACTTCATTACTATTATTTAGTACTGAGCAAACTTTTACTCATCAGTCAATTATCTTGCATATGTTCTTTTCCATCAACTCATAATATTTATAATTCATCCATATCACATGGTGTTTACTAAATGCCTCTCAAGATAACAGACAGGTTCACTGTGTAATTGTTGTTGTAGCTATTAAAGTGTAAGCTTTATTTCTTGGCATGTAATAGTGAGTGGAGGTATCAAGGGGTGTCTTAGGGTGTTTTTACCTCCATTTACCTCCATCCTCCCCACCCCCGCTTTGATATTCTTATAGTTTCTAAATATTATGGAGGCATGTATAGCATCATGAAATTTTTCTATATTTTTGATATGTAATATACACTTTAAAGAAAAAAAATTGCAGTGTGCACACTACACAGTCAAGATGACTTTCTCTATTCCAGCTAGACTGCACCAGAAAGCACCAATTCAGATTTCTGAATAATTTGGGTTCTAGATTGAACAAACTTTTTATTCATATAGAATGGCACACTAAATTAACTTAAGAATTGTCCCAATCTGGAATGCTAGCAAACTATCACCAAATTTTTTATAAATGTGTAGTTGAACACAAAGGGAAGAAGGCAAGATCTTCAGGTGTCACCAATAAAGAAGGAAGAGAAACATGAATGGTAAAGTAAGAGAATGGGTGCTGTGGCTGTGTGGTAGGAAACTGGAGCAGGTGACAAGCTGTTGGACGCTCTAGAAGAAGGGAACTGTAAATGAAATCTTGACCTAGAGCCAGAACATTAAAATGACTATATCCTTCAAACCAGAATACCCTTAGGCTTTCAGGGAGAATGCATGAAGACTTTCCTAATGATATTTGGAGGTGGATGGTTTTAAACTAATTACTTTCCAATTCTCAGCTTCCTAAAATTGATCATTTATAGAATGTCTGGGATTTTAAAAAGTGTTTATGCCTAAAATGAATATGTCTGGCATATGCTTGTTCTCAGTTTTGCCTTCCTTTTAATAACTGCCTTTTCCCAAATAGCAAAAAACAAATTCTATGTCTCCTCTAACAGTGACCTTAGTAAAGGGCTTTGGCCAAAGGTGTAACCTCCTCCATGCCAAACAAAATGGCTGTTGGAAGACTGATGGCGGTGTTGGGAAAATAGGCATTTAATAACAAGGTAACTAATCTTTTCATAAATCGGATAGTATTTTATTCATTGTTCTTAATTAAATTGAAGCAGGATCTACTTGGCATTCATCTTAACATTAAAAATAAATATTAATGACAGTATTTTCTGCCATATAACTCAAAATGAATTAGTTCAATTGTGTGTCAATGCTCTAATAGTTCCCATTTACTTATTTATGTGAACTTGGGTTTTTAACATCTATATCTTTTCAATAATTTTAAGTTATAATTATTACTAAACCCTGTTTCATATTAGAACTATATAACACTCATCAATGGAAACATAAACTCATAAACTAATTGAAAAAAGACTTGCACATACAGCAATGCATTTCTTTCTTCCTTCCTTCCTTCCTTTCTCTCTCTCTCTCTTTCTTTCTCTCTTCTTTTCTAATAATTATCAACATGTTATTTTGTTACCGACTTCCTAAAAAGAGCTGTAATAATAGCTCAACTCAAAAGAAAATAATACTAAGAGCTTTATGATTTCAAGAAATAAAAAATGAAAATATAAATTCGTAATCTTATTTTTGCCCTATGGAGATATGATAGGGTAATCAATTAAAGACATGGAATTCTATGTTCAATCCATTCTGAATTTTTTTCTCTTCATTCTAAATCTTTGTGCATACTATACTTTCTAATGGAGTGTTTTTTTTTTTAATTTTTCTTCTGCATAGCTAACACATACTTTGAAAAACAATTTTTAAATTCCAGCTACAGGCTTGGTTGTTTTATGTGGTCAAATACCGGGCTTGGTAAAGCTAAGTTTATTCTACCAACGATTTCCAATGGGACCCTTGGGCTATAATGTAAGGACTGAAAAGAGACAACTGCATAGGCTAATGGAATGTTAAGAATAATGCATTTAAGAATTTAAGTATGATTGTTTTAGTCAAAAAGCAGAATTGTACTAGAATTCAACTTTGCCTTTATTTAAAACTCTAGCAATAGACATAATAGCTTTGGCACATATATTTGGATTTGGCTCTGGGTCACCATAAAGGTACAATTGGTGATGTTCCTTACATATACAAGTGCATAAATATTTCATTCCAATGACTAATGGCCTATACTATATTCTATTATTTATTCTGTAATATTTAAGTTCTACTCTCTTATACCTAATTGACTAAAGAATGGCAAGGTAACATTACTGACACTAAAGGCAATAATGTAATGAGCTTGTAAGAGCATCACAAAGTACTATTGAATTTGTTCAATTTACCTTTCATAATTCAGATTTACTCTATTTTGTCAAAAAGTACCTTTCATGCATTTTCTTCCTCTGCATGTCTTTAGACTAGAGTACAATGTAACAGGGTTATTACATTCATAAGGAAATTTTACATGTACCTTTCTGTAATGAAAGCTTGTTGACCTTAGTCAACTTTAGCCAAAAGTTTCCTGAGGCCTGTGTCATGTATTAATATGAAGTAAACAAGGCACTTGCAATAAAGGCTAAGGAAATGTTGATGTTACCATGTATTCTATATGGAAATATAACTTGGCTGACATTTGAGAGACATATAATGATTTTTTTAAGATTTCAGAACCAGTTGTTTGGCCTGTATATACAGTTCTCTTGGTTTCAGCACATTTAGAGGTGAAGTGATTATACTTCACACATCCTGTAATTGATACAGCAACTACCCAACTAAACTTACATTTCTTTTTCCAACCTAATTAATTCAGAGAGATCAAAATTCAGTGGGGGGGGGGGGACCCACACAAAAGAAGCCAAGGAAAAATTTCCAATAATTCATCAGAGTCATTCACAATGCAGTTATACATAAGAACAGTTATTTAAAAATGAACCTGAAAAACTCCTGGTAAATTTGGAGGGAAAGAAGTCCAATACTCTATGAGTGTAAATCTTATGATGAGTTCTTAAATCATTTTTTAAAAAGATTTATTTATTTATTTCAGAGAAAGAGGGAGGGAGAAAGAGAGAGAGAGAGAGAGAGAGAGACAGTGAACATGCACTAGTAGGTGGAGGGGCAGAGGGAGAGGGAGAAAGAATCTGAAGCAGACTCCAGAGCTTGGCACAGGGTTCCAACCCATGACTCTGAGGTCATGACCTAAGCAGAAAGACAAGAGTCATGTGTGTGACCTACTGAGCCACCCAGGTGCCCCTTAAATCATTTTTGTTTAGACAAATTCACCATACGGCAGCTGATGTTTCCTCCAAAGAAAGACTAATTAAAAACTATTTACGGAACAACTTGGGATAGCAATGTTTAACAATGTTAGTGCTACTCAGCTTATAAGTTCTAACTGGTATGAAAACAGAAGAGGAGCGCCTGGGTGGCTCAGTTGGTTAAGCGTCTGACTCTTGATTTCAGCTGGGATCATGATCTCAGGTCTTGGGATCCAGCCTGGAGTCAGACTCCACCCTCAGTGGGGAGTCTGTTTAAGGATCTCTCCCCATCTTTCTGACGCTCACCACACACACACCCTGCCGCCATCACACACACTCTCTCCCTCAAATAAATAAATTAATTTTTAAAAAAAGAAGAAAATTGACCCATATTTTTAATGTCAAATTCTCATGAAGACAATATTATTGACATAAAATTTCATATTGCCTTATTTTTTCCTAATTATAAAAGTAAGCAAATGTTAAAATTCAAATGTTAAGGAAATGAATAAAATGAATAGAAGTCCCCCATAATCCTTCCATTAGTTTCTGACCATACAATCCTTCAGCTTTTTTCTATATATATTACTAATATCGTTACTGTTCTATTTTTATAGAAAGATGTCAGACAATACAGAGTGCTCTGAAATTTGACTTTTCTCATTTAGCAACATATTTTGAACATTTTTTTCATGATACTAAGTTTAAGTCTATCTCATTATGTATAATGGCTTCATGCTACTCCACTAAATGGGTCTATCATAGTTTTTCTCTACTGATAGAAATTTGAGTTTTTACCTATCAAAACGATACAGAAGTGAATATATGTTATCATACTTTGGCACTTATTTCTGGAGGATAAATATCTGAATGTGAAATGTTATGCCAAGGATATGATCACTTTAGATTTAATAAATATTTCTAAAATATCCTTGAATTAATGTTGCACTGGATATAATAACCAAAGCATTAAAATGTCCCTTTCTTGTTCCTCAGGGATTTCTATTTTATTTATTTTAATTGAATAAACTGGGCCTATAATATTAAGCCTACTTATTCACCATTTATTCAGGTTGTCTTTGATGTTTGTTTGGCAAGTTTTATGTATAGAAACAGAGCATATAAATTTGTATAATGCTATACAATTTATATACAGAGAATATTGTCACTAATTGCTAAACTCTCATGTTTTGACTTATATTTTGTGGTCCAAGCTTTATTTGCATACCATTTTGCTTATCAGATGAATTCTTTTTGAATATTAATATATTAATATTAATGTAGACAACATAGAAGTCTTTCACATTTACCTTTGTGTTCTAAGCACAAAATGTAACATTTGGCAGTTAGGTGATCGATAAATTCTTATTGAATAGGTTAATGGAATTTATTTACCCTTCCTTATGAATAAAGAAAACACTAGATGTCTTAAAAAGGGGTGACGCTGAGTTTCTCGCTGGCCTACCATGATTACTCTTCATTACATCACACTGCACTTAATTATGTGAAATATATCTCAAAGGAGTTACTCTGCAGATTTTGTTTTTTGGTAGTGGGCACAGAGGCGTCTAGACCATTAAAGGGCTATGTCTTTGGTTGTCACCTTTTTGTTTCCTCTCCAGTTCCCCCGTCCCTCCCCATGTATGCACATACTACTAAACAAGCTGAAAATATGAATCATACCAGGATTTGTTTCAAAACCTAACATTTCAGTGGAAGATTTTCCTGAAATAAGAAACTAAGTATAATTTTCATGAACCACCAATAAAGATCTGATAATGTTATTCACGCTGCAATTTGAAAGTGAAGCAGGAGGAAAATCAGACTGACTCTGCCACTGCATAAATCACTCCCATGGGAGTGAGGGAAGTACTCAGAGAATGGGAAATGGGAAATTCGTGACTCTTCCTGACTCACAGTTCAGTCTAGAGTAAGCTGCAGTCATGATTTTCCAATAACAGCCTTTCACGAAACTGAGATAAATTTCAGCTCAAAAATAATGCTTTTATTGTATTCAAAATGGTTTGTTTTGCATAAAGACAGTTTATGAACCTGCTGAAATTTGTCACTGAAAACAGCATTTTATACAGATAGGACTTGGTTAGTAGGATCTTGCTATTGGGAACTGACATGGAACTATAATGTAGATCCCATAAGTGATTTGAAGGGGAGGAAGTGGGTATTGATCCAAATCCTCTGGTAGGAAAACAACACCTTCTAATTGAAGAAAACAAGTACAAGCATAGTCCTGGAGGCATCTCAATGCCCTGTTTTTTTTCCTTCCATGTGTATTTGAGTATGAAAGAGGTTGTAAATGTAAACTAAGAATGATTAGCTTAGTCATCATCAATGATAATCAATGGGCTTCCTAGGATTGAGATAGCAACTGATGCAAACTGAGAAGCTTTAATGTTCTGCTACTGCAGTGATTCTCAACTGGGAGTGTTTTCCCCACCCAACTACCCCAGTATATTTGGCAATCTAGACCAATTTTTGGTTGTCACAACTGTTGTGGTATGAGGGAGCAGTTGCAACTGCATCTACTGCATTGCTAAACATCCCATAATGCACAGGACAGCCCCCATAACAGATAATTACCCTGCCCAAATGTCAGCAGTACTGCTATTGTGAAACCCTGTGCTAGGTCAATGGACAAAATACCAGGTATGTTTTCATAATATGTCTTTTGATTCAGAGTGAGATGATTAAGGAAAAGGTAAAAATGGTTTCAGATAAATACTGAATTGCACTTAAAATTATGCCTTTAAATCATTTTAAATAACATTAGCAATGAATGTTGATTAATATTGTTTAAATAACGTTATAAATGTGGGGTAACAGTTCAGTATTATTAATCTGCAGAATTTTGAGTAGAATTTAGCATCGGAGTCTTACACAAATTATGTATCTCTTCATTCAGAACTTGTAGACAGTGTCCTACTGGACATCTCACAGCAAATTTCCAGAATGGCAGTTTTTTTTATTATCTAGAGTAGATACATAGATTCCTTTGAAAACTTTGTATAGTAAGCAGACTGAGTCCTGAAGTCTTAGAAACTTTCTATAGAATGTAGTCCTAACTGGTTCTTTGTTAGGTGTTCAGATGTCAACTTTGTCACCCTAGCTGAAATTAAAATGACTCCCCTGACTACAGCTACCTGGATCAGAAAGAGAGGCATGTGCCATAGGCAGTATGACTAAAATGTCAAAGGTGGCAGTTAACATAATAGAATTAATGGTAACAGCTTTCTGCTTCCATTTTTAAAAATATTTATTTATTTATTTATTTATTTATTTATTTATTTGAGAAAGAGAGCATGCGAGCAGAGGGAGGAGTGAGGGGAAGGAGAGGGAGGGGGAAAGATCTCAAGCAGATTCCCCACTGAGCACAGAGCCCAACGACGGATTGGATTTCAGAACCTTGAGATCATGACCTGAGCCAAAACCAAGAGTCGGATGCTTAACTGACTGAGCCACCAGGAGCCCTTCTCCTTCCACTTCGAAGAAAAGTTTGTGGTTTTTATTTTATTTCAGAAAACACAGACTTGTAATTTAGCTTTCATAATTTAATAAGCTAATTTCATACGCTTTAGATGGACTATTTTATTTCTTAATCTCTTTTTCCTTTTTTTATCACTATTTTCATGCTTACATGTGAGCTGAGTAGGAGAGAGAGTAGAGCGACTATTTCTGAAAGGCTTGGCAAGGATTCTGCCTAATAGATACCCTTTATGTAAGCAATGGAGACAACAGACTCAATCAAATACTCTTTTTGTAAGAAGGATAAACTCTAAGTTAAGGTAAAGGTTAAGTTTCTCAGGCTTAGGGTATAGTTTTTGGCTACGATATGCTATTTCTAAAGTCATTTATAAATCCCAGGAATCCTGAGACTTTTGTTAGTCTGGGGCCAATCAGACATATCCCATTGTCACCTCATGTTTCTGTTTTTTCTTTCAACGACACTTAATTGCTGGTGATGTAGAGCTCCTTCTTGTAACTCTACGAGACTTCCTTTCTATGAATTGAATCTGTAGAATCGAATTTGTGACCAATGCTGGGACTAAACATTTTCTGTACACATCTGAAAAATTCTATGATTGAGCATACTTTCCTAGTTATATTTAAACCAATACAAAGAATAAACAAAAAATATTTAGCTACTGCCTCAGGAAAAACTTATTCCTGATAGACAAGAGTATGAAACAACTAAAATGGTATACTAATCAGACTCAGACCTTGCTCATCAAGACTCACTTAAAGAATCTTCTCTCACCTTCACTTTGCTGGGCCCACAAACCCAAAGTCATTATATCATAAACTTTGCCTGATTACAGCTCTTTCCTTACTTTTCAATATACAAATTATAATGATCCAGCTGAGGCCCAAAACCTTATATTTCCTTTGATGTTCCCCTCTTAGATACTTTTTAAGACTGTCAAGGTAAAATTCTCTCTTGCTGTAGCAGGTACCATAAACTTAACTTTCCTCGGCCAACATGCTTTTCATGTGGTCTTTGGAAGTCAGGTAATAACCAAGTAATGATATTACAAACAAGGGTCAAGAAGATTAGGGACCCCCCAAAATAAATAGATCTCATAAGTTGCTAGGCCATCTTTAAAAAGTGATTTATACCGGGGCGCCTGGATGGCTCAGTCATTAAGCGTCTGCCTTCAGCTCAGGGCATGATCCCAGAGTCCTGGGATCGAGCCCCACATCGGGCTCCTCTGCTAGGAGCCTGCTTCTTCCTCTCCCACTCCCCCTGCTTGTATTCCCTCTCTCGCTGGCTGTCTCTACCTCTGTCAAATGAATAAATAAAATCTTAAAAAAAAAAAAAAACCTCAACATTCTTTCAAAGTTAAATAATAAGGCTTTTTAATTGTTATGTCAGAGTTTTTTTACTTTTTCTGCATATCATATCTTGAACACCATTCCCTATTACTTTCTTATTAGATGTATATCTATAGTTTTAAAAACATTGTACAATATTCATCTACTTTTCTTTTTTTCTTTTTGGTATTTCACCTCTATTGTGCAGTGAATGACATTTTAGGAGATAAGAATGATGTGGTTTCATCTGTTATAATGAAAAACATACACATTTAAGCAGATTTTTAAGGAAAAAATAAAGAGTAGTATTAATTCATAGCCTTTGTGAATTATAATGACTGAATAGACACATGTGTATTAACTCCCTATGATATGTTCATTGTGTTCCTATTAAAATATCATTTTGGTAATCTTTAAGTGCATTATTCATAAAAATATGGTTTTGGCTTTGATTTGGCATCACAGTACCAAAACTAGCTGAACTTTAACATAATTATAAATGAGAAATCAAAGTAGTTTTTATTCATTCATCTGAAAAGTAAAATTGCATATGTTAACAATAATAATTCAAACTGATTTTATCATCAGTTAAAATTTTTCTGTACAATTAGAACGCATATTTTTATATTTACTTCAAATCTAAAGGGCTTTTAATTCAGATCAGGCTTAGAAAAAACATCACACTTAGTACACCCACATCATTTGGTTTTTTAATTTAATCTTTTTAGTGCAACTTTCTGTGACATGGAACATGAGAAGAAAGTGTCTTGATCATTAAAAGCTCTGTAGGAAAGAAAACTCTGCTTTTAATGAAGAAGTAAAATGGATTAAGGATCAAGTATTAAATGAATTCATGTGGGCAAAAGTTTCTTGGATTCTATACTGATATTGTCTGAAGGGTGAATTTGGGCATCTAATCACTGAGCCAAGGCACAGCTTTGGACCTAGAAGCTTGGAATATACAATATGGGGTCTTTTCTGTGTAATGTTTTAGAAGGAAAGATAGTCTATTTCCTAGAAAAATCCAGGGTATTAAAAAAATACCATTAAAAATGCAAAGATTTATAAGCACAGCTGTTAAAATAAAATTAGTACTCCACTTGCCCTCACTTTAACTTTTTTTCTAAGAATTCCTTTGCTTTTTTTCCCTTTTGCTCTTTTACCCACCCTCTCTAGTGTAGCTTGTAAGATTTTTATGATAATCTTTCTAAAAAGTCCCTTCTTTTAGTTATATTCACATATCTCAATTTAGAAACTGGACATGCAGATAAAAGATTGGTGAATTAATTTTAATTTGTTTGAAGGAGGAGCTTGCATGTATCCATGCACAATTAGAGCATTCACATACTCATTTGATCAAACATTAATAATTTTTCAGTAGTTGTCTTTATATGCCAGGTATTATGCTAAATGCTGTATGCAATATGTAGATATGATAGCTATTATTTGTACACTCATAGAGTTATGGTCTCTTGAGAGATACTTCTATTAAATATCTGCAGAGATACATATATCAATTACAGAAGGAGACTCTTTTTGATGAGTCTAGTAGGAGGATCTAATTCAGGGAATGTCACTTTGATGAAGTATCTTTTAGCTAAGAGCTAAAGTTGAGCAGGAGTTGGCTGAGCCAAGAATGTGGAGCTGAGCATGTTTAGCAAAAACAAAGGCTAAAAGAAAGAGCTTGGTGCCCGTGAGAATCTAAAAGGCCAGGAGCTATGGTACTGTGAGCAGAGAGGGAGACTGCCTGGTGGTAAGGCTGGAGGGAACAAGGGCAAGATCATAAAGAACCCAAAAGGCCAGGTTAAAGATTTTACCTTCTATCCTGAGTTCAACAGGATGCCATTTACTGGTTAAGGGATTGAGTAGCATGATAATCATATTTTAGAAAAATCAGTTTGGCTTCAATTTGAAAAACAAATTAGAGTAAGAAAGAGCAGAAGCAAAGAATCCAGTTAGGGGTTTGTTGCAATAGTCTGGATAACAGTCCAAACTGACATATCTTAATGAGGGCAGGGCTTTGCTATCCCTGTACCTAACACAATAAAATACATTAAAATAATGGGCTAATGAATTAATAAGGGAATAAGTTTAGCTGCCCTGAAATTCTATTGAGCCATTTGCATGAATTCACTATGAATACCAAAGTTTCATAACTACATCAACCTGTAGAATTCCAATGGATTACTATAGAAATTTATTACCATAGTTCCCAAGAAGGTTTTTTTTTTTTGAAAAGGCCTTCACTGCATAAAAACTTTCTTTTCATTTCATCTCTTTTTATTTTATATGCTCCAATTCAGATAAAAATTATATCTTGAAGTAAGAGACAAGAAAAAATATAATCATCTAATATCCTAGAGAATTGATTCTTAAACCTTACATTTTTATTCCCCATTAATCATTTGATCAAATATGCTGAATCATCTACAAATTATACAGTTGCAAACAATTGAATATTTTATTCACTATGCATGATACATTAAATGGGTAGAGAAAAGTTTTATTGGTCTATCTTTAAAACACAAATTAAAATAATTCCTTTAGTTGTTTAAAATGGTGATAATAGTATTGGAGAATAAATGTTACTGCTTTCATGACTATAAAAACACACATTTTCCCAAAATTATTTTGGTCTCATTGTACACATACATAGCTGATGTGGAAAGGGAAGAAGCCCAGGCTGTAGCCTTTAACAGGTAGTTATCAAGGAATGTCATATGAGAAGTACTGACTAGTGGGAATAAGAAAAACACTGCATGTGCAGGGCTTTACAGAAAAAAGGCAAGTGCTAAACCTCTGGCAGATAGAATCAGCTGCAAATGGTACTTTGACTTTCAGGCAGATAACTTAGGTGTTGAGAGAAAATATATAATTTTTAGAAATTTTATAGAAACGATGAGGAATAAAGTCTCCCTACAACTATGATTCTCCTACTAGCCATCTTAATCCCACCCATTAAAAACCAGAGTCCTATCCAGCAATCATTCTCCTTGGCTTTTTCCCAAAGGAGCTGAAAACTTATGTTCAGAAAAAACCTGCACACAGATGTTTACAGCAGCTTTATTCATAATTGCCAAAACTTGGAAGCACCAAGATACCCTTCAGTAGGTGAATGGATAAATAAACAATGGTTCATACAGACAATATTATTCAGTGTTAAACTGAGATACACTATTAAGTCATTAAAAAGCATGAATGAAACTGAAATACACATTACTAAGTGAAAGAAATCAATCTGAAAAAGTTACATACTGTATGATTTCATCTGTATGACATTCTGGAAAGGGCAAAACTATGTAGACTTTGGATGATTATGATGCATCAGTGTGGGTTTGTCAGTTGTAACAAATGTACCACCCTGTGGGAGATGTTGATTGGTGGGGGCAGTTATACATGTGGGGAGGCAGAAGGTATATGGGAAATCTCTGTATCTTCTGCTCAATTTTGCTGTAAACCTAAAAACTGCTCTAAAAAAATTAAGTCAACTAAGAAAACCCCCAGAATCCTACAATATTATATGCTCATGAGCCCTCTTTCCTTTAATGTTAATCCTCTACAATCCAGAGGCTAAATATTTTAAAGCAATCACTAGATGCAATTTCCTTGCTGTTACACCATATACACCAATAAATTATTAGGTGCAGTTTTGAATTATTTGTTCCTTTGAGGTCATTAGCTATCCATTCTAGTATGTTTATATATGAGAACAAATAGAATGTGGGTAATCATAATGTTTTAAACAATAATGGTTGTTGAAACCAGTTCCTCTTCTGTTTGCTATTCTAATAACAAAATGCTGCATTTTCTGGCAAAAGGATGGTAAACCATTAATAAAACAAATGTAGATAATATAAAGATACATTCAAGTAATCTGGTAAGTAATTAGAACCAGTGTTCATTTTAAAATAGCCTCTGAGTTTTAATATCCTAGCTCTGGAATAAAATTACATATTTGAGGGGCACCTGGGTGGCTCAGTTGTTAAGCATCAGCCTTCGGCTCAGGTCACGATCCCAGAGTCCTGGGATCAAGCCCTGCATCAGGCTCCCTGCTCCACTGGGAGCCTACTTCTTCCTCTGCCACTCCCCCTACTTGTGTTCCCTCTCTCTCTGGCTGTCTCTCTCTGTCAAATAAATAAATAAATTCTAAAAAAAAATTACATATTTGATCAGTCATGTTGCTTCTTACTTTTTAAAAATATAGATAGATGATTAAGTTCAATATTTTTTGGGAATAGGACATAAAATTTTTAGTTAGCAAGTTTTCATTCTGTCTTGACTTCTCTGAACCCCATGATACAGAAGTATGCATATTTGCTCACATCCAAATAAGAAGTATTATGAGCATGAAGTACACTTAGGAAAAAACATTCCCTTTAAAATTAGCATAGTGGCCATGCAACCTTGGGAATGGGGCCATTTAAACAATTTAATGAAATTTATGTTGATAATGAAAAGGATATCAGTATTGGCTTAATCAGTTAGTAATAGCTTAATTAATATGAAGTAAATAAACCAAAAATGATCCTTTGAATATTAATTCTGACTCTGATAGATTTAGGATAAGAATATTAGTTCTAGGCGAGGGGAAAAAGGTAGTGGGGTAGGAGGACTCTAGGCTCATCTTGTCCTATAAATATAACTAAATAACAACCAAATCATCCTAAATACCCTAGAAATTGACTTGAAGACTGGCGGAACAAACTCCACAACAAAGGTAGAGAAGAGTCCACATCAAAGAAGGTAGGAAGTGCAGAGACGTGGTTTGAGAGAGAAATGAATTGTGGCTGCTGTGGTGGGAAGAGAGCCATGGTCATGGAGAAGGGGCAGAGACAGACTAGCAAATAAGGGAGAACATGGAGAAAATGAATCAGCATAGCGATTGGCTTGGAAAGCAAGAGGGCCTGAATTTAATGAGTTCTTGCAACCAGTGGGGTATAAAGCCTGGAGTTTTAAAGGTAAGTGTGGTTAGGGGTGCCTGGGTGACTCAGTTGTTAAGCATCTGCCTTCAGCTCAGGTCATGATCCCAGGGTCCTGGGATTAAGCCCCACATCAGGCTCCTTGCTCAGCAGGAAACTTGCTTCTCCCTCTCCCACTCCCCTGCTTGTGTTCCCTCTCTCACTGTGTCTCTCTCTGTCAAATACATAAAATCTCAAAAATAAAAATAAAGGTAAGTGTGCTTGGCTCTGGGGGAGCTCAGAGGGCACTGGGGCTGCTTTTGGAGAAAAGGCAGGGCAAACAGCCCGTGGACATACAGCATAGAAACAATGATCTGAAGAGCACCTGAGGCACACATTGGGGAGGTTAGTTGCTCATCTCAGACCATGTCCCAGAGAGGCAGCATTCGTGATGAGACCCCTCTGGGAACAAAGGAACTGGCAGGCACCATTTCCCTCCCCTGTCCCTCAGGATAAGCACAGAGGACCTGTGGGAACTAGTGGGCACAAATACTCACTACCTAACTTTTCCACCAAGCCCTGGTCCTCCCATGTGCTTGGGAAACCACTCAAAAATGAGTCACATTTGCCTTAGTCCCAGTGCAGCAGTCCCCCTTCCCCAGAAGACTGGCTCAAACTCTTGCCAACACTGCGTCTCCCGACCTGGGAGTTTTATGGGGCCTTGGTTCAGATGGCAGAGGAGACAGGTCCCATTTCACAACTACACCAGAGCATTATCTAGTTAAAATGCACCACATTCAGGCCAGGTACCAAACACTGCCCTCAACAGGCTAGGAAAGCCTCTGCAGACAACTGGCCTGAAGGATAACGCGGGTAGGACACAACAGCAGAGCACACACTGCACACATTGGAGACACTCCCAGAAGCACCAGGACCTGGGGAAGAGGGGACACTATACTGCAGAGCACTATAGGAACTCTTCTTCATAAAACCATTACCCTCAAAAATAGGAGAGACTGCTGACTTTCCTAATACACAGAAATAGGCACAGAGACTTAGACAAAATGAGAAGACAGAGGAATTTGTCCCAAATGAATGAATAGGGCAAGGCCATGGCTGGAGACCTAAGTGAAACAGATACGAGTAACATGCCTGATGGAGAATTTAAAGCAATGATCATAAGGATATTTACTAGACTTGAGAAAAAAAGTGGAGGACATCAGTGAGACCATTAACACAAAGATAAGGAATAACATAGCAGAGATAAAGGACACAATAAACAAAATGAAAAACAGCTGAATGGAATGAACAGGAGGCTGGAGGAACCAGAGGAATGAATTAATAACCTAGAAGATGAAGTAATGGAAAGTAATCAAGCCAAACAAAAGAGAGAAAAAAAGAATTATGCAAAATAAGAATAGACTTAGGGAACTCAGTAACTCCATCAAACATAATAACATTTGTATTATAGGTGTCCCAGAAGAAGAAGAGAGAGAAAAAGGGGCAGAGAACTTACTTGATGAAATAATAACTGAAAACTTCCCTAATCTGGGGAAGGAAATAGATATCTAGATTCAGGAGGCACAGAGAACCCCCGAAAAAATCAGCAAAAACAGATCCACACTAAGAGGTATTGTAATTAAAATGGCAAACTATAATGGTAAAGAAAAAAAATTTTAAAGCAGCAAGACAAAAGAAGACACTTACACAAAAAGGAACCCCCCTCTCTTCCCTGCCCCCAAAAGGCTATCAGCAGATTTTTCAGCAGAAACTTTCCAAGCCAGAAAGGAAGGGCATGATATATTTAAAGTGCCGAATGGAAAAAACCTGCAGCCAGAAATACTCTATCCAGCAAGGATATAATTTGGAATAGAAGGAGAGATAAAGAGTTTCCCAGACAAAAAGTAAAGCATTTCAGGACCACCAATCCAATTCTGCAAGAAATATTAAAGGGGACTCTTTGAGTGAAAATGAAAACCAAAATGACAGTATAAAAATAATATAAAAGCAGTAAAAATGAATATTTATATAAAAACCAGTCAAGGAACTCACAAAATAAAAGGATGTAAAATATGACACCATATAACTAAAACATGGGAAGGAAAAGAATAAAGAATGGATTCAAACATAAACGACCACCAACTTAATATAGGGTCTTACACGCAAAAGACATTATATACAAACCTAAAGATAACCACAAATCAAAAAGCACTAATAAATATGTAAAGAATAAAGAGAAAGAAATCTAAATATATCACTAAAGAAAATCAGTAAACCATGAGAGAGAAAGACAAGAAAGGATCAGAGAAAATTTTCAGAAACAACCACAAAATAATTAATGGCAATAAATATGTATCAATAGGGATGCCTAGGTGGCTCAGTCAGTTAAGTGTCTGCCTTTGGCTCAGGTCATGATCCCAGAGTCCTGGGATCAAGTTCTGCATAGGGCTCCCTGCTCAGTGAGGAGTCTGTTTCTCTCTTTGTCTTCTCTTCCTGCTGGTCCCCCTGCTTGTGCTTGCTCTCTCTCTCTTCTTCTCTCTGACAAATAAGTAAATAAAATCTTTTTAAAAATACATATCAATAATTACTTTGAATTTAAATGGACTAAATGCTCCAATCAAAAGATACAGGGTGACAGAATGGATAAAAAAAACAAAACCAAGAGACTCATTTTAGACCTAGAGACTATCTAGGGTGAAAGTGAAAATGAGGGGGTGGAGAAACATGTATCATGCATATGGATGTCAAAAGAAAGCAGACTAGCAATACTTAGACAAAATAGATTGTAAGACAAAGACTGTAATAAGAGACAAAGGAAGACACACATAATAATAAAGGGGACAATCCAACAAGAAAATATAACAATTGTAAATATGTATGCACCCAACATGGGAGCACCCAAATACATAAAACAGTTAATAACAAACATAGAGTAAGTAATCAATAGTAATAAGAATATTTGGGGGCTTTAACACCCCATTTACATCAACAGACAGATCATCTAAACAGAAAATAACAAGGAAACAATATCTTTGGATGATACACTGGACGGGAAGGATTTAATACATATATTCAGAACATTCCATCCTAAAACAGCAGAACACATATTTTTTTCAAGTACATATGGAATATTTTCCAGAATAGATCACATATTAGGACACGAAACAAGCCTCAACAAATTCAAAGATTGAAGTCACTGCAATGCTATAAGACTAGAAGTTAACCACAAGAAAAAGGTCTGGACAGAGCACGAGTACATGGAGGTTAAATAGCATGCTACAAAACAATGAATAGATCAACCAGAAAATAAAAGAAATAAAAAAGTACATGGAAACAAATGAAAATGAAAATGCAATGATTCACAACCTTTGGGATGCAGCAAAAGCGGTTCTAAGAGGGAAATTTATAGCAATACAGGCTTATCAAGAAGCAAAAAAAAATCTCAAGTAAACAACCTAACCTTATGCCTACAGGGGCTAGAAAAAGAACAACAAATGAAACCTCAAACTGGCGAAAGGAAAGAAGGAAATAATTAAGATTGAGAAGAAATAAATGATACAGAAACTAAAAACCAATAGGACATAACAATGAAAGCAGGAAGTGATTTCTTAAAAAAAAAAATCAATGAAATTAATAAACCTCTAGCCAGACCTATAAAGAAAAAAATAGAAAGGACCCAAATCAAATCCCAGATGAGAGAGGAGTAACAACCAATGCCACAGAAAGACAAATAATTTTAAGAGAATACTATGCAAAACTATATGCCAAAATATTGGACAACCTAGAAGAAATTTATAAATCCCTAGAAACATATAATCTACCAAAACTGAATCAGGAAGAAATAGAAAATTTGAACAGACTGAATACCAGTAAGGAAATTGAATCAGTAATCAAAAAACACTCAACAAACAAAAGTCCAGAACCAGATGGCTTCACAGGCAAATTCTACCAAACATTTAAAAAGAGTTAATATAATACCTATTCTCAAATTATTCCAAAAATAGAATAAGGAAAACTTCCATTTTATTTTATGAGGACAGCATTACCCTGATACCAAAATCAGATAAAGACACCACTAAAAAAGGGAACTACAAGTCAATATTGCTGATGAACATAGATGCAAAAATCCTTGACAAAATACTAGCAAACGGAATCCAAAAATACATTAAGAAAACCATTCATTCTGTATGATCCTGTATGATTCATTCCTAGGTCACGAGAGTGGTTCAATATTCACAAATCAATCAATGTAATACATCACATCAATAAGATAAAGGATAAGAACCATATGATCTTTTCAATCGATGTAGAAAAAGCATTTGACAACATCCACTCATGATAAACACCCTGCACAAAGTAGGTTTAGAGGGAATATATCTCAGTTAATAAAGGCCATATATGAAAACACCACAGCTAATATCATCCTCAATGGGGAAAAGCTGAGAACCTTTCCCTGAAGATCAGGAACAAGACAAGGATGTCCACTCTCACCAATTTTATTCAACATACCACTGGAAGTCCTGGCCAAAATAATCAGACAACAAAAAGAAAAAAAAAGTCATCCAGATTGGGAAGGAAGAAGTGAAACTTTCACTATTTGCAGATGACATGATACTCTGTAGAAAATCTGAAAGACTCCACCAAAAAATTGCTAGAACTGATAAATTCAGTAAGGTCACAGGACACAATATCAATCTATAGACATCATTGCATTTCCATATACCAATAACAAAGCAGCAGAAAGAGAAGTTAACAGAACAGTAATGTTTACAATTGCACCTAAAACAATAAGATACCTAGCAATAAACCTAATCAAAGAGGTGAAAGACATGTACTCTGAAAACTATAAAACATTAATGAAAGAAATTGAAGACAAGGACAAAGAAATGGAAAGCCATCCCATGCTCATGGATTAGAAGAACAAATATTGTTAAAATGTTTACATTACCCAAACCAATCTATACATTTAATGCAATCCCTATCAAAATACCGAAAGCATTTTTCACACAACTAGAATAAACAATCTTAGAATTTGTATGGAACAACAAAAGACCCCAAATAGCCAAAGCAATCTTGAAAAAGAAAAAGCAAAGCTGGAAGTATCACAATTCTAAACCTCGAGATATATTACAAAGCTGTAATAATCAAAGCAGCATGGTATTGGCACAAAAATAGACACATAGATCAATGGAACCGAAAGAAAACTCATAAACACACCACAATTACATGATCAGTTAATCTTTGACAAAGTAGGAAATAATGTCCTATGGGGAAAAAGACAATCTATTCAACACATGTTGGGAAAACTGCACAGCAACATGGAAAAGAATGACACTGGACCACTTTCTTACACCATACACAAAAATACATTCAAAATGGATTAAAGACCTAAATGTGAGACAGGAAACATCAAAATCCTAGAACAGAACACATGAAGTAAATTCTCTGACATCAGCTATAGGAACATTGTTCTAGATATGGGAAGCAAAAGCAAAAATAAACTATTGAGACTACATCAAAATAAAAAGCTTCTGTGCAATGAAGGAAACAATCAGCAAAACTAAAAAGCAACCTATGGAATGGGAGAAGATATTTGCAAATAACATATGTGATAAAGGGTTAGTATCCAAAATATATAAAGAATTTATACAACACCCTAAAAACAAATAACCCAATTAAAAAATGGGCAGAAGACATGAACAGACATTTCTCCAAAGAAGACATACAGATGGCCAACAGACACATGAAAAGATGCTCATCACCAATTATCATCAGGGAAATGCAAATCAAAAGTACAATGAGATATTGCCTCACACCTGTGAGAATGGTTAAAATCAACAACACATGAAACAACAGGTGTTGGTGAGGATGTGGAGAAAAAGGAACCTTTGTGCACTGTTTTTGGGAATGCAGCCACTCTGGAAAACACTATGGATATTCTTCAAAAAATTAGAAGTAGAACACCAGTAATTGCACTACTGGGTATTTACCCAAAGAATATAAAAACACTAGTTCAAAGGGACACATGCACCCCTATACTCATAGCAGCATTATTTACAAGAGCCAAGATATGGATGCAGTCCAAGTGTCCCTCAATAGATGAATAGATAAAGAAAATATGGTATATAGATACAATGGAATATTATTCAGCCATAAAAAAGAATGAAATCTTGCCATTTGCAACCACATGGATGGAACTAGAGAGTATAATGTTAAGTGAAATAAATCAGTCAAAGACAGACAAATACCATATAATTTCATTCATGTGCAGAATTTAAGGAACAAAACAAATAAGCAGAGAGAGACAGAGAGAAATAGACTCTTAATGATAGAGAACAAACTGATGGTTACCACGGGGGAGGAGGGTGGGTACATGGGTGAAATAAGTGATAGGGATTAAGGAGTGCACTTATCGTGATGAGCACTGGATGACTAAAATAAAACCAAACCAAAACAAAATCAGTTCTGCTGCTAATAGATGTGAAACTCTGGGAAGATTATCAAGTCTCTGGGTTTTGAGTGACTTAATCTGTGAATTAGAGGTGACATTGATTTTTTGTGTGTGAGAATTCATATTCAAGGTGCCTTTTATTAACGAGTTGCAGAATGGTGTGTACCTCAGTAAGAGTCAACATCAGAAAAAGTTTTGCACTGAGAAATGACACAACAGACTATTATCAGACTTAAGGAGATGTGGGAAAATGTGTTAAACTTGAAAATCATGATTGCAGGATTATAGTCAACCTTTCCTTGTTCCCAAATTGGGCCAATTAGTGACCCTAGTAGAGTAAAAGAGTTGACTCACTAACCCAAGATTCTGTCATAACCCCACTGCCCCAACCTGTTTCTTTCAACATGCTATCACACTTCTAGTTTCTTCTGGCTCAAAGCAGAGATTCAACATATGTTTATTGAATAAATGACCAACATACCACTTCCCTACAGCTTGCTGGCACTTACATCCTTAAAGGTGGAAAATATGTAATTTTTAAAAAATGCTGTGAAATATGATAAAATATACTGAGATTTTTAACAGATTAGGTAAATAAATGACATGTGAAGTCTACTTCTGACAAATGATAGGGGAAGAGCATATGATTTCAGAATGATAGTTTGGGTAATGTCATTGAAAGCAGGGGTAGCAGAGTGGGCACAAAAACCGAAAGCTATTAGTGCACATAGTAATATGAATATTACTTCTAATTTTTCCTGCAGTCAATTTTGAATATGTTTATTAAAAAAGAATAAATGTCATGTATCTATATGTATATATCTATATCTACATCTATATCCATATCCATCCAGATTATTATAACTATTCATCAGGGTACTGACTATCAGATGCCGATATCAGATGCTGACCACTATGCCATACTGGTGTGTACTGCACAAATAACAATCATTCTTCTGGGATGATCCTTGATAGAATCATGATCAATAGAGAGATTACTCATATAAAATGTATTTTCATCTTTTACTGGTCATGGATGAAAAGGTCTTCTCATTCTCCGGAACTTTTTACCCTACTAGATGAATAAGAAATAGATTTTATGAAAAACCGAGAATGAAAGCAGTTAGGAATGTATCTACATATTATTGGTCTCTCATTACATATGAACTAAAACAGCAATTTCAAAATAATACAAATGAAAACAACAGAGCCCAACAATGGGGAGTTTGAATAAGAAACTGAAGTATCATGTATCGAATGTTTGATGGCAAAAACAATCTAATGCTATTATTTATCTTGTTAGCCAATTTTGGCAGCCTGAAAAGATGTACTTTTTTTCTTTTTTAATGTAAGATTTAAAATTTTTCCCAAAGTCTAGCCAACTAACCTGCTCTTGGTGGAACAAATGTCAAGATGTCATTCTTTCCATTGCCTGAAGTAATGTTTACTACATGAATTGATATCTGTATTAAACACTAGTCTTTCCTTAGAATCACAGAGACTACTCATTCAAACAGCTGTTACCAAACCCAAGAAGGCTGCAAGGCAAATGCTCTTAGAACAAGCCCAAATCCTCTGTGCACTTTATCAGATTCCATAGAGCATTTAATTGCTCCCATAGAGCAATTCTTAATGAGAAGGACGGGGAAGAAAGCAATGAAATGAGGAAAACAAGACATCATCCACTTTGGGTTTTGTTCTCTCACATTCTCTGACCATTTATTGTAGTTTTGTTCTTAAGATTTAGTTTGCTTAATTGGGAATGACTTGCTTGCCAACATTATTCTCTATTCTCCAAAGGATTGCCTTTTAGCTTGATCCTAAATACATGATGCCGGGGGTTGGAAGCCTAAGGGAAGAACAAACACTTTTGGCTTGGTATTTGACCTACTGCTTTATATAGGCAATCTGACACCCATAGTTAAGCTTTAGCAAACCCTTACTTTAACACATGTTAATCTTCTCCTTTAACTCAAATGTAGAGCTGAAACCTCAGCCAATGAAATTACCACCTTTGGCAGTCGTGTATGTGTGAGTGTTTGTGTATTTGAGAATGTTTATCTTAGGCTGGTTTTTTATAGGCATTATAAATCATGACTATGGTTGTAAATTAACAAAAATAATTTAGTAGTTAGAGGACAGAATTCGTACACTATGTACTACATTTATGAAGAATTTTTGAAAAAACACAGCGTTCATTTTGTTGACCACATTGGGTGTCATTTGAGACTATGTCCCCCTCTGCTTTATATGCTTTCATTTGTGACACTAGTTTGCAAACAAAATTCATCTTTCCTTTCTTTTTTTTTTTTTCTGTAGGGGCACTTTCTTGTACTTCTAGCATTTATAATCTGGCCTGTAGTATTATTATCTGTTTATATGTCATTCTCAGCCCTATAGAGTAAACTGCTTGGTGGCAGTACTGTTTCCACAGCGCCATAGATCGCATAAGGAAAACACAGTAATACTTTTTAAGTTGAGTAATTTGTATAAGACATCCAATTTAAAATAGATTTCTCATAATTTAAAAATTTACATACCAAAAGGAGTCCATTTAAAATCTATAGTCAACAATAAAATATATTTATTTTTCAGTCATGAATATTCATATATTCTTTCTCTGTACCAGATCCTATGTGAGGTTCTAAAGGATAGGGGAAAATATAAAATGCACTAAATTGTCAAAATGCTAATACATAAAACAAATAAAAAACTCTAGGAACACTATGAGGTGCTAAAAGTATTATACTGAGTTAAGGTCAGGTAGGTAAGATTAATTTCTTTGGTGATACGAAGTGTCAAGACAGGCTTCTCAGAGATGATGGTATTTGAACTGGGTCTTAAGGTAAATACAGAAGGATGAGAAATATTTTGCTAAATAAACAAGAGTATAAGGCAATTTCCGGGTTATAATTGATGTATACAAAAGTCCGGGAGAGTGAGTAAATAAATACAATTTATGAGATTGAATAAGGTTGTCTATAGATTGTGATGGGATTATGCGAATGAGGAGGGGCCAGATATAAGACTGGGCTGTTTTTATTTTTTCTATAGGTTGCAATGGTTTTTAAATAAAGATGTGATGTGGTGTAGCTTGGTAGAAGCCACAGATCCCAGACAGGAGGCAAGAGTTGAGAGGCTGTGAGAGGGTGGTAGCAATGGGCCTGGAAAATATGCAGCCATGAGATAGTTCACAGTTAAAACTGATTGACTAGAAAATGCTGGAATATAGGTATTTAGGACAAAGTCAAAGACAATTCAGCAATTTCCACCTTGAGATCTGGTGATCTCTCCCTTCCCCTTTCTTTCAGGAGATATGGCTGAGTTGGTGGATAATAATGAGTTTGGCCCATGAGTTTCACATACCAAGGGGGCATTTGTATTAAAAACCTATTATTTATTCTACCCAAGCAAATCTTATCTCCACTCATCTCCTGTTTTTGAGACATGTCTCTTCTTACTTCACATGGTTTTAAAGCAGACATCATTTGTACAATGGACATTTTCCTGTGGCTAGAATGGACTGGTTGGGGTTAAATCTTCCTAGGACGGGCCACTAAGAGTATATGACTCGGATTATTAAACTGGAACAGAGAAAGCAAAGTAGGTCTCTTTCTGGATGTCTGAAACTGAGGATATGTAAACTTGGTGACCATTATTTATCACATCCCAACATGTTGGCTAAAGAATACCAAAAGTTGGTTGCTAGTGTGAGAGAAGGCATAAACAGATGCTCAGAGAGAGGTACAGGTGAGAGATAGAGAAAGAAATTTCCTGAGTTCCTCTCAGGACTTTAGCCTCTTGTGGTAGCCATACCTTCCGTCCCTTAGGCTCCTTGAAGTTCTCCAGTAATCACTCCAATAAGCCCCTCTTTCTTCCTTTCATTTTGCCTAAAGCTAGACAGAGTCCATTTCTGTTGTTGTTGTTTTGTTCTTTAAGATAAAGTAGTCTTATATTATGTTTGGTTGGAGGTCTTTAATATACAAAGAAAAATATTCAGAAAACAACATTAATACTTGCTTATGGATTTAGACACCATCCACATAGATTTGGGAGCTGAGGCCCAAGGAATGGATGAAAATGTCCAGAAAGAGTAAGTAGGGTGAAAAGAGAATAGGCCTAAGGACAAATCTTCATAACTACCAAATTTAATGGTAAATATAAGGAGGGAGAAATTTTGCAGATAGAAAGAGGAAAAATATGAAGTAGGTTGAAAAAAGCCAAAGGAATTTCAAAAGAAAAAGGAATTTCAAATATGAGGTGTGGATAACTCTGCTAAATGTTATGAAGAGGCCAAACAGGATAAGGGTCAAGAAGAAGTTATTGAATTAGGCAAAAAAAAATTGATCATTGTTCTCTTTTGTTAGATGTAGACAGGTTCAATAGAATGAGAAGGATGTTGCCTAAAAACAGATAAATAATAAATGAGAGAAGACTGCTCTTGCCAGATGTGTGAAGGAATGGGATAGAAAGAGGCAGTAGGTGGAAGAAGAAATTGCATTTAATCTGACAAATATTTGGTTCTTAGTATATGCTAGGTACTAAATTAAGCTAAATGCTAAGATAGATATAGTTTCTGACTACAATTTATAGTTGAGTAATATAATCTAAAGTGCTGAAAGAGATGGAATTACAGAAACATGCTTTAATTCCTCAACAGTCTAACATCTATAAAGCATATGTTTTGTATGCCTGTGCATGCACATGTATGTGAGAACATACATACACACATACAAAACACATAGAGTCTGAGTTGAAACTTCTAGTTTGTTTAAAGGCAATCAACACTATAACCACTGTGGATGTTTAAGCCAGCCACATGGGCCAGTTCTAATCTACAATATGACATAGGACAGTCTGTCTGAGGTGTTGTTTACATATCTGTAGCTAAGATTGAATTCTTTCTCTTACATGGCAATTTAACCATATAAGGAAAGAGTAGCTTTGAACATCTTCCTCTCGGACCAAGTGTAGCAACTGTGTTTGTAGAAAGAGAAAGTAACACTCAGTTGAATCCCATCAGTATCATTAGCTTTTGTTTGCTTTGTTTACTTTTGTAACATCAATGAGAACTATATCTCTCTTTTTTTCTCCACTTAAGGGTAATTATTTCTAAATAGTGCTACTAAACTTTCCACAAATAGAAGATTTTGATATTTTGAAGGGCACACCCCTAAGTATCTAGATTTTCCAATAAAAGGATGCCAAGACTAAAATTCTTTAGAGAGGAGCCTCCTGTTTATGAATTACCCATATTCTAGTCACAAATTTTGAAAAGTTGCTCCTTACTGTCTATAATTTTATTAACTGGCCAGGACTTCTGACCTTAGCAACTTCAA
>NW_024424453.1:12623030-12731816 GCF_017311325.1 Ursus maritimus
TACTCTTTCCCAAGAGTGTTCCAAATCTGCCAAAGGCTTTTGGTAGTTAATCAGCCTCAACACATTCTTATTTATATTTTTTCTAAGATTATTTAACATTTTATACATCTTATTCTTCATTCTATCACTGTGTGGTAGAGAACGGAAGTCCAGCTCATGAGAATAGAGACATGCAACAGATAAAAGTACTACGATAACAATACCACTTTGAATTAATTTGGTGTATTCATCAAATTTTACAGAAAGAAGCTTGAACAGGAAATATAGCCTATCTGGAAAATTGTGGCTGGTCCTAAAAGATTATTATATAAAAAGTCTTTCTTCTTTTCTCTTTTTCTTTTTCTTTCTTTCTTTTCTTTCTTTCTTTCTTTCTTTCTTTCTTTCTTTCTCTCTCTCTCTCTCTCTCTCTTTCTTTCTTTCTTTTCTTTTCTTTCTTGCATGGATTAGACTTTGATCAGATCAACCCATTGCTTGGTTGTTGTCATTAGAATTTAAAAGCAAAATTGCCAAAATTATCTCAAACTTGACTCTTGATTATACCTGCCTCAAATCTTTTCCTCTGCCATAACCTTTCCCCAATTTGATAACTTCCCTTCCAATCCATTCATTTATTCTAGCTGCATATCTAGGAATAATTCTTAATTCATTTCCTTATCTCAAACCCAATCATGAAATATGTCACATTCCTGTAATTCCTATCTCCAAAATATGCCCCAAATATATTTCCTTTGCTCCAGCTCTGCTGCTACTACACTTACTCAAGCCCCCTATCTTTGCCTGTTATCTTGCAGTATCTTTCCTGCTGCTCCTTCTCAAGTCTACTGGTCATTCTCTATGTTGCAGTGGTTTTAAAAAATGAGAATCAAAGTGCATGACTCTCCTGTGTAAAACCTTTCTGGTTCTTAGAATGAAATCCAAACTCCTCATCATGGCCTGTTCTGCTCTATACGATGACAGGTTTGACACACCTGTATCACTCTTCTCTCTCACTGCACCCCAGCCTCATTGGCCAGTTTTTGGTTCCTCAAACCCTTCAGACTTGTTTCTACCTCAGTGTTTTTTACACGTGCAGTTCTCTTGGCTCAGAATATTCTTACTTAAGGTTTATTGCAAAATCTGATCATGGCCATGAAAAAGAAGTTAGGTCAAATCAGAGAAAATAGCTTTTAGAATATGGCCACATAAGCCAAAAAATCAAACATCAAATATGTTAATTCACAATAATGCAGATTGATTGGTCATGAGTTATTAAAGGAAAATTAGGATTTTAGGGAAAACATATTGTTCCAGTTACTATAGCTGCATAATAAACAATCCTGACTTTAGTGGCATGAAACAAAAATTTTATTATGCTCATGGGTTCTGTGGGTCAGGAATTTTAAAAAGGTTCAGTAAGGATGACTTGACTTTGCTCCATGTCTGAGTTCTCAGCTAGGAGGTCTTGAGGGGTGGGGGAAATGACTTAAGAGTGGTAGATTAGAAAGGCTCATTTAGTTACATGATTGGTATGTGGATGTTGGCTGTCAGCTGACATCTCAGTGTGGCTGCCTAGGCTTCTTCACAGTATGATAACTGTATTCTAAAAGTGAGGATCCCCCCCCCCAACAAGTAAAAGGTATATGGTCTTTTAAAAATCGAGCCTCAGAAGTCACATAGCATTGCTTTCACTGTTTTCACAGCCTGTCTAGATTAAGGGAAGTAAACATAGATCTTACCTATTAGTGGAAAGAGTGTCAGAGCCACATAGGAAGAAGAGCATGTGATATGGGAAATATTGTCATCATCTTCCAACATATCTCACCTTGAATTATGACATCATGGAGAACAACGAAGCAGTTGGTTGCAAAACAACTAGAGGTGTCAATGTCAAAGATGGAACACTGGGTATAAGGGATCACTAGTTCTACCCAAAAGAAATATTTATGCTGCTGGATATTTTATATCAGCTAGCTTTAAAGTCACATCTCTTTAAAAAAGAATTCTTCATTTCAATGGAACAGGATGATTTAATATATTATATAGGATAGTTTTCAACAATGTAGTTTAAGGTATAATTTATTATATTCCTTTCTAGATAATGCTGTGACATTTAGAGTAAACAAATAAAAGAGACTGTAAACTACCATATAAAAGATCAAAGAAGATATGGGGAATCAAAAGGAAACCCTTTAGGAACTTTTCAAACTTGACAACTTATCTAGGGTATAATGTACTTTGATTTTTTTTAATTCCTATGAGACAAAAAATTTTAGGACACCAAACCACAGAGACCCACAAAAGCATTTTCATCCATACTACATTCCCTATCAAATACGATACATAAACTGTTTAGAGATATTTCTCATTACTTTCAAATGTCTGCCTAAATATAAGGAACCTCAAATATGAATTCCTTCAAACTGTCCTAACTGAACTTGGTTGATGATTAGAAGGTGAAAATAGAGGTGAATATATTATAGGTGAGAAATTATATTCTTAAAGAGTTATGTATATATTACATTCTACTTATTAAGTCAGTTATTGTTTAAACACTAATTGAAAAATAAAGTATTATATGATGACATATAATATTTTTTTGGGAAAAACAGGTTATGTTTATTGGCGAACTTGCACGGAATGCATGTACACATGTATATGCACTATACAGACAGTCAGTGCCAAGGATATAACTAAAGAATTATTAATGGAATTTGAATTTGCAAAGCATGAACCCCTATTGTTGTAGATAATTTTTTGATGTGACAAGTTCAGGTTTGTGCAATTATAATGTATCTTTTGAATATATTACCTCTGATTGTTAGTTGGGTACTTAAATTTCAATCTTGAAAATGTTGATAATTTGGCTCTTGTGAAACAAAATTTTAAAACTGAGGTTAAAATACATAATCCAGTGTTTATGCCTTTGTGATAGTTTTCTGTGTAAAGGATTCTCTTTATTTTATTGGCAATTTAGTAAAAGCCTAATTATCCCTCAAGGTCTAGCTCAAATATTTTGTTCCGCGTTTCCATAACACTAAGCTCTGTTACTACAGTCATCATATTTTCCTGTATTTATTGTATAATTTGAATTTCCTCATGCTTCACTAGCCATGAGTATAAATGGGGTCACATGAAAGATAACGATGAAAATTGTTTCAGGTTTCATCCCAACCTGCTCAAGCAGTAATTCAGTACCTTGGGAGCTGCCTGTCAAACATTTTTAGTGGTACCCAGGGCTGCTTCTGGAAATGACTAGTGGCTGTGGGCACTAAAAACTGGTTCTACAAGTAACATCCACTGTTTCCCACCAGGCTGACTCTGGGTGCTGTAGTGTCCACTGGGAAAATCTATCTTCTGAGGACCATGGTCTCTGCTGCTGCTCTGATGAAGCTGTTCTTGATAATGCTGAAATATACCAGACAGAGCCTTCGTAGTGCCAAGGAGAGGGATGTACGGTGTAAAAGTGGGAAGAATTCTCATCTCTGTCATCCTTTCTTTTTTTTCTTTTTTAAGATTTTATTTATTTATTTGACAGAGAGTGAGAGAGAGAGAGAGAGCACAAGGAGGAGGAGCTGCAGGCAAAGGGAGAGGGAGAAGCAGGCTCCCCGATGAGCAAAGAGCCCAACACAGGGCTCAATCTCAGTACCCTGGGATCATGGCCTGAGACAAAAGCAGACTGTGTCACCCAGGTGTCCCTCATCTCTGTCATCCTATTTTATGCTTTGTCACTGAAGACATGAATAGTTCTGCTTTGTTCCCATATCTCAATGGTTTTCGTGACAATAACTCTTGTAGCTCCTTTCTCCACTGGGATCAGATTTCATTCATTCCATGGGACTTATCTTCATTTTCTGGTCTGCACAGTTATGCAGATGGTAATCTCTAGTTTCTTCATTTCTCCCAAACAATGAAGGCAAACATATGCCTTCATACAGTTGCTCTTTACTATCACCTTCCATTTCATTCAGCTCTCCAACCAGGTCACAGATAGGGTGAGAATGGCTGAATTTCACTAGGGTTGCAGGTATAGAGCCTTACCACACTTCCTTACATTTTCAGCCTCAGAAGATTATAATCCCTTGAAGGCATGAAACAAGACTTTTTCTACTCTACATCAAATCAGAACTAAAAATTAAATTTAAACCAATTCACAGACCAATCCCTTAATTCTAAAGATAAGCAAATTATAGTAACTGTTAAAAATTGTGAAGACTTTACTCTGCTTGCAAGTTAGTAAGTTAACCTGCCACAGTATTATGGAAACTGGGAGAAGTCACAGACTCCTGGGGTCAGAAAAAAACAATTCATTACTCACAACACAGAAAGAATCAACTTCACATTTACATCAAACTACTTGTCCCATAGGGGTCAAGTTTTGTGTCACAGTTGAGAAGCCCCACGCTTAAAGAATCTTACTATTTTATAATGGGTTGCAAAGCAACCTGCCCAATTTCTACCCAGAGGAAAACATATTTATTATACTGGAGAGTAAACAAACCTGCTCTCCGCTCTGGGACAAGATTCTACCTCTAACTTCCAAGGCTATTCACAACACAAACATCCTTGAAAAGATAATCGTTTCAAAGCTCAACAAAGGGCTTCAGTGCTCACAAGACATGGAGAAACTCAGGAGACCCATGAGAATTGTCTCCCAACAATATCATGAATTTAAGTGCCTTTCTCAGTTAGTTTACTTTAGTTAGTAAATATCAAGGCCAAAGCTCAGGTTATTTGGTTCAAGTTCCAGCAATTTCTTCAAATTTAACAGCAACAGAAAAGGATTAGTATGATTAGTTTAGTTTCATTGATTAGCATAGCTAAGGACAAGTAAGGGCTTTCTAAAATGTATTTTTAAAGTTCTAATTATCACTGTGGTTACTCACATTCTGTAATGAGTATTAAAATAATTGTATAAATTCCAAGCTCTTTTTCAAACTTCTACAGGGCTGATATACTGACAAAATTAAAAATAAGCAAACAAAATAAAAACAGTTAACAGCAAAGACAAGTTTTACCTTACTCCTAAGTATGTAGCTAGGGCATAAACAAGATCTGCCTTTAAATCACCCAATCAGCATCTACTATAATTTATAGATTTTAATCAGAGATTTTTCACACTTAAACAACGATATTTCTAAATTCTTAAGCCTGAGAGACTCAGCTCTCTTTTTCTGCAGCCATATTTTAGAAATTGTCAGAACAAAACACGAACTCGTTAACTGAAGAGCTCATATTTTATGAAATAATGTCTGGAAAAAATTGCACCAAAGTTAAACAGCTAATATTACTGTGAACAACACACCATTTTCAGGGGTGTTATCCAAATTGCTATTGGGTGTAGCCTCAGTGTTATATTGTATGATGTTGAAAAATTATTGAGGTAGTCACTAAGAGTTCTTCATGTAATGTTAACTCATTACATTCCAATGTGAAGAACTATTTTGTGTTAGCTCACCCTACAGTTCTATCCTGTCCCTTCAGTTATATTCTTCCAGATACTTTCCAGAGTCACTCTGTATGAAATCCAAACAATAAATAAGAAAATAAGTACAAGTTAATAGATACCTGCAGATGTATTGGAAAGGACCTTGAACTAAGAATAAGGAATTCCAGGATCAATTCCCAGTTTCCAAAGCATGATAATAAATAAAAAAACAAAAACAAACAGTTATCTACTTTTCCTATATAAATTGCACCTAATATTAACCAAAGAGTTGATGAATGTTAAAGGTTAAGGTTTGATGAGCACGTTAAATGACATCATCAAATATAATCAACAAAATCTGGAGTGTAGGATACTCTATAGAATGTGGATAACTTGCTTTTTATCAACAAATAATTTGCAAGGAGAGAAAAAAGAGAGAGAGAGGAGATTAAAAGAGAGTTTAAAATAGATTTATATGATGTTAACTTATTGCATTGTATGATCCTTATTTGGATCTCAAAAAATTAAACTACGAGTTAAAATGTTAAGGAGTCAATTCAGAATTTTGATTGAGTTAATAAATTGTCATTTTATGGTATAATTATAAAATTGTGGTTAGATTTTAAAGAATCCTTAATTATGTTAGCAATATAAACTGAAATGTTTATAGATAAAATAATGTGTTATCTGGAATTGTTTCAAAATAATACACCTACCACCAATTGCCTACATTAGTTACAAAGGTCTCAGGTCCATTTCTTTTTGTATCTATTGACTCTGGGAGGCAGTAAATGAGGAAGCCCAAGTTCTTTTATACCTGTGGCTTCCCTCCTGAATCACTGTATCTTCTCCTGCATTCAGGGACAACTAGCTTAGAAACTTTTAGTTTATAAGTGGAACAAAACTCAATATTAACAGAATTATATCAAACTCTAAATCAAGGTTCTATGAATGAAGCTTTTCTGTATTCTACAAAAAATTATCAACAATATATATATATATTATAAGAAATAACACAGAGGATCATAGGGGAAGGGAGGGAAAACTGAATAGTAAGTCATCAGAGAGGGAGATAAACCATGAGAGACTCTTAACTATAGGAAACAAACTGAGGGTTGTTGGAGGGGAAATGGAGGACGGGGTAATTGGGTGATGGTCCTTAGGGAGGGCATGTGATGTGATGAGCACTGGTTGTATACGCAACTGATGAATTATTAAACTCTACATTTAAAACCAATAATAAAATTTAAATTTAAAAAAAGAAAAAAAACCCAATATGTGAATATTAAAATAAACCAAATAGGGCAATTTTGTTATTGAAATATTGTGAGTTTATGAAGTGGCTAATAGTTTCCTGCTTAAATTTTTGTTGAATTAAATTAGTGTTGATTCAAGGGTATACTTAAAACATCATTGCCTTTTCTGACCATTATATCAGGTTCATGCTAACATAACCAACTACGTACCTATGAAACACAGCAACAAGGCTCTGTGACGGAACATTAATATTATCTCTCTACATGTAGAGTCCTTCAGGGTAATCTGTAAGACTTTGTAGAGCAAGATATACAGGTGATACATTTTTTACTCTTGGCAATAGTTGGGGGTCATTTTTGCATTGTTATTACCAACATTTGGTGGTCTTATTTCACCTAAGTTTTGATCCTTAAGGAACACAGTGAATTAGAGGAACGCAAGGTAATTAGCACTGTAGGAAAAAAAATAGTCAACACTAAAGAAGTATGAAAAATGTATTGAATTTTTAAACAAAAATGAAGGCAATCACTCTTAGTTCTAAAACAGTTAAACTTACTCTTTTTATAGCAATTATAAAGAAGGTCATTGGGAGATCCATATTAGGCCTCAAGCTGAGGGTAGTGTAATCATTTTTTTTTATTAACTTTGAATTAGAAGAGAGTTATTCTCAGGGGTAGTCTGAGCTCTTCCATGACAGAAGACTGAAAATCTACAGATTATGTTAATGTTTCTGTGCTCTATCAGGTACTTCACTCAGACCAATGTCAAAATGTAACAGGATAATGCTTGTTATTACTGGCTTCTGCTTACCCCAGAGAAATCAGAAGTGATTGTTCACCTCAAATGGAGGATTTCCCTTTGTAAATGAATCAGGAGAAAACAATTACTCATTTTGATTGCTTTAGTTGGTGGTGTGAACATGGAAAACCTTCTATCAGGAGTGAACAATAAAGAGATAAAAACTAAATTGGTATTTGCATGAGTTCTAAGTGCCCCCAGTGTTTGATTTAAGTTAATTTGGGGTCTGATTATAATAGCAGCAAGTAAGGCCCTGGTGTTGAGTGTACACAAAAATCAGTTACCGAAAACCATATTATATATATATCGGGTGACATATAATTCACTATCCAAACTGGGACACTGTGGAGAACGAAATTGGGGGCTATTCATAATTTTGTTGTGACTGTCCCAGACAAACCCTGATATATGATCCCCTTTATACATGCAGTTATGCTATATGCTTCTACCAATGTTGAGATGAATACATTGTGTAAAATTTTACCAGTAGTACTATATATTTTCTTTAAATAAAAATGAAAATAAGATGTACTTAAAGTAATATTGTATCCCACCTGATTTGACTAAAGAGTATTTTTTATGCTGAGTATTATAATTTAAGGAACAAAATTAGATTTTTTGATCTATCTTACCTAATAAAATCTCATTAATAGAAGTGATCATCAGAGGTGGTAATAGGTTGGTCAGATAGGGTAAAAAATGAGGTTACCTGCCAAAAATAATTCTACTCCTTAAATTGATTTCTCTCTTCTTTAATTGCTTTTGCATCTATTACCAGTGCTCTACAATTTAACACTAGAGTTATCAAACCCAGCTTACTCATTTTACACATGGTCACTTAACGTCCTCGGAATTTTAGAAGGTAGCTTGGATTAGAAGCCAGGCAGTTCTTTCCTACCATGGAAGTTGCCTGTCTCATAGTACTCTGTCATCAGATGCAGTCTTCTGCTGACTGTACTCTAACTATACCTACAGAATGGGGCTCCCTGTACCTAGCTTGTGCTCCACTGATATGGAGCACCTCTTTGAGTCCCTGTAAAGAATGAGAAGATTTATGTATTTCATTAGGATTTCATAGGGGAGATAAATGAGAAATTTAATAATGGACACCCCCAGCAAACAGATTAGGACCCCTCTATTAGACATGCCTTGTAGTAGACATTTTTGGAACTTACTAACATCTTATTCTGAATATATGGAAATTCCTACTTCCCAACCCCCTTATGTTAACTGAGACTATGTGACTAGTTTTAGTCAAGGGGTTATGATAGAAGTGGGATGTGTTTATTGCAGATATGAGACCTTCCACTCTCTCTCTTCTCCAGCTATAACAATCATGAGAAAGCCTTTGGTTTTGAGGACAGACAAAAAGATGGACATGGCCTAGATTGCCAAGTGTCCACTTAAAAGGCAACCGACTTGAGTAGCTGCTCAGACCCCTGGAATGGTATGTGGAAAAAAGAAACTTTCATCATGTTAAGATAACTAAGGCACTGATCAGTGAGGGTTGTGTGCTGCCGCAGTCTAACTTAGTTCATCCTGCCAAGGACCTCTCTCTATTCCAGACCTTCCTCTCTGCCCCCTAACTCCCAGGATTCTGTTTTTCTGTTCTTTCTTCACAGAGGCCAATAGCCCCAAGATTCTTCCTTTTAGATATCTCCTCTAACAACTTACATTTCTTTTTCCTTTACAGGCAGGGCAATTTCCCTCAAGTCCGGTTACCATCTCCAAACTTGCATACACAAAACCATCACCATGCCTATCTAAATAAAAGGGACTTCCAGTTTCTTCCTGAGAGTGGAATTTCCATCTCTCTCTCTCTCTCTCTGTACATATACATGTGTATAAGCAATATAGCATTCTGTAATTATTCTGTAGATGACTTGTGATTACCTTTTACTGAATCAGATGGCAAGTCTCTTGAGGATGAGAGTTCCTAAGTGAGAGTCTGGATAAACTACAGATTTAAACTCTTGAAATAATAGCCATTTTTTTCATGCATAGGCATATGTGCACTTCTGGTTTTCATCAGATTTTCAAATGGGTCCTTGAATTAAAAAAAAAAAAGGACTACTGGTGTATGAGCAGCATGAGTTTGAAAAGAAAAAAGAAATGGTCCTAATTTCAGCTCTGATACTGATTGTGATAAAGGTTCTTATCACTGTTCCAGATTTAGCATGGTCAGAAGAACTGATTATCCACTCCGGCTAGAGTCTGAGGTATATAATAAATCAGAATATAATGAATTTAATCAGAACTATATCTATAATGTACATAGGATAATTTCAGGACAAGATATTGTCTTACTTGCTTCTTCTCTCCACTTGAGCTAATTACAAATGACAGATTATTAACTTTTTTTTTTCTGACTAAGGAATCAGTCTTCACAAGAGATATTGCTGTCAGAGGACTACAGTTCAGTTGGCTTAGAATATATTTTCTCCCTTGGACCATGATTGGATAGGCAAAGCCAACAACTTCTCTCTCCTCTTCCCGTTTCCTTCCCTCTTTTCCATCCTTCTCTGCTCTTACCCTTCTCTTTTGTCTCTGCTTCCAAGACTGGCCAAGACTAATTCTGGGAGACTAATTCTGAGAGACTTAGTGTACAGTCAGACCTTAAAAGGCCTGAATGCCGTTCTATTATGTCAATATAATCTCTGCTCAGATTTCATGAGCTGACTTAAAATTTACAATTTAATGCTCAGACATTTGCTCAGGCATTTAGAAGGCTACATGTTGTTGGATGAAGGAGAAATGGGAGTGAGAAGGAGTCCTGCCTGAAAAGGTTGCCAAATATCTTGGCACCAAGGAAATCTGCTTGGTTTCTTTTGTGAAACTTATCCAATTTGGCTTCCTCCCATTTTTATTTAGAATTCATCTTTGTTGGTATTGACCTTTGACAGCATATGACCTTGGATATACATGAGCAGCTGGTCTATCGCTACTTTTAAACAATAGCCACCTAACTATGGTAACTGTACTGAAAAGTTCATATATTTTCTACATGAAACTGAGTTCATATGAATGCCATGAATATCTTTAATACAAGCCAATATCAAGATATTTTTAATTACTGTCACAATTCAAAAGATTCTACTTTTCATACAACTTTGAGCAAGAATATTACTTCTAAGCCTCAGAGTCCTCATCTATCAAATGGGGATAACAATAATAATCTCTAAAGTTGTTGGTAGTAGGTGCTTGGCTTTATAACTTCTTCTATTTTCTCTTTCCAGATCTTTGTGAAACAGGAGATTAGGTTACATTAGGTTAGGTTGGATAGATTAGAATAAGTATTAGTTTTATTTCTCAAATATTATAACTGGTATTCTTAATCAGCAGAATAAAGCATTTTGCCCTTGGCATAGTGTCGGTCTTCATTTATCGGTATTTACAACTATTATTCCAGTGTATATTATTGAAGACTAAAAATCATTTCCCTTAATTTATATTTAAATTTCTAGATTTTTACTTCTTTATGATTCAGGTATTTGCTATGATAATGGGAGAAAGTGAACATTATTAAAACCTTGTCCTGATCCCTTGGGGTTCATGATTCTATTGTAGGTTTTCTCTGAAAATAGTTCAAGGCTAAGAACAAAAGACTTTAGACTCGAGGATAAAATTTTGCTAAAATACAGCAGTGCTTCTATGGCAACTATACTAAAAGGGAGAGATACCAGAAAGACAGAGAGAGAAAAAATTTGGAGGTGAGCAGAGCTCCAGAACACATAACTATCTCTTCTTTTGTCCTTCACTCATAGAGTATGGGCAATGGATGTATTGATTCTCTGTTTTCTATACAATTATGGTAAGGATTTGTTCTACTGCTGTATCTGGATGAATGATTTTGTTATCTGAAAGCTGTTTAGCCTAGAGTTGGACTTTATAGTGTTAATGTTACAGGTTACAGAGAAGTAGGAGAGAGAAGAGGTAGCAAACCTCCTGAAGTCAATCTATAGGGCCATGGATGGAACTGGCATGGATCTATGAGATCCTTTGGGTAGAGAGTGCCCAAGGCAGCTGGAGCTTTAGCCATCTTGTAGGTACCACAAAATGACTGTCCATAGAAACAGTGAGAATAACCTGACAGTAAGAGTCTACGGGGCTGACCATCAACTGGGGAATGAGGGAGAGGAAGAAACTTGTAGTATCAGACACCTCAGGAAAAGAATCAGTGGAGCCTCTCAAAAACGAGCAAATACATAGGGCTCATAAAAGGACTAGGATTTGGGCATTAGCCACATTGTGGCATCCAAGGTCAGCTGTGGTCATCAAAAGAGGGCTGTAAACTCCTGCTAATAACAGGGATGTGTTGGACATAACATAAATTTCTTCCTTATCACCTCTGCCTTATCACCAGCAAAAGTGTGGGGACGGAGAACAAAAAGTAATATAATTAAGTACACAAAACGGAGTTTAGATTTTGATAATCTATTTGGACTTAAACTTACTGAGCTGAATATATCAGAACAGTCTGAAAACCCACTAGTTAGCTAAGTTAATTTTTCTCACTACCCATCCCCACTACATCTAATTCATGGAAATGAGGACCCAACAAAATACTATCACTAGTTATGGAGATAGACTTCAAATTTTTCAGTCAATCCTCTAATATTTTTTAAAAGATTCACTTTCTTGGGGCTCCTGGGTAGCTCAGTCAGTTGAGCCTCTAACTCTTGATTTCAGCTCAGGTCATGATCTTGGGGTCCTGGGATCGAGCCCTGCATCAAGCTCCATGCTCAGTGAGAAGTCTGCTTGTCCCTCTCCCTCTGCTCCTCCTCCCCCTCTAAAATAAAGAAATAAATATTAAAAAAAAAACTAACTTTGTTGATCTCAACATAAATTCATTTTTCTACATAACTTCAACAGCCAATTTACCAAATATTGCTTTACCTGGTAGATATTTTCTGAAAGAGGTAGGTGTTAAAAATATTTTTGGGTTAAAAGAAATCCTGACTAACATATTTTATAGAGTTAGGGACTGTTTGGAAATTTATTATTCAGCTCCTTGTTGGACAGCTAGGTCTCTGTAGTCCTCCAACTAGTAAGTCAAGTAGGCAGTATGGCACAGTAGTTAAAAATAGTTTCAGGAGCCAGACTGCCTGAATTTGAGCTGGACTCAGCGACTTAGCTTTGGGAAGTTGGGCAAATAACTTACCCTATCTGTGCATCATTTTCTTCATTTATAAGGTAATACCTGCCTGATAGGGTTGTTATGATAATTAAGTGAGTAACACATGCCATATCCTGAAGTAACTGGAACCTAGCAATGTTAGCTGCTATTATTATTATTACAGTTAGTAATATTATTATCCTACAGGCACTTATGTGATATGAAGATTCGAGTGAGAACATTTTAGTCATGCTAATTTTAGCTCTCCCATTTAATTCTCTGTAATGTAAAAAGTCATGATTTCTCTGGTCTCAGTTTATCAAATGAGGGGAAATCACCTGCTTTAACATCTTCACTGGGCCTTTAAGAGGCTCTGATTGTTCTGCAAATATGAGCTGTTAACCAGTGGGGGCTCTGAGAAATAGAAAGACTAACATGAGACCTCTCTTTCTGCCTTTCGTTTCTCTTATTTCTTCTGCCACAGTGAACTAGTCTTAGTGGTGGTGATGAATCATCAAAATTAAAGTTAATTAAAGTTGAAGGTCATAGTTAGAATTCGTTGGGTTTTTACTTCATCTCTATGCTAAATCTCCTTTTGTTATTTTGATTATTTTTACAGCTCCCTACTTGCCTTTTTTTTTTTTAAGATTTTATTTATTTATTTGACAGAGAGAGAGACAGCCAGCTAGAGAGGGAACCCAAGCAGGGGGAGTGGGAGAGGAAGAAGCAGGCTCATAGCAGAGGAGCCTGATGTGGGGCTCGATCCCATAACGCCGGGATCACGCCCTGAGCCGAAGGCAGACGCTCAACCGCTGTGCCACCCAGGCGCCCCTCCCTACTTGCTTTTAATTTTTCTGAATATGACAGTTAATTTATGTGTCAACTGGACCAGATGAAGGGATACCCAGATAATTGGTTAATTATTTCTGGATGTGTCTGTGAGGGTGTTTTAGGAAAAGATTAGCATTTGAATTGGTAGACTGAGTAAAATGAATTGACCTCCCCAATGTGGGAGGGTCTGAATAGAACAAAAAGTTGGAAGAACGGAGGATATGGTCTTCTGTCTCTGTGAGTCTGTCTGTATCTGTCTCTCTCTGAATGACTGTTTGAACTGGGGCAGTCTTCTGCCCATGGAACTCCTGGTTCTCAGGCCTTCAGACCTGGACTGGAGGTTACACTATCCAGCTTTAAGCCTTTCAAATTGCAGCACTGGCTTACCAAGGTCTTCAGATTGCAAAGGCAGACTGTGAGACTTCTTAGCCTCTACAACTGCATAAGCCAATACCTTATAATTAATCTCTCTATATATACATAGATATAATATAGATATAGATAGATATATTCTCTCTGTCACTCTCTCTATATCTAAATATATATATTCTATCATCTATCTATTATCTATCTATCTATCTATCTATCAATAATCTATATCTCTTATCAATTCTGTTCCTCTGGAGAACCCTAAGATACTGGTTTTTCTCCTTGCAAATTATAGCATAAATTGTAATTCCTAGGTGTCATATTTGTCATTTTTATAATTCCTCTGCTTAATCTCTAGGACATTGCTTCCCATATTTTAATGTGCCTTGAAACCATCCGGGAATCTTTTTTTTTTTTAAGATTTTTTATTTATTTATTTGACAGAGAGAGAGAGCCAGCGAGAGAGGAAACACAAGCAGGGGGAGTGGGAGAGGAAGAAGCAGGCTCCCAGCGGAGAAGCCTGATGTGGGCCTAGATCCCGGAATGCCAGGATCACTTCCTGAGCCGAAGGCAGCCGCTTAAGGACTGAGCCACCCAGGTGCCCCACCATCGGGCAATCTTATTAAAATGAAGATTCTTTGTCAGTAGTTCTGCATTTGTAACAACTTTGCAGGTGATGCTGATGTTGATAGTCAAAGGAACACATTTTAAAAATCATTGTTCTTGGGAAGTAATAATAATAACAATAATCAGTAACAACAATAACAACTGTCAATACATCTCCCAGCACTCTTTTGTGTGCTAGGCATCTTGACTTACTTAATCCTCCAACTACCCTATAAGGTTGGTAATATTCTATTTCTGCTATTTTACAGATGAGGAAACCAAAGCACAAAGAGGTTAACCAGTGTGCCTGATGATACATGATTGAGTGCAAAGCGAGGTTTTGAACCTAAGCAGTCTGGCTTTGGAACTCAGGCACACTTAACCATTGTATTCTAGTGACCTAAAAACTGACCATCAACTTATTTGTATTTATCATGTTAAAACTGTTCTTGATCTGCTAAATTGTTCATAATTACTTTAATCATATCTTTTCTTTGGAGGCTGTGCAGGTAAGTGAAAGGGGGATAGTGTCAAACTGCCCAATACACTAGCTGCTAGCCTGAATCGAGATGAGCTGTGAGTAGAAAACACACACTAGGTTTAGAAGACAATAAGGAAAAAATAATGTAAAATATTTCAATAATAATTTTTATGATTGCATGTTGAAACAATAATGTTTTGGGTGTGTTGGGTTAAATAAAACATTTAAAAATTGTGCTTTCACCTATTTCTTTTTACTTTACAAAAGCTAGGAGAAGATTTAAAATCCTATTCCTTACTTAGATTATATTTTCACTGGAAAGCACTTGGGTAGAATTTCCAGTACAGGTAGATGAGCATAACCCTTCCCCACAATTTGCTCAATGGTAAGTCTCAAAGCTTCTCTTTCATCAGGAAACAAGGTATATCTCAAGCTCTGGGAATGTGGTTGATCATTGGTGGGACCTGAGGACAACCAGATGGCTAATGGGGTGGCTAACAATTTCTGCCTACCTATCGCCTGAACAGTCATCCTTGTGACAGTACTCACAATGATTTTTCTTGAACCCTTAATTACTAAACAAATGACTATGAGTTTTGCGATTTTACGACTATGATTTTAATGTGAAAAATTCTTGATTCTAGCCACAGAGTGAAATTATGTGCTCTTCCAAGATATTAGTTTTCCATCTACAAAATGAGTGAGAGGGAACTTGAAGATTCCTTCAAGATTTAAAATGGTGTAATTGTTTGCTGATAGATGGCAGGAAAATCAAAACTCTAGGACAGGTGATATGTTTTAAATTCCGTGGAACCAGGGCAGGAGGAAAGCCATCTAGCTCCCAAATACATGAATAAGCATAAGAAGCCAAACATTTTGGGGCGCCTGGGTGGCACAGCGGTTAAGCGTCTGCCTTCGGCTCAGGGCGTGATCCCGGCGTTATGGGATCGAGCCCCACATCAGGCTCTTCTGCTGTGAGCCTGCTTCTTCCTCTCCCACTCCCCCTGCTTGGGTTCCCTCTCTCACTGGCTGTCTCTATCTCTGTCGAATAAATAAATAAAATTAAAAAAAAAAAAAAAAAGAAGAAGCCAAACATTTTATACTGGTAAATTCATGAGTTATAAATCTTTTGCAACCAGATTTAGTTTTCTTTGCTTTCTACTTATGAGAGCATGTTCAGAGAGCCTTAGTGGTATACCAAGCCCCCCTTTTTATTACTAGAGTTATCAAACTCAGGAAAAGATAATGAAAAGATTTGTTTTATGTTTTAAATAAGTCACCAAAAGCCAAACAAATGGATCATAAATCAAGGGTTCTAACCTAGCTTTACTTTTCTTGTGACTTCTGAACCACACCCAAAGGTGGAGAATTGCTAAACTGAGGCTTATTTTCTTATTTGAAGTTCAAAGTTACTCTTGTTTATTTAAAAAATTCCCATCTCAGAATTAGAAATGTTTGTTTTTCAAGAGTGAAATCATGGGGACGTGAGATTTTATAAAAAATTGTCCCATATAACATAATAGAGATACAAGTAACAATTTTAAAGTATAATGAGTGAAAATAATTTATATCCAATCTTTGGAGAGCAATAGTTTTGGTCAGTATAATTACTGACTTAAAGCATTATTTTGGCCTGAGCAAATATATCAGCATATTTGTAATCTCTTTGGGGTTTATGAGATTATTAACTTGTTTCTTTAAATTTTTTTGAAAATTATTTATAACAACACATCCTAAAATCTTTGGAGTAATTTGTTCAGTTACTAATTAAGTGTCCTCTGGCAGAAGAGAAGATAATAAAATAAAACCTCAGAAAAATAAAAGTCCTAGAAGCTCGTCTTCCTTAGGCCCCCATTAATTTCAGGTTTTAGTTCTATGCTAATTTGCAATTCGTTTGTAATTCTTAAGCCCCTACCTTAATAATGGCAGGTCATTTTTATATCAGCTCATTAAACAGAGAATGAGAAAAGTAAAGGCAAATAAGTTTTTGGATAACTTTTTAAACCTTGAACTTATTTTAAATATCAACCTGACATTTTGTACTTTAGGGTTTGGCCTCAAACACAATTTAAACCAGATGGCAAAAGGGCACAATAGATTATGATGAATTCTTAAGGAATCTTAGTGAAGCACCCAAAATATAATAGGATGAAGTTACCAAACCATTTTATCATATATTCAAGTTCTCTTCTACGGTACATTTAATAAATTCAATTGGTAATTATGGTAATTTATTACCATGTTAAATTTTTTGAAAAAATAGATGGTCAAATGTTAAAACATGTAATAATACCAAATAGTTTGGAAATAGGCTTAGCTTTTCTCTACAAGGAGTTTAATTTCAGTGGACTTTTCTACTGAATTATGTTCATGCTATCATGTCTCTCTTTTAAGTAAACTACTTTGGCATTCATTTCTTTGCTTACTTAAAAATATAGGACTGATTTATTTCTAAAGTATTTTTTCTTTTTGTGTGTTTGTTTTCCTTAAAAGAGCAACAAACTTTCATTTTAAAAGGGATCCACTACTAAGTGGAAAAGATCTAATCTAAGAATAAGTACAAACCTTTTAGGAAGAATAATCATGGTACCAAAGTTATTACAGTAATAATTTATTCAGAAAGCAGCATTTGTGTCTGAAGATGGTTACAAATGGGAATGGAAATAACTGAGAGGACAGAATAACACATATTTTGAAGACGAGTTGCCATTTCCTTTTGTAAGGATTTGGTCATGCCATAGGCATTATTTCTTTACAAGGTCAAGTTAAATTTCTTTATGTGTGGTGGTCTGCCCTCTCCTGGGCCACAATAATATACAAAAGATCCATTTGACTTGTAAAAAAAGAAACTCAGCTCCAAAAGAATAAAGTATTTAAGTTAACCTAGTATTAAAATCTTAATATTTATTCATGAATGTAATAACTTCTTATTGACTATAGTCCTTGTTCAAATATTTGAGGAGTTCTTAGGTGTGGTTGTTCCATTAATTTCATTCTTATCTCCCTTTACCCCTTCTCTCTATTACAAAATAAACACAGCTTGCCACTTGACATTTTCCTTGACCTCTCTTTTTAAAATATTTTAGAATTAACTCATAGGCAGAATTGCCTTCTTTGCCTACAGATTTTTCCATTAGGATTTTCTTTATACAAAATATGAATTGCTAAGGAAGAAAAATAGAATAAAAATAAACAAACCATTAAATATTACTTGTAGTCCTTTCACAATAATCACTATTAACTTTTGGGAGTCTAATCCTCCAGATATTTATGATGTGTAGTTATATATGTAACACACTAACCTAAAAAGGAGGATACAGAATACATACTTTTGGAACCTTTTTAAAACTGAATGCATGAAGAAAAGATTTGTGTTTGGTATTTAAAAAAACTTATATTGCTATTTAATCACTGTAGTGCTCTGTGTCTCTTTTGCTCAATTACATAGTAATCTTCGGGACAATGGCTGTGCTGAATTAACTTGGAATTTCTATTGTTAAGCATAGCATTATGTACTATATACTCAATATTTTGGAATAGTCTTATATATATTCTGACAATGAGCTGCTTTGGAAAGTATGTCCTAAAGGAAAAAAGGAAAACAACTAGACTCTATCCCCGCAATATATGATTAAGATAAACCAAGCAAAATGAATCTAAGCAGTGGATAATAAATATCAGGATCTCAGCTACAACCACAATTAGAGTAAGTGATGTTATACATACAAAGTCATTTTATAGATATGATCAAATAAGTATTTGAAATTAAATAGGTGACTTCAAGGAAATTCTATTGTTACAGCGTATTTAGAGTCCTCCTGTGATTTCTGTTCCACTCTCCACAGTTTTGAGGTGTATAGAAAATGTCTCCTGGGATGTCTTCTCAGCCCATTAGACTTCTCTTTGGTATGACTTAGGAGAGCTCTATTTGCTGGTACAAAAGTTAGACGCTGGGGCACCTGGGTAGCTCAGTCTGTTAAGGGTCTGCCTTCGGCTCAGGTCATAATCCCAGGGGCCTGGGATAGAGCCTAGCTTTGGTCTCCCTGCTCAGCAGGGAGTCTGCTTCTCCCTCTGCCCCTCCTCCTGCCTATGCTTCCTCTCTCTCTCTCTCTCTCTCTCTCTGATAAATAAATAAAGTCTTAAAAAAAAAAAAGTTAGACCCCAAACGGTATTACTCAAATATACTGAAAGTTTTTTATCTTCCAAGTAACAGTACTGTGTAGTTTGAGAAGTTTGGCAAAACAGCACTACTCCACCTAGTTGCTTAGAAATCCAGGCAGCAGAAGTTCTGCCAACTTAGAAATATGGCTTCCAAGGCCTCTCTGTTCCAGTCAGCCCTAACAGGGGAGACACATAAGTGAGTTTTAGAAGAGCCTACCCCTGGAAATGACACATTCCATTTTTGGTCACATTCTATGACAAAAACTCTGTCATTTTGCTATACCTAACTGTAAAATAGACTGAGACATGTAGTCTGTGTTCAAAAAAGAAAATGTAGATTTTGGTGAGCTACTAGTAGTCTTTGCTGTACCTCTTTTATGAGTATTGCTTCTGTCTTTCCAGGGATGAGATGCCCCTTCTATGTACATTAGTAATATATCACCCTCCTCCCCACTTTCATTGATTTATTAATGGTGAGCACCCTACATGTCACAAACTGGGCCGATCAGATTTAGATTCTCCTTGCAGGGAATTAGAAAGTGAGATTCAGAGGTCTTTCCTGTATGTGGCTGAAACTAAGGCTGTTAAACTCATGAGGTTCCAGGAAGAAGAGGGGGAGGGATTGCGGATGGGATGAGAATGAAGCAAAAGAATGCAAAAAAGACATGAGACATATTGGGTTTCTGCTGACTTTCCAATTGCTATCTTAGTCCCTTCCAAAAGTCCGACTGGTTACTCTGCCTGATTCATGAGATGAACTTATACACTGTTCATTAATTCTTATTTTTTAATTTGACTCGAATTGATTTCTATTACTTTAAACCAGATTTTTAACTAAAAGAGGTTGATGAAAAAGTTTCTACTGAGTAGGAAAGAATTAGACAAGACCATTACTAATCCTGTTCTCACACATGTGAAGTATCTGCCTTTCAGAAAATGATACCTAACTGAGCTTTCCCCCATCTGCAAAATTTGAACAATAATTCGCACTCTTCAGTGTCCTTATAGGCTTTTAACATATAAAGCATAGAATACAGTGATAGACATACTATGTATGCTCAGTAATTGAGAGTTTTGATAATTATCAAAAGGATGATGATGATAATATCTACAGATGTCAAATGGCGCTTGTTCTCTATATACTGATTTCAGTGGAACCAGTGGATAACAGCTGTCCATGTGTCCGTGAGGTCGTGTTTTCTCAGATTTCCAGGTGAGACGAAAACCCAAATGGAGTGTGGTGCATTTCATTAAGGAAATTGAACCTCCGTGCCAACTTTTGTAAACTGTCTATAGTTAAAAGTCTTCTAAAGACAAGAAAACATTTTAGAAAAACTCATTTTAAATCAAATAGCACCAATTATATAATAGGAAAAGTAAATTATTTTCTCAGATTTTTTTGGCCAATCTTGTTTTAAATTCAGTTTCCAGAACATGATTGTATCTATAACTACATTGTTACAATCTGCCTAAAAAAATCAGGAAAGTAAAAGATTTGAAAATATGTCTGTCATTTCTTTTTTTTTTTAAATAATGAACCTATGTTTTATTTATTTTTTTTAATTTTTAATTTTTCTTTTATGTAAAGTTCGATGATTCATTAGTTGTGTATAACACCCAGTGCACCATGCAACACATGCCCTTCTTACTACCCATCACCGGTCTATCCCATTCCCCCACCCCCCTCCCCTCTGAAGCCCTCAGTTTGTTTCTCAGAGTCCATAGTCTCTCATGCTTCATTCCCCCTTCTGATTACCACCCCTTTCTTTATCCCTTTCTTTTCCTACCAATCTTCCTAGTTCTGTCATTTCTAAGAAATGCAAAAATGGCAGGTACAATTTAAACTGTCTAACTCCACCCAACCAGCTCACTGAATTAACCACCACTCTCCATGGCAGATGCAATGAAGTATACTTAATTTAATTCTACTTAACCAAGTCACTGAATGAACCATCATTCTACATTCTTACTATATTTCTCATGAATAGATGTTTATATAATCTTATATGATCATAGCTAGTGAACTATTTTCTACCAAATGCACAAAATAAATTCTAAAATTCTTTTAAACAAGAAACAATAAATGATTGGGATGTAGTTGAAAATTCTAGAAGAGCTTGGTACTAAAAGTGCTTAAAACACACACATACACACACACACAAACACACACACACACACACACACACACACACACACACACACACACACACTTTAGAATAGACCAAATAGGGAAATGTCAATGCTGCTATATGAGTATGGTATCTGCAATAAGATGACTAAGTTTTTATTAACCAAGCAATGTCCAAATGAAAGTCTTTGGTCATGAGTCACATCTTGCTCAATGACTGTACATATATATATATATATATATATATATATATATTTTTTTTTTTTTTTTTTTAAATGATAGCTCTCCTTAACTTTTTTGATTAACTGGCTAACTCCCTAGTCCAACTACCTGTCTCATTCAATCATGCCGAATGAGAGGGGACTTACTGTACTGTTAGTTGATGCTTTCTATACCAGACTCTTGCTCAGTTCATAGAATATTTATCAATAATATTTAGACTCCTGAGGAAATTGTGGTCATTTTTCCTTCTAGCCCAGATAAACCATGCCATTGGAAGAATTACCAACTGCTCCAGGAATGCTGTGGTGTGTTCAAATGTCAGAGAAATGGAGTGAAGTTGCATAAGAGTGCATCTTATTCAGGGCTCTAAAATTACAGATGGTAGTCAGAAAAAGTAGATACATAAGAAATGAGGGAAATAGCCATAGATATCCTGAACCTGTATATTTACAGTTTTAGGAAAGGAACAAAAATAACAATAAACTTGATTAAAGAAAAAAAGTAAGTAATGCTGAAAGTGCAAATTCATAATACCCCAAGTTAGAAGGCTTTCCCAATATTGATGTACAATCCAGAGGCAAATTTTTTTATCTTATTAAAACACTTTTCCACAGCAACTACAACAACAACAAAGTAAAGTCAAAAGACCGAAAAGACAAAAATAATGTTGCCAATTCATATCACAGACCATGAGCTAAAATACAGATCAACCTGAAAATGATTAACAATCCAACAGAAAGGGAGCAAAGGGTATAAATACAAATATGAACATAAAATTTGCCAAAGAGCTATGAGCGGTCCTTAAGCATATATACAGACTTCACTTTCACTTAAAATATGAGAATTGCAAATTAAACCAAAACTCTTATGCCATTTTTTTTTTATCCGTACGAGACTGGCAACAATCAAAGTTTGATAACAGATATTCTTGTCAGGGTGAACAGGAACAGGTAATTTCATACATTGCTGATGGAAATATAATGCAGTACACCTTCTAAGGAAAGCAATTTGGCAATATATATTACAGTGCGAATATGTATAACCCTTTGTTCTATAATTCCAAAACTTTTTACTTATATACTCCTATTCTGTCAAATGACCTTTACAGCATTGTTGTTGTAAACATTGGAAATAAAAATTATGTGGCTACACAGATGATCTTATATACATATAATTGAATTCCATGTGGCCATATAAAAAGTGATTTTCATTTCCCTTAACCAAGAAAACCCTCCCATTATAAAGCAACTAAACATAATGCATTAACATTAAAAAATTTCAGATACTTGGCTAAGTTTGCAATAAAACAGGGAAATGCCTTAGAAGCCAAAATGAAGCTAAAGCACAAATTGAGAGCTAAGTAGGCGCAGAAATTCAGAGGTAAGCAGGTGCTAAAACTAGTGGTTCCCTAAAGAACTTGCTATTCCTTGGCTTTAATGTTAAGAGCCATGTAAGACAGGAGAAAAGGCCAGACTGGTGCATCATGGGAAGTTGAATCAGAGACCCTCCCTCATAAAAATGGGACCCCAAAAGGCTACAACCTTAATAAAAATGTTGGGTAGAGGATGGGAAGACCATGTAAACATAGAAAACATGTCTTATTGACCACGGTTGTGAATCAAAGAATAAAAAATCGCCTCTTAAAAAATGGAATCACAAGTTAACTCCCATTGAGATATGTGACCAAAATTCAAACTAACAGTAACATTTCAAAGACCTCAAGCAAAGAATTTATTTGAATGTAGTCTGGGCTGATACCGTACCTCGGCAATGGGAAAAGAAAAAGAGGAGAGAGAACCTCCTCTTGAGGTTAACTTATGAGCAAATTGGATATATCTTGAAAATAAACTGATTTAATAGATTACAGAAGAAAAAACAATGTGATCGTCTGTCTGATCATCTCAATGTAGAAAAACATTCAACATTATTTAAAATCAATTTATGTTAAAAATTTTTAGGAAATTAGGTACAAAAGAGGATTTGAAAAATCTGATTTGCGGTACCTACTCAAATGTATAGCAACCTCAAATTTGATGGTAAAACATTAAAACCATTCCCTTTAAAATCAGGAACAAGGAAAGGAGAACCACTTTATCATTTACGTTCTGCTTATACCTTGGTATTCCAGCCGGCGAAGTACGGAAAACAAAAGGGAAAATTATTTAGAAAGAATGAAAAAACACCTAACATTTTTTATAGATAATATGATCACCAACAAAGAAAATCAATGTAATCCTCTAATAATTCATTTGAATTAATGAGAGAACTTAAAGAGGTCACTTTAGAAAGTATCAACATACAACTGTCATTTGTTTTTCTGAAACCAGGTACTTAATTTTAAAAAGAACAGAATTTAGGGGCGCCTGGGTGGCACAGCGGTTAAGCGGCTGCCTTCGGCTCAGGGCGTGATCCCGGCGTTATGGGATCGAGCCCCACATCAGGCTCCTCCGCTATGAGCCTGCTTCTTCCTCTCCCACTCCCCCTACTTGTGTTCCCTCTCTCGCTGTCTGTCTCTATCTCTGTCAAATAAATAAATAAAGTCTTTAAAAAAAAAGAATAGAATTTAAAATAGAAATAAAATCCCCACAGAACAAAAATATGAAAACTTATGGAGAAATTCAACATGAAATATCATGCTCATGTAGGGATTACTTAATGTTGTAAAAGCATCAATTAATGGGGCGCCTGGGTGGCTTAGTCGGTTACATGTCTGACCCTTGGTTTCAGCTCAGGTCATGATCTCAGGGTCATGGGATTGAGCTCTGCATGGAGCTCCACGCCTAGGCTGGGAGTCTGCTTGTCCCTCTCCCTGTGCCCCTCCCCCTGCTCGGTCTCTTCAGCTCTGTTTCTCAAATAAATAAATAAATAAATAAATAAATAAATAAAATATTTTTTAAAAAAGTATCAATTAATTTATGGAAGTGAAAAAGTCCAAAGATAGACATAACACACTGGAAGAATAAAGTGGGAAGCTTTACGTTAATGGGTGTCAGCATGTTTTTTTATTAAACGGTAGAACTAAAACATGCAAGAAATAGGCTACTGAAATGGAAAGAAAGTACCCAAACAGACCTACACAACATAGACACATGATATATAACAGAAGTAGATGGAAAATCATTGGGGATCAAATGGACTTTTAAATAAATAACACTCATATAATCAGGTATCCAAATGGAAAAGAATGAAATCTGATCCCTACCTCAAGCCACAAACAAAAATAAATTTGGATGGAATGTGAAAGCAATTTTATATGGTAGTATAAGACAATTACTTTATAACTGCAAGATAAATAAGGATTTTAAAAAATGAAACACAAAACTGAAACTAAATATAAACAAAATATTGATAAATTCTACTACATTGAAATAAAATGTATATCAAAAGAGATCATAATGAAAATAAAAAAACAAGTTATTGAGTGGGAGAAGATATTTATGACACGTATAACTGCAAAGAATTCAAATCTAACTATTCAAATAATTCCTACATTACTCAATAAAAAGATAACTCAAAATGGCATTTCACAAGAGGAAATACAAATAATCCATAAAAATAATTTTTAAAAATAGTGTTAAAAAGGAATATAAAAAATAGAAACTACAGTGATATGTCATTACATACCTATCAGATTGGTTGGAAAAAAAAAAACAGACTGAATCAAGAAGTGGTAGAGACTTGGAGTAATATGGTTTCACTCATACGTGGAACATAAGGAATAGTGCAGAGGACCATAGGGGAAGGCAGGGAAAACTGAATGGGAAGAAATCAGAGGAGGAGACAAACCATGAGAAACTCTGGACTCTGGGAAACAAACTGAGGATTATAGAAGGGGTGGGGTATGGGGTAACTGGCTGATGGGCATTAAAGAGGGCACGTGTCTTGATGAGCACTGGGTGTTATACCCAGCTAATGAATCTTTGAACATTATATCAAAAACTAATGATGTACTATATGTTGGCTAACCGAACATAATAACAAAAATAAAAAAATAATAATAAATAATTTTAAAAATAGGAACTGTTACAAACTGCTGGTGGAAGTATAATTTTGATACAACCATTTTCAAAAACAATTTGGCATCATCTAAATTGGTTGAACATAGACATATCCTATGACCCATCAAATCTGCTCTATTAGATAATATTTGAGGTAATCTCTTTTGTCTGCGCTTCAGGAAATATAAGAATGTTCATATAGGATTGAAATAGCTAAAGCTAGAAATAACCAAAATGTCCAAAAAGAGTAGAATGGAGAGATTAATTGTGCTATGTTTCTTTTGTGGAATCCTATACACCATTAAATAGGAATGAGTTGGAGTTACATGTAAAAATGTTTACAAGTGTATAAAATGGAAAACAAGATAGAAAAGATGTATATGGCATGGTTCCATTTATATAAGATTTATGCATAGACACAACTAAACTGTACTGACCAGAAATACATATATGACTGATAAAATGACAAACAATAGCAAGAAAAAATTATTAACATAAAAAATCAGGATAATGGTTACCTCTGAGAAGGTGAATAAAGAAAGACTGGGAACGGATGTGAAGGAGCTTCTGGAATATTAGAATGTTTTGAATTTTACTTGACTTATATAAGAGCCTGCTTTATAATTATTCTTTTTTTTAAATTCATTTTTAATTTTCAATTGTTTGCTTTATAATTATTCTTTAAATTGTGCCTACACATTTTATACTCTTTTCTGTGGTTACATCAAATGAACACATATTTCTGAGAAGAGGAAAAAAAACAAAGGCCAACAAACCTGTGAAAAGGTTCCTAACCTAATTTGTAATAATAAAAAAGAAAATTAAATGAGATGTAATTTTACACTCACAGATTTGCAAAGACTGAAAAGTATGGTGAGAATGTAGAAATGTGGCAGTGTAAATCCATATGAGCACTTTGGGAACAATTCAGTATCATCTTGTAAAGTTGATGGCTCTCATACCCATAACTCAACAATTCCACCATTAGGTACATTTTATAGAGAAACTCTACCTCATATGCATGAAACATACAAGAAAGTTAATAACACTATTATTTATAGTAGAAAAAATTGGAAATAGTTCATATAACTTACAATAGAAGCATGAATAATCTTATGTGGACTCCTATGTAATGATGAAAATTAATGAGTTATCATGTGCATTAGCATAGATGAATCACACACTTGATGTAAAAAGTATGTTGTAGAAAAATATATGCAGTATGATTTCTTTTTTTATTATTGCTCAAACACATGCAATGTGAAAATAAGTAATCATATATATATATTTATACATACTTACATACATACACATAACCTCTGGTAAATCATTAAAAGTAAGAAAGTGGTAAATAGAAAGCTTAATTTTAAAAAAACTCTAGAGTGCCTGGGTAGCTCAGTTGGTTAAGCATCTGCTTTCGGCTCAGGTCATGAGCTCAGGGTCCTGCAATGGAGCCCCACATCAGGCTCCCTGCTAAGCAGGGAACCTGCTTCTCCCTCTCCTGCTCCCCCTGCTTGTGCTCTCTCTCTCCCTCTCTGTCAAATAAATAAACAAAAAATCTTAAAAAAAAAAAAACACCCTCTGGCTTATGAAAAAGAGGAAATTTGATTGGAGAGTTATGCAAATGAACTTTAAGTTTATTGGTAATGTTCTATATAAAGCCACGAGGTAGCTATCTGAGTGGCTATTTTATTATTCTACATATCTTTCATATGCATATAACACATATACATATATATACATATGTATACACACATGTATGCATGACTTATGTATGCACGACACAATCCTTAGTTTAAAAGAGTTATGGAAAAGATAAAAATAAAGAATGAGGTGACCCTTTTTATATTTAAATGGAAAATCATTTAAAAAATAAGTGGATATGTGTAGAGGATGCTATGATTAGTATGAACGAAAGGGCAAAATGAGACTAAACACATGTTTTGCTTATTTGTGTATGAATATCTTTAGGAAGTTACACAGGAAACTGACACTGGGTTGCTACCCAGAGGAGCTAGGTGTTTGGATGACACTTAAGTAAAAGGGATACTTTTCACTGAGTGCTCTTCTGTAAATTTAAACTCTTGTACCAAGCAAATACGTTACAGTTATTACAGTAACTACAATTTAAAAATGTTAAGTATATGGTAATATCCTACCCAAATTTTTTGGTTAAAATTGGGTCCTATGATATATCCAAATGTGTGGGAAAGAAGAATCTTGATTTGTATTCTACTAACAAAAAAACTAAAGCATTCTATTCCAGGCCTTCTTGCCTAGAGGGCACAACACAAGGAGTGGGTATATTCTTCTGTTGCCACAAAAAAGAGGACTAGGGGAGAGCATGCTGTGATTATTACTTTTACAAATTGCAAATGAGAAGCATGACATAGTAGAATGGGACAAAATTCAGTTAACATCAAGCCAGAAAATCATACCAAATGTCAACTTTTCACAGACATTCTCATTAACAACATTTATGCCAGTCACATACACTGGTTTCCACAGAGACCAACCAAAATTTCCAACAGTTACTGGCTTAAAAATCTGACTTTCTAACAAAAACCGGCTTATTATATCCATGCAAAGCCCAAGGCTGAGCAACACAGAATAGCAGCAGCAGAGAACAAACATCATGAGCCAAAGTAAATCCACTTATTTATGATGTGGCTTAACCAAATTTTTGGAGGGTCATATTTTATAGCACCACCCATGATTATGGAATTTTCCTTAATTAAGAACTGTGCTAAATTTAATAAAGATATCATTTAGTTCTCTAAAATTGACAAAGCCTTCATTTTAATAAAATGATTATTCTATAATTTAGCATTTAACCAGTAATTTAAAAAATGGTTTTAGGTAGGACAGAGCCAATTTACTATTACTTTGTTCTTCAAGTTTCTGTATTGCCATGAAGTTTGTCTCTTTAAACTTTCTGAGGTAATGCCTAAAAAAAGATACTAAAGTTACCAATTTTGATATATTATACAAGTTAACAAACATTTGTGTGTCTATTGCATGTAAAACGCTCTACCAAGAAGTGAAAAGACATAGATGGAAAAATAACATATAGACTGTGCTTTCCAACAGATTTGTTTGCTGACAAAGCTGCACTGTGGCGGGGTGATGAAAGATAGGTAAGGAAGATAAATTATTTGCAGTGATGTGTGCAGCCTCTCGGGTTTATAGAAAAATCTGCTATTATTTGGAGCTATCGGACTCCTGCAAGGCTTAAAAAGCAGAAGGAACACTATACACGAGTCTTGGAAGATGAGAATGACTTTTATAAGAAGAAGAGAACAGGGAAGGGACTTCCCAAAAGACAGAAGAGCATGAATCTGATAAGATTGGTAGTACAAAAGTAATGACACATTTGGAAAACCAGGAGCTATGCCTCAGCTTAAACAGCAAGATCTCAGAGAAAGGAAATAAATGCAGATTAGAGGTCCCTGGAAGTTATGCTAAGTCATTTACATTGTGTTGTTGTTAATCTGTTCTGGGGAAGTATTAAATGTTTTAGAAAATGGTTACTTAAATTTGAAACACATTTTCTGTAATAGAAGAAATATTTGGCTAGAGCAGATTGGTGAACAGATTTTTTACAAAAATTGTGATAAGATACACTTAATATAAAATTTACCATCTTAACCATTTTTAAGTGTGGCTTTGGTATAGTCACATTGTTGTGCTATCATCACCACTATCCATCTGTAGCACTCTTTCATCCTGCAAAATGGAACTCTGTACCCATGAAATAAAAACTCCTCATTCTTCTCTCCACAGATTTTTTTCCTAAATATAAAATAACAGGTATATAAGAGGGAAAAAAATCTCCTATGGATAGTGAGAAAGAGGATTTAATAAGCGGTTGTGATACACCATATTTACATGTTCCTTGTCATCATCTCTCTCTGTGTAGATAAATAGATGATAGACATTTACACACACATGTATGTGTCCATATGTGTATTTCTGTAGATCTCAGAAAGTAAAGAGGAAATATGAGTGAATTGATCAAATAGGGTATATACTTCATTAGGAAGAAACCTTAGAGGTTAGCCATCATGAGGCTTGACCAGCAATACTGATCACTGAACATCAAACACAATAGCTTTGGACACGAAACTATCATTTAGGCAGAACACAAAAGGGTTGTATTGGATGATACAGTAAGAGGGAATACAACCACTTTTGTGGGTCACCTGGCTGACATATTAACAGTGCCAGGACCTAACGGCAAAGGATCTAGTATTCATTTATGGTCCCACAGACAACCTCCTGGCCAGGAGCTCTTTCATGGTGCCACTGCCTCGGAGGGGGCTTCAAATGGCTGAGGAACTGATGGATATATCCAGTTATGGTGTTTTAACAAGCTTCTGTGGAAAAAAAGGAGCAGTCCAGGAAATTTCAAATGAGCCAAGTAATCTTTATTGAGCACACACAATGTATTCAGCCTGGTTCTAGATTTTACAGATTACAATTAAGTTTTTACAGTGATGTATCGTCAGGAAAGACAAAGTTTTACATCTTATAGGAACATGTAGTTCTACCTAACCACAATATTATGATATTTCCATATCTTATGGTATCGCCATGGGAAAACACAAATCTGTTTTCATGAATTTACTGCAAAATCAGCTGTCATATAGACCTTAATTTAAAGATAATTAGCTTTTTTGGTAATTGGAAACATGAGGAAGAATATTGTAAAATACCCTAAAGTAAACAAACCCAGTTGGCAAAGTAAATTAGTTTTGATTTACATGAGATTTTATATGCTTAGAGATCTTGGTTTGAAAGAAACTGAAATTTCGAATCCTAAAACAATTTTAGTTCATTTTATTTCTGATGTTTGCCTAATGTTAACTTTATTGCTTTTTATTGCTATCATCAACTTCCCAAAGTATTTAAAAAGATGCATTTTTATATCTCTTATAGTCATTAGACTTTTTAAAAGAAGGATTCAATTCTATTTGGTAGAAGATGGGTTGTGATCTACAAATTATGTTGCAATAACTTCATTTTGTGACAAATGTAATAATGAAAATAATTTTCACTGGATTGGAAAATCACGGTTTTTGCCCATAGTATTGGCCGTTACGTGTTCCTGAACCTGAGGATGACATTCCAGTGGGACCACATAATCCCTAGGCTGGGATTGACTTTACAAAGTCTTGAATCAATCAGTTAGGAGAATAAACTGAGGAAAGCCTAGTAGAGTGTGGGAAATTCTGTCAAAGTTTTGGATTTGTTGCTTTTAAATCACATGAGCAAGAGGAAAAGAACTTGGGGCTCTCTTCTTTGCTTATTCCTCAAAGATTTCCAAACCCAGGTTCTTATAACAATTATTTGTTATATTTTAGTTACATTTTGCTTATTGTGTTTATCAGAACCAGAGACAACTTTACACGAGTAGCCCTGACATTTTCAATTAAAGTGTGATGTCACTCCTTATTAAAAAATGTCCATGGCCAATCACTGATTGTAGGGCAATGTTTCTATACTTTGTTATTGTTTGGCAGTGTTCATATGAGGAGATTATGGTCCCCTTCAGAAAATGAATAAGACAGGACCTTTTTTCAGATAAGTCTCCATGTGTATATACATTCACAATCATATGCTATTTCAAAGGGTTCATATATCTCCTGAACTATATCGGTGTACCTCCTATTTAGAACCTAAAACTGGAAGCACCAAATATATACTCTTTAAGCTTAACTTTCTACAACTAGAGCATCTCCTACCCTTCTCACAATCTCTTCTCCGACTATTTCATAAAATTGAGCTGCTGCTCAAGTCAACATGATTTCCTTACTATCCCCAAAACAGGTCATATTAAAATCTACTACTGCTATTCTCACCTGGATCCTGGATAACCATTGTGTTTTTCTCCTAGCCTCAGTACTAAAAAATCAAAGTTTAAAATAAGTAAGTCTCTTCAAGAAAAAAAAAATTCACACCAGCCCACAGGGAATTCTCACTTCTTTGAAATTTTAATTTGTGATACAGTGCATGGTATTGAATATACTACATAATCTCTTAAAGTAGTAACATTTTCCTGGGTGTGTGGTGATACCCCCAAGAAGATTGTGAACTTCCATAGCATGGGGTTACACTCCACACTTGGATTCTTTCAGTTAGGAACTACCTAGTGAAGAAAAATACTGTTGGGGAAATGCTGCTGATTTTATTAGGAAGTGGACTCTTGACGAGGACCAGCTGTGGCAATATTCTAGTCATGTGCCACCCTACCAATTGACTTGTTTTACCTTATGGTATTTAAATCTCATACCTAATGTCCTTACCCTCTTTTTTTCCTATAATGCTTGAACCTAAATTTGTGGAATTCTAACAGTATAGGACGTAATGGCATGTTATCATTTTGTTTTAGCACATATTTTCATTTTATGCAAATTTTCTTGCATTATTTATCATTTGATAATATATCAAGTTTTTTGAAACCATCTAAATGTCCTTAGAAAAAGTCAGAAAAATACACAATAAATAAAGTATATTATTTGCTTCTTCCACTGTGTTATGGCAATGCTTGAAGAGGAAGACTGATTACCAAAGATCAGGTGAAGGAGGGAGGGAGGGAGAAAGTTAGGAAGAAAGGAAGGAAGGAAAGAAAGAAGACATCCATAGATTGGAATATTAGTTTCACTAACTTCAAAGGAGTAATTTTTCTTTATAGGTTATAATAATTTCAATTTAAATAGAAATTCCCAATCTTAAGCACTCTATATTCCTCATTCCTGTTTTATTTGCCTCCATGAGACTTATACTTGGCATATCTCTATTTACCCATTGTCTGTATCTTCCTACTGAAATATCAGCTCTGTGAAGGTAAAAATTTGTTTTGTTTCTTACAGAGACCCAAACCTATAATAGAGTCTGGCCCTAATTAGATACTCCATAGGTACTGAATAATTTCTAAAAATCACAACAATGTCATATAGATATGGGGTAGAAATAGTCTCACTAAACTGAAAATCTATGCTTTTAGTTCTTTGTGTTCTAATACCAGTTTTGGATTTGGCCCAATTATAGTATCTTCCAACTTAATTTTCTTCTTTTATTTCCCTCATGATGATTTTGAATTAGAAGAACTATAAGATGTAGTGCCAAGTCCTTTCTCAAGTTCTATTAATAGAGACTTTTAAAGTGTGTATTAGTCAATTAGAATCCATGGGGAAAAGGGCTATTTCTGAAAAATTTTCATGTTGTCTTCTATAATCCTTCTGAAACAGCCTTTATATCTAGGTCAAGAATATCTTTTTTTCCCACTTTTTAAAGATTACAAAGTCTCATACATACAGATCTGCAAACTTAAATTGATAGGACAGATCTTAATAGCTTTATTAAGCTATTATTTATTCCATGACAATTTTGGGTAATTGTGCTTGATTTGAAAGATATGAGCAATGGCTCTAAGTGTAATGAGGGTCTCTTAGGTTATGAAGTCAAGCAAGGTAGACATGGATCAATTATTTGATGATTTTATGAAGGAGGACAGCTGCATTCTAAAGATAGGATAGGAACAATTTACATTTGCAATTCAGACTTACACCATTTACTTATATTATCTTTACATGTCTAGTTCATTTCCCCTGTAGCTTTATATAATAACAGTTTAATTCGGCTCTGTTTTGTACATGTTCTTCAAAACTTTCATCTTTCTGAGCTCATTTTTATAGCACAAAGTAAATGAGTTATTTTCAGGACAATCAAAGACATGAGTTAGGCCATATTTGCTCCCTAAAAATCCTGAATTTTGTCCATTTATATCAACATTCTTTCTCATTTACTATGTGGAAAGCTCTGGAGGGGGGAGATAGTCTGGAGGTGAACAAGCCTTTACAGAGTTCAGTCTAGTGGGAAAAATAGACACACACATATCACTACTCTATAGCTAAAGTCATGAGGCAGCAGGGAGTGCAATGTGGAACACAGAAGAAAGAAGGACAAATACCAGCAGTTTATGAAGTAAGGGAGTGAGACAGAAAAAGAACTTATAGGGTTACAACGAAGCTTTAGAGCATGAGATTTCATGCTGTCTTAGATAGAAAATATGGCTAGAAATGCATGTTGTAGCTAGAATGTGAAGGGTCTTACTTGCCAGGTTAAGTTATGTGCAATTTTCCTTTTGGGTAAAGAGAGTATTGTGGTCCTCTAGTAACTAAATACCAAGAAAACAGCCTGATAGTAGCTACTGAGACTATGTGCTTATTTGAGAATATTTAGTGTTGTGCAATGATTTGAAATATCCGAGGGAAAAGAATTATATATTTTAAACATTTTTTGTATAAAAATTGATGAAAGGAAGCAAATGACATATAAAATTCACTTAATCATTTAATAAATTCATTTTACACAAGAGAATACAATGTAAATTGGGTTTCCCTCCTACTCAAACTCTAGTCCTTCTCTTCAGAGATAATTACTAGCAGATTGTTATGATTTCTTTCCTATATGTGTGTGTGTGTGTGTGTATATATATACACACACACACACACACACACATAAAATCATATGCAACTTCTAGAATTGTATCATGAGGCCCTCCTTGGCCCCCCAAACAAGCAAAATTGGCTACACTGTAAAAAAATTACAGCCTCTAAAAAAGCCTCCCAGGGCATACAGCAAATAAAGAAACATTTATTCAAGAAAATTTACTAAAATTAGATTAAAACAGAGAGAGTCTGTGGCATTTGAGGCACTATCCTTTCCCTCCCTTTTCCCCATCTCAACTCAGCATAAGAGAAGTTGCCTGCCTAGTAGGTGTGTTCAAGAACAGGGAACTCCCTCACCTCAGCTCCCAATCAAGGGCTACTGCGATTGAGAGCTGTGGGAAGGGGAAGGCCACCAGTATTTCTTATCTTCTCCAACTCAAAATGAGAGAGGCTAAAGTTATGGTGAGTGTGGCCAAGAGGTAAGGCGCTCCTTTTTTCCACCTAGTCCCTACCAGTAGGAAGAAGCTGTTCCCCAGGTACAGTTGGCTGAGAATACTGGAAAGTCAACTACCCTCACCCAAGCTCACTTGTAGTACAGAGCTTCCAAGCTGGAAGAGGCTAGCCAGGAAGACCAGAGGCTACTTTCTTGCCTGAAGCACAGAATAGTGGCTCAGAGTTTTAGTTTTAGGGAGACGTCCATAAGAAAAGAGAGCTCCAACACTCTCCCCCAAAGGATCTGACTTTATTTGAAAAAAATTTTTTAATTTTTATAATAACATCTGAAAATCAATTAAGATGTCCTATAAATAGAATAAAAGACACCATATGACTATCACAATAGATGTAGAAAAAACATTCAGCAAAACTCAACACCCATTCATGATAGAAACACCTAACTAGAAATAGAAGGGAATTTTCAATCTAATAAAGGATGTCTATGAAAACCCACAGCTAACATCATATCTAATGGTAAAAGACTAAATACTTTTCCCCTAAGATCAGGCACAAGACAAGATTGTCTGCTTTCTCAATATTGTAGTGAAGATTTAGTATATTTGGAGTAAGATTTTGCTAAATACTGCTGACATATTCTCCAAAAATGTCCTATTTTTTGCCATGAAAGTATTAGAATGCCTCTTTCTTTGTCCATCATAAAACATCTTGAGCTCCGCAATCTGTGAGCTTTAATTTCAACTGCTTTAATTATAATTGAGGTTCAATATTTGTCATATGCTGTCTATTTTCAATAGCATTTCTGCAAACTGCCTGTTATATTTTGACCCATTTTTATTTGTTGTTGGTTTCTTGTGTTGATTTATGAAAACCTTTTATATATTAAGAATTCTGTCTCTATATTTTATATATAAATGTTTTGCAAACATTTTTTTAGTTTGTCATTTGACTTTGATCATATTTTTACTGTCTTATAAATTATTTAATTAAATACATCTGTTTTTTGTGTTTTGTATCTTTTTTAGGAAAAGCTTCCAATTTCCAAAATTTAAAAAATAAATAAAAAATAAATTCCCCACTTATTTGTTATAATATTTAAATTTTGGTCCATCCAAAATTATGATATAAAGATGGAGATTGGCATCCAACTTGTATACTCCCCAAATAGTTGAGCAGTTGCTCCCTCATCATTAAAAAAAAAAAATTCATCTTTTTATCATGTTAAAAAGCCATTTTATCATTAAGTTGATTACTATGTGGTTTTTTAAAAAAATGTATATTTGGGTTATTTACCATATTGTTTCTTTTGTTCTATGCTGGGAGAGGCAGTCCAGCATGGGTCTTGATCATGCCTGCACAGTCCTTCAGTATGTTGTAAGGCTTACATATTTCCTAATATGAGTAGTGTCTGTAGGTAGTTACACAGGCAACTAAGTAGGTCAACACTACTCTGTTCATTTTGTGTGTGGGGGGGTGGGGACGGGGGGGGGAGCGGGGGCAGGGGCAGAGGGAGGCTGGCTTGTTCATTGCTTGCTACAACGTTTACTGCTTGCTCAAAAAATACTGGGCCCTTTGCCCTGGATTCCTCTCCTTGAACAAAACCCTCTGTGTATGCATGTATCCTCTGGGCACATTGCATAATCTTGGTGGAATTTTGCAGCAAGGGTGAACACTGCAAATATGCTGATGTTCATGCTGCTTGTTCTAATATGAGTAATGAAGTCTTTTTCTCTGACCCAGGAGTTTCATGTCTTCTGCCAGCATCCATGAAATAGTAACAGATTATTTTATTAGCTTGTATTTTGGTAAAATCTCAAACTCTTCAAAGTTTTTGACAATCTGAATATTTATTCATATTAAACTGTCTTCATTATCCTAATTTTAAATCTACATTTTAATAAGTGATAAGATTATGCTCTCTTCAATATTTGCTCTTCACTAAATTTCCTGATCACTTTATGTCCTTGTTTTACCTGAAAATAAAACCTGGTAGTAATTTTATTGTGCTCACACTAAATAAAAATATACTGATTTAGGGAGAATGAAAACCTTAAATACTGTTACCTGCCTAAAACCTACTATGCTACTATTTTTCATGTATTTCTGCATGATGCTCAATGGCATTTTTTAATACATAGGCCCCTGCATATTTTGTTAATTATATTATTTTATGGTTTATCTTTTTTATTCTTAAAAATTGAATTTTAAGATTTTTTTTTGTACTGGTTAAGGTGACTAGGTTATGTTGTGAAAACAAAAATGGCAAAATTTCAGTAGCTTAAAGTAGCTAAAATAGAATGTATGCTACACTTTTAGCACAGGTATTGGGAGCACGGAGCTCTGGGTAGAACATGGGTCTCCAGCTGAGATATTTATTTTCTTATTACTTACCAGCTGTCTACCAAGTTAATGCTAAGTACTTTAAATTTTTGATTCAGGAGCATCCACTTTCAGTAGCACTTTCTGTGTTAGATAACACTGGTTCCTACATGAGTGGAACTTCCAAAAGTCAGGGATTTAACACATAACAATTTTATTTCTTATACGTAATAATTCAGTTTACATGCTTTAATTAGCCAGAAATTCTCCAAATGGTAATACAGGGACAAAGACTTATTCTATTATGTGGCCCCACCATTTTCAACACAGGCTTCCTAGGTTGCTCTGAAAGCTGTCTCCCTTCTATTTTGGGGAGGAGGAGAGAATGGAAGACTATATGTGGGAGAATTTTGGGGCCCTGGAAGTGATACACATCCTTCATTTTCACTTATATTTTAGATTTTAGTCTCAGCCACCCCTAATTGCAAGAAAGGATATGAAAATAGTCTAATGTGGGCCCAGAAAAGAACAAAAATGTATGAAAAGCTGTACAAGAACAAAACATTTGTTAAAATTGTCATTTGTACCATCTTGGAGATTGACCGTGTGTCAAATGAGGTAGTAGCTATAGGAAAAGTAGTTGGAAAGAACCATAGTAGCCTCTAGTCTGCTGTTACAAGAAAGATATGAGCTTAGGCAACAACTGCCAGGTATTTCAATAAAGTTTGGAAGAAATGGAACAGATTTCAGAAATCGATGGCCTTATACGATTGAAAAATGCAGCTGATTCTGAATTTCAATAGTAAGAGATAATTTAAAAAGGCTTTGAGTCTATTAGTCTGTTCAAGCTGTCATAACACATACCATAGACTAGGTGGCTTAAACAATAGGAATTTATTTTCTCACAGTTCTGGAAGCTGGGAAGTCCAATATTAAGGTTGCTATCAAGGCTGATTTTTAGTGAGACCTCTCCTGCTATGTCTTCACAGAGACATTCCTCTGTGTGTGTGATGAGAAAGATAGAGATTTCTGGTGTCTCTTCCTCTTCTTATAAGAACTCCAGTCCTACCAATTAGAGCCCCATTCTTATGACCTCATTGAATCTTAATTATCTCTCTAAGGGCCTTAACTCCAAATACAGTCACATTGGGAACTAGGGCTTTAAACATATGAATTCTGAGGGACACAATTCAGTCCATAACAGAGTAACAAAAGTCCAGCCCAATTTTTAAAAAAAACAACATGACTCAGACTTGTTTATGTTTCAAATGGCCCAAGACAATCAAATCTTGCTAGCCTGCAATCTACTTTGTCTCTTTGACATGATTTTTCAAATCTGTTACAGACATTGCTGTATAGTTGCTTTTCTACCTGAGTCCCCAGTTCTGAGAAAAACCTCACTTTTGATCTACATATTGGTTATATTCAATTGTTTGGAAATTATTTCTCCTGTTTCATGTTTAATCCATCATAAAGCAAAGAGCGCAGATTTCACAGGTTTAATGTCTATAAAATCGGTTAATATTGCTGCCTAACACTGGTTGAGTTATTCTTGGTTTGCTGACTAAACACCTTTTTCATTATCCAAAGTTAAGGTCTGGATCCTGAATAATAGTAAATTCACCAAGACAAGTGTGATCTTGAAGGTCCTTATTAAGGTACTTATTCCCTCTTTCCCAAGTTATACTTTTTTTTATTTTACTATGTATAATTAAAATAAGTTATTGACTCCTATCCAATTTAAATTAGTTGAAAATTCCAAAGCTAGGAAGACTTTATCTCAGGCTACTGTAATAATTCTCAGATATATTATCACACCCACCCTGTAATATAATCTTATAATCTTTATAATATAATGGAATATGGGAAGTTTTCAGAGTATTGGCCCTGATTTTCCAAAAGAATATTCTGGAGCTGATCTTAGATGATCATAATATATAAGTCTTACAAAATTCTACACAGTATTTTAGAAATTATTGTCTTCTGTAGTCCCAAAACACTTATTAAAACAAAATATATCTGATGTAGCAGACATAGTAAATTAAGAAGTGTTAAAATGGGATATAACAAGAACAGAATCTCCACGAAGTCAACACAATGGATAGTTAATCAGGGATAGCAGATAATAAAATAAAATAATTAGTAGTAAGCAATCACCTTTTAAGGATAGATATCTCCTTTTAAGATTTCAAGGAATTGGTCCATGAATTGTCCACCTTAATCCCAAAAGGAGCAGTATGAAAGAAGTTGAGATTCAAGAAATCTGCTGGTGGAATATTGAATGAGAATAACTATTATCATTATAAATTATAAGCCTATTAAATGCCAAGCCAGAATGGCCTAAGAAAACTTAGGTTATATCAAAAGTTTCTTAAAAGGTCAAGTATAAGATAAAATTAAAGAGACAAAGGAAGAAAAAAAGCCCTAGGTTTATGTGTATAAGAAAACTGCATAAAAGCAAACCAGGGAGGCATGGATTTAACACTCTAGAGAAGAGGAGGAACAAGAGAAGGCCATTTAATTCCCCAAAAGCCATTGGAACTGAAGTTAGTATTCACAAAATTATAGAACCTGAGTCTAGAGTTGTAATTATCACACACTGCTTGGGCAAGAGCCCTGATGGAAAGGCTATGTGAGATCCTGAGTGATGTGATTTCAAAAGACACCAAGACTGCTGTATTATAGAGAAGCAGAGTAAACCAACTGATGAAAACTTGCAGATTATTTTACAGGAGAAACAGAAAATAGACCAACATTTCATCTTGAAATGAGATAGTTTTGAATGAACTTTGAACTTCAAATATTTAAAGGATTAATATGTGGGCGCTGGATTAGAATTCTCTATCTATGCATTATGTTTGTCTAGCAGTCCAACTGATTTCTGGAAACTTTTCCAAGTCTAGCATTTTATAATTCTAAAAGTTACAGATTACAATTTGGAAATAAGATTTGACTCAATGTAAAAACTTTCTTAATAGAATCATAATGTAGATGGTTTAGGAATACAGACTTTTGAGATAGATTATCAGCTTCAAATCCCATCTCCACCAGTTACTGTGTGACATTTACCAAGTTACCCTTTCTGTGCCTCAGTCTGACTATCTGTAAATCACAGATAACAGTCACACTTAAATCATAAGTCTATGCTGAGGAGTTAAAATATGACTTAAAACACTGCCAGACATATAGTAAATGCTGCATAAATGTTAGCCATTATTACTATTAAAGTTGTTAGGAAACAGAACAGCATATCTTATAAACAATCACACTAGTTGGGGCTGTGTTAGTCGATCTTGCTCAGAGGGTAGGAGTCTATGATTCCATTATTCCTTTCTCTATTCATCATAGAGAACAACCTAACAGGAAAGATAGGCATAAGGAAATAATCATACCTAAGATAGTTCTGTAGAGTCTTCTTGCCTTTATCCTATCACAGGGCCAAGAGAGAATGGTGAAGGTGATAATTTTCAACAACTGACTGAGAACAACTGACTTTTATAAATAAATATAAATTTAAGATAAAGCATAAATACTGCCATCCAGAACACTCTGCACAACAAAGAGTATTTAAATATAAGACACTGGATTCATATCATTTCCATTTTGCAGGGGGAAGGGTGAGAGGAATGCAGAGTGACTTCTAGTCCAAGAAGCAGAAGCAGCATCTGGAGTAGAGCATAGGCTATGCATCTTCCAGCCTTTGATTTCTACCAACTTGCAATGCAACTATGGAACTAAATCACTTTCTCATACACACAAAATCACTAGACTTAAAATTAGTGAAATATCACCAGATGAATTAAAATTTATTTACTTTCCAAACAAATCATTCAAAATGGAAAAGCAAGGCTAATGTTTCCTTCTCTCTCTAGGTTTTGCCTATACCTCTCCTACAGCAACTATCACAATCTCCTAATTAATCTCTTGCCTCGAAAACAATGGTGTCTTATCATTTCCATATTGCCAGACTTTTTTCACAGAAAATGAAATCAAATATCTTTAAAATAAATGTGTGAAGTTACTTGTAAAAGCTGAAAATACTGAATACTGTTAAATGAACAAATGTTTTTATTAATACCTTTTGTGTGCCCTCATTAAAGTTTGGGATTAAGATGTTTATACAAAAAGTTGAACAATTAAGACTCTGAGCTTATTGAAAATATGATTTCTTATTCATATCTGTACTCCCAGGTTCTCTTACACTTCCAAGCACATGTATAATAATAGGTGCACAAAAATGTTATAAAATGCACAATCTGATTGATTACTGAAAACTGTCTGATACAACTACCTCTAATAACAACAGTAATTAAGAAAATAATTGTCAACATTCCCTAAGGTCTTTTTATAGTTCCCTGTAGTAAATACTTAAAATGTACTATTTTATTTAATCCTCACAGCAAATCCATGAAATGCATATCATTACATAATATGTGTGTCCCTTATAAGGACATTTGTTATTGGATTTAGGGCTCATCCAGATAATCCACCCAAGATCCGTAAGTTATTTACATCCACACAGATTCTTTTTTCTACCAAATAAGGCCATTTTGCAGCTTTTGGGGGTTAGGAAGTAGACATATCTTTTTGGGGGTCATTGTTCAACTCACAACACTTTTATAATAAATATCAAAAACTGAGTAGGTTAAGACACAAATTCATGGTCTTACAGGTCTTATGTCAGAAGTCTGACACTAGTCTCATTGGGTTAAAATCAAGATGTTGGCAGAAATATGTTCCTTTCTGCAGACTCTATGAGTGAATCTGCCTCCTTGCTATTTCCAGCTTCTAGAAGCTGCCCACATCTCTTGGCTTACGGTCTTCAACCTCTAACTAAAGTCAGCATCATTGCATTTCTCTGACCCTTCTTCTGTCATCACATCTGTCCCTAAGAGCTAGGGAAGGTTTTTTTACTTTTAAGGATTCATAATCAGATTTGGTACACGTGGGTAACCCAGGATAGTCTTCTCATCTCAAGGACCTTAACCACATCTACAAAGTTCTTTTTACCGTATAAGGTAAATTAGTCAGAGGTTTCAGGGCTAGGACATGGATATCTTTAAGGGACCATTATTCTGCCTCCTATGCAATGCCTAAGACCTGGTATTGCTTCAGAACCATGTTTGAAGACATATTTGAAGATTAGTGGTGCTACTGCACTCACAGGAGCTGAAGATAATGTCCTTATCAATAGAAGTCAACAGACAAGCCTGGGACAACCAGAAATGTGCTCGATCAGGGCTGTAGTCCCTGCTCTGCTGGTAAGCTCTGCTCACTGCTGTTTCCAATATAAGTTCCAGACCAGGTGACAATGGTCCCTTAACGTGCTATGATGTTAGACAATTTTACACAGGATCGTCATCGCCCTCAACAAATTTACTCTGCACCACCAGTATTACAGTGCTATAAAAACATTAATATAAATATTTACATAAGGGGCAATATGGCCACCAGGATGGGTGAATTGAGACAGGCTTCGGGTGTCCCCTGACTCACAGACCCTAAACCACCTATTACCCTTCATATTGGTTTGTCGACAGGGCAACATAACAGGTCATATTTTTTTTTTGTAGAAGTGACATTGCCTGGTGAGGGTCTTTTGGTGAAGTTCATCCTAGTCTAACTGAACAGCTTTTAAAAGCTGGACTTATTGTAGATCATATGAAGCCGATTTCCTTTCAAAAGTTTATTTTAATAATTTAGCCAAAATTGGTTTCTGTTGCATGAGACTTAGAAAGCTGACTAATACAGAAACATTTTTAGTCTGTTCAACATGTTACATTTTATCATAGAGAAGGCTTAGTCTTTCAGTGTGATGTTAATTCCCTCAGACACTTCCATTTTGCCTCCATATGTTGAAATATTTTAATTATAATATTGCTGGTTTCCATCAAGCGCATGACCTAATATGTCATTTCTCTTTGATGTCTAGTTATTATCTGGCCTAACTGGACCAAAAAAAGAAAATTAAAAAAGACAGATTTAGTCTAAAGAATGCCAAATATAAAATAGATTGTCTATAGTAAGTCATAAGAGAGACATTATGGTCTATTACAATGACCTTCTGCAATTTGATTAACCTCTCTGTGCATCATTTTCTAAATTTTTTATTGTGACAAATAAGGGACATGAAATCAAATACTGTATGTAAAAACATGCCATTACACCTCTCATTTAGCAGGTGACTGGTAAATATGATTATTGGTATGACACAGATTTTGATAAAATGATTTTATATGATTGTTTATAACTTTCAACAGTAAATTTGAAGAATATTTTGAGAGAGATCAAATCTTATGCAAAAACTAACCATCTGGTTCAGAATGTTTACTGTACGTAGTTGGGATACTATGAAGGACAAGCTTTGGTAAAGCCACAGTTTTCGAAGATCCAAGTCAGAATGGATCCTTACTCGTTGAGTATATAAAAACAACTCTTTCACTCTTTAAAACATTTCTGTTTTGGAAAAAAAAGGAACTATGAGTTAAAGGGTTGCCTAGTAGAACCAAAAACTCAGTGCTTAATTTATTACACCATTGCTTTTCTTAATCTTTTTATAAAGAGTACCTCTTGCATTGACCTGGAAAGGTAGAGCCAAGCCCATGATGCAGTTCTTAAACATTTATAATTATTAATTCCAGATTTAGGCTTTGAGGTCTTTATCACTCTGAGTCCAAATAGCAAAACAGAAATATCTCTAAGAACTTAGAAGAGATTTTGTTAGACAAATGATGAGATGTCTAAGAAGTCAAATTGAGTATATAAAGGCAACCCGGAAGTTAGCAACAGCAGGAAACTATTATCACCTAGGTTGCACAAAGGGAGGAGGCATTTTGATATTCTCGGGGCTGAAGTCACTGGAGGAAGCTAGAAAATATATCAGCCCTGCCTGGTGTGAACTATTGCCATAGAGACACATATTGGCTGGAAACACCACCCAAGGCAAAGAAAGAGAAAATAGAAAGAGAGAGGAAGAGAAAGAGAAACACCATTTAAGGCAGAGAAAGTGAAAAGGAAAGAGAGACAAAGAGAAGAGAAAGAGAAACTAACATCACTCAAGGCAGAGAAAGAGAAAGAGAAAAAGAGAGAAAGAGAAAAAGAAACACCACTCAAGATAGAGAAAGAGAAAAGAGAAAGAGAAAAGAAGAGAAAGAGAAAAAGAAAGAGAAAGAAACGCCACCCAAGCAGAGACAGAGAAAATTACCTTTACCTCCTTCCACCCTTCAATCTCCTGAAAGAGCCTTGTACCGGTTGAACCCAATCAAAAGTCAGCTGAGTAAATGCAGTCTGCAGGGATTGGACACTTCAAAAAAGAGCAGGTGAAAGCAGAAAAAAAGAAAAAAAGAGAGAGGAGGGGAGGGGAGGGGAGGGGAGACAAGAGGAGAGGAGAGGAGAGGAGAGGAGAGGAGAGGAGAGGAGAGGAGAGAGAAAGGGAGGGAAGGGGAGGAGATGGGAGGGGAGAGAAGAAAAGAAGAAAAGAAAAAGAAAAGGATCTGAATGTTAATAGGCCCAGAACTGGTCTCAGCCCAGGGGGCTTTTTCAGTTCTCAGAATGGACCTTGTTGTTACAAAACTTTCAATACAGTGGAGAAGGAAGTAAAGATATCACAGGTATTCCTGAAAGTTCAATAAGCATACCTTTCTCTGTCTAACCCTTTTTACTGATTTCATAATGAAATCCTATTGATTTTACTTTATTCTCCGTTGTTGCCTTTCTAAACATGTATTATTGCTTTAGCTTCCTAAATAATCTCCCCATATTTTATACTGTGAAAAACTTGATGGAGTTCATCAGACAAAAATTCTTTTCAAATTACAAATCATATTATGTCACTATTCACACACCATTTAATTCCTTAATGCCTTTCTGTAACTCCTGGAATAAAGATCTGTATCTATAACTTGACTTATAAGGCCTTATGTGGCCTGTCCTCTCTGTCTCCCCAGGTTCACTTTTGGCTGCTCTCCTTCTCACATTCTAGAATTTTTATAGTTAAACAAAATGTACCATTCTATGTTACTCTTCAAGAACCAATTAATTGTAGCTTAACTGATATCTGACTAGTCTTCTTGATGTTGCCCTTCACACTGTTCCTTTAAATAATCACACAGGCACCAAAAAACGAACAAGAGAAAAGAAAAGAAAAAGAAAGTATCAACTCTGAAAAAAAAGAATTTTGGAGGCAATCTTATTCACTGAAAGATCCATAATGCTGGGTTGAGAAATCATGGTTCTTGATCAATAAAACCTTTGTTCATTGCATTAGCAAAACCACCTCACCTTTCCAAGACACAGCTATCAGAAAACCAATGGGTATAAAAGATAGTGAGGGGAGATAGACAGTGGCAATAAGAAGCTTCCTAGTAGGCATACATACTGGCAGTTGTGGTTTTATACTTACGAAGTTTTACTTAAAGTGTTGAAAACTGAAAATTAAGAGATCAAATTTATGTCAGTTTACTTGCAATTTATGTACACTCAGTACTCTGGAAATTGGACCTTTTGTCCAATTGCAATTCTGTGAAGGTTTTTTTTGTTTGTCTGTTTGGTTGGTTGGTTTTTTAATCACCATTTAAGCACAGAGCATTTGGAACCAAGAGGAAAACCACACTATTTCGGGCAAGTACTGGGTCTTGATAGGTCTCTGTTCTTTGATGAGTAAGTAGAAAAATAGTCAACAATATTATTAAGAAAAAAAAACTATAGGTAAAAGTAAACAAAAATCATAATTGACATTCAGAAAAAAAGATACTTCTCAGGTTTATTTACTATAGGTATCAGAATACATTTTAGAAAGTTATTTTATAGTCTTGTTGAGATGGAACAAGGCACACATGTTTTAAAAGAGAAAAAAAGATGACTTCAGGATAAGAAGAAAATAAATTGAACTCCTTCAAGGAAATTTAAGCTTTACAATAAAATTAAAATCTATGGTGTTGGCAGGAGAGAATTAACCCAGCAAGTAGAAAAAAACTGAACAGATTTAAAAAAAAAAAAAAAAAAACCTAAAACATATTCAGAAAAAAATTTTCTGAAGATGAAAAATATTTGTCTTTTTAAATAAAGGGGAGTAGTGCCTGGGTGGCTCAGTTGGTTGAACGGTTGAGCACTTCACTCTTGGTTTCAGCTCAGGTTGTGATCTTATGGGTAGTGGGATGGAGGCCCATGTTGGGCTCTACACTCACTGGGGAATCTACTTCCCTTCTCCCTCTCCCTTTGCCTCCCCATGCACTCTCTCTCTCAAACAAATAAAAATAAAATCTTTAAAAAAATAAAATAAAGGGGAATGTAAGGGCCAAGACCAATTAATTAAGAAAGTTATAGCTAGATAAATCCTAGCAAACTTTTGAATTGCATAGATACAAAGGAGAAAAAAAGGAATTAGGACAAAGTTTTGAGAGACAACTGAGACCATCCCCCCAAATTTTATTTCCATTTACATGCTTCTTCATACCCAAATGAAATAATTCTAATTATTAGGTAACCCATAACCAAAAAATAAAATAAAAAATATGCATTCTAATTTCATTAATACTTACATTATTCTAAATACCTTGGCTGGCTAAAAAAAAAAAAAAAAAAAAAAAAAAAAAAAAAAAAAAAAAAGAAGATTTCCCCCCCATAAAAGGATAACTCCTTTATTCGAAAAGAATAAGAGAAAGTATTGTTTTCAAATACATTATGTCTATATAAGCATTATGCTAAACAGAATTAACAACTAATTCTTCAAATTAAAAAAAATCTGTGAATTGGGAAACTAAAAAATACTAAAATTTAGTTTTCCATATGTCTTGTCTACCTAATTCATGCATCAATTTTTCTAATATCACAACAAAACCCCCCAAACTAGGAATTATAAAAATGGACTCTTACTATATGAGAGAAGGAAAGAAGGGAGGAAGAAAGAAAATCAGCATTTTGCCAGCAGATATGGAAAAACAAATCATATTTCTAAATGGTACAACTGTCATATAAATAGTTGAAAAGGTATCAGATGGATTAAAGAGTTATGAGTAAAAAAAAATTATAGTACAGTAAACCAGGAACTATGTAATGTTAAAATGATTTCAGGAAGAGGAACAACTTCCTAAGCACTAAAGCAACAAAAGAAAAAGGCAAGTCTGTGGGCAGCCAACTTTCTTGGTGGAGGGAAGAATTAAGTGCCTAAGGTCGCTAAGTCCTAAAGGAGGATGGAGACAGAACACTAGCATATCCCCTACAAATACTGATAGAGCTCTAGTTTACTACATAGTACATGAAAATCTAATTCAAAAATATTTTGTAACTTGACCAATAGAAGAGTGATGAGAACCCAAATTATAGATTTCCTGCCCAATGGTATGCTTTATATAGTATTCCCTGGCTATTATTGACCTTTTTTCTTGTTTCACAAATATCAAGTATTAAAACCTTATTATTAAAATATCTAAGGTGTCGTCCTGCTCAAGATTAAAATAATAATGCAAAAATTTGAAAGGTAGTTAATAGTTCCACATCCTATTCTTAAAAATGGTTATTTATAGTTATTGACCAACCATAATTTCTATGTTAATTTGATTCTTGGAATAACTCTTACTCTACTGTAAATCGTGGCTTTATAGCAATAATTTCCATATGTAATATTATTAATATAGAATAGATACATATCACTTAGCAAATCAACAGGACTTAAAAGATATTTAAATTTTATCTAATTTATGTTTAGAATGATTAGTTTCAATGAAAACTCAAATATAAATGTATTTGTATATAATAAAAATACAAAGTAATATATATTGACATATAAGATTTAATGAAGAATTTAAAGTGTTTTGGAGAAATTCAACAATTTCTAAAAGCATGATGATATATATTTTTTCTCAGTAGAGAAAGCATGTCATTTTGTAATATGTTAGCATTTTCCAAAATAAGAGGTATTTCTTTGAGACCCAAAAATATTATTTCAAAGCAAAATTAAAACTTAAAAGAGATACAGTAATGGTAGTAGGAGTAAGGGGTCATACGAAACCTCTCACAGGTAATGATTTAAAAAGTTGACTAAAATATTAAAAAAATTTAAAGAAACTTAAGAGAGTCTAAGAGGTCATATGAGAGTTTGCACTTGAAAATGTGCAACTGGAAAGTTGTTAAAATTGACAATGTAGGATCCTGGCCAATGGGCTCTGCCAAATCTCCACAGCTATAGCAGCAGAGCATGGATAATAGAAAACCTCACCCTAAGTGAAATAAGTCAAGCAGAGAAAGACAATTATCATATAGTTTCACTCATATGTGGAACATAAGGAATAGGGCAGAGGACCACAGGGGAAGGAAGGGAAAACTGAAGGAAGAAATCAGAGAGGGAAATAAACCATGAGAGACTCTGGACTCCAGGAAACAAACCGGAGGTTATAGAAGGGAGGGGGTTGGGGGATGGGGTAACTGGGTGATGGGTATTAAGGAAGGCACATGTGATAAGCGCTGGGTGTTATATGCAACTAATGAATCTTTGGACACTACATCAAAAACTAATGTACTATATGCTGGCTAATTGAACATAAAGAAAAAAAAGATAAGGAAAAAAAAAAGAAAGAAAACCTCGCCCTTATCAGTTCAAGTACCAGAGATAAGAAATCAGGGCTGAAAAAACAGCCATAAATTTAAGGGGCAATTTTATCAGCAAGAGAACTACAGAGGTAATATCTAAAATCTGAGAATTAACTCTGCCCAAAACATTAGCTGAAAGCTGAACTGTCCATTTACGGCAAATATTCCAAAGTCCCTAATGAGAAAGGACAAAGGATTTAATTGCACTGGGGCCAGATCTGTAAGTTTGTAACTTTTTTTTTTTAAACTGAGTATATTTCCCAATAGGCCCTGATTTATCAGCAGAAAATTGAAGCCTTTTAAGCTAAGAGAGCAATGAAATTGGTGGCTGCATGGCATGAGGAAGAAAAATTTTGCAGTGCAAATTCAGATAAGTTAGTTAACTGCCTATTAGAGCATTAAACCAAAATCATCATAAGAATACAACACAATCCAGTCGCTACAATATATCTACTACAATATTCATTTTTCAACAAAAAATTTCTAGACATGCTAAGAAACAGGAAAATGTGACTCATACTTTGGATAAAAAGCTGTCATGAGAATATGATTTTTGACTAGATCCAGATGTTGGATTTAAAAAGATATCATAGCAGCTAATATAATTATTTTTCAGAGAACTAAAATATTTTCAAAGAACTGAAGGAACGTTACAGTATCAGTGAATGAACTATAGAGAATTTCAACAATTAGGAAACCTTAAAGAAGAAAATTGCTAGGACTGAAACGTAAAGCTGAATGTAAAGTTAGACTTCTTCACATCTTCCCTGCACATTTATAGTTCATTCATAGTTCAGGACATTATCAGAAATTTGGGCAGAGTTTAGGCAGAATTTAAAGCTCACCCTCCACTCTGAAAATCTTCTCCTTCACTTTTCATGTTGGCTATTCCTATACAAGTCTACCACCTTGTTTTTATAAAAGATGGAAATTTTTTAAAGATTTATTTATTTATTTGAGAGAGAAAGAGAGTGTGTGCACATGTGCATGGCGGGAGGTGGATAGGAAGAGAGAAAATCCCAAGCATACTCTCCACGGAGTGTGGGGCCTGATGTGGGGCTTGATCCCAGGACCCTGAGATCATGACCTGAGCCAAAATCAAGAGCAAGTCACTTAACCAACTAAGCCACCCAGGTGACTCTAGACTGAATTTTTCTGTTAGAGTTTTAGTTAATTGTATGGCATGGACTGCTCTCAAGTAGTGCTTTTTTGGTGTTTTCTTTGCTTTTTTATGAGGATGTCTATAGCTTACAGTTGTTATCTGAAAGAGGGTTGGTATAATACAACTACTTGGCCATCATGGAAGCAAAATCTTTTGATCTATTCTTGACATACATTTATTTATTCAGTTATTCGCTCATGCAATTGTTCATTGAATTATTCAACAAATATTTTTAAATATTTCATGAATTATTCAACAACATATTTGTTAATATTTGGTAGCAATGTGTATCACGTTTGTTCAAACCTCTGGAGATGAGGTTGAGCCAGAGAAAGACCTTTTCCTATATTAATGAAAGAGACAGAAAATAAATAGGAATACAAACACATTAATTATACATGAAAATAAATTCTATAGAGAAAGTGGTGGGGGGTGGGGGTACATTTTATGCTAGGGAAAAAGGAAGTCCTATATGAGAAGCTGAAATTTGAACTGAAGCATGAACAAAGAGAAGAGGGAGCATACAATCAACTGTAGAATTACATCCTACACAGAAAGAACAACAAGAACTAATGCCTGATGGAGGCCTTGAGAAAGGTGGCCAGTTTATGAGTGAATGGTTTTAGAACTGCCAGCATTACCAAATAAAAATACAGTATGCCCAGTTAAATTTGAAGAAGTTGTCATGAGACTTATTATTTAGTTTAACTGCAATGGAAAGCAATGGAAGATTTTAAGCAAGATCGACATAATCTGCTTTTTAAGTTAAATTAAAAAAATACAATTACAGAATTCAGACAAAGATTAAATTGGATAAACAAAAATCTGGATGCCTTATGGCAGCAATTGTTTTTTAACTCATTTGTGAGAGATGTGGAGAAGGAGAAATGTACATGGTAGGTTCAGACAATAGGAAGTCAGCTGGCTGGAGTCAAGGGTTTATATCAAACAGAATATAGAAGTAGGTTTAGTGTAGTCTAAAAAGGGCCTTGAAAGATGACCAAGATATACTTTATTTTGGTAGGCACTGGGGAGATGAGACAAAAGTATTGTAATGGATCAGATATGGACTAAGCCTGTGGAAATGGCAATAAAAACATCAGGAGTTCTCTTTCCCACAATGTGGCAGACTAAAAATTCTTTTCTTTTTAAAGATTTATTTATTTATTTGACAGAGACAGAGACAGCGAGAGGGAGAACACAAGCAGGGGGAGTGGGAGAGAGAGAAGCAGCCTTCCCACTGAATGGGGAGCCTGATGCAGGACTGGATCCCAGGACCCTGGGATCATGACCTAAGCCGAAGGCAGAAGCTTAACGACTGAGCCACCCAGGTGCCCCCCGATAGAAATTCTGACAAGCCCTGATAGAAGCATGGGGAATGGAGAGGGGGATAAAGATAATTTTGATTTGTTGCACTTCGGATGCTAATAGAAAATTGGAGTGAATTGCCTTGTGAAGAGTTGGAGATAACAGTCTGGAGCTTAGAAGTAATCTGGTTAAATATGGAGATTTATATATTAAACCTACAAGAGTGGGTTTTATCACCAAGAGAATATAGCAGTGAGGAACAGTGGTCTGACCACGAAGCCTTGGATATATAAGAACAGAACAAAGAGTTAGCAAAATTAATACATAAGACATAATAAGAAAAGTGGAAAACACATAGACTTCAGACAGAGGTTTTTACAGGAAGGCACTGAATTCACATTCATCATCACTTCATTCTCTGAGCCTTACATTTGGTAAGAGCTTACTTAGTATTTGTTGAAAAGGTTATAAGATCCTCCTGTATTGTAAATTATTCACAGAATAAAAATTAAGTTACCACAACTTTTAATTTGACAGTTAGAAATTTTATTAAAAATTTAAAAAGTAGAAGTTTTCAAACTATCGACAATTCTTATTTAACACCCAGTAAATTCAGATATTTTATAGCGTTTATCTATAAAGAACATTCCAAGATTCTCACATGAAAGTATACACCTCTCACTTAGTTCTTATATTTTATAGGTCATAAAACACAGAATTGAAGTATGTAATAGTAGTAGAATGATGTCATAAATTAACAAAGTACACAGTACTAATGAACAGTCTCAGCTAAATTTGCCCATTTAAAAATAATGCCTAGAAAACCAGACCTAAAATATAACAATTTGGGAACTAATCTGCTGAAAGACAATTACCGTACTCAATAATGTTTTTGTTTTAGATTTCTATATTCTAGAAAGTATGTGAAATAATCCTAACATCACTTTGAGATTATGCTTTATCTATCATAGTTGAGCTTACAGTTGATATCAGTAGTTCTCAACAGGGATGACTTGGCACAGTCTACAGATATTTTTGTTTGTCCCATTTAAGAGGGCAAGTGATGGGGTCTGGATAGTGCTACTGGTATTTAGTGATAGAGGCCAGGGATACTACTAAGCATCCTGCAACACTCAGGACAATAGCTTATCGTAAAGAATTATCCTACCCAAGAAGTGCCAGCATTGAAAAGGCCTGTATATCAAAGTTTGTGGTTCCAGAGACAGTCATAAAATATACCTGGGTCAAAACCCTTTTTACAGGGACAAAATTTTTCACCCAGTGCTGAGATCTTGAGGCCCCTTCAACAGAACTATTTCTGCCTGCTTGGATTTATAGTGCAGGTCACTTTACTTCATATATTCCGTACTCCTAAAAATGTACAGGAAGCTTGAAGATGTTTTGCGTATTTTTGAAAAGCTAAGAAAAAGTTTAAAAAACCCTTCATCACATCTCCTTTGTTAGATGCATTCATGGCATATTTGTGCCATTTTTTTCATGTTCTTTATTCTTCCCTTTCTTCCACAAGCAGTAGGTGGTCAACTAGCTTAAAGATAGCATCAAAGTCAGTCTATAAATTTGTTACTATTTTGTCTATCTTTGTATCAGTGTTAAATGTATGATACCTATGACTGTCATCATCAGTATTTACACATTTTTCCATGCTCACTCTTGTATAAAAAGGCGATAATTTTCAAATGCCTTTTACTAGCAACCCCCACCCCCTTTTATAAAGTCTTACATGAAGTCTCAAATGTAAATAAAAGACTTAGTGCTAAATCACATTTACTCCCTAATTCTATCATCCTTACCCCTTTACCTCATCTTCTTAAACAAGCAATACCTTTGGGAAACACCTGGGGCTAGAAGAAACAGTGTTTGAAAGATACTACAATTATACATTAGAATAATTGCACAAACATTGCCCTTCCCTACTGACAAAGACCTTGCTGCAGCTAAACAGAACTTTTGGCTGGCAGGCAGCAAGCCATGTATCGGTTTCAAATGTTCCTACATGAGCAGATGTATCAAAATCCAAGTCTGGCATACAAGAGGCCCTTTGGGGGCATTAATTTATAATATATAACAGCATGACAGCATGGGATGTTCAAAACTTGACTGTGTATTAATGGGAATGACCGTTTTCTCTTTGCCTCAACTAATCTTTGCTGAACTTGCTCCCTTGCTATTATCCAATGAAATCTCCTGAACTTGCTCCTTGCCATTGCCAACCTACCCTACTTCTGATAAGGGTAGAGCCAGGCCACATCTCCTTAGCTAGACTCCTATTGCTGGTGTCCTCTGCCACTCCTGTCCCACATGACACTTAGAAAAAAACAGACATTGAGATCATTTGATTAAAGGTAAGGTTCTAAATATTACGGTGATATAAAGCAACTTATCTCTGAAAAAATATTTTGCTTTAATTTTTGTCTATTAAAAGCATTTTTAAAAGAAACAATCTTAGAGGTGCCTGGGGGGCTCAGTCACTTAAGTGTCTGACTTCTGCTCAGGTCATGATCTGAGGGTCCTGGGATTGAGCTGCACTTCAGACTTCCTGTTCAGTGGAGAGTCTGCTTCTCCTTCTGCCTCTGCCCCTCCCCCACCTGCGCTTGTATGCTCGCTCTGAAATAAAAATCTTTAAAAGTAACAATCTTAAAACTGAGATGAAGTGATAATTAAACCGAAAGAATGCATAAAATAAAAAGATATTATCAATTAAAGAAGAACTAAATTCAATTTTCATTTTCATATTGAAAATTGTTTTCAGATAAGAGATTTAAAAGGAGCACAGCCATCCAAGACCTATGTTTTTGTCTTTGTGCCACCCTCTCCTCTACACACATTTTATAACCTAACTCCCTTGTCTTGCTTCTTTCATGTAAGAAAGACAAATCTTTTTAAGTCATTTGTTCATTTGTCAAATACGTTATGAAAATTTATTATGTGTGTTGCATATGGAAGGCAAAATGAAGTATATAGACTAATATTCCTATACCCAACCAGTATAATTCAGTGCCTATATTGGACCAGGCACTGTTCTGGGGTACAACAACAAGCAAAACAGGCAGCATCTTGCCCTCATGGATTCTAGTGGAGGGTACAATTCCCATTAATGAGAAGCTTTCAAGGAAAGTTGGAAGTGAACAGGTATGTAGACCATCAAAAATAAGAAGCTGTGCCCCTCTCAGTTATTCCCTAAATGTACATATGGGTATAATGAATTAGTCAATTGTAATTATCTGTTTATTTTCTATTTCCTTCATTAAAACAGTTTTCAGCCTCAAAAAAAAAATCAGCAGAACCCTGTATATCAGTGCATCCTAGTTCCCTATGTAAAACTGATAAAAGTAAAACTTATTAAATTGGAAAGGAAAGGCCATAAGTCACCAGCATCCTGGCCAATTAAAATGATCCCTAGGTCACCTGCAAGGACTCTGTGGAGCACAGATTAAAAACCACCATTGAAAATGCTGTGGGCAGAGAATATAGTTTACTTGGGTGGCAAAGTGCCTATGAACTCAAATACTTGTTGAATGAATAAATGACACTTTTGAGAAAAAGAGGTTTCTAAATGCTGTAGTCTAGAAGTTTTCATAAAAGACATGAGACTCAGGCTGTCATTTAAGATACAAGCAGGCTTTAGTTTGATGTAAAGAAGAAAGTGAGTTTGTCTTGAAAAACAGTATAAATAAAGAAATGAACAGGGAAGCACAAGGTGCATGGTGGGGAGGGGGCAGAAGCAGATCACTGGGGCAGAAGAGGTGGACACATGTTGAAAAAAATATGTTGATACTCTACAGGTAATGGGCCATTAAGAATAGGAATTGCCAGGAAGAAATGGGATTGCCCAGATCAGACAGCTTCCCTAAGGTTAGTCTCCAAATCTGCCCTCTCCATCATGACCATTTACATATATTTCATAAAGTGTAAAGCACTGTGCATGCTTTACTTACGAATCGTAGATCATTTTACAATTCTGTGCAGTTACAGTCAGATTATTTCAGTTGTAAGCACTGAGCTACACTCAAGTTCTCTTCTAACTCAAAGATTTATGATTTTGAAGCTTAGAGATGGATAGTCATTGTTGTGCATATATTTATTCCTAGTTAAATTAAAAATAAGGGTTCATGCAATTGTTCCTTTTTTGGCTGGTCATATTCAAATAATCAAACTTAATTTATCTTTTAAAAATAGAACTGCATTAAAAACGTTCGATAGTACTTCCATTCTATTTGAAAAGCCATAATTCATGAAGAAAATGGACTTCAAGAAGCACTTAGGAAGGACTAGTACAGCAGTATAAATCGTATATACATGTCCTCCTAGGAAAGCAGTTATGTTTAAAACTCTTACAAATCATGGTTTATAGTGGTTGTTTTAGAACGAGAAATTAGTATATTACTGTACATATATTTTTATGGCTTCATAAAGCTAAGCACTGCTTAAACGTATAAAGGGGTCATTATGTCAACTAAATGACTTCTCTTCCCCTAGAGTAGGTTTTAAATATCTGAGCTTAGCAAACACTTGCTAGGTTATCCTTGTCCTGAATTTAGAGAGATCATTCTGAAAGAGATATTTCACAGTGTTTGATCAATAATAATTAAAATAAAAACATCCTCTCTTTTTTCCTTTGAGCACCAGCAATTTGAGCTTCCGTTAATTTAAAAAATGAAAACTTCATAATTACTGACCTGAGAAATTTTCCAAACAGGAATGAGGAATTACTCACCCATTAATAAATCCAATGGATCAGCTTTCTACTAATTCTTCTCCTCTAAAAAATTTTCTATAACACACTTAAAAGGTATAATCTGCCAAGTAAGTAACTAAATGATCATTATTTACAAAGGTGCAAATTGACTCTCCTTCCAAATAACTCAGCAGATTTACCCACAGCTTCTTTGAGCCCTATTTCAGTTCCACTGAACTCAACAAATATTTGCTAGATCAACTACTATATGCTAGACATTGTAGCGGTGACAAAAATGAATTATGTCTTAGTTTATTTCCTCAAAGACTTTCCAATCAAGACAGGAAGCAAGAAATATATAAATAGCTAGCCAGAATCCAGGCCGGAGGAGAGGTATAAACAAACTGCTCTGGAGAAGCCAAAGGAGAAAAATTACTTTCCACTGCAGAGAGGTAAGGCAATTAGGGAAGGATTTGTGAAGGAGGCTGTATTTCAGTACTTTGGGTTTCAATAGGTAGAAGGGTAGGCTAAAAAAGAGGCATCATGGGCTGAGAAAAGAATAAGAGCAAAAGTCTTGAATATGGGGGCACCTGAGTGGCTCAGTCATTAAGCATTTGCCTTTGGCTCAGGGCGTGACCCCAGAGTTCGAGCCCCGCATCGGGCTCCCTGCTCTGCCGGGAGCCTGCTTCTTCCTCTCCCACTCCCCCTGCTTATGTTCCCTCTCTCACTGGCTGTCTCTCTCTCTGCCAAATAAATAAATAAAATCTTAAAAAAAAAAATTCTTGAATATGATACTTCAGATTCTTCTTCAGTGCTGCCTAATCTTGTGGACTTCCTCCCTGATAAAGATGATTCATAATGGGTGAGGCTTTTCTATTTTGCCCTGAGGCCAGGGACAAGCTATGTGTAGTGTTAGCAAGACTAGTGCTTCTGGAATCAGACAGATTTAGATTCAGATTCCAGCTGAGCTGCTTATTGGCAGTTATGCTACATACTATTCCTGAGCCTCAGTTTTCTTATCTGTGATATAGATCTAGTAATACTTACCTTAAAAGGCAATTGGGAAAATTAATTTTAAAAAACTCCATAGAGAGCAACTACTAAATAAAATCACATGAAGTAAAAGACCACAAAAACAGTATAAATAAATCAAAATGTAAGCCTAAAAAAATGTTCAATTAACCCATAGTAAGACAAGAAAGGAAACAGGAAAAACAGAAAGAAAATAATAATGAAGAGGTAGACTTGAGCTAATAGCCCAAAACTTGAAGCTGCCCAGATGTCCTTGAGCAGCTGAACGGTTAAATGGTAAATAACCTCTGGTACATATAAACCATGGAATACTACTGACCAGTAAAAAAGAATGAATTATTAATACAAGCAACCATTTGGAAGACTCTCAAGGAATTATGATGAGTGGGGGGGAGTCCCAAAGGTTTTATATTGTATGATTTCATATATAATATTCTTGAAATGACAAAATTATGCAAATTGAAAAGATATTAGCAGTTGCCAGGAATTAAGGATTTGTGGTTATAAAAGGAAAACACTAGATCTTTTGCAATAGAAATGTTCAATATCTCAAGTGTGGTGGTTGATATGTGAAGACACACATGTGATAAAATTGTACAGAACTAAATATACGCACAGACACACACACAGGTAAAAGTAAAATGGAGTAAGTATGAATAATACCTTTGAATTGTCTCAATATCAGGATCTTCTTTGTGATAGTGTACTCTATTTATATAAGATGTTACCATTAGGGGAAACATAATGAAAGACACAATTGCATGCAAATCTACATTACCTCAAAATAAAAAGTTTAATTCAAAACCAAAACCAAACGAAACTCCACAGACCTTGTATTAGTTTGCCAGGGCTGCCATAATAAAACACCACCGAGTTAGTGGCTTAAACAACAGAAATTCATTTTCTCATAGTTCTGGAGAGTTCTGGAGGTTTGAAAGTCTAAGATAAGCTGTCAACAGCATTGGCTTTTTCTGAGGCCTTTCTCCTTGGCTTGTGGATTGCTGCCTTCTTGTCGTGTCCTCACATGGTCTTCCCTCTGTGTGCCCATGTCTGTATCCAAGTTTTCTCTTCTCATAGTGACACCAGTCATATTGGATTAGGGCCCACCCTGAAGACCTCATTTTAACTTAATTACCTCCTTAAAGACTTTATCTCCAAATGTGGTTACATTCTAAGTTATTGGGGTTTAGGGCTTCAACAAAAGAATTTTGGGCAGAGTGACAATTTAGCCCACACAGACTTAAAACAATAAAAATCACAGCAGAACAGATAGGATGAAATTTTCTTGGTGTTTGACTTAGCAATGATTTCTTGGATATGAAACCAAAAGCACAGGCAACTAAAGAAAAAAAGATAAGTTATACTACATCAAAATTAAAAACTTCTGTGCATCAAAGGATACAATCAATATAATGAAAAGACAATCCATAGGATGGGAGAAAATAGTTGGAAATCATGAATCTGATAAGGGGATAATATCCAGAATATATAAAGAACTGCTACAACTCAACAAGAAAATAAACAATCCAATTAGAAAATGGCAAAGGACTTAAATGGATATATCTTCAAAGATACAGAAATGACTAGTAAGCACATGAAGAGATGTTTAATATCATTTATCATTGGGAAAATGTAAATAAAAACAATGAGATATCACCTCACATCCATTAGGATGGCTACTGACAACAACTAAAAAACAAAACAACAAAACAAAACAGAAAATAAGGCTTATGCACTGCTGGTAGGAATATACAAAGGTACAACTACTGTGGAAGTTGTTCTGGCATTTTTCACAAAAAATTACACTTAAAATTATAATATGATCCAGCAATTCCACCTTCAGTTATATACCTTACACCCTAAAGAACTGAAAACAGGGACTCTAACAGATATTTTATACCCATATTCATAGCAGCATTATTCACACTAGCAAAAAGACAGAAGTAACCCAAGTATCCATCACCAGATAAATAGATAAGAAATGTGATGTATACGTACAATGGAATATTATTCGGCCTTTAAAAAGAAAGGAAACTCTGACACATGCTATGACATGGATGAACTCGGAGGACATTATGTTAGGTAAAATAAGTCAATCACAAAAGGACAAATATTACAAGATTCCATTTATATGAGCTAGTTCAAGTAGTCAAATTCATAGAGACAGAGAGTAGAATGGTAACTGCAGGGGCTGAGGTAGAGGGGAGCATGTACAATTATTATTTAATAGGTAGAGTTATCAGTTTTGTAAAATGAAGTGAGTTCAATGGATAGATGGTGGTGATGGTAGCACAGAAATATGAATGTATTTAATGTCACTAAATTAAACACTTAAGAATTGTTAAGATAGTAAATTTTATGTTTATTTTGCTATAATTTAAATGCAAATTAAATTTAATTTTTTTTTCAGTTATAGAGACCTGTGCACATATTAAGCACTTAGAAAATGTTAGTTATTGCCTCTTCTCCTACAAACCTTAAGATGGATTTGTTTCTTTCTTGGTTTCTCTCCAGGACCCACCTCTTATTCTCTTTCCTTTCTTCTTCAGCAAGAAGTTTGAATTTTAGTAAGGAAGATCTTGAAGATCTAGTCAGACTAGGTCTCTGTCACTTCATTCCTTTACTCTACATGGCTCCAAAACTGAACAGTTGGGTAGGGGTCATTGTATATATATATATATATTTTTTTTTTCCATTTAGATATAAGAAAGCCATTTCTTGGCTTAATACATCTTCTTTTGTAATATGACAGCAAATTTAATAGCACAAATAAGATAAGATAATAAGTGTTCTCATCTTGTTGCTTGGATACACTGGCATTTAGTATTCTTGAGGTAATGAAAGAAATGGAAGTGAGATATTTTTCCCCCACAGTGAGAACTACATCTAATGGAGTGTCTAACTTCCTATTATTTTAATGTAAAATATATTCAGTGTTCTCCATATTATATATCAGAGTTAATACACCTTGATCACAAGGACCTAACGTTCATACATGTTAAATAGATTGGACATTTTGCCCAAAACAAACTCCTCTTTTCTTACCCTTGAATTTCTTGAATATCTTGAATGATGCTTATATAGAGTCAAATCACTCTACTTTTTAACTTAAGTTTAGAAGACATTGAGATAGCAAGGTTAAACATTTATTTATGGCTGTACTTCTTATGCAATAATTTGTACTTTTTCTCTCCAAGCAGGAAATACAATAAATGGGAGTTTTCAAACTTAATTGACCACCATACCACTTATTATTTTAAATTGAATCATTTCAGGACTGTTAAAACACCTTTTGGGACACAGTACAATTTGGGATTGGGATGGATGAGGATGAGTCATGCTGCCCATGAAGAAACTGGAAACATCTTCATATTGGCTTTTCCCCCAAAAGAGGTGGGAAAGCAAACATTGGCTTTTCCTTCTTTAATAAAAATGTTGCTGTTCTGAGGTTGACCCTAGGAAAAATTTGAGAATGTTGGCACAGTGAAATGGTGACTAGCATTTAACAAGTGTCTGCTGAGCATCAGAGATTTTGTCTTATTAAAGCAGGGTAACAGGGTGATGAAAAGGGAAGTACAGAGGAGTGGAAAAGCTTAATTTATTCATTTGGATCCAGCTGGATTAATTTTCATTATTATACCTTAAAATAATAGCAAGTGGTTTAAAACCAGATTCTTCAAAATTGAAAAAAGTAGAGACAAGAAGATATAGTTATGATAATTAGAAGATATAACCTAGAAAATCATTTTCAACAGTATCTAGGAGCAATCAAATAAGAGATAAAAGCAAGAATTATTCATAGAAAGGTATAACATTTTAATGAAATTTTAAATAAAACCTAGATAACTGGTCAACTATCCTATGTTTTCATGTAGAAAGATGATATTATAAAAATGGCAATTTTCCTACTTGACCTGGATATCTTACACAACTTAAAGTTAAAATCACATCAGGAATATTTTTGAAACTTGATAATATGATTCTAAAATTTATGTGGAAGAAAAAAGGACCAGTTGTCAGTATACTTTCAAAGAAGAAAAATGAGGAAAGAAAATTGTTTTTCCAGATATAAATACTCAAACTAAAGCTATAGTAATTAAGATAATATAGTATTTTTTTTTTAAAGATTTTATTTATTTATTTGACAGAGATAGAGACAGCCAGTGAGAGAGGGAACACAAGCAGGGGGAGTGGGAGAGGAAGAAGCAGGCTCCCAGCGGAGGAGCCTGATGTGGGGCTCGATCCCATAACGCCGGGATCACGCCCTGAGCCGAAGGCAGGCGCTTAACCGCTGTGCCACCCAGGCGCCCCAAGATAATATAGTATTGATGCAGGGATAGACAAAATAATTAGTAGAACTTAGAAAAGATTCAAAGATAAATGGAACATTGTTGTGTAAAATGGGTGACATAGTAGCTCAGAGATTGAAAAAGAAGGAACTATTAAAAAAATGGAGCTGACAGTTAGCCATATGGATGGGGAGTAGGGGTAGGAACAGCATTCAATTTATGATATGCAACTCAACAAAAATCAGCTCCATACGTCTTAAGGTCAAAAACAGAATTCTAGACTTTTGGAAGAAATTATAGTATAAAACCTTTCTGATAGTGGATAGGGGAGGCATTCTTAAACAAGATACAAAAACTCGCCAGGAAAGAAAAAACCCTGATCAATTATTTTACATTATCAACAAATATTGTTCATCCAAACATATCTTAAAGCAAGTGAAACAGGAGGCTGGGAAGATAACAGAGTAAAAGGACCCTAAAAATACCTCATGCCATGGATACAACTAGATAACATCACATCAGCATAAATAACCTAGAAAATGACCCCAAAACTGGTAGAACAAACTTGGCAACTAAAGGCGGAGAAGAGGCCATATCAAAAAGGGTAGGAAGATGAAGATGTGGTGTGGAGCTAGAGGGACCTCACCTGTCCACAGGAGGGAGGGAGCCACAGTGCAGAGAAGAACAAGAAACAGACCATCATACTGGGAAGCCTGCACAGAAAAAACTAATCCCCATACATTTGGAACGCAAGCAGGACAAATTTTGTGAATTCTTACAACCAGTGGGACTTAAAGCCTGGAATTTTAAAAATCAGTGAGCTCAGTTCTGGGAGAGAATGGTGATAGGAAGCTGAGTTCCTGCCCTTAAAGAGACAACAAGACCAACAGCTCGTGGAGATACAGCATAAAGGCAGCAGTTTTAAAAATGCCTGGGGCATACAGGAGGGTGAGTAAATGACTCAATTCAGAGCAAGTCCTGAAGGAAGCCTTCACCAGGCACAAAGAAGCTGGCAGACTCCTTTTCCCTCCCTTGCCTTCCAGCATAAACACATGGCCACCTGCGGGAACCAGAGCAGTGCCTATACTCACTATCTAACCTGCTTACACCAACACTGGCCCCGCCACCCCCTGCCTCATTTGGCAGATCTGCAACTTCTAGTCACACCTGCCTCAGTCCCAGCATGTCAGGTCCACTCCTTCAGAATACTGGCTCAAATCTGGCCAACACTTCATCTCCCAACCCACACGTTTTGCAGGGCCTTGGTCCTGGTGGTGGCAGCAGTGGGTCCTGCTAAAGCCCAAGGCACACCTTTTTGAAACAGTGCTTTCCACCACAGGCGGTGACCAAATACTGCCCACAACAGGCAATGACAGTCTTTGCAGATGATTGCACTAAATGAAAAAGTGGCCAGGACAAAACAGCACAGTACATGAAACATACATAGGTGACATCCCCTGAAGCTCTGGGTTCTGGGGAGTAGGGGACACTGCACTACAGGACCTCATCTTCAAGAGCAGGAGAGATAGCTGACTTTCCTTATACACAGAAACAGACAAGGAGAGTTAGACAAAATGAGGAGACAGAAATATGTCTGCAATGAAAGAACAATTACAAAACCACAGCAAGAGACCTAAGCAAAACAGATATAATATGCTTGATAGAGAATTTAAAGTTATGATCATAAAGATACAGGATTTGAGAAAAGATTGGAGGACATCAGTGAGACCCTTAACAGAGAGATAGAAAAGAACTAATCAGAGATGAGAGTACAACAAATGAAATTAAAAATATGCTAGATGTAAAAATAACAGGCTAGAGGAAGCAGAGGAACAAATTAGTGACCCAGAAGACAGAGTAATAAAAAGCAATCAAGCAGAACAGGTGAGAGAATAGACTTAGGGAACTCAGTGACTCCATCAAGTGTAATAACATCACATTATAGGGATCCCAGAAGAAGAAAAGAGAGAAAAGGGGGCAGAAAATTTATTTGAAGAAATAACAGCTAAAGACTTCCCTCATCTGAGGAAAGAAACAGATATCCAGATCCAGGAGACACAGAGAACCCCTAACAAAAGTAGCCCAAGAAGGTCCACATTAAGACATGCTGTAATCAAAATGGCAAAAAGTAGTGATAAAGAGAGAAATTTAAAAGCAGCAAGAGAAAAGAAGATAGTTACATACAAGGGAAATCCCATAAACTATGGGTGGTGTTTTCAGCAGAAACTCTGCAGGCCAAAAGGGAGTGGAATGATATATTCAAAATGCTAGAAGGAAAAAAATCTGCAGCCAACAATACTCTAACCAGCAAGGGTATCATTCAGAATAGAAGGAGAAATAAAGAGTTTTCTCAGACAAACACTAAAGAATTTCATGACCACTAAACCAGACCTACAAGAAATGTCAAAGGGGACCCTTTGAGTGGAAAGGAAAGACCATAGATAAGAGTATGAAAAGTAGGAAAAACAGAAGAAATAAAAATAAATATATCTGTAAAAATTAATCAAGGGATTCACACACACACACACACACACGGTTGTAAAACCTGACATCATATACCTAAAATGTATGATGGAGAGGAGAAAAGAATGAGTCCAAACTTAAGCAACCATCAGCTTAATATAGATTGATATATGCAGATGATGTTATATACAAACCTAATGGTAACCAAAAATCAAAAACCAGTAACAGATATGCAAACAATCGAGAGAAAGGAATCCAAGTATATCACTAAAGAAAGCCAGCAAACCATGAAAGAGAGCAAAAGGATCAGAAAAAAACCCTACAAATACAACCACAAAATAAGTAACAAAGTGGCAATAAATACATATCTATCAATAATTACTTTGAACATAAATGGACTAAATGTTCCAATCAAAAGACATAGGGTGACAGAATGGATTAAAAAAATCCATCTATATGATGCCTATAAGAGGCTCCTTTGAGACTGAAAGACACCTGAAGATTGAAAGTGAGGGGATGGAGAAACATTAACCATGCACATGGTTGCCAAAAGAAAGCAGGGAAGCAGTGCTTGTATCAGACAAAAATAGACTTTAAAAGAAAGACTGTAACAAGAAATGAAGAATGGCACTACATAATAATAAAAGGGACAATCCAATAAGAAGCTACAATAATTGTAAATATTTATGCACCTAACATGGTAGTACCCAGATACATAAAACAGCTAATAACAAACATAAAGTAAATAATCAGTAGTAATAAATAGTAGGGGACTTGAACACCACACTTACATCAATGGATAGATTATCTAAGCAGAAAAATCAACAAACAGTGACTTTGAATGACACACTGGACCAGATGGATTTAACAGATATAATCAGAACATTCCATCCTACACCAGCAGAATACACATTCTTTTCACGTGCATATGAAACATTCTCCAGAATAGAGGACATGTTAGGCCACAAAACAAGTCTCAACAAATTGAAATAGATCTGTCATACCATGTATCTTTTCTGACCATAACACTATGAAACCGGAAATCAAACACAGGAAAAAATCTGGACAAAGCACGAATACGTGAAGATTAAATAACATGCCAATAAACAACAAATGGGTCAACCAAGAAATAAAAAAAGAAATAAAAAAATTACAGGGAGATAAATGAAAATGAAAACACAATTCAAATTCTCTGAGGTGCAGCAAAAGCAGTTCTAAGAGGGAAGCTTACAGCAAATACAGGTCTACCTCAAGAAGTAAGAAGCTCAAACACACAACCTAACCTTACATCTATAGGAACTAGAAGAAGGACAAACAAAACCCAAACCAGCAGAATGAAGGAAATAATAAAGAATAGAGCAGAAATAAATAACATAGGGGCGCCTGGGTGGCTCAGTCATTAAGCGTCTGCCTTTGGCTCAGGGCATGATCCTGGCGTTCTAGGAACGACCCCCACATCAGATCAACCTCCTCTGCTGGGAGCCTGCTTCTTCCTCTCCCACTCCCCCTGCTTGTGTTCCCTCTCTTGCTGGCTGTCTCTCTCTCTGTCAAATAAATAAAATCTTAAAAAAAGAAAGAAAGAAAGAAAGAAATTATATAGAAATTAAGAAAAAAATAAGAACACATCAATGAAAGCAGGAGCTGGTTCTTCAAAAATCAATAAACTTCTAGCTAGACTCTTCAAAAAACAAGAGAGAGGACTCAAATAAACAAAAGCAGAAATGAAAGAAGAAAAATAACAACTGAAAACACAGAAATACAAACAATCATAAGAGAATATTATAAAAAATTATATGCCAACAAATTTGACAACCTAGATACATACAACCTCCCAAAACTGAAGCAGGAAGAAATAGAACATTTTAACAGACTGATTACCAGCAATGAAATTGAGTCAGTAATAAAAAAACAACTCCCAAAAAACAAAAATTCAAGACCAGAGAGCTTCACAGGGGAATTCTACCAAACATTTAAAGAAGAGTTAACAACTATTTTCATCTCAAATTATTTTAAAAAATAGAAGAGGAAGGAAAACTGCCAAGTTCATTCTATTAGGTCAGCATTATACCTTGTACTCAAACCAGATAAAGAGAACACCAAAAAAGAAAACTAAAGGTAAATAATCTCGACGAACATAGATGCAAAAATCCTCAACAAAATATTAGCAAACTGAATCCAGCATACATTAAAAAAATTATTCACCATGATCAAGAGGGATGTATTCCTGGGTGTCAAGAGTGGTTCAATATTCACAAATCAACATGATGCATTACACCAACAAAGAAAAGGATAAAAACCATATGATCATTTCAATAGAGGCAGAAAAATTTTTGGCAAAGCACAATATCCATTCATGAGAAAAACCCTTCACAAAGTAGGCTTAGAGGGAACATACCTCAACATAATAAAGGCCTTACATGAAAAACCCAAGACCAACATCATATGCAGTGGGTAAAAACTGAGCTTTTCCTCTAAGATCAGGAACAAGACAAGGATCTCCACTCTCACCCCTTTAATTCAATATAGTACTGGAAGCCCTAGCCACAGCAATTAGACAACAAAAAGAAATAAAAGGCATCCAAATGGGTAAGGAAGATGTAAAACTTTTAGTATTTGCAGATAACATGATACTATATATAGAAAACTCTATAAAGACTCCACCAAAAAGCTACTAGAACTGATAAATGAATTCAGTAAGGTTGCAGGATACAAAATCAATACGTAGAAATTTGTTTCACTTCTGTAAACTAAAAATGAAGTAGCAGAAAGAGAAATTATGAAAACAGTTCCATTTACAATTGCAACAAAAATTATAAAATACTAAAAATAAACTTTACCAAGGAGGTAAAAGACCTGTACTATGAAAACTGTAAAACAATGTTGAAAAAAATTGAAGATGACACAAAGAAGTAGACAGATATTCCATACTCATGGATTGGAAGAACAAATATTGTTAAAATCTCCATTCTACCAAAAGCAACCTACAGATTTAATGCAATCCCTATCAAAATACCAACAGCATTTTTCATAGAACTAGAAAAAACAATCCTAAAACTTGTATGGAATCACAAAAGAGCCCAAAGAGCCAAAGCAATCTTTATAAAGAAAAATAAAACAGGAGGTATCACAATTCTGGAATTCAAGTTATATTACGAAGTTGTAGTAATCAAAATAGTGTGATATGGGCACAAAAACAGACATATAGATCAATGGAACAGAATAGAAAGCCCAGAAATAAAATCACAATTACATGGTTGCAAGAATATGTAATGGGAAAAAGACAGTCTCTTCAACAAATGGTGTTGGGAAAACTGGACAGATACATGCAAAAGAATAAAACTGGACTACATTCTTACATCATACACAAAAATAAACTCAAAATAGATTAAAAGACCTAAATGTGAGAACTGAAGCCATAAAAGTCTTAGAAGAGAGCATAGGCAGTAATTTCTCTGACATGACCATAGCAACATCTTTCTAGATATGTCTCCTAAGGCAAGAGTAACAAAAGCAAAAATAAACTATTGAGACTGCATCAAAATAAAAAGCTTCTGCATAGCAAAGAAAACCATCAACAAACTAAAAGACAACATATGAAATAGGAGAAGATATTCGCAATGACATACCCAATAAAGGATTAGCATCCAAATATATAAAAAGAACTTATACAACCCAACACCCAAAAGAAAATAATCCAATTAAAAATGGGTAGAAGACATGAACACACATTTCTTCAAAGAAAACATACAGATGGCCAACAGACGCATGAAAAGATGCTCAACATCACTCATTACCAGGGAAATGCAAATCAAAACCACAATGAGATGCCACCTCATACCTGTCAGAATTGGTAAAATAAAAAAATGCAAGAAACAAGTGTTAGTGAGATTGTAGAGGAAAAGGAACCCTTGTGCACTGTTGGTGGGAATGCAAACTAGTGCAGCCACTGTGGAAGACAGTATGGAGGTTCCTCAAAAAATTAAAAATAGAACTACCATATGATCCACACAGAATATTTAAACAAAGAATACAAATACACTAATTTGAAGGGATATAATCACCTCATGTTTATTGCAGCATTATTTACAACAGACAAACTATGGAAACAGCCTAAGTGTCCATGGGTAGATGAATGGATAAAGAAGTGGTGTATATATATATGTGTATATATATATACATATATATATATATATAGAATATAATATTACTAAGAATATAAAAATACAATATTACTTAGCCATAAGAAAGAATGAAATTTTGCTATTTGTGATAGCATGTATGGAGCTAGAGTACATAATACTAAGTGAGATAAGCCAGAGAAAAACAGATGCCATATGATTTCACTCATATGTGGAATTTAAGAACAAAACAAATAAAGAAAGGGGGGAGGAAGAGAGACAAACCAAAAAAAATAGACTCTGAACCATAGAGAACAAACAGATGGTTACTGCGGGGGGCGGGTGGGAGGGTGGAGGGATGAATGAAATAGGTGAATGAGGTTAAGAGTGCACATATCATGTTGAGCACTGAGTAATATATGGAACTGTCTAATCACTATGCTGTACACCTGAAACTAAAATAATACTGTATGTTAGCTACACTTGAATTAAAAGTAAAAAATGGTAAAAGGAAAAGAAAAAGAAAAGAAAGTACAAATTATAGGAAGATATTTGTAATATATACAACCCAAAGAAGTCTAATACCAAGAATATGTAAATCCAATGTATATCTAATATTTGACTGGCAAAAATTAAGAAGTCTTAAAATGTGGAGAGATGGAGAGATGGGGATCAAACCAATTTTTCTGCATTGCTAGTGCAAGTTGATAATTCAATACAACCTCATTAGAAAACCTGCCATTGTCTGTAATGGTAAAAATTTGTATACCCCATGACTCAGCCATTTTACTTACAGTTTAACCCTAAGTATTTGGACACCTGTACAAGAACATTGATTGTAGTTCTCTCTGACACAGGAAAACAATCAATCTGGAAACAGCCCAAGTGCTCTTGAGGGAATGAGAAAATGAATGGTGCTGTATTCGCAGAATGGGATACTATACAGCAGTGAAAACTTAATAAACTACAGCTAGATGCAACAGTAAGTATGAATCTGGGTACACTAAGTTTGAGTGGAAAAAAAAGCAATCACCATAGATTAAAAATGGTATACATAAAAATGCACAATATATTCTTTAGGTATATATACACATGAAATATGGCTCACTTTTATAAAGCAAGAAAGTAGAAAACACAAAACTCTTGAGAAAGTGGTTGGCTGACAGAAGGATGAGTGGGTAAGTATGGATCTAGGTTAGAACAGGAAAACAAAGATGAATATGTAATATTGTAGTTCCTGGGTTGAGTATAAGTTTCATTTTCCTAACTATATATACATACAGACAGACATAAGCTGTCAATGAACAATTTACATTAGTCCATTTATGATTAATTCAACTTTGTACACCTGATTTCCAGAAGGAAAATAAAATATATAACCTTATTTTTACATTGTGATGGCCCTAATGTCTCCACAGAAGCCATTATTAGAGTGGAAATTAGCTGGGACCCAGTGCTTAGAAAGACTTCATGTTATTCTTCTACCAGAAAACCAGGAGACCTTTGGGGACCTCCAATGCAGTTCTGTCATCACTAACCCTTTCTGATCTGTATGGAAATAGAAAGAATTCTTCTAAACAGCACAGCAACACCTTCGTAAGTGTCAATGGAGATACTTTAAATGTCTCAATTTACCTTCTTTCTTAGAAAACCTTATTTTTAGAGTGAATCACTCTTGATTGGAACTTGTCAATCACTAAATCTAATTTTTTCAGTTTTCAGATGGTTAAGGTCAAACCCATGGAAGTAGAATTGCCTTCAGTAATGATAAAGTTGTTGAAGTGAAAGTCAATAAAAATATGTCAGTTCTTATTTCATCCATGCTGATATCTGTGACTTCCCTCAACCAGTGTAGGACTTCAGTGATCTAAAACAGCAGCAGTAGCTGAAAAGTAAACTGAATTGTGGTTTTCATGAGTCATCAATGTGAATCACAACTGGTTTCCAGTTAAACTCTGGTGGCATCTCTGGCCTGGATGGAATGCATTGAAATGTTCCTTTTTCTGACTGCATGTATGCTCACTTTCCTGTACAGTCACTTTCCACTGGGCACTTTCCAACCTCAGTGGGTTAGCATTTTAATAGCTACCTTCCTCAGCCAGGAAGCAGCTTAAGCTATAATTCATTCAGATTGGTAAAAATAGATCTTTCTGGGGACTACAATCTTCAAGTCAATTGAGGAAAACAACTGAGCAGCAAAAGGATGTAGAGAAAACATAATAACTAAAGAAAACAAAGCATTTTATTTGATTGGGAGATGATTTGCAGTCTAGCTTTTGCCTTGTGTCTGAGAAATTTAAATAGAAGTAACAGGACAACTCTTGATTTCATTTTAAAGTTATGATCATTATGGTCTTCTTCGCAAACCTTGGGACTGTTATTTAAAAAATAAAAACAAACTAGTACCGTGGAGGCTAGATGAGATGTCACTTCCTTAGAACACTGATGAGGGAGAAGTTCATTTTGCATGGATTCATCCATCCATCCAACCATCCAACCATCCATCCATCCATCCATCCATCCATCCATCCATCCAGTAATTACCAGGTATCTTCTATGTGGAAGGCACTGGATATTGGTACAAATCAATTTGAAGCACAGTCCCTTTCTTTAAAAGGTTTATATCTAATAGGATTTAATCCCCCATGGTAAAGATAAAACAAGATTTAATCTGTCACTAAGGTACAAAAGTTTTTTCTAACATTTTTTAACATATTATTGAAGTTTGAATATCAAACTATTATGAAAAAGAAATTTAGGCATTTATTTTTCTTTAGGACTTCTGCCATATGCTTAAAAATTGTATCTATAAATCAAACAGCCTTATATTTTAGAAGACTACTAAAGAAATGAAATCTAGAATATCTTTGTGAATCAACATTGCTGAAGTATGCTTTTAATATTTATCATTTATCCCACAACATTTTGTACTGTGAATTACCTTTGAGGCCATGAAAACCGATCAAATTGAAACAATGCATTTGGAGGAAGAAAGGCTCAAGTAGAGTCCATTGTAAGCGTGATTCCAATTTTATTCTCAAAGATAATTACATCTTTGGAAGTTCCTTATAGAGCCCAAATAGTGGCACTTCATTGTGAAGACAGTCACATTTGTCATCTGTTTATTACTATTCTGTTTTCTTATCTTATGAATTTCACAAAAGCCTAAAACACCTTATTGCTACAGAGGAATGTACATGTGTAGTCTTGGAAAGTAAAAAAAAAAAAAAAAATAGAGATGCAGTTCAGAAGTATGGAACTCTGACTTCTCTTGAGAGGTTTGACTTCTTGTTGTAATTAATTTGAGAAATTTTGCAGAATACTTATTATTTAAAAAGACATGGCTAAAACACCATTTATAGATACAGTGAGTGAAAAAATGAGACTAAGACCATGATACTTTCACCAGTGAAAGCCAATTTCATTACACTTTTAAAAAATATTAAGTAGAAAAAATGAAATGTGTAAACCAAGAAGTTTAAGAAATAGGGAAGGCTATTTATCCTTATATATTACACTCAGATTTTGAGTTCACAAATTTTATGTTGTGAAAGAAATAGAAAGTATAAAAACAAAACAAACACCAACAAAAATGAAAAAAAAAACCCTTCAGAGGAAACCATATACATATAGAAAATAATTAATTTATTGAATGCATATTCATTGAGTGCTCTGTGTTCAAGATACCATATTTACTGCTACATGAGGACATAAACATGATAGACTAAAAGTCTCCACCTGCAGTTTAAAATTCTGCCAAAAGATAAGAACAAGAAACATAGACATAAAATTCAAAGGACACTGAGTTACTTGTAATCTCTTCTAAAACTCAAAAAAATATTAGGTCCCCCAGTGTACTACTTTCTCAAACAGCTTTATAAATTTATTTTCCTTTAAAGTACTTAACGCATTTGTGCTTATTTATTTACTTTTGTGCCTTTTTAAAATGTCTATTATCCCTTAATAAGGGGAGGTTTCATGAGGACAGGAATCATTACTATTTGGCTGGCCCATATTTTCTTAGCACCTCACATAATACCGCACATGGAAGCACATAAAAATGTGTTTTTTAGAAAGATTTTTTAAAATTTATTTGAGAGGGAGGAGCACAGGGAGAGGGAGAAGCAGACGCCCCACTGAGTGGAGAGCCCAACTCGGGGCTCGATCCCAAGACCCTGAGATCATGACCTGAGCTGAAGGCAGACGCTTAACTGACTGAGCCACCCAGGCACCCCTCAATAAATGTTTTTGAATGAATATACAAACAAGTGAATTAAAAAAGAATGATGACAATGCATTTATATGAAAAATATTATGCAATATTTAAAAACTAGAGTATTGGTAGGGGAAGTCATGTTGAAAATATTCAGATCATAACATTTAGAGAAAAAAATCAGTGAAAGAAGACTTTGCGTAAAATGTAATCTCACAATAGAACAGATCAATGAAACCAGGGGCTGCTTCTTTGAAAAAATCAACAAAATTGATAAGCATTTAGCCAGATTCATCAAAAGAAAAAAAAAGGACTCAAATAAAAATAGAAAGAGGAGAAATAACAACTGACACTACAGATATACAAAGGATTGTAAAGAATATTATGAAAAATTATATGCCAACAAATTGGACGATGGAGAAGAAATGGATGAATTACTAGAAACAAAAAACTTCCCAAAATTGAAGCAGGAAGAAATAGAACATTTGAACAGACTGATTACAAGCAATGAAGCTGAATCAATCAAAAAACCCCCAACAAATAAAAACCCAAGACTAGAGAGCTTCGCAGGTCAATTCTGCCAAACACCTAAAGAAGAGTTAATACCTACTCTTCTCAAACTATTTCAAAATATAGAAGACAAAGGAAAGCTTCCAAATTCATTCTATGAGGCCAGCATTACCCTGATACCAAACCAGATAGAGACACCACTAAGAAAGAGAATTAAAGGTCAATAATCTCTGATGAACATAGATGCAAAAATCCTCAACAAAATATTAGCAAACTGAATCCAGCATACATTAAAGAAATCATTCACCACAAGTGGTATTTATTCCTGGGTTGCAAGGGTACTTCAATATTCACAAATCAATCAATGTGATACATCACATCAACATGAGAAAGGATAAAAAAAACCACATGATCACTTCAATAGATGCAGAAAAAGCATTTGACAAAGCCATACATTCATTCATGATAAAAATCCTCTACAATGTAGGCTTAGAAGGAACATATCTCAAGATAATAAAGGCCTTATATGAAAAACCCACAGCTAATCATACTCAATAGGGAAAAACTGAGAGCCTTTCCCCTAAGATCAGGATGTCCACTCTCACCGCTTTTATTCAATATAGTCCTGAAGTCCTAGCCACAGCAATCAAATCAAAAAGAAATAAAAGGCATCCAAATGGGTAAGGAAGAAGTAAAACTTTCAGTATTTGCAGATGACATGATACCATATATAGAAAACCCTAAAGACTCTCCAAAAAACTACTAGCTGACAAATGAGTTCAGTAGGGTCACAGGATACAAAATTAATAAACAGAAATCCAGTTTGGGGGGGGCTGGGTGGCTCAGTCATTAAACGTCTGCCTTCGGCCCAGGGCATGATCCTAGGGTCCTGGGATCGAGCCCCGCATCGGGCTCTGTGCTCTGCTGGGAGCCTGCTTCTTCTTCTCCCGCTCCCCCTGCTTGTGTTCCCTCTCTCGCTGTGTCTCTCTCTGTCAAATAAATAAATAAAATCTTAAAAAAAAAAAAAAAAGAAATCCAGTTTGGAGGAGGTTTTAATGAGGTTTTGGATGAATTAAAGGAGATAATGGCTAAAGAGATTATGATCAGTATGTTAATTCTACCATCTAGGGGAAATGCATGAGATTGATCCTCACTCCAGATGGTGCAGACCTTCAATTTTAGGTGTTAAAACTCTTTTTAAAAACTTCATATTTTTAATAGTCTTTTAAAAACTATTTAAGTGCCTAGTCACTGTATTTAATAAATTTTAACCCATAAAGAAAATTAGGCTTAATTCATAGACCATTTGATTTGGATTTATTTAATAGCTAAATTTGAATTTTTCATATAATACATAATAAAGTCATTCTAACTAGTAGCAAAAGTTCAAATAATAGCTGTAGCATTCTTATAGTCATATACCCAGTGTCCTTATTTTCCTGAGAGATACTAAGAGTTTCTTTGGTTATAAACTTACTGCAAGCCAAAAAATAACAAGTGTACTCAAATTCTAGGAAATTTAGTGAGACTTACTAGTAATAAACTACCAAGAACAATCAGCTAGTGCTCTCTTTTCCCCCATAATTATATCACGAAAAATTTCAAACACAACACCAAGTTGAAATTACTTTACAATAAACACCTATATACTTATATTTATATTTTCCATTAATATTTTATTTTATTTATCACCTATCTAGCCATCATTCTAAAATCCATCAATCCAACAAATATTTCTGACGCATTTCAAAGCAGATGGCACACTTCTCTCCACATACTTCAGCATAAATTATCAATCAGGTTTGAATATTTGCATTTCTTATGTAAAACTTACGCACACAAAAATGGAGAAATCTTAAGTGTACATTTGTTCAGTTGTGACAGTGAATGCATTTCTGTAACTCATATCCCCACCAAAATCTAGACTATTACCATCACCCTTACGTCCTTTCCCTGTCGATCTTCCCTCTGTTCCCTGAGGAAAACATTCTTTTGATTATTTTATATAGCATAGATTAGTTTTGCCTATTCTAGATTTTTATATAAATGGACTGTTGCAATGTATGCTATTTAGGGTAAGAGTTCATTCACTCAGCCTAATGGTTTTGAGATTCATCCATGTTTTTATGTATCAATAATACATTCTCTTTTAATTGCTGAGTAGTATTCCATATAAATATACCACAGTTTGTTAATTTATCTTCCTAGGTTTAGATCCTGGAGTATTTCATGGGAGGTACAGTGATGATGCCTTTTAATAACAAAGTGGACTCCAGTGGTTTGACTTTTAAAAAACAGACAGTGCAAGTGCACTAAAGAACGGGTAAGGAGAAGAACTGCATGAAGAGGCATAGACCCCCATGGGGAAAGCTTCTTTGACACGTTCAGAAGAGAGCACACAGACTACATAGCAGTTTTCTAAACCTATGAACATAAATCCTTCCAGCTCTCATTTATTATTCCCTGGGAGCATTTTGCCAGAAAGAATAAAACCAAACAAATAATAATAATGAAAGATGATTGTCAATTTTTGAAATTATAAAGCAGCAATCTTTGGGATATACATTACCCAACTTTAGAAGTGTGCTGCTGTCAAGAGGGAGGTTCTCTAAGAAAGCATCCTAAGTGTAAAATATTTTCTATCATTGGGATACTCACAACTCCTTGCTTTGGACAGTTCTTTTATCAACTAATTACCAGAAAACCACAAAAAGGCTTGACTACTTAATTATTGGGGAGCTTTGGGACCCTTTTGATGTCTGCTTTTGGCATACCAAAGAGTAACTTACACAAAGATAAAAAGCATTCACGGCACTAAAAGGCTACTCTTAATAGATTAAAGCTTCATAGCTGGTTCAATGACAAAGGTCTTTCAATATATATTTTCTTTCCCCTCTAGAGTAAATATGCAATCATTCTGTGTAAATAATAAGAGAAAATTACACTAGTAGAAAGGAAACCACAGAGTTTTATGGAGTCAAATGAAACAGAATGAGGTGAAATGAAAAGCTCAAGATCATAGGAAGAGAATAGATATTTTGCTGGAACAAATTTAATTTCTTATCCCTAATATTCCTTTATAAAATTTTAAAATACTAGTTGTCTTTCCCATAGGCTCTTGTTTTGTAGGTGGCCTAGGTGTTATTTACTCCTGAAAACACTCTGCAACTGCCTTGACTTCCTTCTATTAGCTATGGACAAAGTTACCACCAAAAAGGAAATTTAAATGTTTTTTTTTTTCATATTGCAGGGAGAATGTGAGGAAACAGTGGAAGGTGTTATTAGGGATCCAAAAGAGATCTAAAGCAGAGTCACAACCTTTAAGGAGTTGACAGTGTTGTTGATACCAAATTAGTACAGTTAGAACCCTGAGAAATGTGAAGAAGGCTGGATAAGAGCAAGTGGCAGGTAATAAGGCATAAACTGTAAGAAAGATCAGAGGAAAGTCAGACCCAAGGAAGTGATCAAACTTATATTAAGCCTTAGAGAAAGAACAGGATCTGATCTGACTAGGCAGAGACAGGGGTGGGGGAGGTAGAGACAAAGAAAGACTGAAGAGATCATAGTAGAGGTTAAACAGAAAGGAGAGTGGATGAGAGGATAACAACCTTGGGTTATTGTATTTCCTGTTGTTCGCAGGTAGTCTGGAGATCAAATGTTAAAACAGGTGCACAGTATTCATTTGTAGAGGTTATCAGGTAGTTTATTAACTTGAATGTTTACTTCGTTGTTTTTAGCCTTCAACAGAATTTTACAGTCTTTGAATAATTAAGCAATATTTATTTCTGAAAGACATCAGCATCTCTGTGCGTTTAATAAACTTAATATTTCTTGTTAAATGGATGTCTCAGATGTTTGGATCTCACTTTCTTAGATATAGAGAGTACCTCTATCCTTGATATAGGATTTTTTCCCCCTTAAAGGATTTTTCATTAAGGAACTCACAAATATAAGAGTTATGTTTGCTTTTACCTGACGTAGTTGTATGGATATCTTAAAAGTGGTCTTCTGAGCTCCCTGACCCCATTTTCATCTGAAATAGTTTCCCTTACACATTATTAAAAAGAGAATGGTGAGGAAGTTGAGAGGAAGGAAGATGAAAAATTAGACAACTTTTTTAGGACAACTGTGAGTCCTTTCCTTAAATTTATGATTGTTGAGCATACTCCATTAAATTAGTCATTAAATGTGATCAAATATGGATCCTTATAAAGTAATTGAAAGTTTTACCATCCTTTTAGATGTAAATTTCCTGTTTCTCTTATTTAGGTAGTTGTCAAGAATTTAAGAAAAGAGCTTACTATCCTTCAAAAAGTTCATTTTTAGCTTTTGACAGGATTAGCACAGGGCAGAAAAGAACATATGAAACACTATATTGAAAAGGAATACCAGTTAGGAGAAGAAACCTAACCTTCATTCGCTCTCCTTTCCCTGCTAAGTCCAAGTTCTGCCTCTAAATCTTTATGTTTAATCTAGGACTTTAGATAATCTAATTGAATCTCAGTTTTTAAATCTTCAAAATAAGAGACATTTTTTACTACATGATTTCTGTTTCTTTTTAGTGTTAATATTTTATTTTTAGTAATCACCTAAATTATTATAGAATCTGACTATAAAGTTGGAGGATTAAATACCATGAGGTCATGGAGCAACATTGGAGTTACTGGAGTAACAATAGTGAAGTTACTTGAGGCAAATGTGAAAGACACAAAGAAACTGGTACAGTATTTTAGTATTCTTCACATTTTTGCTCTCGTTATAAAAATAAGAGCCTGAAATAATAATCTATTTAAATTTTTATATCAATTTTTAAATTTGGCAAATAAGACCTTATTATATTACTTAAATAGAATGAATTCCCCCCCTAAATTTCCCTAATGTAAATCGATCTTTACTTATTTTGGGGAAAAAAGATATCACTAGTTGGACATATTCCTGTGGTTATTTTTTCCAAGACTAAAATTATTATATCTCATTTCTAATGCCCCAAAGAGATAAAGTTTCAGTGGACTATGTGTTCTTCATCCAGAAGAAGGAGGAAAAATGACATGAAGAGTCTTGCTGAAGTCTTCTTCTAGATTTATACAATTTCTTGTTAGCAGGACTAGGAAGTGCTACATAATCTATTACCAAATGTCAATAGCCCAGGAAATAAGTGAAAGGACCATGCCCCTAACTCAATATTCGGTTATATTTTATTTGGATTTTGTGGTGTACACTATGATGTGTTGTCAAAATTTCTCTTCAGGAATGAAGCACTTGGGGGCACCTGGGTGGCTCAGTCAGTTAAGTGTCTGCCTTAGGCTCAGGTCATGATCCCAGGGTCCTGGGATGAGTGGGCTTTCTGCTCAGGGGGGAGCCTCCTTCTCCCTCTCCCTCTGCCACTCCCCCTGCTCATGCTCTCTCTCGTGTGTCTTCCTCATGTGCGTGCGCTCTCCCTCTCTCTCTCTCAAATAAATACATCTTAGGGGGAAAAAAAAAGGAATGAAGCACTTGGCTCCCCAACACCTGAGAGTGGTCCTATTAGATGGCTCCTATGGTCCATTCCCCTTGGGAAATTTCTTGGCCAAAGAAAACCACCTCATCTAAGGTAACCCTTTCTTCCAGGGAAGCCTGCATACCATGACTCATCAATACAGAGATATAAGCACTCAACCCCCTCACTCTAACTCAAGATGATTTCTCAAGGGCCATCCTGGCTGAAGAGCTCACCAAGAAGTCAGTAGAGTCTTTCAAAGGGACTTCACCAGAGTTCAACTTCTCCCTGTCCTCAATCCTGCTTTAATCCCCTCCTTTATATATCTGTTGATCCTCAGAGTACTCCTTAATTCATGTGCTACATGATAATTTCCACCTCAGTGTCTGCTTCCTGAAAAACTCAACCTATTGCAGGTGATGGTCCGCATTAAGATAGTGCAAGAAAGCAAATGCTATTATGGGATTTTGGAACTGGGTCACCTACAGCGTAGCGGGCAACAGACACTTATTATTCATTCAAGAAGTACAGATAACCCCTGGGATAAGTTTGCAGTGCAACAGTTCATCAGTTGTGAACTGGGATGCACTGTTGAGGGAGGAAAATACATAAGCTGGCATGATACAGAAGGTGTTTGACTGATATGGAGAAAGTAGTAACTATGAGGACAATAGAGTTAAATGGCTATTACTAAGCTCAGTTGAAGTCCTGGGGTAAGAGAACAAAAAGCCAAAAGTGACTAACTAGCAATAAAATCTAAGTACAAGGGGTGCCTGGCTGGCTCCGTCAGAATAGCATGTGATTCTTGATCTCTGGGTGGTGAGTTTGAGCCCCACATTGGGTATAGATATTATTTAAATAAAAACTTAAAAAAAAAAAAAACTAAGTACAAAAGCCAGAGCTGCTTCTTAGCAACATATAAAGAAGCCCATATATCTTATACTGAGAAAGTGAAAATGCTGAGGCCCAGGCCGTAATTCTCAGAGCAGCTGAGCTCCAAAGAAGTTTAAAGGTACAGCTAGGCTAGGTCTCCTATGCCATGTTCAGAGTCTGGTTTGGGAAAGAATACAAACCTGTACATGGAATGGGCACATATATGTTAATGCACATGAAACTTGAATCCCAAGATTCCTCTGGAATCACTGAGCCTACAAAAGTGGCTTACATCACCCTTATAAGGTCTACCACTCTCCCCTCCCTTGAAATTGCTGCAGGTGCCTCTCTCTTGAGATAACATTTTACTCCCCTCTCCCCACCCTGCCTTAGGATATTCCTCAACCTCCTTTCCTGGCTGCTAGGCCAAAAACTAAGCTTATGTCTCAATATAACCTGGCTATAAATATTCTGGGTCAGCTAAGGAAGGAATGGATGAAAGAATTTCAGGACCTAGCTATTGTGTATTGGAAGGATCTGGGAGATTACTCATTGTTCTACAGTGTGAGGCTGATGGACTAAACTGAGGCAGAACACACACTTCCTGGAATTTAGAATTTAACACTCTAGAAAAGACTGGAGATGGTACATGAATCCAGATGGTTTTTAGAAACATGGAAAAAGTGACAGATCACTTTAAGTAAGATGGAAATTCCAAAATTGCCATGATAGATGATGAAATAAGGGGTTTAAAATGGACTAGAAAAACAGGCATTTTAGAGTGGATATATTTTGAATGGCTATAAACCTCCCACAGGACTCTGTTCCACACACTGACCCAGAGTAATGTGCTCTTGGCATCACTAAATTCAGTAGAGCTCTCCTTTGTAGGCCAAGTTTTCACAGAATTGCAATGCACAGAATTTTATATCATTTGCGATGTGGACGATAACAACTGGAAAGAATAGAGGCCAGGTGGCAAGGTGTAACTGTCAGAATACAGGTGAGTGCAATTATCATAATGAACGGCAAGGCTGGCATGGCAGCATGAACCCCAGGGTTTGCAAGAGTTTGATAGTTAAAAGCACATGTTGGGAGTCCTGCTCCAAGCCAAACAGTGTAAGGAACTTCATGGATCCCCTCCCTACCTCCTTGTACCAAACAGGCAAGAAGAGTTAACATCTAGGCTAGCGGTAACTGACCCTGGTTACCTGATGGGGGCAGAGCTGCTGTTATAGTGGAAGCAGGGAGGAATGCTTTGATACTTTCATGATCCACCTGGAAGCTTCTTGGAACTCCCTTTCCCAGTTAACAGAAGTTCAGCAATACTGCCCTAAGAAGGGTACAATGGCAATGGGTTCAGTCACTCGAGGGATGAGGGTTTAGGGCCTAGAAAGGAAATTAAGTCAAAAATTTTGATAAAACCGTCTAGGAGGAGATTATAGAAGATGCGTAAACATTACCTACCACTTGAAAAAGTTAAATCCACAAAAGCCACAAATCTGGAGCAACAGAGACTAGTGGAAAAAGAAGGAGTCTTGAATTATTGCTGGAGGCTGTCTTCTTTCTTTTCTTTCACCACTGAGTTTTCCTGTCCCTCCACTTTGTCCCCAGACAACCGGCTTACTTAATCAAAGCCAGATGCCACACTATTCTAAATGCATGAGAAAAGATTTACTTCCAAAATGGACATCTAAGATCTTCTGGATTTTAAGAGAGCATTATGAAAATTGTTTTCTGTGTCTTGCCTTCTTATATTATTTTAAACTTCTCTCCACTGCTCACATGGATAAGAAAAAAAAATAATACAAAATAAGGTGATTCTTCATAACACTACAAATATAGAAATTATTTCTATCTGTAATATCTATTTCACCTTCTGTTTTATAACTGGACACTGAGTTTCTTAGTTTAGTTATTTGTTAGGATTGAGCATGCCCTAGTCTCCAAGAGTAGTTTTGATTGTGTCAAACGGCCTATGTCTTTGATACCAGGGAGAGCTTGATTAAAGGATACACGACTGGAGTCAGGTCAATGTCAGTGGGCCCTTCTTATTGATGTCCTCTCTTGTCTCTGATCGATGTAGTAACAATATATTCTCCTGGTCACTCTTAAGCTCTAGTGCATAAAGGATGGACTTTCTTTGTGCAAATAGGACTGCCCCATCACTCCACTTATGGACCACTCACCTATCTTCTTTGATGGTGTTGATGTGTGAATGGCAGGGTATAGTTAATAAATAAAGAAATAATACTGTGAATGCGGAGATGACAACCTAAAGAATTCAAGGGAAGAAAGACACAGTTGGAAGATGTGTTGTTCAATATCTATACTATGAACTCCTGAATGATGAATTACCATTCATGTTTCACCATACTCTGGGTGAAACTTGCATTTGTGGTCATCATCAAAGAAGCAGAGCAGCAACCTCTGAAACAATCAATAAAAGCCCATATTCACAGGTAGCACAATGGTTGATTTAGCATCATGAGTAAAATGAGTAAAAATGTAATCAACATTTAAAAATTTGTATTAGAGAACTGAAGAAATTTGTATTTGTATTAGAGAACTGAAGAAAATCTTTATTATTTCAATATAAGAAGGTTGGGAATAATCATGGCATTATGAGCACCAATAGCATTGTTCTTTTCTAATGGTGGGAGATATGAAATTAGCCAGAAACAGCAATTTAGGTATTAATGAATCAATTTGATAATAAAGAGATGTTCCTTAGACCTTACAGGAAGAGTTGGTGGCTAGGAATTATAAAATCTTTATGTGCACTGACTGGACAATAACTATATATTTAAGTACCTTCTCTCTCTTCTCTTTATTCAAATTCTTTATTGATAAATCACTGCATCTTGAATGGACCCTTGAGTTTTATAATACATTTTTAATCAAGTTGTTTTTATAGACGGAAGCCCCTCACAATTTTGCTCTAGCCTCAACACATCTTAGGGGCTCCTCTACTCTTGACTGCATCTATCCATGCAGGTCATACACATGCAATTATAGAGGGCCCCATTCTCACAGACTTTAAGGAGAATGGCACCCAATTGTTCAGTGGAGACTGACTTTTCCAGTCCCCTACCATGTATTTCCTCTCAGCCTTAGACTTCTTTTCATCTTTAAAACACTTTCCTTAACTCTTGGGTGTTCGAAGATGGTACTGACTTTTTTCTCACCATCATTATAATTGAAAAGCCCAACAACCCAACCTCAACCATGGTTCTTAAATCCATTCCATCCTGCCTATTTTCTTTATTAGTGAGTAGGTTATTGGAATAGACTCCTCCTCTACCTCTGTCTTTCCCCCACTCTAGCTTTTACATGGAGGGCCATGTAACCCTCAAGAAACCATTCTATAATGGATACGTGAGTTCTCCAAAGCTTCAAGAAAAAATCTGAATCCCTCAGTAAGGTACCAATCTTGTCCAAACATCCGTTTATTATTTAATTTGCTAATATGAATACCACACACTTGATACTTCATTCCCATGGTCATCCTCTGAACATAAAATAAACTTTAAATGTTTCATACATGATGACCTTTTCTCCCTAAAAAGCCTTTCCTCATACTGTATTCATGAGAAGGTCTAATCACCTTATAAGATTCAGCTGAAAAAGGTTTTTTTCTGTGATGTTTTACCAGGATCTTTGGGCAAGTTAACAGCCCTCTCACCTATGGCCCTTACTATTATACAATTATGATACTACATGTGGAATTACTGGTTTGCATGTCTATCATTGTGCTAGACTGTGAGCTCCTTGAAGCCTGAGACTCTGTTTTATTCATATTTACGTTTACAATGCATGAGAAACAAGCATTTACTAAATATATATTAATGAAAGAATAAATCCCCCTGGGTTCTCACATGGATTTTCCATAACACCTCTTTTTACAGAAATGTTGTTTTCTAGCCAAATTTATAGTTCACTTGCAAGTAAATCTATTAGAGACTTAACTTGTTATTTTCAAAAGTACTCATTCAAAAAATCATTACTATACAATTAACAAAAGATATAAGTGAAAAAAGTTGAAAGAGAAAATTATGATTGTTTTATAAAACGGTTTAAATTACATACAATTATGGCTATTCCTGAAAGACCATTTTGCGTCATTGAACTTTCTTTACTGATCTCACCCATAATACCGGAGAGTTGAGAGAACTGAGGCTAGGAAACGCATAGCAGAAATGGAACCTAAATTCTAATGACAAAGTACAATTAAAATTCTAGAGTGAAATAGTATGAAGAACCTGTCATAAATCAAGAAGATAAAGAAGAAATCAAGTGGTATATGAATATTAAAGCTTAAAGTAAGCAGTTATTTACAAACCAGAATGCAATTTAAATGGAAAATCATTAAGAAAAAAGAGAGAGAAAGGGGAAACAGAGTAAGAAAGTTGAATGAAGGTCTAACAGATACGAAATGAGCCATAGGAACCAAGAGAGAAGGAAAAGTAGTAAATACTACAAATTTAAGGCTCAAATATAAAAGTGTCCTAGCATTTAATGACAATGTTCTAGTCCTGCTTTTTATGCTCTTCAGCAGAGCCAAACCTGAACATATAGGTGAGTGGGTGCACTAAATAGAAGAATAAATTTGTTAAAATTACCCTCAGCTTTAACAAGAGTAAAGGAATCACATCAAGTTTTTATTACAGATTTCTTTTATTTATTTAAATTTAAATTCCAGTGTAACTAATATACAGTGTTAAATTAGCTTCAGGTGTACAATGTAGTGATTCAACAATTCTATACATAACTCGCTGTTTATCACAGTAAGGGTACTGTATACCCCCTTCGCCTATATCACCTCCTCTTACGTTCCCTCTGGTAACCACCTGTTTGTTTTCTAAGAGTCTGTTTGTCTCTCTCTCTCTCTCTTTTTGTTCATTTGTTTTGTTTCTTAAATTCCACATATGAGTGAAATCATATGGTATTTGTCTTTTTCTGACTGACTTATTTCACTTAGCATTATACCATTTAGATCCATCCATGTTGTTGCAAAATGGCAAGACCTCATTCTTTTTGATGACTGACTTACATCCCAGTGTGGTGTGTGTCTGTGTGTCTACTTTCTTATCCATTCATCTACCACGGACGCTTGGTCTGCTTCCATAATTTAGCTATTGTAAATAATTCTGCAATAAGCAGAGAGGCACATATATCTTTTCAAATTAGTGTTTTTATATTCTTTGGGTAAATACCCTGCAGTGGAATTACTGGGTCATAGAGTAGTTCTCTTTTTAATTTTTGAGGAACCTCCATACTGTTTTCAAGTGGCTGCACCAGTTTGCATTCCTACCCTTCCCACAGTGCACAAGGGTTCCTTTTTCTCCACATCCTCACCAATGCTAGTTGTTTCCTGGATTTTTGATTTTAGCCATTCTGACGGGTGTGAGATATAGTAATTTTGGTTTGCATCAAAAAAAAAAAAAGATGTTGTGCATCTTTTCAGGTGTTTGTTGAGCATCTCTTCATGAGTCTGTTGGCCATCTGTATGTCTTCTTTGCAGAAATGTGTGTTCATGTCTTCTGCCCATTTTTAATTGTATTATTTGTTTGGGGGGTGATGACCTGTTTACAAGTTCTTTATATGTATTTGGATACTAACCCTTTATCAGATATGTCATTTGTAAATATCTTTTCCCATTCAGTATGTTGCCTTTTAGTTTTGTTGATGGTTTCCCTTACTGTGCAGAAGCTTTTTATTTCGATGCAGTCCCAATAGTTTATTTTTGCTTTTGTTGCTCTTGCCTTAGGAGAAACATCTAGAAAAATGTTGCTATGACCATGTCAGAGGAATTACTGCCTGTGCTCTCTTCTAAGACTTTTATGGTTTCATTTCTCACCTTTAGGTCTTTCACTCTATTTTCAGTTTATTGTTGTATATGGTGTAAGAATGTGGTCCAGTTTTGGTTCTTTTGCACGTAGCTGTCCAGTTTTTCCAACATCATTTGTTGAAGAGACTGCCTTTTTCCCATTGCATATTCTTGCCTCCCTTCTTGAAGATGAATTGACCATATACCTGTAGGTTTATTTCTGGGCTGTCTATTCTGTTCCATTGATCTATGTGTCTATTTTTGTGCTAGTACTATACTGTTCTCATTACCACAGTTTTGTAGTATATCTTGAAGTCCAGGACTACGATACCTCCAGTTTTGTTCTTCTTTTTCAAGATTCCTTTGCGTCTTCAGGGTCTTCTGTGGTACCATACAAATTTTAGAGTTACTTGTTCTAGTTCTATGAAAAATGCTAATGGTATTTTGATAAGCATTGCATTAAATCTGTAGATTGCTTTGGGTAGTATTGAGATTTTAACAATATTTGTTCTTCCAATCCATGAGCATGGAGTATCTTTCCATTTCTTTGTGTCATCTTCAATTCTTTCATCAACATTTTATTGCTTTCAGCACACAGGTCTTTCACCTCCTTGGTTAAGTTTATTTCTCGATATTATTATTTTTGGTGCAATTGTAAATGGGACTGTTTTCTTAATTTCTTTTTCTGCTACTTCATTATTGGTGTATAAAAGTGCAGCAGATTTCTGTTTATTGATTTTGTATCTTGTGACCCTACTGAACTCATTTGTCAGTTCTAGTAGTTTTTTGGAGAGTTTTTGGGTTTTCTATAAATGGTATCATGTCATCTGCAAATACTGAAAGTTTTACTTCTTCCTTACCCATTTGGATGCCTTTTATTTCTTTTTGATTTGATTGCTGTGGCTAGGACTTCCAGGACTATATTGAATAAAAGTGGTGAGAGTGGACATCCTGATCTTAGGGGAAAGGCTCTTAGTTTTTCCCTATTGAGTATGATTAGCTGTGGGTTTTTCATATAAGGCCTTTATTATGTTGGGATATATTCCCTCTAAGCCTATATTGTAGAGGGTTTTTATCATGAATGAATGTATGGCTTTGTCAAATGCTTTTTCTGCATCTATGGAAATGATCATGTAGTTCTTAAACTTTCTCTTATTGATATGATGTATCACATTGCTTTGTGAATACTGAAGTACCCTTGCAACACAGAAATAAATCTCACTTCATCGTAGTGAATGATTTTTTTAATGTATTATTGGATTCAGTCTGCTGATACTTTGTTGAGAATTTTTGCATCTATGTTCATCAGAGATACTGGCCTGTGGTTCTGTTTTTGTGGTGTCTCTAACTGGTTTTGGTATCAGGGTAATGCTGGCCTCATAGAATGAATTTGGAAGCTTTCCTTCCTCTTCTATATTTTGAAATAGTTTGAGAATAGGTATTTACTCTTCTTTAAATGTTTGGTAGAAGTGGTTAAAGGTCCAAGTCTTGATTTTAGCTCAGATCATGATCTCAGGGTCATGAGATCAAAGCCTTATGTGGGGCTCTGCACTCAGCAGGGCGTCTGCTTGGGATTCTCTCCGTCTCCCTCTGCCCCCACCCCTCAAATAAATACATAAGTCTTTGAAAAAATAATGTTTGGTAGGATTTACCTGTGAAGCCATCTGGTCCTGAACTTTTGTTTGTTGGGAGTTTTTTTTATTACTGATTCAATTTCTTTGCTGGTATTCAGTCTGTTCAAATTTTTTATTTCTTCCTTATTCAGTTTTGGTAGGTTATATGTTCTACGGATTTATCTATTTCTTCTAGGTTGTCCAATTTTGTTGGCATATAATTTTTTATAATGTTCTCTTATAATCATTGGTATATTTGTGGTTGTTTGGTATTTCTCCTCTTTCATTTCTGATTTTGTTTATTTGAGTCCTCTCTCTATATATAATGAATCTGGCAAGTTTTATCAATTTTATTGATTTTTTTCCAAAGAACTAGCTCCTGGTTTCATTGATCTGTCTTATCATTTTGCTGTTGTTATTGTTGTTACTTTGTTTTGTTTGTGTGTGTGTTTAGTTTCTATTTCATTTATTTCTGCTCTAGTCTTTATTATTTTCTTCTTTCTACTGGTTTTGGGTTCCATTTGTTCTTTTTCTAGTTCCTTAGGTATAAGGTTAGGTTGTTTATTTGAACTTTTTCTTGCTTACTGAGGTAGGCCTGTATTGCTATAAACTTCCCTCTTAGAACAGCTTTTGTTGCATCCCAAAGATTTTGGACCAGTGTGTTGTCATTTTCATTTGTTTTAATGTATATTTCAAATTTCCTCTTTGATTCTTGATTGACCCTTTCATTGTTTAGTAGCATGTTATTTAACTTCCATGTATTTGTGTTCTCTCCAGACTTTTTCTTGTGGTTGACTTCTAGTTTCATAGGAATGTGGTGAGAAAAGATGCAAGATATGACTTCAATCTTTTTGAATTTGTTGAGACTTGTTTTGTGGTCTAACATGTGATCTACCTTGGAGAATGTTCCATGAGGAATCACATCATTTTAAAAAATCTTGCAACTTCATGTTCAGGTGGTTCAGAAATTTGCAATTTGATAGATACCTTCAAACATATTCCATTCAAAACATATAGTAAAAACAGATATATAAATACAGGTAACCTAAATGTCCCAAGTGGACTATAGATAAAATAAAAATGTATGAGAACTTAAAAAAATAATAAAAAGGAGGGGTGTCTGGGTGGTTCAGTCAGTTTAAGTGTCCAACTCTTGATTGGGCTCAGGTCTTGATCTCACAGTCATGAGTTGGAGCTCTGCATCAAGCTCCACACTGGGCATGGAGCCTACTTAAAAAAAAAAAAAGGAACAAAGTAAGCAGGGATAAAGATGAACTTGTCTTGTGGTGGGAACATGAAATAAGTAATGCACCTTTGGTCAGAAACTCCTATAGGATAATGGTGACTCAATCATGAGAGATGGTGGTCTGAATTCAAGGTCACTATAAAATTAAGAGACGGAGGGTGGTGGGGTGAGCCTCTCCCTCATATAAGTAGAAAAACAAGAAAATATGTTTGGAGCTCTGGCTTATGGAGAGCTAAAGACCTGGAGAGGTGAAAGGACTCTAATTCACCCTTATGACCAGCAACTGAACAAAGAGTGAGTGACAGCCACAATCCAGTGAGAGATAGTGTTTTGAATTATAATTTTAAGACTTGATTTTTATTGAGAAATCTTGGATCTGTGCCACACCACAAATTTGCTAGTCAGGGGCAGGTATGCAGAGGGATGAGGGTAGGATATAAAAACAACAATAAACCCAAAATATTCAAAGAACTTTCCACATAAAATAAGCCTACAAAGTGAATATTACAAAATACAACAAGAAACCTAATGAGAAGAAAGACAGCATTCACATCAGTTAGGATGGCTATATTATTAAAATAAATAAATAAAAACAACATTTGAGAATAACAAGTGTTGGCAAAGATGTGGAGAGACTGGAACACTTGTGCATTTCTGGTGGGGATGTAAAATGGTATAATCACTGTTTAGAAAACAGTTTGATAGTCCATTAAAATCTTAAACCTAGAATTACCATGTGACAATTCCACTTTGGGATATATACATAACAAATAGAATTAAAAGCAGGGATTCAAACAGATGCTGTATCCCCACGTTCATAGAAACATTATTCATTATCGGTAACTTATACTAAAAACCTATTTTTGGGGGATTAAAAAATCCTACTCTGTGGGGTTTACAAAAGTAGCTTAATTACTTTATAATAGACTAATAAGGGGCTTATTAATTGGTAGTTAAAATATGATAGGGTCCTTTCTGTGTTTAGAGGAAAGGCTGAAATACTGAATTAAAAGGTTTGATTAGAAAAGTATGCAGTTAATACAATTTCTAAGAATTTAAGAATAGAATCTACTGATTCCAAATGAGCAAAGGAAAAAAAAAGCTGTCTTTAGAAAACTTTGTCATTCCAAAGAAGCCCTAACAGCAGAAAAAAAAAAAAAAAGATGAAAAAAAACCAGGAAATTTACCTATTAAAAGGGAGAGATTATCAGCTTGGATAAACAGTTACAGTTATCTACAAGAGAGACTAAATTGAAAAGAATAAAGCCACACTGTTTTCCACCCTCAAGCTGGGAGTATTACTATTGATAGAGCTGAGACCTGTTTATGGAATGTTCTGCTAGCATGCTCCTCACAATCCCTCTCTCTCCTGAAATATTCGTTCGACCTCTCTATATATTTCTATGGATTTCTATTCATACAGATGCATCCCTGAGCAATATGTTTATCATTTTCATATTTTCAAACTTTATGTGAATTGGAACACAGTACCTACTCTTCTGCAACATCTTGCTTCAACATTATGTTTATAAGATTTAGCCACGTGGATGAAGTTTTTTCATTTTTGCTGTGAATAGTATTTTGTTTGAATAAACCATTTTTATGTTGGATAATTAGAGTTTTCTCCAAATTTTCATAATCACAAACAATGCTGCTATATATTTACTTGTACAAATTTCCTTGGCCACATATTTAAGAAATTCTGCTTTATAACAAAGAGTGAAATTGCTGGTTTATGAGACATGTTTATACATTCAGCTTTGCTAGATTTCATCAAGTTGTGCTCCAATGTAGATATTTGTCCCAGACTATATTTCTACCACCCGTAATGAGAATTCTCATTAATTTGCATTCCCTTTAGCTTGGTATTACAAGACTGCTTAATTTTACCAATCTTGTTGGTATGCAATAGTTTCTAATTGTGATTTTAATTTACATTTTCCTGCAATTCAGTGAGTTGGAGCATCTTTTATAATACCATCAATTTGGTTTAGTGGCAATTTGGTTTTCTTATTTTGTGAATTTCCTTCTCATACCCTTTGTCCATTTCCCTTTTGGTTTGTGGGGGTTTTTCCTGATTAGTAAGAGTTCACTATATAATCTGCATAATAATTCTTTGTGGAATATATGTATTTCAAATTAACTCCTCCCAGTTATCTTTTCACTTTCCTTCTGGGGTCTTTTGAGGAATAAAATTTCTAATGTAAGCATCATCTATACTATCAGTCTTTTCTTGAATAGATATTACTTTAGCATCTTTTAAAAAATTCTTCCCCAGATCAAGATCGTGAAAATATTTTGCTATATTTTCTTCAAAAACGTCCAAGTTTTGGTGTTTTACACTTAGGTTATTTAATATACCTGAAGCAATGGCTAATGCTGATATGAGCACAGAAGGAAACTGAAGCCTTTGGCAGAAGTTCTTTTGGGGAATAGGCTCCTTCAGTCTCTTACCCATCTGAGTCCAAAGCCCTGCAGTTCTTAGCAACTGCTTTCTCTTTTCTTATCCAGGTCTGCCTTCTAGGGAAAACATGCTTCTGGAACTATCGATTGCTATACAAGTTTTGTTCTCCCACAGATTCATATCCCTTAGTCCCTGATAATTGACCACTGTTAGGATGGCATCCTCTTTTCCTCAGGGAAACCCTTGGTACTATCCTTCTAAGAAAGATTTTACTCAGAGATTTCCAGGTTCTTTTCTGATTTTACCCAGAATGTGACCTATTCAGCAATTTCATACACCAAATAAAGAGACAGAGAGGAAAATAAACTCACTAATTTAAACTCTAGGTTAGAGTGATGTGCTTTACAACCATGTTGTCCTTTAGCCAGCCAATAAATATTATTTGCACTCAGTCAATCCAAATTTTAATGGCTCTTATTTTCTTACTTTATATACTAAATCTATAAATATTCATATAGAAAAAAATTCTCGTTAAAATGTTTGAGTTCCCTCTTTGTAACTCAATATAGCAGTAGACAGCAAAAATAAAGCTCCTAAATTGAGGTCCCCTAAACTGATGTTTTCCTATTCCCTTTTACTAATGAGTAGTTCAGTATTGGACTTCCCTCTACTCTCTCACATAACTCCATCACCATCTAAGAAGTCCTCGTATGTCAAGTGCTTTGTGCAATGAACAGAGAGGGTGATACGGCTATTGGTACCTTTGCTTGAACCCTGTGTGGCCCTATTATCTTATATAATACATTTATATAATATTACAGTGCTGGAAAGGATAGCAGGAAGTCTTTACCAGAGGGGCGCCTGGGTAGTTCAGCCGTTAAGCATCTGCCTTCGGCTCAGGTCATGATCCCAGGGTCCTGGGATCCAGCCCCGCATCGGGCTCCCTGCTCGGTGGGAAGCCTGCTTCTCCCTCTCACACTCCCCTTGCTTGTGTTCCCTCTCTCGCTGTCTCTCTCTGTCAAATTACAAAAAAAAAAAAAAAAAAAAAAGTCTTTGGCAGAGAGAAGTGAGGAAAGAGTTATGAGTAGTGAAAATGATTCCAAACTGTGCCCAAACAGGCAATCATATGTGGTGCTTGATAGTCTGGAGGAGAAAGACAAGCCTGCTATATACCTTACTGATGTGCTTCCTGCTACGAGTCAAGGCTACTGTGTTCAGGGTCAAACAGCAAATTGGAAATGCTAGAATTCAAATCCCTGGTTTTACCAAGTCAGGTCAACCTAAGTAATTCTTTTGTAACCAACCAGTTTGTACACTGGGAATGGAGAGTAAAAAGGGACCTGACAAGGATGATGCTGATTTGGAAGCAGAGGCTCAAATATAGGAGAGGAGGCCTGGGGAAAGGGAACTAAAAAAGTCCTCAAGTCTTTTCACTCAAATAAGGAAAATATAAAGAGCTTCACTGAAAGTGAGGAGTCAGTGATGTGCGTTTGAGATAAATGCAGCAAACTGATTTTCAGTACACTCCAGGTGGTTTCTTACAAATTATAGTGAGGAAAATTTGTACAATTTAGGAATATCCACTTTGAGGGGAAACACACTTTGTGTTCACCTTAATTCACTTTACATTTTCCCCATCCTTTGCACCTCTTACAATTTAATGTTACTAATGAAATCCCAGAAAGCAGAAAAGAAACACAAGCTGGGTGGAGACACTTCTAAGGCAATTCCATAAGAGATTCAGAAAGAATCATGTAGGAAAAAACACTGCTCCAGAAGAGGCAGGGTAGAAATCAAAGCTGCTTTCTTAACCGGCCTGGAAATCCCCTTAGGACCTAGAGGAAACTCCTGGAAGTACAGATAAAAGACATCTGGTTCTGTTACTGCTTCTGTGAGGATATATTTGATGGGGGTGATAATAGTTATAGAAGGAAAAAGAGATATTTTTTATGTAAAATAAACAAAAATGAGGCTGCACAAATTCTCAGAATGCAAATGCTTAGTTATATTGAAAACAATTCTTTTGAAAGAAAATTGATGAAGATACACATTTTGAACCTTCAGAAGAGTTTGGATTGTAAAATGATACAATAAATTAACATCTTGGGTAAAAAGATAATTTGTAATCTCTTGATGAAGCTAAATTTTCAATGAAGGAAAATGACATATTAAAAAGAAGGAGGAGGAGGAGGGGGAGGGGGAGAAGGAGAAGGAGAAGAAGAGGAAGAGGAAGAAGAAGAAGAAAAGAAGAAGAAGAAGAATTGTTTGGTGATTTGGGTGGCATATTGCAAATATATAACTTAAATGGAAAAAAACAGAAAAGGAAGCGGATCAAAAGGATAAGTGATAAATATAAATGTTATTTTCTATTTATAGTTTATAATATACAGACTTAATATATAGTTAAGATACAGTAATCCTCTATAACTTGCAGTTAAAAAAAACTCTCTACAGCGTACCCATAATATATGCTATGAAAGAAATACACATTTACTTAAATTTTTCTGCTTATGCTGGGTAGAGAAGCTCCTCTTTCAGACAAAAATAACTGCTTATGATACGCAAAGAGCCCCAAATGTACATTGACAGAATGGGTAAAGAAGATGTGAGATATAGATACATGTATACATATATATGTATATGTATGTATATAATGGATGTATGTGTGTGTATATATGTGTATATATAATGGAATATTACTCAGCCATCAAAAAGAATGAAATCTTACCATTTGCAATGACGTGGATGGAACTAGAGGGTATTATGCTAAGCAAAAGAAGTCAGAGAAGGACAAATACCATATGATTTCACTCATGTGGAATTTAAGAGGAAAACATATGAACATAAGGGAAGGGAAGGAAAAATAAAACAAGATAAAAACAGAGAGGGAAGTAAACCATAAGGGACTCTTAACTATAGGAAACAAACTGAGGGTTGCTAGAGGGATGGTGGGTGGGGGGATGGGTTAATTGGGTGATAGGCATTAAGGAGGGCACATGATATAATGAGCATTGGGTGTTACATGCAACTGATGAATTACTAAACTCTACCCTTGATACTAATAATATACTATATGTTAACTATATTTAATTTAAATAAAAAATTTAAAAAACTGTTTATGCACATACAGTAGATTCAGATAATATTTGTAAAAGATGTTCTAAGATAGGCAGATTGGATTAATTTACTAACCAAGGTGTTTCACCATGACAAGGGAGACATTCTGAAATGATTATCAAATGCATTTCCTCATTCTATTGTTTGAAAAATCAAAAGACTAAAAACCTATTAGATGAGGCCCTGGTCCAATTTGTGCTTCAACTGGTCCACAAGACACCTTTCAGAGATCAAATTATTGAAAACGTAGAAACATACTGCAAGTGAATAATACTTTTTCTAGTAAAAAAAAAATCTCTCAAACATCTGGTATAATGTTCCATACTCTCAAAGCAGATACATCATGCCTTACAAATGTATGCTTATATTAAACTTGAATTTAAATTAGTTATGTGAACTCTACTTTCTGATTTTTATGACAAAAATTAGGCATCTTACCAAGGACATATTTTTCTAATAGATGAAATTTGATTCTTTTACACAAAGAAGAAATTTAGAAAGTGACTGGGTGATCATACATAAGCTAATCACCCCAGTCTTATGTTTATGACAATACCCTGAATAGTTTATCACTTCCCCTACATGCTCCTCAACCTTTCACCGGCATTTTTTTTTTTCAAAGACTGTGAACTCACAATAACTAGAACGTAGGTCCTTTCTTTTCCCTTTCATACATTGTCTATTTTGGAATACCTGGTAGATTTAAATAAAGGAATGATTTTAACCCTCATCACGTCAAACTTTAATGCTTTTGATCAAAGCTCACTGTGTATTTAAAGTTAGTTTTCACAGTAAGGTCAAAAAATGACACATGTTACTAAATCCCTAAACTCTGTGGATTTTCTACCTTTTCTTTATTATATGTATTTAATATGCTGGATCTTGAGGGCTTGTCAGTACTTTCTCTGTTTAGCTTACTCTCAAATTTCCATATTTTGCTTAAAGTGGCTAAGAAACAAGCTACATGATATTATGAGTGTATACTAAGAAAAGACAATGATATGCTAAAAATAATTGCCATTGATGAGCTCAGAATAACCTCACTAGTTATTCAATACTCCAATAATCATAGTTCAGAATCTGCAATTGTTAATATGGTATAACTTTTATGGTACATAAACTAAAAGGTATCACTGAATCATAAGTTCTTCTATTGTAAAAAAGGGACTGAACTCTTAATTTCATTAGCTTTTTCATACTAACTTTTTAATAAATTAATGAGTTTACAACATCCTTTAGCTTTTGTATCTACTGATTGTTAAATGTTAATATACTGTTATATGTATAATATGTGAGAACATGTTTGTATTTAATTATAATTAATTAAATAATTTATATCACAATTATTACAAATATAAGATATATTAATATATGTTTATGATATATATGTATATATAAGTTGAGAGATATTATTCATGGGAATCACTACTTTACATTTTTGTTTATCATACATATGCTCAAATAAGTACAAATCATGTTTTAAAGTATCGTTTACAGTTCTAGATTTTCAGGCATTCCCACAGTTACATGCCTTCAAGTTATCAAAATTAAGACATAAAATGTCTTAATGAGTGATATAAACAAAATATAAGTAAAAAGTTACTTTATGAAGGATGAGTGACAATGTTGAGAATTCTAACAAACGATACATATGCATGTAGCATGTTTAAACTGATTAGTTTTCTGGGATATTTTAATTCAGAGACTTCCTCTTCAGTCTTTCCTGCATTACTAAGAAATAGTTTTCCCTTAGTAACCAAGTAATTTAAAGTAGAGAGAACATATAATGAAAACTAACAATAAGTTACAAATAAATTTAAGAAAATTGAGTTTAAAAAACCAATATTTCTATTGATAGCAGTTTTATTGCTGAAATAATAGCTTTACAGAGGTATGAAAAATTAATAATTTCTATTTTAAGAAGTATCAGGTATCCTAGAAACATAAAATGAAGATATTCCATACTCTTCTGCAATTCTGCAAATAATCAGAACTTATAAGTTAATTTGAGAAGCAATAACTCAACCTATGTTAACAGTCTCTAGCTACTAACCAGAATGTAGAATATATACTTTTTGATGGAATAAATGATTATGCAATATGATCAAGAAGGTTTTCTCTTTCAGATTTTGTTTCTGACATCTAATTTTAGGTTTGAAGATATTTTTATAGCAAACAACTTTTACACTTTCATATTCAAAAATTGATTGAGGGTAATAGTCTCTGACATAGTGTGGTTGTAACAGATTTTGTGTGTGTTATGTGTGTTTATATTTTCATTTTTAATAGATTTACTTTTTAGAGCACTTTTAAATTCACAGCAAAACTGAACAGAAAGCACAGAGATTTCTTCTATACCTCCTGACCCCACACATGCATAGCCTCCCCATAATCAACATCTCCCTCAAAGTGGTATATTTGTTACAATTGATGAACATACACTGACACATCATGATAATCCAAAGTCCACAGTTACACAGTGGTTCACTCTTTGTGTTTTACATTCAATGGATTTAGACAAATGTTTATGACATGTACTCACCTTTATAATGTCATACAGAATATTTCCACTGCCTTAAAGATCCTCTGTGCTCTATTTATCTTTCCCTGCCCCCTAACCTCTGGCAACTACTAATCTTTTTACTGTCTCCACAGTTTTGCCTTTTCCAGAATTTCATATATTTGGGGTCATACAGTGTGAAGCCTTTACAGATTGGCTTCTTTCACTTAGTAATATGCATTTGAAGTTCTTCCATGTCTTTTTATGATTTAATAACTCATTTCTTTTTAGTGATGAATAATATTCTATTACCTGGATGTACCACAGTTTATTCATTCACCTACTATAGGACATCTTGGTTGTTTCTACGTTTTGGCAATTATAAAATAAGCTCCCATAAATATCCTTGTGCAGATTTTGTGTTGACATGTTTTCAGCTCCTTTGTGTATATACCAAGGCGTGGATCACATGGTAAGAGTATGTATAGTTTTACAAACTGTAACAGTTTTAAAATAGTGGCACTCTAAGATACATACTAGAATAACATTTATATGTTAGGATAAAAAAATAAAAGAGAACAATATTGTCAAAATTGTTTTCCTTGGGTATAACTAGGCAAGAAAACAAAATAAATTTATAAGTTTGTCTTTTGTGAAAAAAAGAAAGTAAAAAGTTCTTTACCAAATAAATGCACAAATATAACCAACTGAATAATTATTCTGGAAATATAAAAAAGTTTACCATTAAAACAAATACATAGAAAGTTTCATTTCCAATTATATGGTGAGTTAGTTTCTCAGATAGACTCTTTCAATGAAAACGGCTAAAATACCAGATAAATTAAAATTAAAAATCTTAAGCATAGAGATGTACTTACAAGAAAGTAAGAAATACTCAAGCCAAAATCTACTTGAAAGCAGAAATCCTGAGAACAAATCACTACAAGTGACTTTTGAAGAACAGAAAACTGAACTTTGTGGGGCGCCTGGGTGGCTCAGTCGTTAAACGTCTGCCTTCAGCTCAGGGTGTGATCCCGGAGTTCTGGGATCGAGCCCCATATCGGGCTCCTCTGCTGGGAGCCTGCTTCTTCCTCTCCCACTCCCCCTGTTTGTGTTCCCTCTCTCGCTGGCTGTGCCTCTCTCTGTCAAATAAATAAATAAAATCTTTAAAAAAAAAAAAAAAAAGAAAACTGAACTTTGTTTTCCATTGGCTCTAGGGCATCAGGGACCAGTAGCAAGGCCTTAGGTACCTTTGTCAAGTCAAGCAGTATAAGAGGAGAGATATCTAACAAACCTCCTTCCCCTAGCTTCGAGACAAATGGATTATCTTGAATCTAGGCACTGAAATAAGAAAGAAAGAAAAAAACACCTGTCTTTAAAATACTGTAACCACAAGCCTAACCTTATATCAACTTGGAGTCAGAATTCATACTACTTTATACAATCTGAACAAATGATAAAACTTTATGTGGCCTCAAATGGATAATGCACTAGACAATTTCCAGAAACTAAGAATCCTCTTAGGAAGAGTCTACTTTTATCCCAGTTCTCAATTTCCAGCAAGTAGGGTTCCAGAGAATTGAAAAACTTGAGAAGTCACAGTAAGAGAGAAGCAGTAACAACAATAAGCAACAAAGACTTTATATATTGGAATTATCAGACACAGAATATGAAATAAAAATGTTATGATAATTACAAAATAAGTATAATCTTGAAACAATTTTTTCACAGAATGCAAAATTATATACAATAAAATAATGTTCTCATTCTGGATGAAATAGAATAAGCACATTTCACCTTTTCCCACTGAATATAACTATGAAACCAGGACAGAATGCATAGATCAACCATGTGGAGTCTCTGACAATTTTACACAGTAGGCAGATTGGAGAAGAACACTAGAATTTCAAAATAACACAAATAAGCAGTGAGTTTACTTTTTTTTTTTTTTTTTTTGCCTCCAGTACTCTCATCTGAATACAGTGCAACTATAAATTTGCAAGTGAGCACAGTGGCAAAGAAAAGAGAGAGCTTCTGGATATGCTCTCTAGTTCTGGCTTGAAGACCAGAAACAAGAACTCCTAATGCTGAGAGGAAGTACAGAAATTCCTCATTTCTTCCTCTTTTTTGCTTCTATTTTCTTGCCCCAGCCCCCAGGGAATTCTTTTGCAGGGGGAGAAAAAGAAAGCTACAGAAAACTGAAAAAGCCAAAACTCCAAGGGAAGAATGCCTGCCTCTTCTTTGGCTATACCTACAGTTTCAAAAGGGGGAGGAGGGAGGTCCTACTGCTTTTTATATCTCTCTGCCTCATACCAGTAGAGCCAGAATATGGGTCCTATCATGAAAATGCATCAAAGAGCATGGCATAGTGGTTTCACTAGACATTCCACCAAAAAAATGGAGCCCCTGAAAATCAAAGTACTGGAGAGATCATAAAGAGAGAAGAGCTCAGAAAAATGACCCAATAAAGTCAGTTAGGAATTTCAGGGCTTATTCTTAACCCCTACATGCACAGATCTGATCCTAATTAGTATCCCAAAGATTTTGAGAACTAAACTGAGTAGGTCTGAGACTGATCACTATGGGGCATCCACCCAGGAGAAAACAAAAAGCATAACAGAAGTTTTGAAAACTGAACTAACACTGGAACCATAACCCACAGAGGATGGGTTAGAACTTGCAGCCTGAACCTACGAAAACAAAAACATTAACATTTTGTATAGAATTTAAACAAGATTTAAAGTGTCTTAAAGACATACAAATGACCCAATTTGAACAGCAGAGAGAAAAAAAAGTTAAAAATGAATGAAATCTCAAGTACCAGTGGGAAAATACCAGAAGGCCTAATGATCATGCCAACAGCATCCCTGAAAGATAGGAGAAATAGGATGGTAATGAAAAAGAGATAAAGAAATACTGGCCGAAAGCTGCCTGTTTGGCAAAAAACATACCCCTAGAGGTTCAAGAAGCTAAGCAAACCCCCAAACAGAGTAAACCCAAAGAAATCTATGCCCATATAAATCATAATCAAACTGCTAAAAACCCAAGATGCAGAAAAAATATTGAAAGCAGTCAAAGAAAAATGATATATTAACTGTAGGGGAGCATCAGGTCACATAACTTAGGATTTCTTACCAGAAACCATCGAAAGCAAGAGAAAACGGCACAACATTTTTAAAGTGTTGAAAGAAAATATTGTCAGCCCAGAATTTTATATCCAAGTAAAATATCCTTTAGTAGTAAGGTGAATTAAAAATATCCCTGGATGAAGGAAAACTAAGAGAATCTGTACTTATCAAATGTACTATAGAACAATTTCTAAAGGAATCATTTCAGACCAAAGGCAAAAGATTCCGGGGGCAGGAGGGGACAACTTAGAACTTCAGGAACAATGGAAGACGAAAGAGCAATAGACAGAGTAAATATCTGGGGAAATGCAATAGATTAGTCTTCTTGTCTTGAGTTTTTTAACCTAAAGGAGTCTGGAAATTACAAATAATGTGAAATAAGCAGGAATAAGCAAAAAAACCCACAAAAAATAAAGTGACAGTCCTAAATCTACACTTATCAATAATTACATTATATGTAAATGATCTGAAGACACCAAATAAAAGGCAAAGGTGCTCAGAATGGGTTTTTTAAAAATAATTATATGCTGTCTAAAAAACAGTCACTTTAAGTATAATGATATAGGCAAGTTAAAAGTAAAATGATGAAAAATTACATACTACTACTACTAATAGCTGGAATAGCTAAGCTAATATCATAAAATAAACTTCAAAGCAAAGAAAATTACCAGGAATAAAGATGGACAATACATAATGAAAGAAATTTCCAATTTACCAAGAAGACATACTTCACAATGTATAGGAACCCAACAACATCTTCAAAATACACGAAGCAAAAACCTACAGCACTGAAAGAAAAAATAGACACATTTAAAATCATAGTTGGAGACTTGAACATTCCCTTCTCAGTAATAAATAAAAGTAATTGACAGAGAGTCAAGCAAGGATATAGAAGAACAAAACAATACATCAACGAACTTTATCTATTTGATATATATAGAACTCTACCTAACAACAGCAAAATGTACATTCTTTCCAGGTGTACATGGAATATTCACCAAGATAGATGATACTCAGGATCACAATATACCCATTGATTTTAAAATGGGCCACAAACATTAAATAGATGCCTCACTAAAAAATGTATACAGATGCCAATAAGCATATCAAAAGATGTTCCATATCATGTGTCATGCAAATAAAACAACAAGATACCACTATACTCCTATTAGAATGGCCAAAATTTTGAACACTGATGACACCAAAAGCCAGTAAGGATCTACAACAGTGGGAGCTCTCATTCATTCCTGGTGGGAATGATAAATGGTACAGCCACTCTGGAAGACAGTTTGGAGGCTTCTTACAAAATTGAACATACTCTTTCCATGCGATCCAGCAAATGTGCCCCTTTGGAGGCACCCAAAGGAGCTGAAAATTTATGTCCACACAAAAACCTTAACACAAATATCTATAGCAGCTTTACCCAATTGCCAAAACTTAGTAGCAAACAAGATATCCCTCAACAGGTGAATGGCTAAATAAACTGTGGTACATCCAGAAAATGGAATAGTATTCAGCACTAAACAGAGATACATTATCAAGACATGAAAAGGTGTAGAGGAAACTTAAATGCATATTACTAAGTGAAAGAAGTCAATCTGAAAAACCGTACTACATGATTCTAACTATATGACATTTTGGAAAAGGCAAGACTATGGAGACAACAAAAAGATCAGTGGTTGCCAAAAGTTGGGGAGGGGGAGGTATGAATAGAGCACAAAGGATTTTTGGGTAGTGTAACTTCTCTGTATGATTCTATAATGATAGAAACATGTCTTTATACATTTATCCAAACCCACAGAATGTACAATACCAAGAGTGCACCATTATGTAAACTCTGGACTTTGGGTGATTATGATATGTCAATGTAGATTCATCGATTTTAACAAATGTACAACTCTGGTAAGTAATATCGATAATGGGGGAGGCTATGCATCTATGGGGGTAGGGATTATATGGGAAATCTCTATACCTTTCATCCAATTTTGTTGTGAACCTAAAACTGCTCTAAAATTCTTAATAAAAAAACATTTAAAATGACATAAGTATATGAAGTGCCTACAAATGAGTCTAGCAAAAGATATGCCAGACCTTTGCATAGAATATTAGTAAACCTTAGTGCAACTTAAATAAAATCTAAATAAGTATATACTGTGCTCAAGGACTAGAAGATTCCATATGGCAGATATGAAGGGTCCTCAAATTAATCAATAAATTGAAGCAATTCTGATCATATTGCCAAATGTTTCTCTATTGTATTTGACATGCAGGTTAGAAACTTTTATTTGGTAATGTAAGAACCAAGAATAATCCAGAAAACCTTTAAGAAAAAGACAAAATTGAGGGGATTTCTCTAGCAGAAACTAATACTAATTGTATCTTGACAATATGATATGGCTATGGGATAAACCAATAGCCATATGCAATCAAACAAAACATCCAAAAACAGACCCTTGCATATATGGACTCTTGGTATATTTTTTATAGGGATGGCATGTAGTTCTTTATAGAAAGAACTGACATTTCATAAATGATGCCAGAAGGATTGGATTATCCTATCAGAAAAAGAAAAAAGAAGAAACTGAATTCCTAACTCATTCTATTTATTAAAAAATAATCTTAAAGTATACTAAAAAACTAAATGTGAAAGGCCAAACTGCAAATCTTTTAGAGGAAAATTCTTGGGTATAACATAAGGATTTTGAGTTAAAGGTATTTTAAATCAGATTTGAAATTTTTTAAACATAATACAAAATGTACAAGTCTCACAGGAAAAAGTGATGTACCTATCCACATCTAAATTTTAAACTTATTTTCATCAAAACACAATGAAGTTAAAAAAAAAAAAAGCAAAAAACTTGAGAAAAAATTTTACTCTCCATAACCATCAAAAACCTGGTGTCCAATTCTATAACTTTCTCAAATGAATTACTGATTACAAACAAATAATAGAAAATTAGACAAAAGCCTTAAAAAGCATATACTTTTTAAAATGCAGATTAGCCAATAAGCACAAAAATGTGTTCAACTTTGTTAGCAATAAAAAATAAAGCAAGTTAAATTACGAGAGTTGCCATGCATCACCCAAACGTTCAGGCAAAATTTAGAAATCTGATACTCATATGTTGGAATACATGTGAAACAACAGGAACTTCTGGCCATTGGTGGTTGTGATACACAAATTGAGCCAAACACTTTCAAAAACAGACTGGCATTCCATAGGAAGGTAAAGTACACACAATAATAAATTATCCAGGGTTTTCACTCCTGGAGTAAATATATAAGAATATTAATAACAAATTACAAGAAAACCAAAATGTCCATCAATAGTGGAATGGAAAATGTATTGTCAAATGGGCTTAAAATTATTCAGCAGGGAAACAGAATGAAGGACAGCTATATACAACACCAATGAATCTTCCCAAACCTTGTATCTATTGAATGAAATCAGCTTGACACAGGAGAGGTTATAGACTAGGAGTTTGTACTCATTAAGTTCAAATATAGCAGAGATATATTCATAACTGGTAAAATTATTTTAAATTAATAAAAGAAAATGGGGTGATAATTATAAAAGTCAGAATGATGAAAACCTCTGGATAGAGGGTGAGAAGTGAAGTAATTGGGGAGGAACACACGGGGGACTTTGAAAGAACAGCCAACAAAAACGGAGGTCCATAATTTATTAAAATTCTTTAAGCCAACATATACACCTATGCACTCTTCTGTATGATATACTTTTAATAAAACAAATGGAAAATTGCATAGAAAATAAATTTTTACAATATCCCCAAACTGAATTAGTGTACTTGTTCAAAAAGTTGCATCCTCACGTACAGTATTTAGCTATAATATTTTTTTTACTCTAACATATTCCAGTTTTGAATTCTTGACTCCCCTAAATACCAAATATGATTATAATACGGTGTTTTGTTTAAGCATCTGTGATTAAAAGGACACCATTGAGAGAGAAAGGAACCCTCATCAACTGTTGATGGGAATGCAAACAGGTAAAATCATTGCTGAAAACACCATTGAGTTTCCTCAGGAAATTAGAAATAGAAATGCCATATGATCTAGTAATTCCACTAAAGGGTATTTACCCAAAGAAAATGAAAATGTTAACTTGAAAAGATATATGCACCACTACATGCATTGCAGCATTATCTACAATAGCCAAGATATGGAAGCAACATAAACATCCATTGATAGATGAATGGATAAAGGAGATGCAGCATATATATATACAATGGAATATTACTGAGCCATAAAAAGATGAGATCTTGCCATTCGTGACAACATGGATGGACCTAGAGGGTACTATGCTAAGTGAAATAATCAGGCTGAGAAAGACAAATACCATATGATTTCACTCATAGGTGAGATCTGAAAACAAAATGAATGAATAAACAAACAAAAAGCAGAATCAGACCTATTAATACAGATAACAAACTGATGACTGCCAAAGGGAAGGGTAGTGGGGGCATAGGCAAAATGGGTGTGGAAGGGTGGTGGGAGATATAGGCTTCCAGTTAATGAGTGAATTAGTCACAGGAATAAAAGTCGTAGCATAGGGAATATAGTCAATGTTGTTGTAATAGCATTATATGGTGACAGATGGGAGCTACACTTGGGGTGAGCATAGCAGAACATATAGAGTTGTCAAATCACTATTATCATGCACCTGAAACTAATGTAACATTGTGAACTAATGTAACATTGTGTGTCAACTATATGCAAAAATTTTTTTTTATTAAAAAATAAGAGGACACCATTGAATTGTGGTAATGTGTCATGTTCTCCAACTGCTAGAAGTAGAGAACATAATTTTATGGTTATATTTGCTCCTACTGAGGACTCTTTATTTCATAGATTTACATAACATTAGAAAGGTCTCCTTCAGGGGCACCTGGGTGGCTCAGTCAATTAAGTGTCTGCCTTCCGCTCAGGTCACGATCACACGGTCCTGGGATCAAGCCCCACGTTGGGCTCTCTGCTCAGTGGGAAGCCTGCTTCTCCCTCTGCCTCTGTCTGCCGCTCCCCCTGCTTGTGCTCTCTCTCTGTCAAATAAATACATAAAATCTTTAAACAGAAAGAGAAGAAGGTCTCCTTCATACTACCAAACTCTCTATCTAGGGTTATGGATTCAAAGTAAATTATTTTTTGGTATGAAAGTCAGAAGACAGCTTCTAGAATGCTGGTAATTCATTCAAGGAAATACTATCCAGGCATAAAAAGGCCAGTTTTTGGAGCCAGAATTGCCAGTGCATTATTGCTCTTATTGTGCAGTTTGGCATATGTCAAGGATGTATTTGGGACTATGCTGAAGTTCAGTTCATTAGAACATCAGTTTAAGTTCATATTTGGAGAAATATGCAGAGTGGAGAAAATTCACAGGAACCAATTTTAATCCTACTCATTTATTTTCCGACATTGTCTTTTATAGAAGACTCTTTAACCCACTATGTTTTCACACCTCAGCATTTCTTTCTCAGGATCCCTAAGACTTTGTTACAGCCTATAAACTAGAAGTGTATCTTTAAGTTTTCCTCCCTAAATAGGCAAAATTCATATAAGTTTCTATGCAGATTACAAATCAAACAGTCTTTAAAAGATTTACTTCTCTTGCTACATCTTATAAAACATTTTTTCCTTGATAATTTATACCTACTTGTAAATAGACACATTTATCTTAAGATTTAAATTAATCATCCTTTTGCATAACATGGTAGAAAATGTGCTTTTACTTTGACACTGGCTAGGACTAATGAGTACAAGTCCCTTTCCGTGTTAAGTTATGAGTACATTTTAAGAGTATTTTGCAGTGAAAATTTAAGTACCAGTGTTTTCATCAAGTAATACAATAGTTACAGTGTTCCCTAAAAACTCGTGCTTTGTGCAGTTAATTAAACTTGGCAGAAACCACCATTCCTTCTATGGAGGATACTAATACTACGGATAGAAATTTACATAGAAAATATGCTTGCAGAGTTCATGGTGCTCAGACTTAAAACATGCAACCTAAATTGGACCAAGTTTACATAAATATTCTGTGGGAATTAAAAATATTTAGAGCTGAGTCAACAATTCTTATACAGACACCCAAACACACATGAATGTATATATGTCTGTAATTACTTATTTATTTTCTGTTTTCCAAATCACTCACCTCAAACAAGCAGTTGAGATGAAATCAGCCTAATTCTGAGAGAAATGCAGCTTTCATTTGACACAAATAATAGACAAAGATAGGTCCCTGAAAAATCTGAATATTAAAATCTCTAAGACTTATTTTAGCAAATTCTAAGAGTTGACCTTTTTGTTTGTTGTGAGATCATATTGAAGCATATGTGTGCACGCACACACACACACACACACACACACACACACACAGAGATAGGTTAATGAATTTTCACAAAACAAACACACCTGCACAATGAAGACTTATGTCCAGAAACAGAATACTACCATATCCCAGAAGTCTCCTTCATACCCCCTTCTAGTCACTATCCTGTCCTCAAAGGAAGGCACTATCTGACTTTTAATACCATAGGTTATTTTTGCCTACCTTCAAACTTTATATAAGTGGAATCATATGGCATGTACTCATTTGTGTCTCTTTTTTCTACTCAATATTATGTTTGTAAAATTTACCCATTCTGTTTTATATATTTATCTTTTGCTCATTCACATTTCTGTTCAGTATAAAATAATGATTTTAAGGCATTATCTACCGTGACTATATACACTATGTTAAAGATATTGTATTTAGTAAATACTATTTTGAGAGTCACTGGCTTAAACCCAGCATTGTAACAGGGTATAAAATTTGGGATCAGAGGACCAGGAGGAAAGTTAGTAGCAGAACCCCTTTTTAACTCTTCCATCCTATGTAGGAAAAGCTGACCTTACTCCTCAGTTTACATAGCAAACCCCTATGGAGAAGCTATTGTATCTTTGGGGTAAGATACAAATGTAATGATCTGAAGGGGCACAGGCACCCCAACGTTTCTAGCAGCAATGTCCACAATAGCCAAACTATAGAAAGAGCACAGATGATACACACACACGCATGCACACACACACACAATGGAATTTTACTCAGCCATCAGAAAGGATGAACACTTACCATTTACATCGACATGGATAGAACTGAAGGGTATTATGCTAAGCGAAATAAGTCAATCAGAGAAAGATAATTACCATATGGTTTCACTCATATGTGGAATATAAGAAACAGCACAGAGGATCATTGGGGAAGGGAGGGAAAACGGAATGGGAAGCAATCAGAAAGGGAGACAAACCATGAGAGACTCTTAACTCTAGGAAACAAACTGAGGGTTGCTGGAGGGGAGGTGGGTGGAGGGATGGGGTAATTCGGTGATGGGCATTAAGGAGGGCATGTGATAAGATGAACACTGGGTGTTATATTCAACTGATGAACTATTGAACTCTACATCTGAAACTAATGATGTACTATATGTTAGCTACCTGAATTTAAATTTAAAAAAGAAGCTATTGTAATTTACCATATTCTTAATGTAGTGGACCCTACTTGTTAGCTCATGAAAGAACCACTAAAACTAATTGCTTTTCTAAAGCAAAGCTAAAATTTTTCTCCCTTTCCTCTATAGAGGCTGAAAGGGCCTGGTATATATTTTTTCTCAACCTCTCTAACAATTGGGCATGACCATGTAAAACAGTCCTGCCAATGAAATTTAAGAGGCAGTTTTCTGGGGATTTTTGGAAAAGCCTTTGCTTTTTTGTTAAAGAGGTAAGTATGGAGAAGGCAAAAGAATAGCCAATATTGAGGGAGAAGAACAAAGTTGGAAGAATGATACTGACTTCAAGACCTACTAAAAAGTTACAGTAATCAAGACAGTGTGGTATTGGTGAACAAATAGACAAATAAATCAATGGAACAGAATAGAGAGCCAAGAAATAGACTACCATTTATATAGTCAATTGATCTTTGACAAAGGAACAAAGGCAATACAACAGAGCAAAGACAGTCATGGTGCTGGAACAATCGGACATCTATATGCAAAAAATTAAATCCAGAAACAAAACATATACCCATCACAAAACTTAACTGAAAATGGATAACAAATCTAAATGTAAACTGCAAAACTATAAAACTCCTAGAACATAACATACAAGAAAGCCTAGATGACCTTCAGTGTGCAGATGCCTTTTCTGATATAGCACCAAAGTCATAATTCATGAAAGAAATAATCTGGACTTCATAAAATTAAAAACTTCTGTTCTGTAAAAGACAATGGCATGAGAATGAGAAGACAAACCATAGGCTGGGAGAAAATATTTGCAAAAGACACGTCTGATAAAGGACTGTACCCAAATATATAAAGAACTCTTAAAACTCAACAATAAGAAAACAACCTGATTAAAATGTGGGCCAAAGACCTTAATAAACATTTCAACAAAGAAGATATATGGAAGGAAATGAGCATATGAAAAGGTGCTCCACATCATATGTCATCAGGAAAATGCAAAATAAGACAATAGTGAGATACCACTATACTCCTACTAAAATGGCCAAAATCTTAAACACTAACACCAAATGCTGGCGAGAATTCACTGTTGGGAATGCAAAATGGCACAGCCACTTTGGAAGACAGTTTGGAGGTATCTTACAAAACTGAACATATTCTTACTGTGTGATCCAGCAAATATACTCCTTGGTATTGACCCAAAGGAGCCGAACAAGCATGTCCACACAAAAACCTACACATGAATGTCTATAGCATCTTTATTCATAATTGCTGAAACTTGAAAGCAAACAAGATTTTCCTCAATAGGTGAATGGCTAAATAAACTGTGGTACACCCAGACAATGGTATAGTACTCAGCACTAAGAAGAAATTATCTATGAAGCCATAAAAAGACATGGAGTAGCCTTAAATGCATATTAATAAGAGAAAGAAATTAATCTGAAAAGGCTACATTCTGTGTGATTCCAACTATACAACATTCTGCAAAAGGCAAAACTGTGAAGATAATAAAAATACCAATGGTTGCTAGGGGTAGGGAGGGGAGAAAAGGATAAATGGTAGAGCAGAGAGGATTTTTAGGGCAGAGAAAAGACTTTTTATAATATAATGATGAATACATGTCATTGCACACTTGTCCAAACCCACATAATGCACAACATCAAGAGTGAACCATAACATAAACTATGCACTTTGGGTGATTATGATGTGTCAATGAAGATTCATCAGTTTTAACTAATACACCATTCTGTTGAGTGATGGTGATAATGGAAGAGGATATATATGTGTGCAAGCAGGGAATATATGAGAAATCACTGTACCCTCTGCTTAAATTTATTGTGAACCTAAAAATACTCTTAAAATTAAGGTTTTAAAAAATAAATAAATATGACAATGAAGGGAAAAAAAGGAGAACTCCAAAAAAAGATAAGCATAAGAGAAAATGTTATCAGTGTCATTCTTGACCGTATCTTCAGATCTTGCCTCTGAATATGATTCAGCAATACTACTGGGACCATGAAATAATGAATATGGAAATGAAAAGGTGATACACTAAAGTGGTCAAGCCAAAATATTATGATAATCGGAAACTTTGACTGTATCATTGTGGTGCTGAGCCCATTTTTAGACTCATTATTCAGTAAAATAAGTATTTTCCCTATGATTTTACTCCATGTTATTTAAGCTTTCCATTAGTGCAGCTAAAACAATGCCATTGATATATGATTTATCCAGATAATCAAGATAGAAACATGAATTGAAGAATATTGCTTAGAATTATGCTGTATTTTACATTGATTTATTGAAAAAAAACATACCGATTAGAAGTATAAAATGGGGTATTCATCCTACATGAATTATGCCTAGTTATGAAATACCTGAAATACTTTCAGATTCTTTTAAAACAATATTGTAAATTTCTTGCTGTTGTAGCATAACTTGAGCAAACATTCAAATATCTTACTATTGAGAGGCTCCCTAGTCCTGGAGAATGCTGATAGTAGACTGCTACTTAAGCACCTAGAAGAAATTCCCAGAGGTCAATGGACTTCAAACACTTATTATTTCAGCAGTAACAAAAAGTATCATTTAACACCTTCCTTTAAACAGGTAAACTGTAATCACAGTTCTGAAGTGGTTTATTGTCTCATTAAATTAACAGTTTCCCACAGACTTTTGGTGTCTGGTTTTGGGGTTGAAATATTAGGGGAAAAGCATTTAAAAGCCCTTTGTTCCTCCTGTTGAAGGCGATTAATCCTTTATTTGCATCTATTTATTCTTATTTGTAGCAAACATCCCTTTATCTCTCTTACTGGCTTTCTATAGCTACATCTAAATAAGAATAAATTAGACTTAAGTTTCTTTTGATTTAAGGCTACTTCGATATCTATATCTATATCTGGATATATCCCAATGGGTATTTCATGAGTATTTAAAATCTATCTTAAGACATGACATCTTACTAACAACTTATATTTCTTATGTTTGTGATGAGACCATATACTATGTTGAGTTGGTTTAAACAATGCAGTCAGAAAAACTGTCCTCAAATTCCATTGTTAGTAATATTGTAGTAGAGAGGTTGAAGAATCATAAGAAAAACTATGTTAACATT